>NW_027253510.1:0-682630 GCF_044704955.1 Pristiophorus japonicus
GAGGTGAACACGGTCGGGGGAGGGGGGGGGGGCCGAGGTGAACACGGTCGGGGGAGGGGGGGGGCCGAGGTGAACACGGTCGGGGGAGGGGGGGGCCGAGGTGAACACGGTCGGGGGAGGGGGGGCCCAAGCTGAACATGGTCGGAGGAGGGAGGGGGGGCCGAGGTGAACACGGTCAGGGGAGGGAGGGAGGGAGGGAGGGGGGGCCGAGGTGAACACGGTCGGGGGAGGGGGGGGCCGAGGTGAAAACGGTCGGAGGAGGGGGGGCCGAGGTGAACACGGTCGGGGGAGGGGGGGGCCGAGGTGAACACGGTCGGGGGAGGGGGGGCCCAAGGTGAACACGGTCGGGGGAGGGGGGGCCGAGGTGAACACGGTCGGGGGAGGGGGCTGAGGTGAACACGGTCGGGGGAGGGGGCCGAGGTGAACACGGTCGGGGGAGGGGGACCTCCCCTGAGGTGAACACGGTCGGGGGAGGGGGGGGGCCGAGGTGAACACGGTCGGAGGGGGGGCCCAAGGTGAACACGGTCGGGGGAGGGGGGGCCGAGGTGAACACGGTCGGAGGAGGGGGCCGAGGTGAACACGGTCGGGGGAGGGGGGGCCGAGGTGAACACGGTCGGGGGAGGGGGGGCCGAGGTGAACACGGTCGGGGGAGGGGGGGCCCAAGGTGAACACGGTCGGGGGAGGGGGGGGCCGAGGTGAACACGGTCGGGGGAGGGGGGGCCCAAGGTGAACACGGTCGGGGGAGGGGGGGGCCGAGGTGAACACGGTCGGGGGAGGGGGCTGAGGTGAACACGGTCGGGGGAGGGGGCCGAGGTGAACACGGTCGGGGGAGGGGGACCTCCCCTGAGGTGAACACGGTCGGGGGAGGGGGTGGGCCGAGGTGAACACGGTCGGAGGAGGGGGCCGAGGTGAACACGGTCGGGGGAGGGGGGGCCGAGGTGAACACGGTCGGGGGAGGGGGGGCCGAGGTGAACACGGTCGGGGGAGGGGGGGCCGAGGTGAACACGGTCGGGGGAGGGGGACCTCCCCTGAGGTGAACACGGTCGGGGGAGGGGGGGGCCGAGGTGAACACGGTCGGGGGAGGGGGGGCCGAGGTGAACACGATCGGGGGAGGGGGGGCCGAGGTGAACACGGTCGGGGGAGGGGGGGCCGAGGTGAACACGGTCGTGGGAGGGGGACCTCCCCTGAGGTGAACACGGTCGGGGGAGGGGGGGGGCCGAGGTGAACACGGTCGGGGGAGGGGGGGGGCCGAGGTGAACACGGTCGGGGGAGGGGGGGGCCGAGGTGAACACGGTCGGGGGAGGGGGGGCCCAAGGTGAACACGGTCGGGGGAGGGGGGGGCCGAGGTGAACACGGTCGGGGGAGGGGGGGCCGAGGTGAACACGATCGGGGGAGGGGGACCTCCCCTGAGGTGAACACGGTCGGGGGAGATGTGGCCGAGGTGAACACGGGAGGGGGCCGAGGTGAACACGGTCGGGGGAGGGGGGGCCGAGGTGAACACGGTCGGGGGAGGGGGGGCCGAGGTGAACACGATCGGGGGAGGGGGACCTCCCCTGAGGTGAACACGGCTGGGGGAGGGGGGGCCGAGGTGAACACGATCGGGGGAGGGGGACCTCCCCTGAGGTGAACACGGCTGGGGGAGGGGGGGCCGAGGTGAACACGGTCGGGGGAGGGAGGGGGCCGAGGTGAACACGGTCGGGGGAGGGGGGGCCGAGGTGAACACGATCGGGGGAGGGGGACCTCCCCTGAGGTGAACACGGTCGGGGTTGATGTGGCCGAGGTGAACACGGTCGTGGGAGGGGGCAGAAAGCCTGGGGATGGGACAATCCCAGATTCTGTTTCTGGCTCCGGGTCGTGGGTCGTTGTGACTCCCAGATCATGTTGAACTTTATCATTCTGCAGGTGCTGCCCCTGAGGTTTAGTGACTTCCATTCCCTGTACATGTCCTGGGTCATTGATGATCAGATCAAGATGAGCATTGTTTCCTCAACATATTAGATTAAGGAGCAGTCACACATTACACCGACCATCTCTGTCTCTAAACCACAAGCGTTTTTACAGTTTATATTGGGCTGAATACAACATTCTTGCTCTCACACATATTAATAGACCAAATTACCTTCCTCCTTCTGTTGAGCTGGTGCTCTATGGCAAACCATAGGGGAGAAAACTTTAATTACCCAGGACGGGCAGGGCAGGTGGTCAGCTTCCTACTCCTCCCCACCCCCACCAGTCCCTGAAGTAAATCTTATTCTTGATCTGCCCCCCACCCCGATGTCAGAAACACTTTCTGAACTTGGTTGAAATACAGAAACTCCAACATGAAACATACCCAATCAAGGTTACCTTACAGAGAAATCCTCAGCTAAAGAGGAGAGAGTAATAGAACATTGTACGAGGAACATGTGTTTGAAACACAGCTAATCTGTGTTTTCAGCATGAGTTGGCGGATCGTGTTTCGCAATGGTTGAGCGGTAAGGAGCTGAACCAGTGGTTCTGGGTCAGGTGACCACTACCGGGGAGGTCAGGATAAACTCAGTCTGGATCGACAAGGTCCTGCAGCTGCCCTCAGTGTTCTGAGTTCGGTGAGAATGAGCAAGGCTCCCACTCCTTATCGTTATGTAGTGACCATACTAGAAATGCAAATGTGTAGCTATCGGAGAGGGCAGCTCTTTAATTCCTCCCACGGTCTAATCCTGCCAACACTCATCGTCAAGGCTCATGTGTGACTCATTGCCATTTGGCCAAAACCCAACAGGCATCCGGTACTTGTGGAAGTGGACCCCAGCAAGGAGGCAAAGCCTTCAGGAAAGGAGGGGGTTGGGGAGGAAATGTGAAGGGGGAAAAAGGAGAAAGAAACCGGTGGCTCTAAAATGCTTCACTCTGAATGTCGCAAATAGAAAAATATTTTAAAAACACAGAAGTTTGGAACTACTTTAAACGGGTTTGCAATGCCGGATGGGATATGTGGTGTTGCACAGTTTCTCACATGTCCATTAACTGGGCATTAACTCCTGGGAGATATGGGGAGGGCAGAGTTACTAACTGACTCCCCCTGCTCCAAGAGATGGCATGTTGGTTACAATCTGAGCTGTAAAAATAAAGAGGAATTTGGGTCCCAGCAAGACTCCACAATGTGGTTTATTGCACTGAGCCCCAAGGATGTCTTTGCTTCTGTTACTCAACTTCCTCTCATTAATTAATTGCTTAATAATCATGTTGGATGGCAATCACTGAAAACGTTATTTCAAAACAGGTCGTGGAACTATGGCTGTGAAAGAAAAGTTTCTTACTTCAGGCACCTGAGGCTATGAGGAGAGTTTGAACAGCCTGAGATTGTTTGCTTTGGAGAAATATTAGGCGAGAAATTGGCCATCATTGCGCCCATTATCCAGACGGAAAACAGGAGCAAGAATGACCAATTTCCCAGGGTCTGTCCTTCACCCCAAGAGCACCTGAAAACATCCAATGGCCCCAGAAGATTTTCAGGCATCCGGAACGGCCACCTAAAGCAGGTGCTAGGACCCTTGAATATGCTAATGATGCTGGCGCCAGTTCCGTTAAATAAACGTAGGTGGCCGTTTAGTGCCTGATAAGTGAGTCCTGGGGTGTGCTTTGAGTTCATCTGGGTTGCAACATAGGCCAATCAGCCCCAAGTAGGCTCCAGGCCCAACAACAGCTAACGAGGAGTCTGGGGGTCGGTTAGGCCAAAAATATCAATTGGGTGATTGTAAATGCTTTGGGTGGGTAGTTACGAGTGCTCACTTCAGTCTCAACCACTCGAGGAAATGAAATCAGTCAGGTAGTGAGTTTACAATCTCTCCACGGCCTTGCCCTTTCCCTATCTCTGTAACCTCCTCCAGCCCTTCAACCCTCCGGGAACTCTGCACTCCAATTCTGGCCTCTTGTGCATCCCCCACTCCCTTCGCCCCACCATTCTGGTGGCCGTGCCTTCAGCTGTCTGGGCCCGAAGCTGTGGCATTCCCTCCCTAAACCTCTCCGCCTCTACTTCCTTTTGGTCACTCCTTAAACCCGACCTCTTCACCTGGCTTAATATCTGTTTATGTGGCTCGGTGTCAAATTGTGTCTGATACCGTTCCTGAGAAGCACCTTGTGAGGGTTTATTACGTTAAAGGCACTATAAATACAAGTTGTTCTCATTGAATGGGTCGGGCTGCAGCCCACAATTGGATTTGTGCAGCCACAAACACACTCGGCAAACAGCGAGGGGGAAGCCCGGCTTCTCCAAGTATTGGCGGACCGGATTAAACACACGGAGAACTGCAAACCCCAAATTCTGGTTAGAAAACGAATGGAGTTGTGAGCATCAGTGAATAAATGGGAGCAGTGGCAATACCAACAAATCAGTAAGTTAGTGGGACAGTGAGAACTGATACTCTTTTAGAGTCTACCTGCAAAAACATAAAACATTAAATCGTGCCACCCGACCTGGGTGACACACCAGACATTTACAAGGCCCTTTTTTTTCCTTTTTTTTGGGCACTAAAATCACAATTTTCCAGTGCCCCCTATAAAAGGGAAGGGGACACTAAAAGCACCGGCATTTATAGAATGAATTATGCTAAAACCCGTCGTCGGCAGGATTCGAAACAGCGTGGGGAAACCACAATAGATTTCTAGTCCATCGCCTTAAACACTCGGCCACGAACCAACTCCAGAGCCATGGACACACGGAAATCAATTCCTGATGCAGCAGGCACATCAGCAGATGAATGGATTAACAGCAACATTGGTGAATTGAGAGAGAATGGGCTAGCAACAAATCAATAAAGGAAGGGAGCAGCTGGCACTGGTGAACTAATACCCTTCTTACCTTTGCTGCCACTGCTTCCTGCCCCCGAGGCTGTTAACCCACTTTCACTGGTTCACCAGCGGTTTACGTTTCAAAGCACTGTGACCCATCCTCGTGTATTTGCTGACTACAAGGCAAGTTCAAAACACTAAAGGTGGTTTCAGCTAAGAAAGAGGCTTTTACTTTGCTGCAGCACTTAGACAGTTAATATATATTTGTATAATATAATCAGTTCATGTTCTTTTAAGAATTCCTGTTTAAAATCCACTGGTGGCTGAATTTTAATATAGATTGCTATATAGATAGAGACACATAGTGCTCAATTTTCCCTGGTCATTTGCGCTGTTTTTTTGGTGTGCGCTGTTTTTTCTGGTGTATTTATTTTTTCCAAGTTTCCCCCTGCGATCTGCGCCGGTGTAACTGACACGGCTCTGATTTTTCTAGGCCACTTTTTTTGACGTTCCCTCATGTCTGCACCGGTTTTTTCAATTGTTCGCAGTTTGGCCAACATTTTTTTCTCTGAGGTCGGCGTATCTGGCCACTCCCGAAAACCTTCTGGCGAGTTAAGAAAACCAGGACACATTCACAAATCTGCGCTGAAAGAAGCCATCGTTTTTAAATCGAAGATTTTGGAGGGAGTCAAGAACACTGTCAAAATCAATAATAAAGTTCAAAGTTTTTTTACCTGTCAACGAAGAAGTGTAGATTTGTTGGATTTCAGAAGTTCTCTCATTTTTTTACTCACTCACACGCCACCAGGGAACGTCTTGAAGCAGGGCTGGAGGGTCGTAGGTTTGGCCGGCAGAATTGGCCTCGCTCCCAGATACAGTGGCTCAGGGTTTGGCTTCAAAACAAGCCGTGGGGTAGAGAGGGGGAGGAGAGAGAGCGAGGTGCCGATCAAAAGGCTTGCAGCCCAGGGAACATGAGGGAGAGAAAGAGAAGTCACAAGACTACAATTAGTAAAGGTTGGGGGTGGCGGGGGGGGCGAGAGAGAGAGAGGGTGAGGTGCCGATCGGAAGGCTTGGAGGCCCGGGGAGGGGGAGGGAGAGAGAGAAGTCACAAGACTCAAGGCGGGGTGGGGGGGGGGGGTCAAGAAGAGAAGTCACAAGACCTTTGGATGTGGTCCATCCATACAGACCTGGAGAGATACAACTGTGAACCTGTGCTGCCTGCTTTCCTGCTGTTTTGAGCTTCTTTCAATGGTTAAATTTAAGAATGGGGGCAATACTGCCAATGCCATACAATGTGCGAGTCTTCTGCATCTTGGTGCTACGTAGGGGACAATTGATTTGACTTCATTACATCAGGAACATCAGTGCCCATAGGATGCTGGGTAGGAGGCCTTACCCACCTCGGGTATATCGAGATAGGCGTTCAATATACCCAAGGTGGGTAAGGCCTCCTACCCAGCACCCTATGAACTCTGATGTTCCAGAGGCTACTTGCTGTACGCCCTTGATGTTGTCGGTCAGTTCACTGTTGTGTGCTGCATGCTGTATACATTAGCCATCATGAGGCAGCAGCTCCTGGTAGTGCAAGACCCACCTGCGGTGAGAGTGGCTGATGATAATGATGTGGTCGATGCAGGTGACGAGCAGGAGGAGGAGGAGGACGACGAGGATGAGGAAGCCATGCAAGTGCCTGAGGATGGAGCACGATGGCGGAGGAGGGCGGGCCAGCAGCTGATCCGGGAATGCTTTACTGATGCCTGAGGGCTCAGCGACAACTAATCCACAAGGACATGTTTACTGTTTGGAGCTGTTCAGTAATCTTGTGTTGTGTTAATGGAACGTGATCCAGTTTTAATGTAAAATATATTTTAATCAAAAGTTTACAATAAGAAAATTATTCTTGTATCAAACTTTTCTTTAAGTTCACTCTTTAAGATCACTTAAAAACTTGTAAATTTACATAACTTTTACAAAAAACTTTTAATTTGAGAACAATTACAACAATAACGATAATAATAACAGCAGCAAAGAAAGGCTGCACCCATCTCTCATCCCCCTTATTCTAAGACCGCCCGCTGCGCTTGGTCTTGGACATTCCATTACACCTGCCCGCAGTGGTTGGCGCAGTGATTCTGGGCTTGATACCAAGCTTATTGTTTCTAACATCTCGGGTACTGCACATCTCTGGAGGATGGGGGGCGTTAGCGTCAATGGCAAGTTGGAGGGCCTGGCTTTGGGCTCTTGAGAGACTGGTGCAGGGATTGGAGTGGGAGTGGCAGTTGATCCTGTCAATGGACGCGGGGTCTGGGCGTGTTCCCTTATTGCAACAGCTAACTGCAACATGCTGTCCCTCATGCGCCCTGACAGTGTCTCAACGACCTGCAACATTCCAGCCCTCATGGTCAGTGATGTGGTTTGCACTACCTATGATATTCCCTCCCTCATGGCCACTATTCCCTCACTGATGATCCCGGATATCGTTCCCATTTCCCGTGTCATTGCTGTTATTTCTCCCAACAGTCCCACTGATGGCGTCCAGGAGTGATCGGATAAGGTCAATGCTCTCCGCACTCAATGACATCATCTGAACCACATCGGTAACATCCTGCACCTCAGGAGAGCATGTTTGAGCTCTCCTCTCCATGGGTGTGGCTCGCACCCCACCACTGGGACCCACAGCCTGGGACGGTGGGGCCCTGGGTGTGCCTCGCTGTACCATACCACTGGGACCTGCAACCTCGGAAGATGTGAAACCATGGAATGACCCATCAACACTCAAACCGCTAGTCATGGAAGAGGGCTGTCACCTCCATGAGCAGCACCTCCTCCAAAGTCAGTGCAACAGTGGGAGCTTCATCCAGCTCCATCCCCTCCCACTCACCCCCATGGATGGATTGGAAGATGTTCTCCTCTTCAGGCTCGTCCGTGTCTGAATCTTCTTCTGCAGCGTCAGAGATGGCCTCAAGTTCTGCAAAATTTAACAGAACAGTCAAATGGTTAGCAGCAGAGGAGGGAGCAGGATGGGTGGCATGAGCAGGCTCACACATCGCAGGCCAGGCAGCAGTTTGATTTGAAGGACCATGATGAACTTGCAGGACATACCCTCTCCCTCGAGTGTGGGCCCAGCTTGTGCAGTACTGATTGCTTTTCTCCAGGCAGGACCCATCAAAGCAGCGACCCTCTCTTCCAAAGGTGTCAGTGGGTGCAGATTTGCAGAACCTCCTCCTGTTCGAGTTCTTTCCCTTTTATTATGTGCCACCTTCCTCTGCAAAGATGAAAATGTAACTTTTTAGAGAGGGTGTCATTCTGCTGGGTGGGACATATGCAGCTGGTCACATTTACAATTGCATTGAAAAAATGAAAATATTGCTGACACTAACTATTCGATCAAGGTCCTGCCATTTCTTTTTACACTGGCCTCCATATCTCATGGTGATCACCACTGTCCAGTAATCTTCGGCAACCTGGTTCCAGCGTTTTTTCATTTCTTTTGGTGGCACTTTTATGCGACCTCTGCTGGTGTCCAGTTCCTGCCATCTGTTCTCAATCACAATCACAATCACTGGTGCCTCCACTTCTTCCTATAAGAAATTTTGGTCCTTGCACTGTGTGGCATCTTGTACTGCTGCAGCTGCGATTTTTCTAATGCTCTCACGCAGCACTTGTAACACACACAACTGGCTCTTTAAAAATGCGATTGCCAAATCCGAGCTGTACTGAGCATGTGCATCCATTGGAACGATGTCAAAAACATAACTTTTTTTCGCACGCATGTGCAGAAGGTGCGGCATCGTTTTTTGGCACAGACAGCAGGCTCCACCTCCCAAGGTGACTGGACACGATGTGCGGAGCCAACTTCGAATTATACATCGAGGAAACTTTGGCAAAATATTTCGGCAGCATTTCTGGCCTATAAAAACGGGCCTAACTATTGTGTTCCTAACACAGATGAGACTGCACACAGAGAGGTTAAAGTAACAGTGACCGCAGTCTTTATTAAGACACTCCAGAGTGAGGAACAGGCCTTCGGGACCGGCTTATATACAGTGCTCCCAAGGGATGCTGGGATCCCTTGGGACTTCAGGGGATGCACTCCCCAGTGGCGGAACATGGGAGTGCATGTTTTACAGATACACAACATCACTCCCCCCCATAGTCAAAGTGAAAACTGTCATGTATCTCACACTACTGTACATAACTGTATCTTACCATGCTATACATGACTGTAACTAGAGATGACCTGTACCACCAGGGGTGCACTTGCAGAAGACGCTGGATACCTGTCCCAGACAGGTATATAAGGACAGGCCTCAGGCAAGTATGGCATTCGAGAGCTGTGTAATAAAGGTGCAGGTCCTGATTATACCTTGGCTTCAGCATATGCCTCGTGTGAGTCTGTACTGCAAGGACTTTACAAAAACTATTTACAAAGTGAGGTGGTCGGGAGCCTTTCTTTCCCTGGTGGACCGCCTCGGTACAAATGTCTGTTCTGGTGTGTTGGCTGTGCCCTCTCTGGGCTGGCGTGTTGTTGGCCCTGTA
Organism: Pristiophorus japonicus; assembly: GCF_044704955.1. Taxonomy (NCBI): domain Eukaryota; kingdom Metazoa; phylum Chordata; class Chondrichthyes; family Pristiophoridae; genus Pristiophorus; species Pristiophorus japonicus. The sequence continues at coordinate 9,304 of NW_027253510.1, forward strand.
GGGCTGCTGGGTGAGCCTGGCCTTGCTGGGCTGTTGGGCATGATGGGTTCGATTCCCTGGTCCGGGGTGGTGTCGTTGATCCTTTGGGTGTGTGTTGTGGGCTCGAAAAAGGTGGTGTGTTGTTCAGGGCAGTCTGTGAACCGCAGCCTCGTTTGGTCCAGGTGCTTTCTGCAAATTTGTCCATTGTCTAGTTTGATTACAAACACCCTACTCCCTGCTTTAGCTAGCACCGTGCCCGTGATCCACTTGGGACCATGTCCATAGTTTAGCACATACACAGGGTCATTCAGATCAATTTCCCGTGACATAGTGGCGCGACCATCGTTTACATTTTGTTGCTGCTGTCTGCTCTCTACCTGATCATGCAGGTTGGGGTGAACCAGCGAGAGTCTGGTTTTAAGTGTCCTTTTCATGAGTAGCTCAGCCGGGGGCACCCCTGTGAATGAGTGGGGTCTCGTGAGGTAGCTGAGCAGTACTCGGGACAGGCGGGTTTGGAGTGAGCCTTCTGTCACTCGTTTAAGGCTCTGTTTGATTGTTTGTACTGCCCGCTCTGCCTGCCCATTGGAGGCTGGTTTAAACGGGGCCAAGGTGACATGTTTGATCCCATTTCGGGCCATGAATTCTTTAAATTCGGCACTGATGAAACATGGCCCGTTGTCACTGACCAGTATGTCAGGCAGGCCGTGGGTGGCAAACAAGGCCCTCAGGCTTTCAATGGTGGCGGTGGCGGTGCTTCCCGACATTATTTCACATTCAATCCATTTTGAAAAATCATCCACCACTACCAGAAACATTTTACTGAGAAACGGGCCCGCATAGTCGACATGGATCCTTGACCATGGTCTGGAGGGCCAGGACCACAACTGAGCACATCCGCTGCATTGCCGTACACAAGACTCTAAGTCAGAGTCGATACCGGGCCACCACACATGGGATCTAGCTATCACTTTCATCATTACTATACCCGGGTGTGTGCTGTGGAGATCCGAGATGAACATTTCCCTGCCCTTTTTGGGTAGCACTACGCAGTTACCCCACAACAGGCAGTCTGCCTGAATGGACAGCTCGTCCTTTCGCCGCTGGAACGGCTTGATTAGCTCTTGCATTTCAACGGGATGCTGGCCCAGCTCCCATGCAGTACACAGTTTTTTACTAGGGACAGCAGAGGATCTTAGCTGGTCCAAGTCCTAATCTGGCGGGCCGTGACAGGTGATTTATCATTTTCAAACGCTTCCATGACCGTCAACAAGTCTGCGGGCTGCGCCACCATCAACAAGTTTGCAGGCTGCGCCATTTCCATCCCCGTGGTGGGCAATGGCAGCCGACTGAGAGCATCCGCACAGTTCTCGGTGCCTGGCCTCTCGGCCTTAGACGAGCTCCTGGAGGCATAGGCGACAGGTTGCAACTTCCCCGCAATGTTAGCTTATTGTAATACATACCTGACTCCGTACGACGACGCATCACATGCTAGCACAAGTAATTTAAACAGGTTATACAATACAAGCAGCTTGTTGGAGCACAAAATGTTTCTGGCTTTCTCAAAAGCAATTACTTGTTTTTTTCCCCATACCCAGTTCTCACCTTTATGCAATAACACATGTAGGGGCTCTAAAAGGGTGTGTAACCCCGGTAGGAAGTTACCAAAATAGTTGAGGAGTCCCAGGAACGACCGCAGCTCCATGACGTTCCGTGGCCTGGGCGCGTTCCTGATAGCCTCTGTGGGCCGAATGCCGTCCGCCGCAATCTTTCTCCCCAAAAACTCCACTTCTGTTCAAATGAAAATGCATTTTGACCTCTTCAGTCGCAGCCCTACGCGATCCAGTCGCTGGAGGACCTCCTCCAGGTTTTGTAGGTGCTCGACGGTATCCCGACCTGTGACCAATATGTCGTCCTGAAAAACCACCGCGCGTGGTACCGACTTGAGTAGGCTCTCCATGTTTCTCTGGAAGATCGCTGCAGCCGACCGAATTCCAAACGGGCATCTGTTGTAGATGAACAGTCCCTTGTGCGTGTTGATGCAGGTGAGGCCCTTCGAAGACTCCTCCAGCTCCTGCGTCATGTAGGTCGAAGTCAGGTCGAGCTTGGTGAACATCTTGCCTCCTGCCAGCATTGCAAATAGGTCGTCTGACTTAGGTAGCGGGTATTGGTCCTGTAGCGAGAAACGATTAATAGTTACTTTATAATCGCCGCAAATCCTGACCGTGCCATCACTTTTGAGTACTGGAACAATCGGGCTGGCCCACTCGCTGAATTCCACTGGGGAGATGATGCCTGTCCAGCTCGATTTCCACTCTCTCCCTCATCATGTGAGGTACCGCTCGTGTCTTGTGGTGAATGGGTCATGCCTCTGGGACCAAGTGGATCCGCACCTTTGCCCTGGAAAAGTTTCCAATGCCTGGCTCAAAAAGGGAAGGAAATTTGTTTGGAACCTGGGTACATGAGGCCTCATCGACATGTGATAGCGCTCGGATGTCATCCCAGTTCCAGCGGATTTTGCCCAGCCAGTTCCTTCCAAGCAGTGTGGGGCCATCGCCTGGGACAATCCAGAGTGGCAGTTCATGCACCGTGCCCTCGTAGGTGACCTTGACCATGGCGCTGTCCAGGACAGTGATAAGCTCTTTGGTGTACGTTCTCAGTTTCGTGTGGATGGGGCTCAGGGCTGGTTTGAATGCCTTGTTGCACCACAGTCTCTCAAACATCTTTTTACTCATGATGGATTGGCTAGTGCCAGTTCCATGGCTACGGGTAAACCATTCAATTTTACATTTAGCATTATAGGTGGACATTTCGTCGAAAATGTGTGCACCCCTTGTACTTCAGCATCTGCTTCCTCTCTCTGAGGCTCGAAATTGCTTTGATCCACCATGGACCGATCTTCCTCTGCCACGTGGTCGCTAGCAGGTTTTGCAGAGCTTGCAGCTCATCTGAAAGCTCGTTGGAGGTGCCCCATTGTTCCACAGCTCTTCAAACATACCCTTTGAAACGGTATGAAAAGGCTGAATGGAAGCCTCCACAACACCAACAAGGTGTGAATTACCTTGCATTCATCCTTTGTTGCAGGCTCTGAGTCACTTGTGTGCTGAGGGATTTGTCTGGTGGACATAAACGCCTGTGCTATTGCAATGGCCTTACTGAGGGTCGGTGTCAAAGCAGTCAAAAGTTTTCGTAGGATGGTCTCGTGGCCAATGCCTAGTACAAAAAGGTCTCTGAGCATTGGCTCCAGGTAGCCATCAAACTCACATTGTCCTGCAAGTCGCCTTAGCTCGGCGACGTAGCTCGCCACTTCCTGACCTTCAGATCGCTGGCAGAACCGATACCTCGCCATCAGCACGCTCTCCCTCGGGTTAACATGCTCCCGAATCAGTGTACACAGCTCCTCATACGACTTATCTGTGGGTTTCACTGGAGCCAGAAGATTCTTCATGAGGCTGTAGGTCGGTGCCCCGCAGACCATGAGGAGGACCGCTCTCCTTTTTGTAGCGCTTCCTTCTCCATCCAGCTTGTTGGCTACAAAGTACTGGTCCAGCCGTTCGACATCGACTTCCCAATCCTCACCCTCCGAGAACTTCTCCAGGATGCCCACAGTTTGCTGCATCTTTCTGTTGGATTCGTATACTCATCGCCAGTTATTGTGTTCCTAACACAGATGAGACTGCACACAGAGAGGTTAAAGTAACAGTGACCGCGGTCTTTATTAAGACACTCCAGAGTGAGGAACAGGCCTTAGGGGCTGGCTTATATAGAGTGCTCCCAAGGGATGCTGGGATCCCTTGGGACTTCGGGGGATGCACTCCCTGGTGGCGGAACATGGGATCGGGATCGGGACTGGGGCCTCAGCTCTTCACCATATTTATTCGTGATTTGGATGAAGGGATTGAGTTGCACATCCAAGATGGCACTAAGTTAGGAGGCACAGGAAGTTGTGCAGATGGGAACAGGAAGTTACAAAGGTACATAGACAGGCTCATTGAGTGGGCAAAACTATGGCAGGTGGCGTTTATTACAGTTTACAGATACACAACAGTAACTCTGGGAATAAGCCAGAAAATGGGCTTGGGGAAAATTGAGCCCATAAATAGGCATATCCCACTCAATGATGTTCACAAACACCCCATACAAGTAAAACACATTTTAAAAAATTCTGATTTGTCTTTCTTGGATCCAAAATAGATGACCTCACACTTCCCTGTAATAAACGCCACCTGCCATAGTTTTGCCCACTCAATGAGTCTGTCTATGTACCTTTGTAACTTCCTGTTCCCATCTGCACAACTTCCTGTGCCTCCTAACTTAGTGCCATCTTGGATGTGCAACTCAATCCCTTCATCCAAATCACGAATAAATATGGTAAAGAGCTGAGGCCCCAGTCCCGATCCCTGGGAAACACCACTTGTCACATCCTGCTAATCAGAGTACCTGTCACTGTCTCCTATCTCTCAACCAATGACCAACACATGTCACTGAGTCCCCTTCAATTCCATGTCTTCTCATGTTTGATAATCTGTCAGGAACCTGATCTTTCTGGAAGTTCATGCAGACCACATCCATAGACACTCCCCTATCCACCATGCGAGTGAGCTCCTAAACACATTCAGCTCGATGAACCAGACATGGCCTAGTCTTCACAGTCCGTGCTGGCTCTCTTTGATCAGCTCAGACTTGTCCGCATGCTCGGTCACTCTGTCCTGGTGATCTATTCCAGCAACTTCCCCACAACTGACATTAAACTGACAGGGTCAGTAGTTACTTGCTTTCTGCCTCCTCCCTTCTTTAAATATGGAGCACCATTTGCAATTTTCCAGACCAAGGACTTAATTCCTGATTCTAGAAGACTCTGGAAAACTATGACAAACACATCTATAATTTCCTCAATGGTTTCTTTTAATATCCGGGGTGGAAACCAGCAGATTTGTCTCTCTTAAGTCCCAATATTTATACAATGACATTTTTTACATGCATTAATTCTCGTAAGTTCTTCGAAATAGATGCAAAGTTTCCATTGCCCAAGCCTGCCATGACCTTATTATCTATTATAGTCTCGTCTGCATCTGTCTTTATTGGGCCCACATTCCCCTTCAGCTGCTCCCTTTCTCTTAATATACTGAAACACTCATCCATGCCTTTGTTACCTCGAGACTTGACTATTCCAACGCACTCCTAGCCGGCCTCCACATTCTACCCTGTGTAAACTAGAGGTGATCCAAAAGTCAGCTGCCCTTTTCCTAACTCGCACCAAGTCCCACTCATCCATCACCCCTGTGCTCGCTGACTAACATTGGCTTCCAGTTAAGCAACCCCTCGATTTCAAGATTATACTTATTTTCAAATCCCTCCATGGCCTTGCCCCTCCCTATCTCTGTAATCTCCTGCAGCTCCACAACAACCCCCACCGCCCCCCAACCCGAGATGTTTTTGCTTCTCTAATTCTGCCCTCTTGAACATTCCTGATTATAATCGCTCCACATTTGGTGGCCGTGCCTTCTGTTGCCTGGGCCCCAAGCTCTGGAACTCCCTGCTAAACCTCTCCGCCTCTCTACCTCTCTTTCCTCCTTCAAGACACTGCTTAAGACATACCTCTTTGACCAAGCTTTTGATCACCTGCGCTAATTTCTGTTTATGCGGCTCGGTGTCAAATTTTGTATCTCATAATACTCCTGTGAAGCCCCTTGGGAAGTTTCACTATGTTTAAGGTGCTATATAAATAACAGTTGTTGTTGATAATTTTATCCCTCAATCAACAGAACAAAAACAGATTGTCTGGTCATTATCACATTGCTGTTTGTGGTAGCTTGCTGTGCGCAAATTGGCTGCCGTGTTTCCCACATTACAACAGTAACGACTGTTATGTATGTACCCCTTGGCAACGTGTATTACACCACCACCAGAGGGCCTACTTGTTGGGAGTCCCAAGGGATCCCAGCATTCCTTAGGAACATTGTATATAAGCAGGCCTCCCATACCATACCAACACTCTGGAGTTTAATTAAAGGAGCTCAGGTCACACTTACTCATTGCATACAGTACTCAGTTGTATCACTTTATTATGAGCACAACAATTGGCGACGAGATAATGAACAATCACGCGAAAATGCAAAGAACTGTTGGTATCCTGGAGAAATTCTCAGAAGGGGACGATTGGGAGGCCTTTGTGGAGCGACTCGACCAATACTTCGTGGCCAATGAGCTGGAAGGGGACGAGAACGCTGCCAAACAAAGGGCGACCCTCCTTACCATGTGTAGGGCAACAATCTATGGCCTCATGAAGAATCTTCTAGCTCCGGTGAAACCAACAACCAAATCCTATGAAGAACTGTGTATGCTGGTCCGGGAGCATCTTAATCCGAAGGAAAGCATTCTGATGGCAAGGTATCGGTTCTACGCGTGTCAATGGTCAGAAGGCCAGGAAGTGACGAGATACGTCGCCGAACTAAGGAGCCTTGCAGGACATTGCGAATTCGATGGATTCCTTGAGCAAATGCTAAGAGACTTTATTGTGCTTGGCATTGGCCATGAGGTTATCCTTCGCAAACTATTGACTGTTGAAACACCGAATCTGAGCAAAGCCATAATGATAGCCCAGGCATTCATGTCCACCAGAGATAACACCAAACAAATTTTGCAGCATAAAGAGGTTTCGGCTGGTAATGAACACAAAGTAAAGTTGTTTTCAAGCAGGAATGCATATGGCAGAACGTACATGCCTGCAGCTACACGACCTCAGATGACCCAGAATCCGCCATCAATCGTTAATGCGAGGCAATTAACATCTTGTTGGCGCTGTGGAGGTGATCATCGAGCCCATCAATGCCACTTCAAACATTATGCGTGCAAAGGCTGTGGAACAATGGGACACCTCCAGCGAATGAGCAGACAAGCTACAAACCACCACTTTGCAGAGGAAGATCGATCCACTGTGGATCAGGCTGAACTAGAGACTCGAACCGAGGGGGCAGAAGTGTACGGGGTGCACACCTTCACCACGAAATGTCCACCGATCATGTTAAAAGTTGAACTGAACGGAATTCCAGTATCCATGGAACTGGACACGGGTGCGAGTCACTCTATCATGAGCAAAAAGACCTTCGACAGGCTGTGGTGCAACAAGGCACACAGGCCCAAGCTCAGTCCTATTCACACCAAGCTAAGAACTTACACCAAAGAGATGATCCCTGTTATTGGCAGCGCAGAAGTAAAAGTCTCCTATGATGGAGCAGTGCACAAACTACCACTATGGATTGTGCCAGGAGATGGCTCCACACTGTTCAGCAGAAGCAGGCTGGGAAAAGTCTGCTGGAACTGGGACGACATCCGAGTGCTTTCGTCCATCGACGACACCTCATGTGCCCAGGATCTGAGTAGATTCCCGTCGTTGTTTGAGCTAGGCACTGGAAGTTTCTCGGGGGTTAAGATGCAGATCCACTTGGTTCCCGGTACACAGTCCATCCACCACAAGGCACGGCGGTGCCATATATGATGCGAGAGAAAGTGGAAATTGAGCTGGACAGGCTGCAGCAAGTAGGCATCATCATGCTGGTGGAGTTCAATGAGTGGGCCAGTCTGATTGTTCCAGTTCTCAAAGGCATCGGCACGGTCAGAATTTCTAGGGACTATAAAATAACGATTAACCGTTTTTCGCTACAGGAACAGTACCCGCTACCCAAGGCAGATGACCTATTTGCGACCCTGGCTGGAGGAAAGACGTTCTCCAAGTTGGAGGTGACCTTAGCCTACATGACGCAGGAGCTGGCGGAATCTTCGAAATGCCTCACCTGCAACAACATGCACAAAGGTCTGTTCATCAACAACAGATGCCCGTTTGGGATTCGTTCGGTCGAGGCAATTTTCCAATGGAACATGGAGAGCCTGCTAAAGTCGGTTCCGTGCATCGTAGTCTTCCAGGATGACATACTGGTCACAGGTCGGGACACCATCGAACACTTGCAGAACCTGGAAGAGGTTCTAAGTCGGCTAGATCACGTGGGACTCAGGTTGAAATGCTCGAAGTGTGTTTTCCTGGCATCAGGGGTCGAGTTCTTAGGACGAAGAATTGCGGCAGGCGGCATCAGACCCACCGACACCAAGACGGAAGCCATCAAGAATGCGCCGAGACCACAGAATGTGATGGAACTGTGGTCATTCCTGGGACTCCTCAACCATTTTGGTAATTTCTTACCTGGGTTAAGCACCTTGCTAGATCCCGACATGTGCTACTGCACAAGGGAGACGACTGGTTATGGGGGAAATCACAAGACGCTGCTTTTGAGAAAGACAGAAATCTGTCATGTTCCAACAAACTGCTTGTTCTGTATAACCTATGTAAACTATTAGTGCTAGCTTGCGATGCGTCATCATACGGGGTCGGGTGTGTTACAACATTCAAGAGGGAGTTAGATATGGCCCTTATGGCTAAAGGGATCAAAGGGTATGGAGAGAAAGCAGAAAAGGGGTACTGAGATGAATGATCAGCCATGATCTTATTGAATGGTGGTACAGGCTCGAAGGGCCGAATGGCCTACTCCTTCACCTATTTTCTATGTTTCTATGTAATGAATCAGGAACATTGCAACCGATCGCCTATGCATCCGAGAGTTTGTCCAAGGTCAAAAGGGCTTACAATATGATTGAAATAGAAGCTCTGGCGTGCGTTTATGGGGTGAAAAAATGCACCAGTATCTGTTTGGTCTCAAGTTTGAACTTCAAACTGACCATAAGCCCCACATATCGCTATTCTCAGAGAGCAAAGGGATTAACACCAATGCCTCGGCCCTCATCCAAAGCTGGGCACTCACGCTGTCTGCATACAACTATGTCATCCGCCACAGACCAGGCACAGAGAACTGCGCTGATGCTCTCAGTTGGCTACCATTGCCCACCACCGGGGTGGAAATGGCACAGCCTGCAGACTTCCTCTTGGTGATGGATGCATTCGAAAATGAAAAGTCACCCATCACGGCCCGCCAAAGCCAGGATTCTTTACTGTCCCTGGTAAAAAACTGTGTCCTCTATGGGAGCTAGTCCAGCATCCCAGCGGAGATGCATGAAGAGATCAAACCATTCCAGTGCCACAAAGGCGAAATGTCCATACAGGCGAATGGTCTTTTGTGGGGTAATCGCGTGGTTTTGCCGAAGAAAGGCAGGGAAACATTCATACATGACCAACACAGTATCCACCCAGGCATAGTAATGATGAAAGCCATAGCCAGATCCCATGTGTGGTGGCCCGGCTTAGAGTCTTGCGTGCCCCAATGCAACACTTGCTCTCAACTGAGCAATGCAGCCAGAGAGGCACCGCTAAAGTTTGTGGTCATGGTCTCGGATCCACGTTGACTTTGTGGGCCCATTCCTAGGCAAAATGTTCTTGGTTGTTGTGGATGCTTATTCAAAATGGATTGAATGTGTAATAATGTCTGTAAGCATGTCCACTGCCACTATCGACAGCCTATGAGCCATGGCCTGCCTGATGGGCCTCATATGTTTGCCACACACAGCCTGCCTGATGTCCTCATCAGTGACAATGGGCCGTGTTTCACCAGTGCTGAATTCAAGGAAATCATGACCCGTAATAGGATCAAGCACATCACATCTGCCCCGTTCAAGCCCACATCCAATGGCCAGGCAGAACCGGCAGTCCAAACCATCAAGCAAAGCTTGAAACGTATGTCCGAAGGTTCCCTGCAGACCCGCATGTCCCGAGTCCTGCTCAGCTATTGCACCAGACCCCACTCGCTCCCCGGGGTTCCCCCAGCCGAGCTGCTCATGAAAAGGGCATTCAAAACAAGGCTCTCTCTTGTCCGCCCTGATCTCCATGATCACGTCGAGGGCAGGCGGCATCAACAAAGCATGTATCATGATCGCGCAAACTTGTCACACGACATTGAAGTCAATGACGCTGTATTTGTACTCCACTATGGACATGGTCCAAAATGGCTTGCTGGCAAAGAAAGGAGTAGCGTGTTTCGGGTCAAACTGGCCAATGGGCTAATGTGCAGAAAGCATTTGGACCAAACCAAATTGCGAGTCACAAACAGCCATAAGCAACACGAAGAGGACACCACCAACTTCAACCCTCCAACACACACAAGTGGCAACCGATATCACGGTTGACTATGAAGCTGAACTCACCATCCCCAGCACCCCAGTGAAGAGCCAATCAACTCACCCACACCTGTATTTGTACCGAGAGAATAGACAAGGGAGCGAAAAGCCCCAGATCGTCTCTCCCTGTAAATAAGTGTACTATTGACTTTGGGAGGGAGTGATGTTATGTTTTTTATAACCCTTGGCAACCTGTATCACACCAACAGCAGAGGGCCTACCTGTTGGAGTCCCAAGGGATCCCAACATCCCTTGGCAGCACTGTAGATAAGCAGGCCTCCCATGCTGTACCAACACTCTGGAGTTTAATTAAGGGAGCTAAGGTCACACTTCTCATTGCATACAGTATTCTTTATTATGAGCATAACAACTACATTCTAAAAATCCTTAATTGGCTGTAAAGCACTTTTGCAATTCTGGTGGCTGTGAAAGGCGCTATTTGGAACATGCAACATGGAAACAGGCAGTACATGCACAACCAATCTGTGATTATCCTCCGCTCAAGCAGTACAGTCCTAATCCCATGTGCCTGCCTTTTTCCAATATCCCTGTATTTTCCTTATGTTCATTCACCCATCTAACTGAATCGTAAATGCTGACATGGTCTCTACTTCAGCATGGGCTAGTCCACACTGTGGTATGTGTGTGCACTAGGTCCGTGCAGCAGAGCTGGTCTCCAGTCGTCTTGGTTAATCCTAGCTCTGTCAAGCCCGTGTGGTGGCTGGTGCGCAATGGCCACCACGTTAAAAAAATCCACGCACAGGCATCTTCCACCCTTCAAGATGTAGTTCGGGATCTGGAATATTAGGTCCTTCATTGAAACACCTGTGAACTCATCCCTTTTTGGGTGGAAGAAGTCATCCTCACTTCGAGGGACTGCCTATGATGGTTGTTGATAACTTTGTAGAATTTACCAATATTTCGCAAAGATTCCTTGTACCTTTCCCCTGCAAAGAAGAAAAATTCCTTTCTGGACTTTTAAAATGGAAGGAAAAACTTTGAGACACAAATGAGTTTAAAGGGGCAGACGAGGCATGCAGGGGGGAAAAAAAAGGGGATGCATTCATGGAGCCACCTCCCCCCCCCCCCCCCCCCCACACCCCACCAGTGTTTGGACTCATAGGAAAGGGAATTTAATTTGGAACTAGAAGAACATTTTGGTATCCTAGGAAATACTCTGAGGAAGATACCTAAGAGCTTTACAGTTTAAGATCTCTAAAGGAATATTTTTGCAACAGGCTGCCAGAACAGAGGATGGGACTTCACTCAGGAATTGGGTATTGGAGCGAATTCAATCTGTCTGGGAGAATGAGTTGATTGATAACTAACAAGAACTGTGAGACATAAAAATTCGCTCCCTAGTGACAATAAACGCACCAAGAGCTATCAGGCTAATCACCAGAGACCATTAGTGGTATGCAAATAGACCTATAGAAATCACGGGCCCAGCCCAACGGCCCAAGAGTTTAAACACTGCTTCAACAATGCCAACCGGTGATTTTCCACATTAACACATCATAATCAAATTACTGCTGAACGAGCCCGACAAATTCTGACAAAGAAGAGAGCTCAAAACTAATGAGCAGCTCCCTTGAAACAAAGAGCTGGGCCAGATTTGGTGGGAGATAAGGAAGCCTTTTGGGGGTATATCTATTCCCAGTTTTACAAGGAAAAACACAAGCAGCCGGAGGTAGGGAGTGAAGAAATGGAGTAGTGGAGAAAACTGCAAGAAATCATCAAGAATAGACCGAGCGGGTCAACAGCAAGAGGCCCACGAAACGGAAAGTTGTCAACAACCAAATTGACAACCCAGGCCACCACAACCAGCGAAATGACCAACCAAAACCAACTCAGCAAAAACCGAAGAATCAACATTTATTCCCACTCTACAATTTAATTCTGAATGACCAACAGGTGAGAAATTACCTAAAAGGAATAACTAAAACTATTCCTAACCAAAGAAAGTGGGTACTTACCCCATACATCCAAAACACAACTTACCGCTCAACGGACTCACCCCAACTGAAGACTACGCAGTCCGAAGTCCTCTCCCCCGTCCGGGGTACGGCTCGCCTTGAAGGCCATGTGCAGTGAACCCCGAAACCGCGATTTACTGGCAACTGTCAAAAGGCATTGGTGAGCATAGCCCCTGAATCCCCAGAGCTATAACTTAGTTAGGGGAATTCGGAGCGGGAGGCTGGGATAACTTGAGTAAGTGTATCTTCATTCTCCTCTTCACCCCATTTAGCATTTAAGCTGTATTCTTTTTCTCACAGGCTGTATGTTGACAATTTATTCAATGTGTTGTACCCCTCAGTGTGTATTGGTATTGTATGTTATTAAAGATGTGTCTTTTACTTCCTTTTAAACACAATAAAGCCATACCTGCTTCCTACATTGAAACCGATGGTCTGTCCAAGTCTGTCACAGTCCCTTCATAATTCCAGAGTCGAGAACCAAGGGTGTGGGAGCGATTCAAAACCACTCATATAAGGTCAGAAGGGAAAGCTGACCCCCCCTGAAAACCACCCCTTACAACTTCTGCTGTTCGCTTTGATAGTCATCACCAGTATTTTTTTTCTGTATTCCTTTATGCAGATCTTACTTTCTTTGTATCCCTTTGTTGCTTTATTTCCACGTTGCCATGCATTTGTGTCAGCCTTTGCTTTTAGTATAATACTGTCTCTTACCTCACAGGAGGGGCCAGCCTACTGATAGCTCACCCAACGCCTGTTCTTCACAAGTGAATCTGAACAATACATCGTGGATGGCTTCTCAGCCTGGAAGAGCAGTTGATCCTATTGGTCTCCACACCCCAGCAGTCACACACACAGACCAGGAGTGGGATAACTGGGCAGTGTGGCTCAGTGTCACATCTTACCGGGTATTTGTCCACTGAACCATGAGAAATCCCAACATATCTCAATTCTTAAACATAAATATCTGACTGCAAAATACCCGACTCACACCACCCGGCCACAATCGCTAAATCAAACTCAGAAATGTGATCATATGAAACCAAACCCAGGTTGGGTGACCCCACTCTGGGCATTTACTTACCCACTGCGACACAGAGGGTCAGAGTCACGGCTGTGAGCCTCGGGCCAAACATTTCAAATTAATTATTTTTAAAAGATGAAATTCCTGTTCATTCACACACTGTATAATATGCTACCGTCGATGTTTCAGAGACAGCTGATTGTCACTGAACTTCCTTACAGGGTTCTCACAGCTCAAGTACAAACCACATAAAGAGGAACGAATAACAAGAGCAAGTGGGCTGTCCTCTGGAAAAAACATATTCACACTTAAAGAAAAAGAAACACTGCATTCAAAAGAGATTGGTACAAACTAGTTATATAGCGACTTTCACGACTACCAGACATCTCAAAGCGCTTTACAACCAATGAAGTACTTTTGGAGTGGAGGCACTGCTGTGTTGTAGGAAACGCGGCATCAATTTGTGCACAGCAAGCTCCCACAAACAGCAATGTGATAATGACCAGATAATCTGTTTTTGTTATGCTGATTGAGGGCTACATATTGGCCAGGACACTGGGGATAACTTCCCTGCTCTTATTTGAAATGCCGCCATGGGAGCTTTTACATCCACCTGAGAGAGCAGACGGTTTGTCTCGGTTTGTCTCATCTGAAAGACAGCACCTCTGACAGTGCAGCACTCCCTCAGCACTACACTGCAGTGTCAGCCTAGATTTACATTCTCAAGTTCCTGGAGTGGGACTTGAACCCACAACATTCTGACTCAGAGGTGAGAGAGCGACCCACTGAGCCACAGCTGAAACTTACAAACAAGCAGCCAAACTAGTTTGTACCAATCGCTTTTGAATGCAGTGTTTCCCGTTCGAGTCGAGAAGCACAGTATGGGCCAGGCTGAGTGGACCCGTGGGTCTATTCCTGTCCAGAATTTTCAAATGTTCTTAAAATATCACTAGAAATGGAACATTTGAGAAATCCGCTCATTGGAGCTGAAAATCTGCATCCCTTCCGGCATATTCCTGCAGTAACTCCGGTGGACCTTTGGTAAAAAGGCCACAAGTTGGGCCTGGGCCCTGGATATCCAGGTTCTGCCCTTACGTGGGTGAACCTGCTGGGTCTGGTAAGGGGTGAGGCCTCTGCCCGGCCCAAACAGGCCAGCGACGTAGGAGGTGGTGAAGCGAGGGACTCCCAACACTGAGAATTCCGGCATTCCCAGCCTCTCACTCACTGGGCATACCACAGGAGGCCGGAACCAGTGGACCAGACAAAGTGAGGCCAGGAGTACCAGCTTCTTCGAAGGTGGAGGTGGGGCCGGGAGAACAAGGCTGGTTAGGTGTGGTTCAGTGGGTCACTCTCACCTCCAGGTCAGAAGGTTGTGAGTTCAAGTCCCACTCTGCACACCTCAACACATCATCCAGGATCACACTCCAGTGCAGTACTGAGGGAGTGCTGCGGTGTTGGAGGTGCCATCATTCGGATGACACTGGAACTGATGTCCTGGGGGTAACATTTGCTAATGCAGTTCAGGAGTGTTTAAACTAATATAGCAAGGGGATGGGAACCTATGCAGCGAGAAAGGGCGAAGTAATATGGAGTCAGAAACAGATGGTAGAAAGGTAAAAAGCAATAGTGGAAGGCCGAGTAAACAAAGGCAAGAAACAAAAAGGGCCACACTACATCATAATTCTAAAAGGACAAAGGGTGTTAAAAAAACAAGCCTGAAGGCTTTGTGTCTTAATGCAAGGAGTATCCGTAATAAGGTGGATGAATTAACTGTGCAAATAGATGTTAACAGATATGATGTGATTGGAATTACAGAGACGTGGCTCCAGGATCATCAGGGCTGGGAACTCAACATCCAAGGGTATTCAACATTCAGGAAGGATAAAATAAAAGGAAAAGTAGGTGGTTAAAGAGGAGATTAATGCAATAGTTAGGAAGGACATTAGCTTGGATGATGTGGAATCTATATGGGTAGAGCTGCAGAACACCAAAGGGCAAAAAACGTTAATGGGAGGTGTGTACAGACCTCCAAACAGTAGTAGTGATGTTGGGGAGGGCATCAAACAGGAAATTAGGGGTGCATGCAATAAAGGTGCAGCAGTTATCTTGGGTGACTTTAATATGCATATAGATTGGCTTAACCAAACTGGAAGCAATACGGTGGAGGAGGATTTCCTGGAGTGCATAAGGGATGGTTTTCGAGACCAATATGTTGAGGAACCAACTAGGGGGGAGGCCATCTTAGACTGGGTGTTGTGTAATGAGAGAGGATTAATTAGCAATCTCGTTGTGTGAGGCCACTTGGGGAAGACTGACCATAATATGATGGAATTCTACATTAGGATGGAGAATGAAACAGTTAATTCAGAGACCATGGTCCAGAACGTAAAGAAGGGTAACTTTGAAGGTATGAGGCGTGAATTGGCTAGGATAGATTGGTGAATGATACTTAAGGGGTTAACTGTGGATGGGCAATGGCAGACATTTAGAGACGGCATGGATGAACTACAACAATTGTACATCACTGTCTGGCGAAAAAATAAAAAAGGAAAGGTGGCTCAACCGTGGCTATCAAGGGAAATCAGGGATAGTATTAAAGCCAAGGAAGTGGCATACAAATTGGCCATAAATTAGCGAACCCGGGGCCTGGGAGAAATTTAGAACTCAGCAGAGGAGGACAAAGGGTTTGATTAGGGCAGGGAAAATAGAGTACAAGAGGAAGCTTGCAGGGAATATTAAGACGGACTGCAAAAGCTTCGATAGATATATAAAGAGAAAAAGGATAGTAAAGACAACGTAGGTCCCCTGCAGTCAGAATCAGGGGAAGTCATAACGGGGAACAAAGAAATGGCAGATCAATTGAACAAGTACTTTGGTTCGGTATTCACTAAGGAGGACACAAACAACCTTCATGATATAAAAGGGGTCAGAGGGTCTAGTAAGAAGGAGGAACTGATGGAAATCCTTATTCGTCAGGAAATTGTGTTGGAGAAATTGATGGGATTGAAGGCTGATAAATCCCCAGGGCCTGATGGTCTGCATCCCAGAGTACTTGGAAATAGCGGATGCATTGACAGCCATTTTCCAACATTCCATAGAGTCTGGATCAGTTCCTATGGAGTGGAGGGTAGCCAATGTAACCCCACTTTTTAAAAAAGGAGGGAGAGAGAAAACAGGGAATTATAGACCAGTCAGCCTGACATCGGTAGTGGGTAAAATGATGGAATCAATTATTAAGGATGTCATAGCAGCGCATTTGGAAAGAGATGACATGATCGGCCCAAGTCAGCATGGATTTGTGAAAGGGAAATCATGCTTGACAAATCTTCTGGAATTTTTTGAGGATGTTTCCAATACACAAGGGAGAACCAGTTGATGTGGTGTATCTGGACTTTCAGAAGGCTTTGGACAAGGTCCCACACAAGAGATTAATGTGCAAAGTTAAAGCACATGGGATTGGGGGTAGTGTGTTGACGTGGATTGAGAACTGGTTGGCAGATAGGAAGCAAAGAGTAGGAGTAAATGGGTACTTTTCAGAATGACAGGCAGTGACTAGTGGAGTACCGCAAGGTTCTGTGCTGGGGCCCCAGCTGTTTACATTGTACATTAATGATTTAGACGAGGGGATTAAATGTAGTATCTCCAAATTTACGGATGACACTAAGTTGGGTGGCAGTGTGAGCTGCGAGGAGGATACTATGAGGCTGCAGATTGACTTGGATAGGTTAGGTGAGTGGGAGAATGCATGGCAGATGAAATATAATGTGGATAAATGTGAGGTTATCCACTTTGGTGGTAAAAACAGAGAGACAGACTATTATCTGAATGGTGGCAGATTAGGAAAAGGGGAGGTGCAACGAGACCTGGGTGTCATGGTACATCAGTCATTGAAGGTTGGCATGCTGGTACAGCAGGCGGTTAAGAAAGCAAATGGCATGTTGGCCTTCATAGCGAGAGGATTTGAGTACAGGGGCAGGGAGGTGTTACTACAGTTGTACAGGGCCTTGGTGAGGCCACACCTGGAGTATT
Organism: Pristiophorus japonicus; assembly: GCF_044704955.1. NCBI lineage: Eukaryota > Metazoa > Chordata > Chondrichthyes > Pristiophoridae > Pristiophorus > Pristiophorus japonicus. Next base: position 26,428 of record NW_027253510.1, read on the forward strand.
GTGTACAGTTTTGGTCTCCTATCTTGAGGAAGGACATTCTTGCTAATGAGGGAGTGCAGCGAAGGTTCACCAGACTGATTCCCGGGATGGCGGGACTGACATATCAAGAAAGACTGAATCAACTGGGCTTGTATTTACTGGAGTTCAGAAGAATGAGAGGGGATCTCATAGAAACGTTTAAAATTCTGACGGGCTTAGACAGGTTAGATGCAGGAAGAATGTTCCCAATGTTGGGGAAGTCTAGAACCAGGGGTCACAGTCTAAGGATAAGAGGTAAGCCATTTAGGACCGAGATGAGGAGAAACTTCTTCACCCAGAGAGTGGTGAACCTGTGGAATTCACTACTACAGAAAGTTGTTGAGACCAATTCACGAAAAAAATATTCAAAAAGGAGTTAGATGTCGTCCTTACTACTGGGGGGATCAAGGGGTATGGCGAGAAAGCAGGAATGGGGTACTGAAGTTGCATGTTCAGCCATGAACTCATTGAATGGTGGTGTAGGCTCGAAGGGCCGAATGGCCTACTCCTGCCTATTTTCTATGTTTCTATGTTTCTATTAACCGAGGCCTTGTCTTCCCTCTCAGGTGGATGTAAAAGATCCTACGGCACTAATCAAAGAACAGTGCAGTTCTCCCCAGAGTCCTGGCTAAGATTTATCTCTCAACCAACATGACTAAAACTGATTGTCTGGTCATTATCGCATGCTGCTAGTGGGATCTTGCTGTGTGCATATTGGTTGCTGCGTTTCCTATGTTACAACAGTGACTACACTTCAAAATTACTTCATTGTCTGTAAAGCGTGTTAGGAAGTCCTGCGGTTGTGAAAGGTCGGTAGAAATGCAAGTCATTCTTTCGTTATTGGTTCCTTACGCTGGTAGCTGTGGGTTCCTGATACTTCCCCTTCTCTTGCTGCTATTTAGATTATTGCTTCAAAGTAAACCAGCAAACTGGGGCCAGAGGATACAAACAGAAATTAGAGCAAAGTACATTTAAAACTGAGTATCAAAGAGGGCTAAATGTTTCAACACTGTAAAGAAGGGGCAGAAACACTGGGATTATTCTAACTGAAATAGGACCATGTGACAAGTTAGCATTCTCGAGGGATCAGAAGGGACCATTTTGCCTTTTTTCGGCCCACAGAGATCTGGGAATAGATACACAAATCTCTAAACGTAGCAACACAATTTGATCAGGGCATAAAGAGTGCAAACAAAGTATGAGGGTTCATTTGTAAAACTAAAATTTTAAAAAGTAGGAAGGTTTTGTTAAATTCGCGCAGAACGTTGCTTAGACCACACTTGGAACTATTGTAGCGGTTCTGGTCTCCATACTACAAAAGGATATTGAAGCACTGGAGAAAGTGCAGGAAAGATTTAAAAGCACCTTATCAAAATTGAGAGGATGCAACTTTTGGGAAAGATTGAGCGGCCAGCGACTCTTTTCTCTGCAAAAGACACCTGATTGAGGTCTTTAAAACCATGAAGGTTTCGATAGGCTGGGTGTGGAGAGATTGTTTCCACCTGTGAGTGAGTTTAGAATAAAGGGACATAAATAGGTAAGATAGTCACTAACAGATCAAATAAAGAATTTAGGAGGGATCTGTTGACAGAGAGTGGTGAGAATGTGGAACTCGATGCCACACAGAGCAGTTGAAGCTGGTGGCTTGGTGCATCCATGAGGGAGAAGGGATCGAGGGATACTATGGCAGGGTGGGAAGTGGTAAAGAAAGAAAAAGTTGAAACATAGAAACTAGGAGCAGGAGTAGGCCATTCGGCCCTTCGAGCCTACACCGCCATTCAATGAGTTCATGGCTGAACATGCAACTACAGTACCCCATTCCTGCTTTCTTGATATGTCAGTCCCGCCATCCCGGGAATCAGTCTGGTGAACCTTCGCTGCACTCCCTCAATAGCAAGAATGTCCTTCCTCAAGTTAGGAGACCAAAACTGTGCACAAACTCCAGGTGTGGCCTCACCAAGGCCCTGTACAACTGTAGTAACACCTCCCTGCCCCTGTACTCAAATCCCCTTGCTGTGAAGGCCAACATGCCATTTGCTTTCTTAACCGCCTGCTGCACCTGCATGCCAACCTTCAATGACTGATGTACCATGACACCCAAGTCTCTTTGCACCTCCCCTTTTCCTAATCTGTCACCATTCAGATAATAGTCTGTCTCTCTGTTTTTACCACCAAAGTGGATAACCTCACATTTATCCACATTATACTTCATCTGCCATGCATTTGCCCACTCACCTAACCTATCCAAGTCACTCTACAGCCTCATAGCATCCTCCTCGCAGCTCACACTGCCATCCAACTTAGTGTCATCCGCAAATTTGGAGATACTACATTTAATCCCCTCGTCTAAATCATTAATGTACAATGTAAACAGCTGGGGCCCCAGCACAGAAGCTTGTAGTCACTGTCTGCCATTCTGAAAAGTACCCATTTACTCCTACTCTTTGCTTCCTGTCTGCCAACCAGTTCTCAATCCACGTCTGCACACTATCCCCAATCCCATGTGCTTTAACTTTGCACATTAATCTCTTGTGTGGGACCTTGTCGAAAGCCTTCTGAAAGTCCAAATACACCACATCAACTGGTTCTCTCTTGTCCACTCTACTGGAAACATCCTCAAAAAATTCAAGTTGGATTTATATCGTGCCTTTTATGACCACTGGATGTCTCAAAGTGCGTTACAGCCAATGAGATACTTTTGGAGTGCAGTCACTGTTGTAATGTAAGAAACGCGGCAGCCAATTTGCGCACAGCATGCTCCCACGAACAGCAACGTGATAATAACTAGATAATCTTTTTTTTTGTTTTGTTGATTGAGGTATAAATATTGGCCAAGGCACTGAGACTAACTCCTCTGTCTTCAAAATAGTGTCCTGGGATCTTTTACATCCATTTGAGAGAGCAGATGGGACCTCAGTTTAAAGTCTCATCTGAAAAACGGCACCTCCGACAGTGCAGCACTCCCTCAGCACTGCATGGACTGTCAGCCTAGACATTTTTGTGCTCAAGTCTCTGAAGTGGGACTTGAACCCACAACCTTCTGACTCAAAGACGAGAGTGCTACCCATATTTTTTTTTATATCATTTATTTAACATTAAAAGCATTTACTGTTATGTTCATAATAAGGTAATGTAACTGATTACTGTAGACATGAGTAAGTGTGACCTTAGCTCCTTTATTCAAACTCCAGAGTGCTGGTACAGCATGGAAGGCCTGCTTATATACAGTGCTCCCAAGGGATGCTGGGATCCCTTGGGACTCCAACAGATATGCCCTTTGGTGGCGGTATGATACAAGTTACCTCGGGTTGTATACATAACATCACTCCCTCACAAAGTCAATAGTACACGTATTTACAGGGTGAGATGATCTGGGAATTTTCGCTCCCTTGTCTATCGTCTCGATACAAATGCAGGTGTGGGTGAGTTGGTTGGTTCCTTGCTGGGCTGCAGGGCAGCTTGCCTTGCCGGTCTGCTGGGGATGGTGAGTTCAGCTTTGTGGTCAACCTTGATGTCAGTTGCCACTTGTGTGTGTGTTGGAGGGTTGAAGTTGGTGGTGTCCTCTTCGGGTTGCTCGTGGCTGGCTATGAATCGCAGTTTGGTTTAGTCCAAATGCTTTCTGCAAGGTAGTCCATTGGCAAGTTTGACCTGGAACACCCGACTCCCTTCTTTGGCTATGACGATGCCAGCAAGCCATTTGGGACCATGTCCATAGTTGAGTACAAATACAGGGTCATTGACTTCAATATCGCATGACAAGTTTGCGCGATCATGATACATGCTTTGTCGCTGCCGCCTGCCCTCGACGTGATCATGGAGATCAGGGTGGACTAGAGAGAGCCTTGTTTTGAGCGCCCTTTTCATGAGCGAGTGGGGTCTGGTGCGGTAGCTGAGCAGGACTCGGGACAGGCGGGTCTGCAGGGACCCACGTTTCAAGCTTTGCTTGATGGTTTGGACTGCCCGCTCTGCCTGGCCGTTGAATGCGGGCTTGAACGGGGCAGATGTGACGTGCTTGATCCCATTGCAGATCATGAATTCCTTGAATTCAGCACTGGTGAAGCTGAAGCAAGGCTCATTGTTGCTGACAAGGACATCAGGCAGACCGTGCGTGGCAAACATGGTTCGTAGGCTTTCGATGGTGGCAGTGGACGTGCTTACAGACATTAATACACACTCAATCCATTTTGAATAAGCATCCACAACAACCAAAAACATTTGCCTAGAAACGGGCCCGCAAAGTCAATGTGGATCCTAGACCATGGTTCGGAGGGCTATGACGACAAACTTAGCGGTGCCTCCCTGGGTGCATTGCTCAGTTGAGAGCAAGTGTTGCATTGGCACACGCATGATGCCAAATCTGAGTTGATGCCAGGCCATCACACATGGGATCTGGCTATAGCTTTCATCATTTCTATGCCTGGGTGGGTACTGTGTAGGTCACATATGAATGTTTCCCTGCCTTTCTTAGGCAAAACCACACAATTACCCCACAAAATACAGTCTGTCTGAATGGATATTTCGTCTTTGCACCGCTGGAATGGCATGGTCTTTTCATGCATCTCCGTTGGAACACTGGACCAGCTCCCATGGAGGACACAGTTATTTTACAAGGGACATTAAAGGATCCTGGCTGGTCGAGATCCTGATTTAGTGGGCCGTAACTGGTGACTTTTCATTTTCAAATGCATCCATCACCAAGAGCAAGTCTGCAGGCTGTGCCATTTCCACCCCGGTGGTGGGCAATAGGAGCCGACTGAGAGCATCAGCGCAGTTCTCTGTGCCTGGTCTGTGGCAGATTACAAAGTTATATGCAGACAGTGTAAGTTCCCATTTTTGGATGCAGGCAGAGGCATTGATATTAATCCCTTTGCTCTCTGAGAATAGTGATATGATCCTGTCGAAGGCCTTTTTGCTCATGATAGACTGACTCGCACCTGTGTCCAGTTCCATGGATACAGGAATTCCCTCCAGTTTGACTTTTAACATGATCGGTGGACATTTCGTGATGAAGGTGTGTAGTCCATACACTTCTGCCTCTTCGGTTCGAATCTCTAGTTCAGACTGATCCGCCGTGGATCGATCCTCCTCTGCAACGTGGTGGTTTGCAGGGTTTGTAGCTCGTTGGCACATTCGTTGGAGGTGTCCCATTGTTCCACAGCCTTTGCACACATAGTGTTTGAAGCGGCATTGATGGGCTCGATGATCACCTCCGCACCCCCAACAACGTTTGATGGCAGACTCTGGGTCATCTGAGGTTGTGCAGCTGCAGGCGTGTACGTTCTGCCATGCACATTCCTGCCTGAAAACAACGTTACTTTGTGTATAGTACTTGCCGAAATCTCTTTATGCTGTGAAATTTGTTGGTGTTATCGCTGGTGGACATAAATGCCCGGGCTATCGTTATGGCTTTGCTCAGGTTCGGTGTTTCAACAGTTTGCGAAGGATAACCTCATGGCCAATGTCAAGCACAAAGAAGTCATTAGCATTTGCTCAAAGAATCCATCGAATTCGCAATGTCCTGCAAGGCACCTTAGTTTGGCGACGTAGCTCACCACTTCTTGGCCTTCAGACCGTTGACCGTCGATACCTTACCATCAGAACGCTTTCCTTCGGATCTAGGTGCCCCCGGACCAGCGTACACAGCGTACACAGTTCTTCATAGGATTTGGTTGTTGGTTTCACCGGAGCTAGAAGATTCTTCATGAGACCATAGATTGTTGCCCCATACACGGTGAGGAGGATCGCCCTTCATTTGGCAGCGTTTTCATCCCCTTCCAGCTCGTTGGCTACGAAGTATTGGTCGAGTCGCTCCACGAAGGCCTCCCAATCGTTCCCTTCTGAGAATTTCTCCAGGATAGCAACAGTTCTCTGCATTTTCGCGTGAATGTTCATTATCTCGTCGGCAGTTATTATGTTCAGAATAAGGAAATTTAACTGAGTACTGTAGACATGAGTAAGTGTGATCTTAGCTCCTTTATTCAAACTCCAGAGTGCTGATACAGCATGGGAGGCCTGCTTATATACAGTGCTCCCAAGGGATCCCAGCATCCCTTGGGACTCCACCAGATATGCCCTCTGGTGGCGGTATGATACAGGTTACCTAGGGTTGCATACATAACATTTACAACATCATGTATCATACAAATCTTTTTCGTCACTTGCAAACACATATTATCAAATAGGGAAATCATGTTTGACAAATCTTCTGGAATTTTTTGAGGATGTTTCCAGCCGAGTGGACAAGGGAGAACCAGTTGATGTGGTGTATTTGGTCTTTCAGAAAGCTTTCGACAAGGTCCCACACAAGAGATTAATGTGCAAAGTTAAAGCACATAGGATTGGGGGTGGAGTGCTGACGTGGATTGAGAACTGGTTGGCAGACAGGAAGCAAAGAGTAGGAGCAAATGGGTACTTTTCAGAATGGCACGCAGTGACTAGTGGGGTACCGCAAGGTTCTGTGCTGGGGCCCCAGCTGTTTACATTGTACATTAATGATTTAGACGAGGGGATTAAATGTAGCATCTCCAAATTTGCGGATGACACTAAGTTGGGTGGCAGTGCGAGCTGCGAGGAGGATGCTATGAGGCTACAGAGTGACTTCGATAGATTAGGTGAGTGGGCAAATGCATGGCAGATGAAGTATCTTTCGATTCTTCGGTTTCTTCCTTGTGGAGTTTTGTTTTGAAGTTGGTCGATCGCGGTGCTTTTGGTGGTACAACGTTGGCTGTGGTTGGTTGCTGCTGCAATGGTGATGTTCTTCCTTCCTTTTTCCGATTTCAGGACGTCAATGCTGGAGAAGCTAGCTAAAACTGCAGCGGTGATCTTTCTCCCTTCTTGATGTTCTATTATGCTATGCTGCTGTGTGCATACCTTCTGCTAAGCGTCCCTAGCAGTGTCTTCTGAAGCAAAAGCAAGCATCGCATTGCATACCCTTTGTTAAAGCAGGGCCCAGTTATACCTTTGGAGCTATTCTAATCTTCACGCCAAATCAGCCCGGATTCTTTGTTTAATTTTGGCGGGCTTGATATTTCAGCGGGCTCATCAAATGTTAACCTGTCTCGGATGTGTCGATCTTCTAAATCTGTTTCTTGATGGAAATATTAGCTTTGGTATTTGCAGTGACTGTCTGTGCTTGGGTTTATCATGCGGGCTGATTGTGCCATTGTTCTTATGTATGTGCTGGAATGGTTTTCCAGATCAGGATGATGGTTAGCTACCTCTGGGTCAATTGTTGCTATGTTAATTGGGAAGAAGAGTTTCGAGTATCCACAATTCTCCAGACAATTTGCTTTAGTTTCAATACCCCAGACAGCTTCAATACTCAAACTGGCTTCTTTGAAGGATAGTTATCCTTTAGTTCTTTAGCCCTGCCCACATAGACTCAATCTTCTTTGTAAAATCCCAAATTCGATTAAAGTTCGTAGTTTCTTCCATGTGCACTTTAGGATCTCAAACTTTCTGGTAGATAGTTCCAAATTAAATTTCCTTTCCACTGAGTCCAAACACTGTTGGGGGGGGTTTCCCATGAATTTTGCAACCCAACAGTGGACCCCATCCACATGAATCACTGGAAAAAAAAAATAAAAGAAGTTTACTAACCTTTTTTTGCAAGTTTTCTTACTTACCGTTGAGGTTAGACATGTCTCCACATGGCAATCCTTCCCCCTGCTGCAGCAGACGCTCATCCGGACCAAATTGGCAGGTCGGCGGGCGGGAGGACACTTACATGAGTTGCGCGCCAGCGGACAGTTCCCAGCGGTCTTCCCTACCCGCCCATGGGAGGCCTCCATCAAATTCGCACTGAGGGGAGACCCCCCATAAAACCCGGTGGCAGCGGACGGTGAGTGCACCAAATTCGGGGCCATAATCTCCCTTAGACAGTCTTCCTGCTATCATGGTTTCTCCAACAGTGCCGCACCCTTCGGCCTCAGCTCCACTGCTGACCCTTGCTCCCCGTTTCTTCTCCCTCTGGGACAACGGCGCAGTTATGTATGTACATTCTGTTTGTAGCCAAAAGATGGCATCATTGTTGGAGGCCACTGAGCAGCACGCACATGGTGCTACTCAGGTATAAAAGTCCAGCCATTTTGAGAATCAAGCACCTTTGGGCCTAAATAAAGCAGAGCCAGGTTGTACTTTGCTTAGTTAAACAGTACTCACTTTGAACCTTTATTTGGCGACGAGAATACAAGAACCTTTGTTTGCAAAATGAGCATGACTAGATTTTTTAGAGTGATTTGTGGAGGGAGAAGATTGGGCAGACTTTGTGAGCCATTTGAACCAGTACTTCATGGCCAACAAAATGCAGGGGGTTGACGATGCAGATTGGTGCCGGGCCGTGTTCCTCACTGTGTGCGGTTCAAAGATCTACGGTCTGATAAAGAATCTACTGATGCCGAGTGATTCAACAGAGAAAACGTACGAGGAGTCATGTATATTGGTGCGGTGCACCTCAAGCCAGATGACGGCATCATCATCTCGAGATACAGGTTTTATACACACATTCGATTGGAGGGCCAGAGCGCGGCGGAATTCATTGCCAACCTGAGACATCTAGCGGGACGGTGTTGGCAGACATGCTGCGGGACTTCTTTGTTATTGGTATCAACCACGAGGTGATCCTGCGCAAACTTCTGGCGGTGGAGGAGTTGGATTTAAAAATGGCCATCCAGATCGCTCAATTGTATATGACGACGGACAGGAGTCTAAAGCAAATAGCGGTGAAAAACCGAATCTCGGCAAGTACTGTAAATGTGATTGATTCGGCGTTCGGCAGAGCGGCACATGGCAGGGCCTATCCGGCTGTGTTTGCGAAACCTGTGGCTGCCCAAAGTCCGCCAGCGGGAATGTATCCGACTTCTCCGTGTTGGCGTTATGGGGGAAATCATCGGCACCAGCATTGCTGATTTAAGCAATATAGTTGCAAAGGTTGTCTGAAAGTGGGGTATCTCCAGTGCAAGTGTCCGCAAATGAGCAAGCGAGCTACAACACACCACGTGGAGGATGAGAGTCAGACTACCGCGGATCCGGATACGCAATCCGAGATGCCAGAGGAGGAAGTGTATGGACTGTACTCCTTCATAACCAAGAGTAAACCAATTTTGATTAATGTGAAGTTTAATGGGATACAGCATCGATGGAGCTGGACATGGGGGCGAGTCAATCGATCATGAACGAGAGGGCATTTTATAAGCTGTGAGATACTAATACTGAGGGCCAGGCTGAGCTTTTTAACGCCAAGCTGCGCAAGTACACCAAAGAACTGATAAAGGTGATTGGCAGTGCACAAATTAACATGTCATATAACGGTGTGGTTCACGAGATACCGCTGTGGATTGTTCCAGGCAATGGCCCAATGCTGCTCGGCAGGAGCTGGTTGGAGAAAATCAGATGCGACTGGAACGACAAAGGTATTGTCATCAGAAGAAGATACATGTGACCAAGTATTGAGCAAGTTCCCCTCGCTGTTCGAACCGGGTATCGGCAACTTCACGGGAGCCAAGGTGCAGATTCACCTGGACTCAGATGCAAGACCTGTCCATCATTAAGCTCAGGCAGTGCCGGATATGATGAGGGAGAAGATAGAAATTGAACTGGACAGACTCCAGCGTGAAAGGATCATATCACCAATCAAATTTAATTAATGGGCCAGCCCCATTGTTCCTGTGCTGGCACAGTCAGAATCTGTGGCGATTACAAGGCTACAATCAACAGGGTTTCGAAACAAGATCAGTACCCGTTACCAAAGGCTGATGACTTGTTTGCAACGCTAGCCGGAGGGAAGTCGTTCACAAAACTGGATTTGATGTCGGCCTATATGACACAGGAGTTGGTCGAGACATCGAAGAGTCTTACGTGCATTAACACGCACAAAGGACTGTTTATTTACCACAGGTGCTCTTTCGGAATTCGCTCGGCTGCAACAATATTCCAGAGGAATATGGAAAGTCTATTGAAGTCCATTCCCAGAACCGTCATATTCCAAGATGACATCCTGATCACCGGTCGTGATTCCAAGAAACATCTGAACAATCTGGAAGCGGTTCTACTGCATTTGGTTAGAGTGGGACTCAGACTTAAATGCTCGAAGTGGGTCTTCATGGTACCTAAGGTCGAATTTCTCGGGAGGAAATTTGCCGCTGATGGCATTAGACCTACTAACTTGAAAACCAAAGCCATCAAGAATGCACCCAAGCCGCAGAATGTGACAGAGCCGCGTTCGTTCCTGGATCTACTCAACTACTTTGGTAACTTCCTACCTAAGTTGAGCACCTTACTAGCACCACTGCACATGCTATTGAGAAAAGGCGCATCGTAAGACAGAGCTTCCGAGAAAGCCACCAATCTGCTTTGCTTGAACAAGCTGCTGGTACATTATGACCCATGTAAACGTTTAATTTTGGCCTGCGACGCATCATGATATGAAATTGGTTGCGTACCCCAACAAGCCAATGAGTCGGGGAAACTTCAACCTGTCGCGTATGCATCCAAAAGTTTGTCTAAAGCAGAAAGAGCCCACAGTATGGTAGAAAAAGCAGCTTTAGCGTGTGTGTACAGTGTTAAAAAGATGCATCAATACCTGTTTGGTCTGAGGTTCAAATTAGAGACTGATCACAAGCCGCTCATTCCATTGTTTTCCGAGAGCAAAGATATCAATACCAATGCTTCATCCCGCATCCAAAGGTGGGCGCTGACATTATCTGCCTATGATTATGTCATTCGCCACAGACCTGGCACAGAGAATTGTGCCGATGCTTTGAGCCGGTTGCCGTTGCCCACACCAGAGGTGGGAATGCCACAACTGGCAGACCTAATGTTAATCATGGATGCTTTTGAGAGTGAAGGAACCCCTGTTACGTCTCAACAAGTTAAGACTTGGACCAGCCTGGACCCCATTTTATCGGAGGTAAAAGGGTCGCATCCTCAAAGGGGATTGGTCTGCCATACCTAAGCAAATGTGCGAGGAGGCCAAACCGTACATTCGTCGCAAGGACATACTGTCTATTCAAGCAGATTGCATATTGTGGGGCAATCGCGTTGTAATGCCCAAGAAAGGAAGAGAGAAGTTTGTGCGTGAGTTACACAGCACACATCTGGACATAGCGATGATGAAGGCCATCGCCAGGTCTCATGTATGGTGGCCAGGAATTGATTCTGAGCTGGAAGCATGCGCGCATCAGTGCAACACTTGCATGCAGCTCAGCAAAACACCAGCAGAATCGCTGCTGAGTCTGTGGTCGTGGCCATCCAAACCTTGGTCCAGGATCCATCTAGATTTTGCAGGTCCCTTCCTGGGCAAGATATTTTTAGTGGCGGTGAAGGCTTATTCGAAGTGGATAGAATGCATAATCATGTCATCCAGCATGTCCACGGCAACCAAAGAGAATCTCAATGTCATGTTTGCGACACATAGTCTGCCTGACATAGTGGTGAGCGACAATGGATCGTGTTTCACCAGTCAGGAGTTTCAGGAGTTTGTGAAACTTAATGGCATAAAACATGTAAGGTCAGCACCGTTCAAGCCTGTGTCCAACGGGCAAGCAGAACATGCAGCACAAATTATCAAGCAAAGCATGAGGAGAGTAAACCAAGGGTCACTGCAGACCCACTTGTCCTGCATACTGCTGGTTACAGGACAAGACCCCACACACTGACAGGGGTCTCGCCTGCTGAACTCATGATGAAAAGAGGTCTTAAGACCAAGCTATCTCTGGTACAGACGGATTTAAATAATCATGTTGAATACAGAAGACAAAGTCAACAAGGGTACCACGATCGCGCAACTGTGTCACGCGAGATTTCTTGTTAATGATCCTGTATATGTGTTGAACTATGGTCAGGGTCCCAAATGGATCGCTGGTACGGTCATGGCCAAGGAGGGCAACAGAGTATTTGTTATTAAGCTCAAGAATTGGGAAACTTGCAGGAAACACATGAATCAGACAAAGCTGAGGCACACAGACGAGCCAGAGCAGTCAGACGAAGAAACCATCGACGACCAATCAACCTTCCATAGAAACATAGAAAATAGGTGCAGGAGTAGGCCATTTGGCCCTTCGAGGCTGCACCGCCATTCAATGCAACTTCAGTACCCCATTCCTGCTTTCTCACTATACCCCTTGATCCGCCTAGTAGTAAGGACTACATCCAACTCCTTTTTGAATATATTTAGTGAATTGGCCTCAAGAACTTTCTGTGGAAGGGAATTCCACAGGTTCACCATTCTCTGGGTGAAGAAGTTTCTCCTCATCTCAGTCCTAAATCGCTTACCCCTTATCCTTAGATTGTGACCCCTCGTTCTGGACTTCCCCAACATTGGGAACATTCTTCCTGCATCTAACCTGTCTAAACCCGTCAGTATTTTAAACGTTTCTATGAGATCCCCTCTCATTCTTCTGAATTCCAGTGAATACAAGCCCAGTTGATCCAGTCCTTCTTGATATGTCAGTCCCGCCATCCCGGGAATCAGTCTGGTGAACCTTCGCTGCACTCCCTCATTAGCAAGAATGTCCTTTCTCAAGTTAGGAGACCAAAACTGTACACAATACTCCAGGTGTGGCCTCACCTGTACAACTGTAGTAACACCTCCCTGCCCCTGTACTCAAATCCCCTCGCTATGACTTCCAGCAGTCTTCAGAGGACTCAGTGAATCTGAAATTTCCATCACGGACCTGTTCAATAAAAATGGACTTGCAATTCCTGACATGGCCACTGCCACCCACAACAAGTCAGTCATCTAGCCATCAGCCACAACAGACCCCGCACACTCACAAGGCTGGAATCGAACTGAGACTGTCAACCCGGGAGCGCAAAGCACGGGACCGTCTCAACCTGTGAAGACTGTGATAAGATCTCCGAGGAGCGCATTGTCATGTATGTACATTCTGTTTGTAGCCACCAGATGGCGTCATTGTTGGAGGCCACTGAGCAGCACGCACATGCTGCTGCTCAGGTATAAAAGACCAGCCATTTTGAGAGACAGGCACTTTGGGCCTAAATAAAGCAGAGCCAAGGTTGTACCTTGCTTAGTTAATCAGTACTCAGTTTGAACCTTTATTGCACACATAACATGCACATCTTCACGCATCTTGCTCCATTTTGGCTTCTTTGTCTCCCCACTCTTGTCCTGCTGCCTCTTTAAGGCTCCTGCCTCTTGCACCCTCTCCTTGTCTTGCCTCCTCCTGCTCCCCAAGATGTCTGACTCCCCGTATTTCTTTGGAGTACTTACACTTACCCCGCTCCCGACTCCGCTCTCCCCACGGACACCCAATTCCTTAGGGTGAGCCGAACCATACAATGGCTCGACTCTGCCCTTGACCCATGCTGCCCCCCGCTGTCTTTGTCCTTTTCCACCACACTTGATATGCTTTCCACTATCTCCATCCTGTTCTCTGCTCCACAATTTTCTGCCTCTTGTAGCGCTCTTTTTTCATTCCGTTCGCCGGCAGTGTCCTCCGCCTGCTCTGCTCCTCCAGCCACTCCACTCACACCTCCTGCTCATTCTCCCATCTCCTCGTCACTCAAGGGGCTTCCTTCTGCCTCACACTCAGAGGGTGGGGCCTTTGTGACACACCCCACAGCTCTCTGGCTTGCAACTCCAAGTAATGTGTCAAGACTGCCCGTAATTATAGCAGTACAGGTCTGGACAGCTTCTTCCAAGCTGGTCGTGTCCGAGACAATAATAGCAAATCTTCACCTGGTTACCATGCAGTACCCGGAAGTACTGCAGTCCTTCCATTGTCTCAAATTTCATGTTACAGGGTAATAACTTCATCCCCTCTGGGAACCGTATCTTTACATAACGGGTTCCACCTGCTTCCCGCGTTCCTGGAGAGTATCTCATATTTATTGCCGAGCAAATTTTAATGTCCCACGACTCCAACTTTTTTATTAGCACATGGTCCTCAATATAAACCGTCAGGTTTAAGAATGAGACCACCACCTCTTCAGAGTACAGCAGAGATACATCCAAGAACTTATCACCAACCTTCAAACTCAGTAAAAGTCTTCCCACCTCCTCTCAGCCACTGACCGTCACCTCGAACCCAACATTGGGCTTTGGTCGGCAGGCAAAGCAGCTTCTCTCACCGCAGTCCTCATGTACTGCCTGGATAATGTCCCAAGCTCGTATCTCCTTATCCTCGCACTGCACCACCACCGTGTTTTCTTTTCCCAATCTCCTGGGGTCCCGGCCCAAATCTTTGGGTCTTTTATTCTCCCTTCCCCCAACATTTTCTCCCCTGATTAAATGCATCCTGGGAACATTGTTCTCTGAGGGGCCCAGCACTCCGGGTCCCTCAGCAGACATCTGGCTGCTGTTTATGGGCCAAAAAGGCCCCAAAACCTGAAAAGAAAATCCCCAAAAGCCAACAGCAACTTTTTACAAACTCACTCCAACCCCCAGCATTAATCAAACAATCAGCAGTACCTGCTCACTCCTGGCCCCTCCCACCGAGAGAGTGTTACCCACTGAGCCACGGCTGATGGTAATTCGAGTGGGAGGAGCTTGTGTGGTGTATCAACAGCGGCGCGGAACCATTGGGCCTCAGGGCCTGTGTGCGTTGTAGATTATGTATAATTCATCTCTAATCCTTCCTAAGTTCTTAACATTACCACTTAATATAGGATATCAGGTCAGCATTTACAAGAAATACCCTGGTCGGGCATTTTCCTGTTGTGGTACGGCTTCTAAAAATAATTAGACCAGTTTTAGCAGAAGAGGGTGTTCGTGGCCCAGTTTTGGATGCCAATCACGTGTATAAAGGACCAAAATCTGTTCCTGTTACGGAAGTGTCTTTAAGGAAGCAATGAAAGAGGAAGTCAATTCTAAATAATACCACTGCAGATTATTTATGGCTTGACCATTTTTGAAAGAGCGGCTTTGTTTGTGGGTTTGATGACGTGTGTACATACACTTTAAACTGGAGATAATACCCACCCCTGCTGATGGTCACTTGGGCTGTGCACAGTGACATTTAAGGCAGCCAGTACAATCAGTCTGGTTACAAATGTCACAAATAAGAGAGAAGAACAAGAACAAATGATTTTGTAAGAGTTCCTCCTTGTTACTGTGTTTTCACAATTTTACAGGAAAGGAAATTGTGAGCTTGTGATCTGGGCACACTTGGACCGCCTTCTTCCACTTCTGTAATATCGCCCGTCTCTGCCCCTGCCCATCTGCGACTGAAACCCTCACCCATGCTCTTGTTCCCTACAGACACAACTATTCCAACACTCTCCTGGCCGGCCTCACATCTTCCACCCTCCATTAACTTGAACTCATCCAAAACTCTGCTGCCATTAGCTTAACTTACACTAGTCCCATTCACCCATCATCCCCTGTGCTCGGTGACTGGGAGCTAATATTGGTCACCAACACCTCAAATTTAAAATTCTCATCCTGGTGTTTAAATCTCTCCGTGGCCTCGCCCATCCCTTCCTCTGTAACCTCCTACAACTCTATAACCCTCCGAGGCCTCTGATTCCTCCACATTTGGCCTATTGTACATCCCTCATTTTTTTCACCGTGACTTCAGCTGTCTAGGCCCGAATCTTCATTCCCAAACCTCTTCACTTCTCCGCATCTCTCTCCTTAAGATGCTGCTTAAAGCCTAGCTCTTTGACCAAGCATTTGATCACGTCTCCTTTAGTGTCTCGGTGTCTAATTCTTGTCTGATTATGCTCCTGTGAAGCACCTTGGAACATTTTTCTCGATGAGGGCACCATATAAATGCAAGAACATTTTATTTTTGTATGTTTTTATATCAATTTCAAAATTCCAGATACATATTTCGAACAGAGAGAATCACAATTTATAGGGAGAGGGAGAGATAGATACAAACACAAAGAATGGGCTCGACCAACCTCGACCATATCACTCAAAATTCCACTTGCCTGGATGTGTGTAGCTGCAACAACACTTAAAGCTCGACATTATCCCAGATTAACCAACGACTCCCTCCACCACCGACACACTGTGTCTGCAGTGAACACTAACTCACTATCCCAGATTAAACAACGACTCCCTCCACCACCGACACACCGTGTCTGCAGTGAGCACTAACTCACTATCCCAGATAAAACAACGACTCCCTCCACCACCGACACACCGTGTCTGCAGTGAGCACTAACTCACTATCCCAGATTAAACAACGACTCCCTCCACCACCGACACACCGTGTCTGCAGTGAGCACTAACTCACTATCCCAGATTAAACAACGACTCCCTCCACCACCGACACACCGTGTCTGCAGTGAGCACTAACTCACTATCCCAGATTAAACAACGACTCCCTCCACCACCGACACACCGTGTCTGCAGTGAGCACTAACTCACTATCCCAGATTAAACAACGACTCCCTCCACCACCGACACACCGTGTCTGCAGTGAGCACTAACTCACTATCCCAGATTAAACAACGACTCCCTCCACCACCGACACACCGTGTCTGCAGTGAGCACTAACTCACTATCCCAGATTAAACAACGACTCCCTCCACCACCGACACACCGTGTCTGCAGTGAGCACTAACTCACTATCCCAGATTAAACAACGACTCCCTCCACCACCGACACACCGTGTCTGCAGTGAGCACTAACTCACTATCCCAGATTAAACAACGACTCCCTCCACCACCGACACACCGTGTCTGCAGTGAGCACTAACTCACTATCCCAGATTAAACAACGACTCCCTCCACCCCCAGCACACCGTGTCTGCAGTGAGCACTAACTCACTATCCCAGATTAAACAACGACTCCCTCCACCACCGGCACACCGTGTCTGCAGTGAGCACTAACTCACTATCCCAGATTAAACAACGACTCCCTCCACCACCGGCACACCGTGTCTGCAGTGAGCACTAACTCACTATCCCAGATTAAACAACGACTCCCTCCACCACCGACACACCGTGTCTGCAGTGAGCACTAACTCACTATCCCAGATTAAACAACGACTCCCTCCACCACCGACACACCGTGTCTGCAGTGAGCACTAACTCACTATCCCAGATTAAACAACGACTCCCTCCACCACCGACACACTGTGTCTGCAGTGAGCACTAACTCACTATCCCAGATTAAACAACGACTCCCTCCACCACCGACACACCGTGTCTGCAGTGAGCAGTAACTCACTATCCCAGATTGAACAACGACTCCCTCCACCACCGACACACTGTGTCTGCAGTGAGCACTAACTCACTATCCCAGATTAAACAACGACTCCCTCCACCACCGACACACTGTGTCTGCACTGAGCACTAACTCACTATCCCAGATTAAACAATGACTCCCTCCACCACCGACACACTGTGTCTGCACTGAGCACTAACTCACTATCCCAGATTAAACAACGACTCCCTGCACCACCGACACACCGTGTCTGCAGTGAGCACTAACTCACTATCCCAGATTAAACAACGACTCCCTCCACCACCGACACACCGTGTCTGCAGTGAGCACTAACTCACTATCCCAGATTAAACAACGACTCCCTCCACCACCGACACACCGTGTCTGCAGTGAGCACTAACTCACTATCCCAGATTAAACAATGACTCCCTCCACCACCAGCACACCGTGTCTGCAGTGAGCACTAACTCACTATCCCAGATTAAACAATGACTCCCTCCACCACCGACACACCGTGTCTGCAGTGAACATTTACTACTGCATGGACTGCAGCAACTCACCAAGGCTTCTTCGGCAGCATTTCCCAATCCCACGAGCTCCACCATCTAGAAGGACATTGGAACACCACCACCTCCAATTTCTCCAGTCACACACCATCCTGACTTCGATGTATATTCATTGTTGCTGGGTCACAATCCAGGAACTCCCTCCCTAAAAGCACGGTGGGAGTACCTTGAAGAGCAACAACTTGCATTTACATAGCACCATTAATGTAGTAAAATGTTCCAAGGTGCTTCACAGGAGCATTATCAACATTTGACACCGAACCACAAAAGGAGATATTAGGATAGGTGACCAAAAGCTTGGTCAAAGAGGTAGGTTTCAAGGAGTGTCTTGGAGGAGGAGAGGGAGGTAGTGAGGCGGAGGGGTTTAGGGAGGATATTCCAAAGTTTAGGGCCTAGGCACATAGACTACATCGGTTCAACAAGGCGGCCCACCACAACCTTCTCAAGGGCAACCGCAGATGGGCAATAAATGCACCACTTATAGATTTTCTCCTTACATCAGGGAACCCAGCGACCCAAAGTACAAGGCCTCATGGCAACACCCTGGATCCAAGCACTGGTATCTGATAGAATACATCATTGTTTGAGTGAGGGACCGCAAGGACATGTGCATCACCCGCGCCATGACAGGAGCTGACAACTGCTGGACAGACCAATGCCTAATCCGCTCTGTCATTTCCATCAATGTAGCCCCAAAACACCGGCGGCAACAGAAATGCTGCCACAGAAAATCAATGCTGGAGCACTCAAAGACCCTGCTAAGAAAGCTCTATTCAGCCAATGCCTCACAACCAACCTGACGACTTCCAGTGAACTGGAGACGCAGAGTGTGCACAGTGCCTGGTCTGCCCTCAAGGCCTCCATAATTAACACCTGTGAAAAGACGCTTGGTCATTCAACCAGGAAACACCAAGACTGGTTCGCTGAGAACGACCAGGAAATCCAGGAGCTAATAAGTCGCAAATGCAAGGCATTCTTGAACTGCAAAGAGCATCATAACTCGAGAACAAAAAAGCAGCTCTATAGACGTCTGAAGGTCGAGGTCCAACATAAAACTCGTGACCTAATGAAGAAATCGTGGGTGGAAAAAGCGCAGGAGATCCAGCAACTAGCCGACAATCACAACGTGCGTGGATTCTTTAGTGCAGTCAAGATCACCTATGGCCCAAGCACCCAAGGTCCTACCCCACTGAGGGCCAAGAACAGAGAGCTACTCATTAAGGACAGAGAGGCAGTCAGTGCCCGCTGGAAGGAACACTTCGAAGATCTCCTTAACTGAGACTCTGTCTTCAATGAGAGTGTCCTCGACTTCATCCTGCAGCATGCTACTCATCACCACCTCACACAACCGCAGCCCGGCATTAGGTCGAAAAGGTCATCCGACAACTGAAGAACAAGGCCTCAGGACCAGATGGAATCCCCGCCGAAGCACTAAATCATGGCGGAAAAGTACTACTGCCGCGAATTCATGAACTCACTTCGCTTGTTTGGAAGGAGAAGAGCATGCCAGATGACCTCAGTAATGCTGTAATCATGACCATCTTCAAGAAAGGTGTGAAGTCTGATTGCGGTAATTTCAAAGGAGTTTCCCTGCTGTCTGCCACTGGGAAATTCATCGCAACAATCATAGAAACATAGAAAATAGGTGCAGGAGTAGGCCATTTGGCCATTTGAGCCTGCAGCACCATTCAATAAGATCATGGTTGATCATTCACCTCAGTACACCTTCCCTGCTTTCTCTCCATGCCCCTTGATCCCTTTAGCCTTAAGGGCTACATCTAACTCCCTCTTGAATATATCCAATTAACTGGCATCAACAACTCTCTACGGTAGGCAATTCCACAGGTTAACAACTCTCTGAGTGAAGAAATTTCTCCTTATCTCAGTCCTAAATGGCCTACCCCTTATCCTTAGACTGTGTCCTCTGGTTCTGGACTTCCCCAACATTGGGAACATTCTTCCTGCCTCTAAC
The DNA here is from genome assembly GCF_044704955.1 of Pristiophorus japonicus. Lineage (NCBI taxonomy): Eukaryota > Metazoa > Chordata > Chondrichthyes > Pristiophoridae > Pristiophorus > Pristiophorus japonicus. Next base: position 46,121 of record NW_027253510.1, read on the forward strand.
CTGTCCAATCCCGTTAGAATTTTATATGTTTCTATGAGATCCCTCTCATCCTTCTAAACTCTAGTGTATACAGGCCCAGTTGGTCCAGTCTCTCCTCATATGTCAGTCCAGCCATCCCGGGAATCAGTCTGGTGAACCTTCGCTGCACTCCCTCAACAGCAAGAACGTCCTTCCTCAGATTAGGAGACCAAAACTGATCACAATATTCCAGGTGAGGCCCTATACAACTGCAGTAAGACCTCCTTGCTCCTATACTCAAAACCCCTAGCTATGAAGGCCAACATACCATTTGCCTTCTTCACCGCCTGCTGTTCCTGCATGCCATCTTTCAATGACTGATGTACCATGACACCCAGGTCTCATTGCACCTCCCCTTTTCCTAATCTGCCACTATTCACATAATATTCTGTCTTCGTGTTTTTGCCACCAAAGTGGATAACCTCACATTTATCCACATTATACTGCATCTGCCATGCATTTGCCCACTCACCTAACCTGTCCAAGTCACCCTGCAGCCTCTTAGTGTCCCCCTCAGAGTTCACACCGCCACCCAGTTTAGTGTCATCTGCAAACTTGGAGATATACACTCAATTCCTTCATCTAAATCATTAATGTACATTATAAATAGCTGGGGTCCCAGCACTTAGCCCTGCGGCACCCCACTAGTCACTGCCTGCCATTCTGAAAAGGACCCATTTATCCTGACTCTCTGCTTCCTGTCTGCCAAACAGTTCTCTACCCCCAATACCATGTGCTTCAATTTTGCACACCAATCTCTTGTGCGGGACCTTGTCAAAAGCCTTTTGAAAGTCCAAATACACCACATCCACTGGTTCTCCCTTGTCCACACTACTAGTTACATCCTCAAAAAATTCCAGAAGATTTGTCAAGCATGATTTCCCTTTCATAAATCCATGCTGACTTGGACCGATCCTGTCACTGCTTTCCAAATGCACTGTTATTTCATCCTTAAAAATTGATTCCAACATTTTCCCCACTACTGATGTCAGGCTAACCGGTCTATAATTACCCGTTTTCTCTCTCCCTCCTTTTTTAAAAAGTGGTGTTACATTAGCTACCCTCCAATTCATAGGAACTGATCCAGAGTCGATAGACTGTTGGAAAATGATCACCAATGCATCCACTATTTCTAGGGCCACTTCCTTAAGTACTCTGGGATGCAGACTATCAGGCCCCGGGGATTTATTGGCCTTCGATTCCATCAATTTCCCCAACACAATTTCCCGCCGAATAAGGATATCCTTCAGTTCCTTCTTCTCACTAGACCCTAGGTCCCCTAGTACTTCCGGAAGGTTATTTGTGTCTTCCTTCGTGAAGACAGAACCAAAGTATTAGTTCAACTGGTCTGCCATTTCTTTGTTCCCCATTATAAATTCTGACTGCAAGGGACCTACGTTTTCACTAATCTTTTTCTCTTCACATATCCATAGAAGCTTTTGCAGTCAGTTTTTATGTTCCCAGCAAGCTTCCTCTCATACTCTATTTTCCCCCTCCTAATTAAATCCTTTGTCCTCCTCTGCTGAATTCTAAATTTCTCCCAATCCTCAGGTTTGCTGCTTTTTCTGGCCAATTTATATACCTCTTCCTTTGATTTAACACTATCCTTAATTTACCTCATTAGTCACGGTTGAGCCACCTTCCCCATTTTAGTTTTACTCCAGACAGGGATGTACAATTCTTGCAGTTCATCCATGTGATCTTTAAATGTTTGCCATTGCCTATCCACCGTCAACCCTTTAAGTATCATTTGCCAGTCTATTCACGTTTCATACCATCGAAGTTATCTTTCCTTAAGTTTAGGACCCTAGTCTTTGAATTAACTGTGTCACTCTCCATCTTAATAAGGAATTATACCATATTATGATCACTCTTCCCCAAGGGGCTTCGCACAACAAGATTGCTAATTCGTCCCTTCTCATTACACATCACCCAGTCCAGGATGGCCAGCCCTCTAGTTAGTTCCTCGACATATTGGTCCAGAAAAGCATCACTAATACACTCCAGGAAATCACCTTCCATCGTATTGCTACCAGTTTGGTTCGCTCAATCTATATGTAGATTAAAGTCGCCCATGATAACTGCTGTACCTTTATTACATGCATCCCTAATTTCTTGTTTGATGCTGTCCCCAACCTCACTACTACTGCTTGGTGGTCTGTACACAACTCCCACCAGAGTTTTCTGCCCTTCAGTATTCCGCAGCTCCACCCATACAGATTCCACATCATCCAAGCTAATGTCCTTCCTTACTATTGTCTTAATTTCCTCTTTAACCAATAACGCTACCCCACCTCCTTTTCCTTTCTGCCTATCCTTCCTGAATTTTGAATACGCCTGGATGTTGAGTTCCCAGCCTTGGTTATCCTGGAACCATGTCTCCGTGATACCAAGTATATCATATTCATTAATTGATGCCTTTCTCCTCAATCGCATTCTTCCAGTGGCTGAAGAGCCCTTCCCAGAGTCGCAACGTGGATTCCGCCCACTAAGAGGCACAATGGACATGATCTTCACCACGTGTCAAATTCAAGAGAAATGCAGGGAGCAGCATCAACCTCTGTACATGGCCTTCTTTGACGTCACAAAGGCCTTCGATACCGTCAACTGTGATGGATTATGGAATGTCCTCCTTAAATTCGGCTGCCCTTAAAAGTTTGTCACCATCCTCCGCCTGCTACACGATGGCATGCAAGCCATGACCCTGACCAATGGATCCACCACAGACCCAATAAACGTGCGATCAAGCAAGGCTATGTCATCGCACCAAGATCTCCCTGGCTGCAATCATCCATCTCACCCTCAATAAGCTCCCCACTGGAGTGGAGCTAATCTACAGAACAAGCGGAAAATTATTCAACCTCTGTCGCCTCCAGTCCAAATTCTAGGTCGTCCCCTCCTCTGTCATTGAGTTACAGTACGTGGACGGCGCTTGCATTTGCGCACACTCAGAGATCGAACTCCAAACCATCGTCAACACCTTCACAGATGCGTACAAGAATATGAGTCTTACATTAAACATCAGTAAGACGACAGGTTCTCTGCCAACTTGCTCCTACCATTACTGCTCCCTGATTAACAAGATCCATGATGAGGCCTTGGACAACATGGACCATTTCCGTACCTCGGGAGTCTATCAACAAGGGCAGACGACGATGACGAAGTCTAACACCGCCTTCAGTGTGCCAGTGCAGGCTTCGGATGCCTGAGGAAGAGAGTGTTTGAAGGCCAGCATCTCAAACCCGGCACCAAGTTGATGGACTACAGGGCTGTAAGTGATACCCGCCCTCCGATATGCTTCAGAGACATGGGGCCCGAGTTTGGTCAAACCTAAGTTCCACCCATGTACCGTCGAAAAGACCACTAAGATCCGAATGGTACTTTGGGTGGAAAGATGGGAAAAAACGCCCGGCAGAAAAAAATGGGCCTTACACGCCGATTCTGGGCAGCAGCGGGTGGTAGGTCGGATTCTGGGTGGCAAATGCGATCCTCGGCAAAGTAACGCCAAGGATAGAGTCGGGCCCAAGGATTGGGAAACGGGAAAAAAAAGTTTTTTAACAAATGAAAAAAAATATAACAAAAAATTCAGAGGACCCTATCCAACAAAATCGCTGCAAAAGAAATGAAGAAAACAAGTGCACTAACCTTTTATTGTAGATCTTCGTACTTACCGTTCAGGTAAGACCTGCCTCCACGCGGCGGTCTTTTCTGTTACTGGTGCGGAGGTCTGCCCGGACCAACCTCGGGAGGGAGCAGGCGGGAGGACTTTTGTCGGCATTGCACACCAGTGCACACCAATGGACACTCCCCAGCGGTTTTCTCTCCCTGCCAGTGTGAGGGCCTCACCAAACTCGCTCGGAGGGGAGAGCGCCCTAAAAACAGGGAGAAACATAGCAACATAGGGCCCAAGTTTCTACATGATTTGCGCCTGATTTTTAGGAGCAACTGGTGGAGAACGGACTATCTTAGAAATCGCAATTCTCCACATTTTTTTTTCTGCAGTTCTAGTCAGGTAGAACAGTTCTAGTTTAGAACAGAATTTTTTCTTTACAAGGGGACGTGTCTGGCCACTGACGCCTGATTTCAAAGTTTCCACAGTGAAAATGTACTCCAAACTAACTTAGAATGGAGCTAATGAAGATTTTTGTAGAACTGAAAAAACCTGTTCTCCACATTAAAAAATCAGGCGCAGGTTACAAATTAGGCGTCCAGAACGAGGTGGGGGGGGGGGGGGGGAGGGAGGGAAGGGAAGTCGTTAAATTCTATAATAAATCCTTATTTATACTTATACAAATAAATCCAACCTGAATAAACATTTATAAGCAAAGAAAAGATTAAATAAACCATCTTCCTACCTGTGTGAAAGTGCTTCAGGCAGGCCTTTCAGGACCGAAGGCTGAACCAGCACCAGATTTACAGGTAGGTGGCGTTGAGTCGGGTCGGGGAGGTTCGGTTCGGGTCGGGGGAGGGAGGGAGAGAGAGGGAGGGAGAGAGGGAGGGGAGAGAGAGGGAGGGAGGGGGAGGTCAGGGAGGGGGAGGTCAGGTCGGGGAGGGGGAGGTCAGGTCGGGGAGGGGGAGGTCAGGTCGGGGAGAGGGAGGTCAGGTCGGGGAGGGGGAGGTCAGGTCGGGGAGGGGGAGGTCAGTTCGGATCCAGTCCGGGGACGGGGGCGTGGAGCGGGAGTCGGGTCAGGTAGGGTCCAGTCATGGGGGGGGGGGTGGGGAGCGGGAGCAGGAGCGCGGGTCAGGTCCAGTCGGGGGGGGGGGCGGAGCGGGAGCGGGAGTCGGGTCGGGTCCAGTGGGGGGGACTCGGGTCGGGGGCGCGGGTCAGGTCGGGTCCAGTCGGGGGGTGGGGGGAAGCGGGAGCAGGAGCGCGGGTCAGGTCGGGTCCAGTCGGGGGGGGGGGGGCGGAGCGGGAGCAGGAGTCGGGTCGGGTCAGGTCCAGTCGGGGCGGGGGGGGGGGGGAGCGGGTGTCGGGTCCAGTCCGGAGGCGGGGGGGGAGCGGGTGTCGGGTCTGGTCCGGAGGCAAGGGGGGTGGGGAGCGGGTGTCGGGTCTGGTCGGGGGGTGGGGGGGGGGGGAGCAGGAGCTGGCCGTGGGAGGAGCCTTATTCACGCAGCCCCAGTGAGGCCATTCGGCCAGGGCTAGGGGCTGCGTGCTTCGGGGCCCTTCCACACAGTTCGGCGCCTGGAGCTACTGCACTTGCGTGCCCACCGTAGCGTGCATGTGCAGAGGTCCCGGCACTGTTTTCAGCGCAGGGACCTGGCTCCGCCCCCTACAGCTCGTGCTGGCTGCGCCGAGGGCCAGAGGACCTGCAGGGAGCTGGAGAATACGGAGGATTTTTTTAGGCGCACTTTGTGGCGCGAAAAACGGGCGTCCAGGTCGGGACTGCGCCGTTCTAGGCGCGTGTGGAAACTTGGGCCCTTAGAAACATAGAAAATAGGTACAGGAGTAGGCCATTCGGCCCTTCGAGCCTGCAGCGCCATTCAATAAGATCATGGCTGATCATTCCTTCAGTACCCCTTTCCTGCTTTTTCTCCATACCCCTTGATCCCCTTAACCGTAAGGGCCATATCAAACTCCCTCTTGAATATATCCAGTGAACTAGCATCAACAACTCTCTGCGGCAGGGAATTCCACAGGTTAATAACTCTCTGAGTGAGGAAGTTTCTCCTCATCTCAGTCCTAAATGGCCTACCCCTTATCCTAAGACCATGTCCCCTGGTTCTGGACTTCCCCAACATCGGGAACATTCTTCCCACATCTATCCTGTCCAGTCCCGTCAGAATCTTATTTGTTTCTATGAGATCCCCTCTCATCCTTCTAAACTCCAGTGAATAAAGGCCCAGTTGATCCAGTCTCTCCTCATATGACAGCCCAGCCATCCCTGGAATCAGTCTGGTGAACCTTTGCTGCACTCCCTCAATAGCAAGAACGTCCTTCCTCAGACTAGGAGACCAAAACTGAACACAATATTCCAGATGAGGCCTCACTAAGGCCCTGTACAACTGCAGTAAGACCGCCCTGCTTCTACATTCAAATCCCCTAGCTATGAAAGGCAACATACCATTTGCCTTCTTCACCGCCTGCTGTACCTGCGTGCCCACTTTCAGTAACTGATGAACCATGACACCCAGGTCTCGTTGCACCTCCCCTTTTCCTAGTCTGCCGCCATTCAGATAATATTCTGCCTTCGTGTTTTTGCCCCCAAAATGGATAACCTCACATTTATCCACATTATACTGCATCTGCCATGTATTTGCCCACTCACCTAACCTGTCCAAGTCACCCTGCAAACTCTTAGCGTCCTCCTCACAGCTCACACTGCCACCCAGTGTAGTGTCATCTGCAAACTTGGAGATATTACATTCTATTCCTTCATCTAAATCATTAATGTACATTGTAAAGAGCTGGGGTCCCAGCACTGAGCCCTGTGGCACTCCACTAGTCACTGCCTGCCATTCTGAAAAGGACCCTTTTATCCCGACTCTCTGCTTCCTGTCTGCCAACCAGTTCCCTATCCACGTCAGTACATTACCCGCAGTACCATGTGCTTTGATTTTGCACACCAATCTCTTGTGCGGGACCTTGTCAAAAGCCTTTTGAAAGTCCAAATACACCACATCCACTGGTTCTCCCTTGTCCACTCTGCTAGTTACATCCTCAAACAATTCCAGAAGATCTGTGCTGACTTAGTCCGATCCTGTCACTGCTTTCCAAATGTGCTGCTATTTCATTTTTAATGATTGATTCCAACATTTTCCCCACTACTGATGTCAGACTCCTGAGAAAACTCGGCGGCAGCAGCTGATAAGTCCACCAAATTCGGGCCAAAGGACTATGTATAGCAGGCACCTCAAAGCACTGGAGAAGTACCACCAACGCTGTCTCTGCAAGATCCTGCAAATCCATTGGCAGGATAGTTGCACCAACGTCTGTGCTCTCGTTCATGCCGACATCCCCAGCATCGAAACATTGACCACACGCGATCAGCTCCAATGGATGGGCCACACGGCCCGCATGCCTGATACTAGACTCCCAAAACAAGCATTCCACTCAGAGCTCCGACATGGTAAGCGAGTCCCAGGTGGGCAGAAGAAACGCTTCAAGGACACCCTCAAAGCATCCTTGTAAAAGTGCAACATCCCCACCGACACCTAGACCGCTCAAAGTGGAGGAGAAGCATCTGAGAAAGCGCCAAACACCTCGAATCTCTTCGGCGGGAGCAGGCGGAAGCCAAGCGCAAACAGCAGAAGGAGCGCACGACAACCCAAGCATCCCACCCACCAGTCCCTTCAACCACTGTCTGCCCCACCTGTGACAGAGGCTGTAGGTCCCACATTGGTCTCATCACTCACCTGAGAACTCATATTAGTGTAGAAGCAAGTCATCCTCAACTCCAAAGGACTGCCTAAGAGAAAGAGAAGTGCTCCACTGCATTAAATGATGACAGGGATAGTGCTGGGGAACTGTCACAGTTAACTGCCTCCCCACTGAAAACTGCAGGTCCCAGGTACTGACCGGAGATGAATATGGTTTTGGGAGAACAGTAAGATTCCTGCTGATGGCAGTCAGACGCAGAGTGCCTGATAGATAGATAGAGAATTGGCTAACTAACAGAAAGCAGAGAGTCGGGATAAATGGGTCCTTTTCAGGTTGGCAATCGGTGGTTAGTGGTGTGCCACAGGGATCGGTGCTGGGAGCACAACTGTTTACAATATACATAGATGACCTGGAAGAGGGGTCAGAGTGCAGTGTAACAAAATTTGCAGATGACACAAAGATTAGTGGGAAAGCGGGTTGTGTAGAGGACACAGAGAGACTGCAAAGAGATTTAGATAGGTTAAGCGAACAGGCTAAGGTTTGGCAGATGGAATACAATGTCAGAAAATGTGAGGTCATTCATCTTGGAAAAAAACAAAGTAAAAGGGAATATTATTTGAATGGGGAGAAATTACAACATGCTGCGGTGCAGAGGGACCTGGGGGTCCTTGAGCATGAATCCCAAAAAGTTAGTTTGCAGGTGCAGCAGGAAGGCGAATAGAATGTTGGCCTTCATTGCGAGAGGGATGGAGTACAAAAGCAGGGAGGTCCTGCTGCAACTGTACAGGGTATTGGTGAGGCCACACCTGGAGTACTGCGTGCAGTTTTGTTCACCTTACTTAAGGAAGGATATACTGGCTTTGGAGGGGGTACAGAGACGATTCACTAGGCTGATTCTGGAGATGAGGGGGTTACCTTATGATGATAGATTGAGTAGACTGGGTCTTTACTCGTTGGAGTTCAGAAGGATGAGGGGTGATCTTATAGAAACATTTAAAATAATGAAAGGGATAGACAAGATAGAGGCAAAGAGGTTCTTTCCACTGGTCGGGGAGACTGGAACTAGGGGGCACAGCCTCAAAATACGGGGGAGCCAATTTAAAACCGAGTTGAGAAGGAATTTCTTCTCCCAGAGGGTTATGAATCTGTGGAATTCTCTGCCCAGGGAAGCAGTTGAGGCTAGCTCATTGAATGTATTCAAATCACAGATAGATAGATTTTTAACCAATAAGGGAATCAAGGGTTATGGGGAGAGGGCGGGTAAGTGGAGCTGAGTCCACGGCCAGATCAGCCATGATCTTGTTGAATGGCGGAGCAGGCTCGAGGGGCTCGATGGCCTACTCCTGTTCCTAATTCATATGTTCTCTCGACCCCGCCACGGTCTCTAAATTGTCAGACTGCCTATCCGACATATAGTACTGGATGAGCAGAAATGTTCTCCAATTAAATATTGGGACAACCAAAGCCATTGTTTTCAGTCCCCGTCACCAACTCCGTTCCCCAGCCACTTACTCCATCCCTGTCCTGTCTGAGGCTGAACCAAGCTGTTCACAACCTTGGTGCCATATTTGACCCGGAAATCAGCTTCCAACCATTTATCTGCAGCTTAACTAAGACCACCTATTTCCAACTCTGTAACATCGATCGTCTCCAAAACATTGCAATCTGATGTGTTTATGTTGCACTCCTGCACAATTCCCAGCCAGGTTTGTCAGTGCTGTTAAATCCGTGCCACCATTGTTTCTCATTCCCTCAGTAAGCCCCACACTCCCAGCATTGACAGACTTTATCTTTTGGCCGTATTTAAAGCTGCTCCTTGCCCTTGTTTATCTGTCCAAGCTCACACTTCCTTTCAGGATTGTTGCTGCACACAACTCATTGATTTGATTTCCCGCTTCTATTCCTTCTCATGCTGTGATTGACCACAAATGGTTTGTTTGTATATTTGGGTCATCCGGTTCAAACTTCCCGCGCGCCCAACCGTCCCCGCCCCGCGCGGGGGCCCCGCCCACCGGCCCCGCCCCGCCCCGCGCGGCGCTGGGGACCAATCAGAATGGCGAGTGGATGAGGCGGGAACAGCGGAGCGGCGCCGCGGTTGGAGGCGATGGCGGCCGGTGAGCGGAGGCTGAGCCCGGGCCCGGGCGGGCGGGGAGAGGCTGGGGGCCGGGGCCGGGGCCGGGGCCGGGGCCGGCCTGCAGTGAGCGGGGGGCGGACCCGGGCGGGGGATGGATGGATGGGGTTAGGGGGGAGTGGGCTCCAGGGGCCGAGGTGGTGCGGGGGGGGGAGTGTGTGGCGGCAGTGGGCTGGAGGAGGCAGTGAGCGGGGCGGGGCGGGGATAAACTCCCTCCAACACTCCCCAGTCAGGGCAGTAACTGCGGCCAATGCCAATAGTTCCCGGGACAACTCTATCTTCCCTCCTGCAGCACACAGGCTCACAGTCCTGGCTGAGAACGTGGGGCCAATCCTTTCAACCCACATCCCAATATGATCGCTTGTATTCGAGCTGTGACAACAATGTGGGGAAGTGAAGTGACATTGAGCCACCTGTGGACCATGGACGGTAACAGGAGACAGCGCGTGTATACAACACATCATCACCATCACAGGCAGTCCCTCGGGATCGGGGGACACTTGCTTCCACTCTAACACTGAGTTGTCAGGTGACGGAACCGTCCAATTGGGGAATGACAGTCTGTGCCACAGGTGGGACACACAGTGGTTGGAGGAAAGGGTGGCTGGGACTGGTTTGCCGCACGCTCCTTCCGCTGCTTGCGCTTGGTTTCTGCACGCTCTCGGCGACGGGACTCGAGGTGCTCAGCGCCCTCCCGGATGCTCTTCCTCCACTTCGGCTGGTCTTTGGCCAGGGACTCCCAGGTGTCAGTGGGGATGGCGCACTTTATCAGGGAGGCTTTGAGGGTGTCCTGGAAACATTTCCTCTGCCCACCTGGGGCTCGCTTGCCGTGTAGGAATTCCGAGTAGAGCATTTGCTTTGGGAGTCTTGTGTCAGACGTGCGCACAGTGTGGCCCAGCCAACGGAGCTGGTCGAGTGTGGTCAGTGCTTCGATGTTGGCCTGATCGAGAACACTGACGGTGCCTCTGTCCTCCCAGGGGATTTGCAGGATCTTGCGGAGGCAGCACTGGTGGTATTTCTCCAGCGCTTTGAGGTGTCCGCTGTGTTATGTACGGCAAAAGAGTCAGACTGCGCTCAAAGTAAAGTGTGACTTTAATCTTTTATTGCCGGTTTCCAGAATGCCTCTCCAACTGTGAAGCCTCCTTAAATACCTGTGCTCCCAAGGGATTATGGGATCGCTTGGGACTCAAGGGGATGAGCCCTCTGGTGGCTGTACAGAGTAAATACAAGTCCACATATATAACAATATTCCACCCAAAGTCAATAGTGTAACTATTTACAATGCGAGTCGATCTGGGGCCCTTCTTGATCCCCTTGGCGTGAAAGCTGGTGTTGTTGAATCATTTGCTGGGCCCTCGCTGAGCTGCTGTGCAACTGGCCTTGCTGGACTGCCTGGTGTGTTGGGCCCTGCAGGGCTGCTGTGGATGATGGGTTCTGCTTCGTGGTCAACCGTGGTGTCGGTTGCCACTGGTGTGTATGTTGGGGGATCAAAAAAGGTAGGGTCCAAGGTGGGTTGTTCAAGGTATTCCGTGAATCTGAGTTTGATTTGGTCCAAGTGTTTCCGGTGAATGAGTCCATTTGAAAGTTTGACCTGAAACACCCTGCTCTCCTCTTTGGCCACGACAGTGCCGGGAAGCCACTTGGGACCTTGTCCATAATTTAATACAAATATAGGATCATTGATTTCAATCTAGCGCAAATGTGTAACGCTATCATGGTATGCACTTTGTTGAAGCCACCTGCTCTCTACCTGTTCATGTAGGTCAGGGTGAACTAACGAGAGACTTGTCTTAAGTGCTCTTTTCATGAGTAGTTCAGCAGGTGGGATCCCAGTGAGCGAGTAGGGTCTCGTGCGGTAGCTAAGCAGGATTCAGGATAGGCGAGTCTGCAGTGAGCCTTCAGTGACCCTCTTCAAATCCTGCTTGATGGTTTGCATTGCTTTCTCTGCCTGACCGTTGGACGCTGGTTTAAACGGGGCAGATGTGACATGTTTGATCCCGTTGCGGGTCATGAATTCTTTGAACTCAGCACTGGTAAAACATGGCCCGTTGTCGCTCATCAGGACATCGGGTAGGCCGTGTGTGGCAAACATGTTCCGCAAGCTTTCAGTAGTGGCAGCGAATGTGCTAGCCGACATTATCTCACATTCAATCCACTTGGAGTACGAGTCTACAACCACAAAGAACATTTTACTCGAATGGGCCTGCGTAGTCGACGTGTACCCTAGACCACGGTTTGGAGGGCCAAGACCATAAACTTAGCGGCCAATCCCAAGCTACATTGCTTAACTGCGAGAATGTATTACATCTGTGAACGCAGGACTCTTAAGTCCACATTGATACCGGGCCATCACACATGGGGTCTAGCTATCGCTTTCATCATTACGATGCCTGGGTGGGTACTGTGGAGTTCATTGATGAAGGTGTCTCTGTCCTTCTTGGGGACCACTACTCGATTGCCCCACAGAAAGCAGTCTGCTTGTATAGATATTCAAGGTTGGCGTCTCTACAGTCAAAAGTTTGCGAAGTATGGTTTCATGGCAATGCCAAGTACGAAAAAGTCTCGTGAGCATGTGCTCCAAATGTCCTTCAAATTCGCAATGTCCTGCAAGGCGTCTTAGCTCGGCAACATAACTCGCCACTTCCTGCCTTCAGACCTTCTGTCGGTGTAGAACCGGTACCTCGCCATCAGAACGCTTTCCTTCGGGTTCAAATGCTCTCGGACCAGTGTGCATAAATTGTCGTACGATTTCTCCGTGGGTTTTGCTGGAGTGAGCAGATTCTTCTTGTGGCCATGCGTTGGTGCCCCACAGACGGGGAGGAGGATCGCCCTTTGTTTGGCAGCATTCTCTTCCCCATCTAGCTCGTTGGCCACGAAGTATTGGTCGAGTCGCTCCACAAAAGTTTCCCAATCATCTCTCTCCGAGAATTTCTGCAGGATGCCCACTGTTCTCTGCATCTTTGGGTTCACTATCTGTATCTCGTCGCTAGTTGTTATGTATGGAGAAAGAGTCAGTCTGAACACTGAGCTCAAAGTAAAGTGTGACCTTAGTGTCTTATTGCAGGTCTCCAGAGTGCCTCTCCAACCTGTGAGGCCTCCTTAAATACCTGTGCTCCCAAGGGATTATGGGATCCTTGGGACTCCAGGCGATGAGCCCTCTGGTGGCTGTACAGAGTAAATACAAGTTTACATATATAACCAGCTGTATATGGTCCACGTCTCCGAGCCATGTAGGAGGGTGGGTATCACTACTACCCTATAGACCATAAGCTTGATAACAATTTTGAGGTCCTGGTCTTCAAACAATCTCTTCCGCAGACGACTGAAAGCTGCGCTCGTGCACTGGAGACGGAGCTGGACCTCGTCATCGATGTCTGCCCTTGCTGATAGGCTCCCGAGGTAAGGAAAATTGTCCACGTTATCCAAGGCTGCGCTGTGGATTTTGATGACCGGGGGGGGCAGTGCTATGTGACGGGGTCAGGTTGGTGGAGGACCTTTGTCTTACGGATGTTTAGTGTAAGGCCCATGCTGTCATACGCCTCGGTAAAGGTGTTGACCATGGCTTCGAGTTCAGCCTCTGACTGTGCACAGAAGCAAGTGCAGTACCGTATACTTCATGGTAGAAGACAAAAACAGCCCCTTGATTATCCACTGTTTTAAGTTCCTCCTGATATCCCAATAATCACTATCACTAACGAGGAAGTACTCAGTAAAATAATGGGACGAAAGGTGGACAAGTCCCCTGCACCCGATGACTTGCATCCTAGGGTCTCAAAATAAGTGACTGCAGAGATAGTGGATGCATTGGTTGTATTTTAACCAAAATTCCCTGGATTCTGGGGAGGTCCCAGAGGCTGGAAAACTGCAAATGTCACGCCCCTCTTTAAAAAAGGAGGCAGACAGAAAGCAGGAAACTATAGACCAGTTAGCCTAACATCTGTCGTTGGAAAAATGCTGTTGTCCATTCTTAAGGAAGCAGTAGCAGGACATTTTGAAAAGCATAATTCAATTAAGCAGAGTCAGTATGGTTTCATGAAAGGGAAATCATGTTTGACAAATTTGCTGGAGTTCTTTGAGGATGTAATGTGCAGGGTGGCTAAGGGGGAACCAGTGGATGTGGTGTATTTGGATTTCCAGAAGGCATTCGATAAGGTGCCACATAAAAGATTACTGCACAAGATAAAAGTTCACAGGGTTGGGGATAATATATTAGTATGGATAGAGAATTAGCTAACTAATAGAAAACAGAGAGTCGGGATTAATGGGTCATTTTCCGGTTGGTGAACAGTAACTAGTGGGGTGCTGCAGGGATTGATGCTGGGCCTCAACTATTTACAATCTATATTAATGATTTGGATGAAGGGACCAATCCAATGTAGCCAAGTTTGCTGATGATACAAAGATGGGTGGGAAAGCAAATTGTGAGGAGGACACAAAACATCTGCAAAGGGATGTAGACAGGCTGAGTGGGCAAAAATTTGGCAGATGGAGTATAATGTGGGAAAGTGTGAGGTTATTCACTTCGGCAGAATTTTTTTTTTAAAAAGCAAATTATAATTTAAATGGAGAAAAATTGGCAAGTGCTGCAGAAAGCAGATGGGCAATGGCAGACATTTAGAGACGGCATGGATGAATTGCAACAATTGTACATTCCTGACTGGCGTAAAAATAAAAAAGGGAAGGTGGCTCAACCGTGGCTATCAAGGGAAATCAAGGATAGTATTAAAGCCAAGGAAGTGGCATACAAATTGGCCAGAAATAGCAGTGAACCTGGGGACTGAGAGAAATTTAGAACTCAGCAGAGGAGGACAAAGGGTTTCATTGGGGCAGGGAAAATGGAGTACGAGAAGAAGCTTGCAGGGAACATTAAGACGGACTGCAAAAGTTTCAATAGATATGTAAAAAGAAAAAGGTTAGCAAAGACAAGCGTAGGTCTCCTGCAGTCAGAATCAGGGGAAGTCATGACGGGGAACAAAGAAATGGCAGACCAATTGAACAAGTACTTTGGTTCGGTATTCACTAAGGAGGACACAAACAACCTTCCGGATATAAAAGGGGTCAGAGGGTCTAGTAAGAAGGAGGAACTGAGGGAAATCCTTATTAGGTGGGAAATTGTGTTGGGGATATTGATGGGATTGAAGACCGATAAATCCCCAGGGCCTGATGGACTGCATCCCAGAGTACTAAAGGAGGTGGCCTCGGAAATAGCGGACGCATTGACAGTCATTTTCCAACATTCCATAGACTCTGGATCAGTTCCTATCGAGTGGAGGGTAGCCAATGTAACCCCACTTTTTAAAAAAGGAGGGAGAGAGAAAACAGGGAATTTTAGACCGGTCAGCCTGACTTCAGTAGTGGGTAAAATGATGGAATCAATTATTAAGGATGTCATAGCAGCGCATTTGGAAAGAGGTGACATGATAGGTCCAAGTCAGCATGGATTTGTGAAAGGGAAATCATGCTTGACAAATCTTCTGGAATTTTTTGAGGATGTTTCCAGTAGAGTGGACAAGGGAGAACCAGTTGATGTGGTATATTTGGACTTTCAGAAGGCTTTCGACAAGGTCCCACACAAGAGATTAATGTGCAAAGTTAAAGCACATGGGATTGGGGGTAGTGTGCTGACATGGATTGAGAACTGGTTGTCAGACAGGAAGCAAAGAGTAGGAGTAAATGGGGACTTTTCAGAATGGCAGGCAGTGACTAGTGGGGTACCGCAAGGTTCCGTGCTGGGGCCCCAGCTGTTTACATTGTACATTAATGATTTAGATGAGGGGATTAAATGTAGCATCTCCAAATTTGGGATGACACTAAGTTGGGTGGCAGTGTGAGCTGCGAGGAGGATGCTATGAGGCTGCAGAGTGACTTGGATAGGTTAGGTGAGTGGGCAAATGCATGGCAGATGAAGTATAATGTGGATAAATGTGAGGTTATCCACTTTGGTGGTAAAAACAGAGAGGCAGACTATTATCTGAATGGTGACAGATTAGGAAAAGGGGAGGTGCAACGAGACCTGGGTGTCATGGTACATCAGTCATTGAAGGTTGGCATGTAGGTACAGCAGGCGGTTAAGAAAGCAAATGGCATGTTGGCCTTCATAGCAAGACGATTTTAGTCCAGGGGCAGGGAGGTGTTACTACAGTTGTACAGGGCCTTGGTGAGGCCACACCTGGAGTATTGTGTACAGTTTTGGTCTCCTAACTTGAAGGACATTCTTGCTATTGAGGGAGTGCAGCGAAGGTTCACCAGACTGATTCCCGGGATGGCGGGACTGACCTATCAAGAAAGACTGGATCAACTGGGCTTGTATTCACTGGAGTTCAGAAGAATGAGAGGGGATCTCATAGAAACGTTTAAAATCCTGATGGGTTTAGACAGGTTAGATGCAGGAAGAATGTTCCCAATGTTGGGGAAGTCCAGAACCAGGGGTCACAGTCTAAGGATAAGGGGTAAGCCATTTAGGACCGAGATGAGGAGAAACGTCTTCACCCAGAGAGTGGTGAACCTGTGGAATTGCCTTCCACAGAAAGTTGTTGAGGCCAATTTGCTGAATGTATTCAAAAAGGAGTTGGATGAAGTCCTTACTACTTGGGGGATCAAGGGGTATGGCGAGAAAGCAGGAAGGGGGTACTGAAGTTGCATGTTCAGCCATGAACTCATTGAATGGCGGTACAGGCTAGAAGGGCCGAATGGCCTTGTCCTGCACCTATTTTCTATGTTTTTTCTAGAACAGAGGGATAAAGACGGAGAAGATAGAATGAGAATAAACTAGCAAGAAATATAACCACATACTGTCAGAGTTTCTACAGTTATATCAAAAGGAAACGATTAGCTAAAGTAAATGTTGGTCCCTTAGAGAATGAGACTGGGGAATTAATAATGGGAAACGGAAATGGCAGAGTCTTTGGACAAATATTTTGTATCGGACTTCACGGTAGAGGACACTAAAAACATCCCAATAATTGATAATCGAGCTATTGTGGGGTGGGGGTGGGGTTGGGTGGGGGGAGACTTGTAATAATAACTATCACTCGACCATAAGCTTGGTGCCAGATTTGAGGGCCTGATCTTCGAACACTCTCTTCCGAAGGCTGCACTGGTGCACTGGAGGCGGTGTTGAACCTCCTCGTCGATATCTGCTGTTGCTGATAATAAGCTCCCGACGTATGGAAAGTGGTCCATGTTCTCCAGGGCTGCGCTGTGGATCTTGATGACTGGGGGCCAGTGCTGTGTGGCGGGGTCAGGTTGGTGGAAGACCTTTGTCTTACGGATGTTTAGTGTAAGGCCAATGCTTTTGTACTCCTTGTTGATGATGTTGACGATGACTTGGAGTTCAGCCTCTGAATGTGCACAGCACAAGCGTCATCCACGTACTGTAGTTCGACGACAAAGGATGCGATACCCACCCTCCTGTATGGCTCATATACCGTACACACCTCACTTTGCTGGAGAAATACCACCAGCGATGCCTCCGCAAGATCCTCAAATCTCCTGGGAGTACAGACGCACCAACATCAGTATCCTCAATCAGCCCAACATCCCCAGCATTGAAGCACTGACCACACTCGACCAACTCCGTTGGCCAGGCCACATTGTCCGCATGCCCGACAAAAGACTCTCAAATAGAGCGCTCTACTCTGAACTCCTACATGGCAAGCGAGCCCCAGGTGGGCAGAGCTTTCTCCTAGATCTTTCCTGGACACAGATGCATTTCTAAACAGCCAAACAAACCTGTTGACAAGCCATTGCTCTTTTACATAGAAACATAGAAATCTACAATGTAGAAGGAGGCCATTTCGACCTATCGTTCTCGTGCCGGCTGACAAGAGCTACATGGCCCTCGGTCAGCAGCCCTGAAGGTTCCAGATAAACCAATGAATATGGCGGAAAGGTAAAGAGCACCCAGCCCAACCAGTCCGCCCCCACACAATCGCAACACCCCTTGCACCAAAACATTCTACACACCACCCCAACCGGAGCCATGTGATCTCCTGGGAGAGGCAAAAACCAGATAACTCAGGCCAATTGGGGGAAAAAAATCTGGGAAAATTCCTCTCCGACCCATCTAGGCAATCAAAACTAGTCCAGGAGATCACCCTGGCCATATTCGATTCCCTGCAGCACTTGCCACCGTATCTGTTATCTCTTGAATAAAAAGTCAGACTAGATGCTGCAAGTTCAAAGTAAGTGTGACCGTAATCCTTTATTACAGATCTCGGAGTGCCTCTCCACCCTATGATGCCTCCTTATATACAGGTGCTCCCAAGGGATTGTGGTTATACAGTCCAGGCAACTCCTGTATCTCCTCTGAACCCTCTTTAGTGCAATCACACCTTCCCTGTAATATGGTGACCTGAACTGCATGCAGTACTCCAGCTATGGCCTAACTAGTGTTTTATATAGTTCAAGCATAGCCTCCCTGCTCTTATATTCTATGCCTTGGCTAATAAAGGCAAGTATTCCATGTGCCTTCATAACCACCTTATCCACCTGCCCTGCTACCTTCAGTGATCTGTGGACATGCATTCCAAGGCCCCTCTTCCTCGACACCTCTATGTCCTACCATTTATTGTGTATTCCATTGCCTTGTTAGCCATCCTCATGCATTACCTCACGCTTCTCCGGATTGAATTCCATTTGCCACTTTTCTGCCCACCTGACCAGTTAATTTATATCGTCCTGCAGTCTACAACTTTCTTCTTTATCAACCACAGTCAATTTTTGTATCATCTACAAACTTCTTAATCATACCCCCTACATTAAATTCCAAATCATTGACATATAGGCAAGGGACCTAGTACTGAGCCCTGCGCTGCTCCACTGGAAACAGCCTTCCCATCACAAAAACACCCATTGACCATTATTACACTTTGCTTCCTGCATCTGAGATTTTTTTGGATCCAATATTTCTTCCTTTTTCCTCAACCACAGATACCCCTCTACTATGGTTAACATGGCCCTCAGCTGTGTCCGGTCTATTTCCCTCATTTGTGCTCTCACCCCATCCCCACTCTCTCAGCCCAACCTGCTCAACCTTTCTTTATATGACAACTCCTTCATCTCAGGAATCAATCTCGTGAACCTTCTCTGAACTGCCTCCAATGCAAGTATATCCTTCCTTAAATAAGGAGAGCAAAACTGTAAGCAGTACTCCAGGTGTGGTTTTACCAACGCCTTGTACAGTTGTAGCAGGACTTCCTTACTGTTATAGTCCATTCCCTTTGCAATAAGGGCCAACATTCCATTTGCCTTCCTAATTATTTGCTGTACCTGCATGGTAACCTTTTGTGTTTCATGTACAAGGACCCGCAGATCCCTCTGTACCGCAGCATTTTGTAATCTCTCCCCATTTAAATAATTTAATATCCTTCAGGACTGGGACAGCTCGGTCAGTAGTGGTGCTACCGAGCCACTCTTGGTGATGGACATTGGAGTTCCCCACCCAGAGTACATTCTGTGCCCTTGCTGCTCTCAGTGCTTCTTCCAAATGGTGTTCAACATGGAGGAGTACTGATCATCAGCTGAGGGAGGGCAGTCGGTGATAATCAGCAGGAGGTTTCCTTGCCCATGCTTGACCTGAAGCCATGAGACTTCACGAGGTCCTTAGTTAATGTTGACGACTCCCAGGGCCACTCCCTCCCAACTGTATACCACTGTGCCATCACTTCAGGTGGGTCTATCCTGCCGGTGGGACACAGGACATACCCAGAGATGGTGATGGAGGAGTCTGGGACATTGGCTGGAAGATTTGATTCTGTAAGTAGGACTATGTGAGGTTGTTGCTTGACTAGTCTGTGGGACAGCTCTCCCAATTTTGGCACAAGTTCCCAGATGTTAGTGAGAGGGACTTTGCTGGTTGACTGGGCTGGGTAATCCTTTGTCGCGTCTGAAGCTGGTGCTGAGGTAGATGCTGCCGGTTTTATTATTATTATTGTTTTCTGAAGTGGTTTGTTACAACTGAGTGGCTTGCTGAGCCTTTTTTAAGAGGCCAGTTAAGAGTCAACCACATTGCTGTGGGACTGGAGTCACATATAGGCCAGACATATATAAGGGCGGCAGATTTCCTTCCCTAAAGGACATTAGTGAACCACATGGGTTTTTACGACAATCATGGAGTTTCATGGTGACCATTCCTGACATTAGCTTTTTATTCCAGATTTTATTTATTTATGTAATTACTGACCGAATGCGATCAAGCTTGACTCCTAAATAGGAGGGTTTTGGGCATGGTTTACTTCAGTGCCGCAAAATGAGACTTTCAAAGCTTGGTTTTCTTGATGGGTGTTGAGGTGGAATGTCGAGGTGTCAGTCTCTTGATTTGTCTGAAGTTGCCATCGGTGGAAGTAAGCCTCCATCCTCTGTAAATAACTGGTAAGGGTCACTTCGGTGATGGACAGCCTCTCCAGCACTTTATAACTAGTACAGAGGAAGGAGATCGGGCAGTAGCTGGAGGATTCACAAGTGTTCTTCCCCTGCTTCAGGAGGGCAATTAATTTAGTCTCCCTCCAAACTGGTGGAATTTTACCGGTTGCCAGTACCTCAGAGAAGGAGGTCAACTATATCTTTGCTTTGGGTCCCAGTGCTTTTAAGAATTTGGGGTAAACACCATTTGGACCAACAGCTTTTCCAGGTTTGATTGTTGACGGGGCTGTTTTGTGCACTGACTTAAGACTGGATCAAAATTCTGAAACAAAAGGTAGATGCAATCCATTAACATTTTATTCTGAAAGATTGTTTTGATTTGGCTTAACTCACTATATTGACATGAATTTCTATATTGGTATCAATCACTAACTTAGTTTGAATGACTATATTTGATAATATAGTTACCATGTATATCGAGTTGGAATCCGCTTGAAGATCACTTGATTTCTGTAATTTAAAACAAATGGTTGGAATCAGATGGAGGATGCAGACTGTATCCATTAAATATGAGTCCATGTAGCTTGTCGTAGAAACATGGAAAATAGATTTAGGAGTAGGCCATTCGGCCCTTCGAGCCTGCACCACCATTCAATATGATCATGGCTGATCATGCATTTCAGTACCCCATTCCTGCTTTCTCTCCATACC
Source organism: Pristiophorus japonicus (assembly GCF_044704955.1). NCBI lineage: Eukaryota > Metazoa > Chordata > Chondrichthyes > Pristiophoridae > Pristiophorus > Pristiophorus japonicus. Next base: position 66,661 of record NW_027253510.1, read on the forward strand.
CCTTGATCCCTTTAGCCGAGAGGGCCACATCTAACTCCCTTTTGAATATATCTAACGAACTGGCCCCAACAACTTTCTGTGGCAGAGAATTCCACATGCCCACAACTCTCTGAGTGAAGAAGTTTCTCCTCATCTCGGTCCTAAATGGCTTACCCCTTATCTTTAGACTGTGTCCCCTGGTTCTGGACTTCCCTAACATCGAGAACATTCTTCTTGCATCTAACCTGTCCAATCCCGTCAGAATTTTATATGTTTCTAAGAGATCCCCTCTCATTCTTCTAAATTCCATTAATGAGATGTCTGTCTCATCGGAGAACTCTGCAATGGGTGGTGTGATCTAATCTGATACACATGCTTCTGAAATGAAGAGAGTAACTCTCTCTGATATTTGCCGTGCTACTTCTCCACATGGCTACAGATTGGTACAGGCAGCTTTCTCCGAGGGCCATAGGTGGGATGGCAATATCTGCTCCATCACTCCTCTGAAGCCTGAGGTGGCTCACATGCACCTGATCCTTGGATCTGAACGTCACTGCGAATATAGCAGATGCTGTAGAGCTTGGTGCCCGATGCAGGGTGTAATAAGCCTGCAGCTGAGCCCCAGTCTGTCAGGTGAGTGAGAGAGGCTTTTAAAATGGATCCTGCTTTTTCACCTACAAAACAAGTATATTCTGCTTGTTTCACTTAAAACAGCATGTGTTCTACCTGCTCAAAATAAACCCTGTCCAAGGGCAGTTGTGATAGCTGCTGATGTTGCCCCCATAAAGACATGACATAGGATTACATTGAATATATGGCACAGAAACAGACCATTTGGCCCAACCAGTCCATGCCAGCGTTTATGCTCCACTCGAGCTTCCTCCCGTCTTTCCTCATCTAAATTTATCAATATTACCCTCTATTCCCTTCTCCCTCATATGCTTGTCTCGCCTCCCCTTAAATGCATCGATACTATTCGTTTCAACCACTCCCTGTGGTAGCGAGTTCCACATTCTCACCATTCTCTCGGTAAAGAAGTTTCTTTTGAATTCCTTATTGGATTTCTTGATGACTATCTTATATTAATGGCCTCTAGTTATGTTCTTACCCACAAGTGGAAACATTTTCTATCCACTCTATCAAAACCGTTCATAAATTTAAAGCCCTCTATGAAACTACCCCTCAGCCGAAGTTTTTCAAGAGAAAAGAGACCCAGCCTGTTCATTCTTTCTTGATAGGTATACACTTGCATTTCTGGTATCATCCTTGTAAACCTTCTCTGCACCCCCTCCAGTGCTTCTTTATTTCCTTGTTATAATATGACGACCAGAACTGTATGCAATACCCTAAGGGCTGAAAATTCCATTTTTGGACATAGCGGTATTTTGTTTTAATGACTCCACTACTGCTACAAGGACAGTCATTTTCCAACATTCCATCGACTCTGGATCAGTTCCTATGGAGTGGAGGGTAGCCAATGTCACCCCACTTTTTAAAAAAGGAGGGAGAGAGAAAACAGCGAATTATAGACCGGTCAGCCTGACATCGGTAGTGGGTAAAATGATGGAATCCATTATTAAGGATGTCATAGCAGCACATTTGGAAAGAGGTGACATGATGGGTCCAAGTCAGCATGGATTTGTGAAAGGAAAATCATTCTTGACAAATCTTCTGGAATTTTTTGAGGATGTTTCCAGTAGAGTGGACAAGGGAGAACATAGAAACATAGAAAATAGGTGCAGGAGTAGGTCATTCAGCCCTTCTAGCCTGCCTACCTGTGTGAAAGTGATTCAGGCAGCTTCAGTCAGCTCAGCGGTGTGGCGTCGTTCCTGCGAATGGGAGGGAGGGAGGGTCAGTCGGGCAGTAAACAGGCAGCAAGCAGCCTTCCACTTGAGGTGGAAACCTTACAGTCAGCTCAGCGGTGTGGCGTCGTTCCCGCGAACGGGAGGCAGGGAGGAGGCAGCCGTTCCCGACGGCGGGCGGGAGGGAGGGAGTGAGGGCCCGACCGACCGACCGCAGCGGGGGCCGGAGGCAGCCGACGCCGGGCGGGGGGGGAAGGAGGCAGTGAGAAGGCTGCAGGAAGCCTTAGTGCTGATCATATAAGGGCGATGTGCTTTTATTAAAAAATGTTCAAAAATTAAACAGCTACAAAGAACTACAAAAATGGCCGAGTGCCAATGTTTCCTTCACACTGCGCGTGCGCGAACACTCCAATGCGCATGCGCAGGGTTGCCGGCGTGAAAAAAACTAATTTAAATGGTACCCGCCCCCTCCCACTTCAAAAATCGGCGCGAGTGGTAGGCTCCGCCCCCCTGGGCACCGCAACAAGCTGCCATGGCGCTGCAGGGCGCTCCAGAATCGCGCGTTTTTCTTCAGGCGCCATTTTTGGTGCAAAAAACGGGCGCCCAGCTCGGAGGGGGCGCCCGTTTTGTAGCGTGTGGAAACTTGGGGCCCTTATTACTAATCTCCTTATCCAATGTCATGTGCACCTGTTCCAGCTTCCTGGTAAATATTGAAGCAAAATAATGATTGAATATTTCTGCCATCTCTCTGTCATTACTGGTGGTATTATCTCATCCACCCCTTAATGGCTCTATTCCCATCCCAACCTTCCTTTTATTATTATATGTCAGATGCTGCCTGACCCGCTGAGATTTCCAGCATTTTCTGCTTTTATTCCAGATTCCAGCATCTGCAGTATTTTGCTTTTGTGTTTCCTTTTTTTGTTGATGTGCCTGTAAAATATTTTACTATGTTGTTTTATGTTCCTTGATCATTTAATTTCATAGTTCCTCTTTGCCTTTATTTGCCTTCTCACCTAATCTTTTCCTATTCTCCTTTATCATACACTCTCCTGCTGTCTATGTACTTAATGTACGCCTTTTTCTTTACCCTCAATTGTTACCTCATGGCTTTATTCATCCATGGAGTCCCATTAGTGTTTAGTTTGTTCTTTCCTTTTAGCGGAATATATTGTCCCTGCATTCTGTTGATCATTTTAAATGCTTCCCATTGTTTATCTACATCATTTTTTCCCCAATATTGTTGCCCATTTTATTCTCCCAAGTTCTATTCTCAGCCCTTCAAAATCAGCTTTTCTTCAGTCTATTACCCTGGTAGTCATCATACTTATGTCCTTCTCAATTATCATAAAGCGTATTATATTATGGTCACTATTGCCTAGATGCTCCCTTACTTTTACTTCTCTTATCTGCTCTGGTTCATTACTAGATCCAATAGCGAATGCTCCCTTGTTGGGCTCTTTATATATTGGGTTAGAAAGGAGTCCTGTACACATTGTAGAAACTCCATTCCCTTATCCCCTTTACCTACCTCTTCTTAAACAGCGCCATTGCAGTCAATGGAGAAATACGCAGAAAACCATACTGTTGAGTCAAGGTCAAGGTCCACTACCTTCAGCTGCACATGGCCACCTGGTTTTAATCTTTAATGCGGGCAGAAACGGACTTGCTAAAACTGTCCTGCTCTGTTTTAGCGACTGCCTTGAGCTTCCTGGCACTTTGATGAACAAAAGCTGTCAATGTTGCTGGTGACACGCCATCCTAACTTAAGTAGACTCTTGTGATAAATTCATTGGTGTAGTGTGCCTGTCTACCTGGTCTGAGGGGCCAGAGGCTTAGTTTTCTCACCTGCAGTGAATTTCTCTGCTGGGATCTGGATTTTATGCTTTAAGTCACACTAACTCCCAAGTGTAACTTGAATTGACTTAAACGTGGAAGTTTTCTGCCGGCTCCCATTTTATACCCATCACTGCCAAACATGCCCACCAGAGGTGTGGACACACACTATGTCCACCCATATCTGGGGCCATCTTATAATATGCAAATGACTCAATTACACCATCTGATCTATTTGTTTCTCACTTGCCCCATGGTGACACTAGGTGCCAGGGTTAACTACTTGCCCCGGTATGTGTAGGGTGGTGGAGAAGTCATTTCAATTACAAAAGCCCATCATTTGATTGTATTCGATTCTGTGCCTTGTTTTTAAAATGTACCTTTGTACAACTTTTAACAGGCAGCACAGAGGCTATTGATTGTGCGATGCTGGGCAGGTCCATCAGGAACTTCCACAGCCAATCTCTGCTCCTCCTCTGGGAGCACACACCTGGAAACTGCAAATAATCCTGTGACTAAAAAATGGGCGAGGGTCATGGGTGCCTTCTTGTCGTGGCACAGGTCCCGCTGTGCCGAAAACATGCCAACATTCCGCAAAAGTGGTGAATGGTTGTTTATCGGACTGGAGGAAGGTCTACGGTGGTGTTCCCCAGGGGTTGGTATTAGGACCACTGCTTTTCTTGATATATACTTATGACTTGGACTTGGGTGTACAAGGTACAATTTCACAATTTGCAGATGGCGTAAAACTAGGAAGTATAGTGAACTGCGAGGATGATAGAGATAGACTTCAAGAGGACATAGACAGGCTGGTGGAATGGGCGGACACGTGGCAAATGAAATTTAATGCAGAAAAGTGCAAAGTGATGCATTTTGGTAGGAAGAACGAGGAGAGGCGATATAAACTAAAGGGTACAATCCTAAAAGGAGTGTATGAACAAAGAGACCTGGAGGCATATGTGCACAAATTGTTGAAGGTGGTCGGGCAGGTTGACAAAGTGGTTAAAAGCATATGGCATCCTGGGCTTCATAAATAGAGGCATAGGGACTGAAATTGCCCCTTTAAGGCCCGTCACCACCGCAAATCGGTGGCCACGCTGCGGAGTGGAGTGGCCATTGACTTTTGGCAGCTAACCCAGTTGCCCTCCCAAGTTTTCCCGGTGGTGCCCCGATCCTGCCCTTACCGTTCCTCTGTTGCTGATCGGTGTTAAGCACATCATCACCGTGCGCACCGCCGATCTAACCCCACGACGGCGACATTCTCTTTGGCGCACCCGGCGGTGCCAAAACAACCTTTTTGCAGTGGTCCAGTGAGGCTGTGGCCTTCTGCAGTGCCGGTGTGGCTTCCCTTAAAGGGGAGGACGCACTGCCGCCATGTTTTTTTTTGTTGGCCGACCGCCAGGTTGACCCGACAATTATGCCCCTGGGTTCGGCTGGGCCGCCAACTCCCTCTTGGGTGGCAGGCCGCTGGCCTCGCCGAAACCCTCAACCAAAGTTTAAAAATGCAGAGGATCTCCCCTTTAAGTGAAGGGGAGAGCTGTGGTGATGTGGCGCTGCGATAACACCATCGCGGCGGTGAATACGCACCGCCCCCAACTTGCGCCCCTCAGTTGTTGTCACCGCCTCCATTATGTCTTTGCCCCTCAGGTGTAGTCACTGACCCCATTATGTCTTTGCCCCTCAGGTGTAGTCACTGACCCCATTATGTCTTTGCCCCTCAGGTGCAGTCACTGCCCCCATTATGTCTTTGCCCCTCAGGTGTAGTCACCGACCCCATTATGTCTTTATCCCTCAGGTGTTGTCACTGACCGCATTATGTCTTTGCCCCTCAGGTGTAGTCACTGACCCCATTATGTCTTTGCCCCTCAGGTGTAGTCACTGACCCCATTATGTCTTTGCCCCTCAGGTGTAGTCACTGACCCCATTATGTCTTTGCTCCTCAGGTGCAGTCACTGACCCCATTATGTCTTGACCCCATTATGTCTTTACCCCTCAGGTGTAGTCACTGACCCCATTATGTCTTTGCCCCTCAGGTGTAGTCACTGACCCCATTATGTCTTTGCCCCTCAGGTGTAGTCACTGACCCCATTATGTCTTTGCCCCTCAGGTGTAGTCACCGCCCCCATTATGTCTTTGCCCCTCAGTTGTTGTCACCGACCCCATTATGTCTTTGCCCCTCAGGTGTAGTCACTGACCCCATTATGTCTTTACCCCTCAGGTGTAGTCACCGCCCCCATTATGTCTTTATCCCTCAGGTGTAGTCACCGCCCCCATTATGGCCGACTTCTGGATGGAAACAAAAAAAAACTAAGAGCAGAATTTCCTGAACGAGTCGACCTCAACCGCAACTGCGGTAAAAAAACATCGAAACAGGCCAATTCTGGGCACCGCACTTTAGGAAGGATGTGAAGGCCTTAGAGAGGGTGCAGAAAAGATTTACCAGAAACATTCCAGGGATGAGAGACTTTAGTTACTTCGCTCGACTGGAGAAGCTGGGGTTGTTCTCCTTAGAGCAGAGAAGGTTGAGAGGACAGTTGATAGAGGTGTTCAAAATCATGGGGGTCCGGACAGAATAGATAGAGAGAAACTGTTCCCATTGGCGGGAGCGCTGAGAACCAGAGGACACAGATTTAAGGTGATTGGCAAAAGAACCAAAGGCGATATGAGGGAAAACTTTTTTACGCAGCGAGTGGTTGGGATATGGAATGCGCTGCCTGAAAGGGGGGTGGAGGCAGATTCAATTGTGGCTTTCAAAAGGGAATTGGATAAGTACCTGAAGGAAAATAAATTGCAGGGCTACAGGGAACGGGTGGCTGTGTGGGACGTGCTTAAGTGCTCTTCCAGAGAGCCAGCACAGGCTCAACAGGCCGAATGGCCTCCTTCTGCGCTTTAACCATTCTATGACTTTAATTGGAAAAACCCAGCGATTGAGTCTTCAACTAGCGTACTGTAGAAGGGCTTCATTGGGCCTCCTTTTAGGCTAAGGTGTTGATATTATGGTCCAAAGGGATATGGACATGAGAAACCTCAAGCCAGCAGAAGTGTTCTATGCAGGATGAAGAGGAAGGGCTCTACTCAGGTCAGGATCTGCAGAGCTTGTATATTGAGATGTGGGCCACGTTCCCAACAAATGGTTCTGTGTATTTGGACCACTACAGTGGTGGGAATTGGGAGTTCTCTGTATGAAGGGAGTCCTATGTTACCGGCCTGATAGTTACCTTCTTGGAGAGATGAGGTTTAATCTGTCTTTGGTTTGCATAGAGTTCAGAACCAGTCGGTGCCAATAAAGTCTTGTTGCTGGTTGGTGGTGCTAAATTCTTAAAGGGTAAAAAGCGCCTCAGTGATGATTGGTGCTGGTGACCTCTTGGTGCCGACTGATGCTGGTGAGTCCATTGTGTTGGTTGAAGTTGCTGATCCTTCAGTTCTCGGCAATGCTGGTGTTTCTCAAGCACTTGTTCAGTCTTGCTTTGTCCTGAAATGAAGCGTCTAGTTTGGTATTTTCTGGAGGTACATGCTTCTCTGTTGGCAGATCTCAACTCCTTGGGCTTCTGGGAAAACTGAAAAAAGAAAAGCAAGAAATCCAGATAGGTCACTTTAGGCAACAGCATATTTGGTACTTTAGTGTCTCTCAACAATCTAAGGTGTCTCTGTCTTGGCTCAGTTGGTAGCACTCTCATCTCTGAATCAGAAGGTTGTGTGTTCAACATAAGAACATAAGAATTAGGTACAGGAGTCGGCCATTTGGCCCCTCGAGCCTGCTCCGCCATTCAGTAAGATCATTGCTGATCTTGTACCTCGACTCCACTTTCCCGCACTATCCCCATATCCCTCGATTGCCTTAATATCCAAAAATCTATCGATCTCTGTCTTGAACATACTCAACGACTGAGCCTCCACATTCAAGTCTAGAGAACGATCTCTGTGCTGGAACGGACAGGCCCAAAGCTCACCCAATATCGGGCTTCTCATTTACACCAAACCGACGAGCTGCAGACACCTGCTCGGATCTCCCCAGGCAGCACGGCGTTGAAGAGTATTTGAATTTGTGGTTACTGCATCAGGTATAGGTCTCGGGAGAAGGGGATGTGCCCGGGAGAGGGGGGGAAATCTAGACAGGTGCGGGGGCACTCCTGCACCTGTCGGCTCCACATTCATGTAAGTATTTATTTTAAACTTCCCTTTTGCTGGTGGCCTCCAGCGGCTCCATTGAGGGGTGCTGGTTAGGCTGCAGGAAGACCTGGTTTTCTTGAATGCAGCCGGCCTGGTGCCAGCTGTGTTCAGGCAAACCAATTTGGTAAAGGAAGCATCAACCAGGCACTCGGCCCCTGATTTGCAAATGCAAAGGACTAATGGCTGTTTCAGACGTGGGCCTTGGACGCCTCTTTTGATGCCTATACCAATATGGCGGGTGGTGCACACCCAACATGCAATATACACGTGCTGCTTGACCACTGCACTGGACACTTAGGTGCCCGTTTTATGCCTGTAAAATGGACCCAACGTCATCGAATTTCTAGGCCATATTACTTTAAATACTCCAGGAACATTAACAAAAGACTGGCACTGGGCCAACCAACTCGACTCACTTGTGTGCGTCCGGGAAGAGAGATGTTTTCATAATTGGGTGCTGGCAATGTAGTGGCAGTGTGGACAGACGGGGCTGTAAAGGAAATCACAGAATGTCACCAACACCGAGTGTAGATAGGAACACGCAAACATGGAGGTTGGGGAAAGGCCATTGGGTGGTCCCAAAGTTCTCACAAACCCAAACTGTACTGTGTCGTCCGTAGCCCATAACACTTCTTTCACCAAAATAATCGACCCAACTCTCTCTTTAATTCGCTGACACTCTCGCCCTTCAATGACTCAAACAATAGAAAAATACTGCGGATACTGGAAATCTGAAATAAAAACAGAAAACGCTGGAAATACTCAGACAGCACCTATGAATGCCCATCTTTCCCTGGCTGTGTACTTGCTTAAAAGCTGTTCATCCCTAACCCCTTCCAGTTCTGACACAAGGTCATCACCCTGAAACGTTAACTCTGTTTCTCGCTCCACAGTTGCTGCCTGACCTGCTGAGTGTTTCCAGTATTTTCTGTTCTTATCCCTTCAATGACTATGGGCAGCTGATCCAGATGTGGTAGAGTTACCGTGAAATATTTATTTAAACATACAGGATTGCAGTCTCCCGAACCATGCCTGTCTGATACAGAAGACAAGAGCAGCTCCAGCAATGAGAGTAAGTCCCAGCACAGCCCCCATACCGATCCAGACAATCGTCAGGTCTTCATCCATTTGCACGTTAGGATCTGTGAAAGTGAGAGGGACATGTTAGGGACCGGACTTACAGAATAAGGTATTTGCCATCAAATATTGGACCTTTACCAGCCCTGAACCACAAGGTGATGTCAGACGCAGATATAATATTATTACAATGTGAACTGTACTTACTGGTTACATTGAGCTGGGTTCCGTTCCCGCTGATATCGCCCCACACTTTACAGTAATAGGCGGCAGTGTCACTGGGCTGCACGTCTGTGACTGTCAGAATGAAGCTGTTATTGGAGGTGTCTCTGGAAGGCTGGAGACGGTCAGTGGAACCTGGGCTCCCTCGTGTGCTGCCACTTGCCTCATGTGTTAAAACCCACTCCATATCTTGCCCCAGGAGTTGCCGGTACCAGTGGACATCGGTGTCGCTCACGCTGGTGTTCCACATGTTGCACTGTAACCGCGCCGTGTGACCCTCTGTGACACGTTCCAGGCTCGGAGACTGGGTCAGGACAGGGACAACTGCACCTTTAATGGGAAAAATATCAATCACTTAAAAACCGGTCTGAAGGTTACAAAATGTTCCCGATATTTAAAGGGACAGTCCAGGCAGTACAAGTTAGACAGAGATCAATCCTGGAGCAGTGCGGTTAGTCTGTTACTGATTCCGATCCAAATTGTGGAAAACCTGTGCTGTGAACCCTGCCTTTTATTTGAACAAGTTCACCAATAGAAGAGCAAGTTCTTTTTCTTTTCATCCACCGGCTGGCACGGTTACAATGGGCCGAATGGTGTCCTTCGGTGCTGTCTGATTCTACCATGGAAACTGGTAAAGGGAGACCTGGGGCGGGAACAACAACTGGTATTTATATAGCGCCTTTAATGCAGTAAAAGGTCCCAAGGCACTTCACAGGAATGTTATTAGACAAAAAAATTAACCGAGCCACAGAAGGAGAAACTAGGGCAGGTGGTTAAAGAGGTAGGTTTTAAGGAACATCTTAAAGGAAGAAGGAGAGGTGGAGAGGTTTAGGCAGGGAGTTCCAGAGCTTGGGGTCAGGCAACAGAAGGCATGGCCACCAATGGTGGAGCGATTATAATCAGGGATGCTCAGGAGGACAGAATTAGAGGAGCGCAGACATCTCGAGGGTTTGTAGGGCTGGAGGAGATTACAGAGATAGAGAGGGCACGGCCATGGAGGGATTTGAAAACAAGGATGAGAATTGTAAAATCGAGGCGTTGCTTAACCGGGAGCCAATGTAGCTCAACGAGCACAGGGGTGATGGGTGGGTGGGACTTGGTGCGAGTTAGGACACCATCAGCCGAGTTTTGGATGACCTCAAGCTTACGAAGGACAGAATGTGTGAGGCGAGCCAGGAGATGGACATAGAAGGAAGGGCACTCATAGATCCAATATTTGAAAATGTTCCTTTAATACTTGCAATTTGAGTGAAATTTGCAAACCTGGAAACGTTCAGTTTGTGGTATTCCAGCAGTGCCAACACTGGGCCTGGAACTGGAGACCCCAACCCCCTCACATCACTCACCCTCCGGCTCGCTGTGGGAGGTGCTGTTGACTCGTGCTCGGTTGCACCGTAGCACCTCGCGGGTTTTAATGCTGCCAACTTTGTGGCTGTCTCGGCTGTTACTGTGACTGAGCTGTTGAGCCTGCCATCTTGGATTCGTTATTCTGAGTACAAACCGGTGAATCACTGCAAGTTGGGATAGCCTTCCTGGTGCTGGAGACTGTCAGGCTTGTGCTGAACTTGTAGGGGAGGGTTGTAATGCACTGTAAAAACATTGGGCTGGATTTTCGGCTTGTCGCCTCTGTTTTCGCCCTGGAGGTGCGGAATTGGTGACGGTAAGCTCTCCGGTTGGACAGCCAGGTTCCAGTGCCTCGCCGGGGGTTTCAGGGTGTGGAGCATTACCGCCTGGAAGAGGCGAGCCGGTGTGCAACGCCCCTGGTTGTTTATGGCTCCCGCCAGATCTGTAGCACTCCGGAGAGCGCCATGCTGGGACCGCCTGTGCAAGCGGGCAGTCCGACCTGTAGCGGCTGCAGTGAGGTAAGTCATGTCCACCTCGGGTAAGTGTGGTTGGTTTTTATTGAATTTGTTTTGTGATTTATGTTGTGGTGACGTGAGTTATTTATTGGCAATGTTTTGGTGGGGTTTTTTTCAGTATTTTTTCCCCCAGGCCTCTCTCACAGTGCTCCTAGGCCGGCTGTTCAGCTCGGGATTTTTGCATTCTCAGCCAGCCAAGTGCCCTACAAGAGGTGGGCAACGCCTCCATTAGCTCTCCGCCCCACACTCGGGGCCCAGCTGCTGAAATTTGCTGACTGAGATGCAAACTGTTCCTGGGCGCAAACTTTACTGCGCTGCTGCCAAGAGATGTACTTGTCCCTAAAGCGGGCTCCTGAGTTCACCAAGGGTTGGGTGGGTGTCGGCTTCACTAAAGATGGTGACCATCACTGTCTTATTTTGGAAATCACTTCAGTATAAATTCAGTGGAAGAGGTGTGGGTGGGAATTCCACAATAAATACCAGCGTAGGACAGAAATATAAACCGGTTCTGTTGCTCCTGCAGCCACACTGTGGATAATGGCTGGTCCAGTAGTGATCGTGGTCAGTAGTGAGCCCCGGGATGTTGATGGTGGGAGAATGAGGGATTTATTGGGAACAGGTTTTCACTACCAGGTTTTTTTTCTTTGTGTTTATTTTTAATATGATTTGAAATTCTCTCACTGCCAGGGTGAGATTTGAACCCACGTTCTCTGGATTATTAGTGCGGGACTCTCAATTACTCGTCTAGTAACATAACCACCACACTCCACTACTGTACCCGTATTGGGAGCAGAAAGAGGGCGCTGAGGGTTAGAGAGGGAGCGGAGGATAGAGTAGAGGAGGCAGTGCACAGAGAGAGTCGAGGAGACAGAGAGCAGAAAGGGAGGAGAGACTGAGAGTTGGGAGAGAGGGAGCGGGGGAGACGGTAAAGACCAGTGAGCCAGTAGAGGGTGGGTTTAAATAGGAGGCTGATCCACTCCCGTCTGATTTCCGCCCAGTCAGGAAACTTAAAATCTCCCTCCCCAAAAGTGTGACAAAAACATGAAAGTGAATTTGTGCAGCCAAGAAGTGCACACAGATTTATGATAGTTAATGGATTATGGATAGATGTTGTGAATAGTTGGGGTGGTTTTATCTCTCATTCACGTGTATTATAATATTACAGAAGGAATACAACAGGAGCAGCAGACAAAGGGTTAATTTGATGGAGAAAATCCTGAGAGTATTGTATGAAACATCTACATTTAGATGGTGCATTAACTGGAACTCTTTAATGACAACAAGTCCTGCTGCAGAAATATTGGTAAAGAAGGAAGTTCATTGAATATTTTGGCTTATTGATTTTAGTATAAAAATCACCCATTAATCCAATGAATCAATTTCTTAATGTGATGTTTGGAGTCTGAGCAACTGGATGACATCATTTCTGCAGCAACTAAAACTGGGAACTTGCTGTGCACAACTTGGCTGCTGTGTTTCCGACATTACAACAGTGACTACACGTCAAAAGTACTTCATTGGCTGTAAACCGCTTTGGGATATCCTGAGATCATGACAAGCACTATATAAATGCAAGCTGTTTACTTTATTTACTTGCTGGCCCTATGCCTAGATAGATTAGAGAGAGAGAGGCCACAATCTGGAGGGGTGGGGGAGAAAGTGACAGAGGGACAGGACACGATCGGCGGAGTGGGGGGGGTGGGGAGAAAGAGACAGAGGGACAGGACACGATTGGGGTGGGGGGGGTGGGGAGAAAGAGACAGAGGGACAGGATACGATCGGGCGGGGGGAGAGAGAGAGACCACGATCGGGGGGGTGCGGGGAAGAAAGAAACAGAGGGACAGGACACGATCGGGCGGGGGGAGAGAGAAAGGCCACGATCGGGGGGGTGGGGAGAAAGAGACAGAGGGACAGGATACGATCGGGCGGGGGGGGGAGAAAGAGACAGAGGGACAGGATACGATCGGGCGGGGAGAGAGAGAAAGACCACAATCGGGGGGGTGCGGGGAAGAAAGAAACAGGGACAGGACACGATCGGGCGGCGGGGAGAGAGAGAGGCCACGATCGGACGGAGAGAGAGAGAGGGAGAGACCATGATCGGGCGGGGAGAGAGAGAGAGAGAGAGAGAGAGAGAGAGAGAGAAAGGCTACGATCGGGGGGGGGGGGGGGGGGGGGAGAGAGAGAGAGGCCATGATCGGGCGGGGAGAGAGAGAGAGAGAGAGGCCATGATCAGGCGGGGAGAGAGAGAGAGAGGCCATGATCGGGCGGGGAGAGAGAGAGAGAGGCTACGATCGGGCGGGGAGAGAGAGAGAGAGAGAGAGAGGGGCCATGATCGGGCGGGGAGAGAGAGAGAGGCCATGATCGGGCGGGGAGAGAGGGAGAGAGGGAGAGGGAGAGAGAGAGAGAGAGAGGCCACGATCGGGTGGGGAGAGAGAAAGGCCACGATCGGGCGGGAAGAGAGAGAGAGGCCACGATCGGGTGGGGAGAGAGAGAGAGAGAGAGAGAGGGGCCAAGATCGGGCGGGGAGAGAGAGAGAGAGAGAGAGAGAGAGGCCATGATCAGGCGGGGAGAGAGAGAGAGAGAGGCCATGATCGGGCGGGGAGAGAGAGAGAGAGAGAGAGGCCACGATCGGGCGGGGAGAGAGAGAGATAGAGAGAGGCCATGATCAGGCGGAGAGAGAGAGAGGGGCCACGATTGGGCGGGGAGAGAGAGAGAGGCCACGATCGGGTGGGGAGAGAGAAAGGCCACGATCGGCTGGGGAGAGAGAGAGAGAGAGAGAGAGAGAGAGAGACCACGATCGGGTGGGGAGAGAGAGAGAGAGACGGGCCATGATCGGGCGGGGAGAGAGAGAGAGGCCACGATCTGGCGGGGAGAGAGAGAGAGAGGCCACGATCGGGCGGGGAGAGAGAGAGAGAGGCCACGATCGGGCGGGGAGAGAGAGAGAGGCCACGATCGGGCGGGGAGAGAGAGAGAGGCCACGATCGGGCGGGGAGAGAGAGAGAGGCCACGATCAGGCGGGGAGAGAGAGAGAGAGAGAGAGACCACGATCGGCCAGGGAGAGAGAGAGAGAGAGAGAGAGAGAGAGACCATGATCGGCCAGGGAGAGAGAGAGAGAGAGAGAGAGACCACGATCGGCCAGGGAGAGAGAGAGAGAGAGAGAGAGAGAGAGAGACCACGATCGGCCAGGGAGAGAGAGAGAGAGAGAGAGAGAGAGAGAGAGAGACCATGATCGGGCGGGGAGAGAGAGAGAGGCCACGATCGGGCGGGGGGGAGAGAGAGGCTACGATCGGACAGGGAGAGAGAGAGAGAGAGAGAGAGACCATGATCGGGCGGGGAGAGAGAGAGAGGCCATTATCGGGCGGGGAGAGAGAGAGAGAGGCCACGATCGGGCGGGGAGAGAGAGAGAGAGAGAGGCCACGATCTGGCAGAGAGAGAGAGAGGCCACGATCAGGCGGGGAGAGAGAGAGAGAGAGAGAGAGGCCACGATCGGGCGGGGAGAGAGAGGCCACGATCGGGCGGAGAGAGAGAGGCCACGATCGGGCGGGGAGAGAGAGAGAGAGTGAGAGAGAGAGAGAGGCCACGATCGGGTGGGCGGGGAGAAAGAAAGAGGCTACGATCGGGCGGGGAGAGAGAGAGAGGCTACGATCGGGCTAGGAGAGAGAGAGAGAGAGAGGCCACGATCGGGCGGGGAGAGAGAGAGAGAGTGAGAGAGAGAGAGAGGCCACGATCGGGTGGGCGGGGAGAAAGAAAGAGGCTACGATCGGGCGGGGAGAGAGAGAGAGAGAGAGGCCACGATCAGGCGGGCGGGGAGAGAGAGAGAGAGAGAGAGGCCACGATCAGGCTAGGAGAGAGAGAGAGGCCACGATCAGGCTAGGAGAGAGAGAGAGGCCACGATCAGGCTAGGAGAGAGAGAGAGGCCACGATCAGGCAGGGAGAGAGAGAGAGGTCACAATCGGGCGGGGAGAGAGAGAGAGAGGGACAGGACAGGACACGATCAGGTGAGGGGGTGGGGTGGCGGGGGGGGAGAGAGAGAGGCCACGATCAGGTGGCGGGGGGAGAAGGAGAGAGGGCCACGATCGGTGGGGGGGGGTTGTGGGGGAGAGAGGGACAGGCCACGATTGGGCGATGGAGGGAGAGAGGGACAGGACATGATCAGGTGGGGGGAGAGATAGAGAGGCCATAATCGGGCGGAGAGTGTGAGAGAGAGAGAGAGGTCCATGATCGGGCAGGGGGAGAGAGAGAGAGAGGCCACGATCAGGCGGGGAGAGAGAGAGAGGCCATGATCGGGCGGGGAGAGAGAGAGAAAGGCCACGATCGGGCGGGGAGAGAGAGAGAGAGAGAGGCCATGATCGGGCGGGGAGAGAGAGAGAAAGGCCACGATCGGGCGGGGAGAGAGAGAGAGGCCACGATTGGGCAGGGAGAGAGAGAGAGAGAGACCACGATCGGGTGGGGAGAGAGAGAGAGAGAGAGAGAGAGAGGCCACGATCGGGCGGGGAGAGAGAGAGAGAGGCTACGATCGGGCAGGGAGAGAGAGAGAGAGAGACCACGATCGGGTGGGGAGAGAGAGAGAGAGAGAGAGAGAGAGAGGCCACGATCGGGTGGGGAGAGAGAGAGAGGCCATGATCGGGCGGGGAGAGAGAGAGAGAAAGGCCACGATCGGGCGGGGAGAGAGAGAGAGAGAGAGGCCATGATCGGGCGGGGAGAGAGAGAGAAAGGCCACGATCGGGCGGGGAGAGAGAGAGAGGCCACGATTGGGCAGGGAGAGAGAGAGAGAGAGGCCACGATCGGGCGGGGAGAGAGAGAGAGAGGCTACGATCGGGCAGGGAGAGAGAGAGAGAGGCTACGATCGGGCGGGGAGAGAGAGAGAGAGGCTACGATCGGGCGGGGAGAGAGAGAGAGAGAGACCACGATCGGGTGGGGAGAGAGAGAGAGAGAGAGAGAGAGAGAGAGAGGCCACGATCGGGCGGGGAGAGAGAGAGAGAGGCTACGATCGGGCAGGGAGAGAGAGAGAGAGAGACCACGATCGGGTGGGGAGAGAGAGAGAGAGAGAGAGAGAGAGAGGCCACGATCGGGTGGGGAGAGAGAGAGGGGCCATGATCGGGCGGGGAGAGAGAGAGAGACCACGATCGGGCGGAGAGAGAGAGAGAGAGACCACGATCGGGCGGAGAGAGAGAGAGAGAGAGGCCACGATCGGGCGGGGAGAGAGAGAGAGAGAGAGAGAGAGAGAGGCCACGATCGGGTGGGGAGAGAGAGAGGGCCACGATCGGGTGGGGAGAGAGAGAGAGAGAGAGAGAGAGAGAGGGGCCATGATCGGGCGGGGAGAGAGAGAGAGGCCACGATCGGGCGGGGAGAGAGAGAGAGAGAGAGAGGCCACGATCGGGCGGGGAGAGAGAGAGAAAGAGAGAGGCCACAATCAGGCGGGGAGAGAGAGAGAGAGAGAGAGAGAGGCCACGATCGGGCGGGGAGAGAGAGAGAGAGAGAGAGAGAGAGAGAGAGGCCACGATCGGGCGGGGAGAGAGAGAGGCCACGATCTGGCGGGGAGAGAGAGAGAGAGAGAGAGAGAGAGAGAGGCCACGATCGGGCAGGGAGAGAGAGAGAGAGAGACCACGATCGGGCGGGGAGAGAGAGAGAGAGAGAGAGAGAGAGAGAGACCACGATCGGGCAGGGAGAGAGAGAGAGAGAGGCCACGATCGGGTGGGGAGAGAGAGAGAGAGAGGCCACGATCGGGCGGGGAGAGAGAGAGAGAGAGAGAGAGAGAGAGAGAGAGAGGCCACGATCGGGCAGGGAGAGAGAGAGAGAGAGAGGCCACGATCAGGCGGGGAGAGAGAGAGAGAGAGAGGCCACGATCAGGCGGGGAGAGAGAGAGAGAGAGAGAGGCCACGATCAGGCGGGGAGAGCGAGAGAGAGAGAGAGAGAGAGGCCATGATCGGGGGGCGCGGGGGAGAAAGAGACAGAGGGACAGGCCATGATCGGGCGGGGGGAGAGAGAGAGACCACGATCGGGCGGGGAGAGAGAGAGAGACCACGATCGGGCGGGGAGAGAGAGAGAGACCACGATCGGGCGGGGAGAGAGAGAGAGAGAGAGAGACCACGATCGGGCGGGGAGAGAGAGAGAGAGGCCACGATCGGGCGGGGAGAGAGAGAGGCCACGATCGGGCGGGGAGAGAGAGAGAGAGAGGCCACGATCGGGTGGGGAGAGAGAGAGAGAGAGGCCACGATTGGGCGGGGAGAGAGAGAGGCCACGATCTGGCGGGGAGAGAGAGAGAGAGAGGCCAAGATCGGGCGGGGAGAGAGAGAGAGAGAGGCCACGATCGGGTGGGGAGAGAGAGAGAGAGAGGCCACGATTGGGCGGGGAGAGAGAGAGGCCACGATCTGGCGGGGAGAGAGAGAGAGAGAGGCCAAGATCGGGCGGGGAGAGAGAGAGAGAGGCCACAATCGGGCGGGGAGAGAGAGAGAGAGGCCACGATCGGGTGGGGAGAGAGAGAGAGAGACCACGATCGGGCGGGGAGAGAGAGAGAGAGGCCAAGATCGGGCGGGGAGAGAGAGAGAGAGGCCACAATCGGGCGGGGAGAGAGAGAGAGAGAGAGAGAGAGAGAGAGAGAGGCCACGATCGGGTGGGGAGAGAGAGAGAGAGAGACCACGATCGGGCGGGGAGAGAGAGAGAGAGGCCACGATCGGGTGGGGAGAGAGAGAGAGAGAGACCACGATCGGGCGGGGAGAGAGAGAGAGGCCACGATCAGGCGGGGAGAGAGAGAGAGGCCACGATCAGGCGGGGAGAGAGAGAGAGAGAGGCCACGATCGTGCGGGGAGAGAGAGAGAGAGAGAGAGAGAGGCCACGATCTGGCAGGGAGAGAGAGAGAGAGAGGCCACGATCGGGCAGGGAGAGAGAGAGAGAGAGGCCACGATCGGGTGGGGAGAGAGAGAGAGAGAGACCACGATCGGGCGGGGAGAGAGAGAGAGGCCACGATCAGGCGGGGAGAGAGAGAGAGAGAGACCACGATCGTGCGGGGAGAGAGAGAGAGAGAGGCCACGATCGTGCGGGGAGAGAGAGAGAGAGAGAGAGAGAGGCCACGATCGGGCGGGGAGAGAGAGAGGCCACGATCGGGCAGGGAGAGAGAAAGAGAGAGAGACCACGATCGGGCGGGGAGAGAGAGAGGCCACGATCGGGCAGGGAGAGAGAGAGAGAGAGAGAGAGAGGCCACGATCGGGCGGGGAGAGAGAGAGGCCACGATCGGGCAGGGAGAGAGAAAGAGAGAGAGACCACGATCGGGCGGGGAGAGAGAGAGAGAGGGCCACGATCGGGCGGGGAGAGAGAGAGAGAGGCCACGATCGTGCGGGGAGAGAGAGAGAGAGAGAGAGAGAGAGGCCACGATCAGGCGGGGAGAGAGAGAGAGAGAGGCCACGATCTGGCAGGGAGAGAGAGAGAGAGAGAGAGAGAGAGAGGCCACGATCGGGCGGGGAGAGAGAAAGAGAGAGAGACCACGATCGGGCGGGGAGAGAGAGAGAGAGGCCACGATCGGGCTGGGGAGAGAGAGAGAGAGAGAGGGCCACGATTGGGCAGGGGGAGAGAGAGGGACAGGCCACGATCGGGCGGAGAGAGAGAGAGAGGGACAGGCCACGATCGGGCGACGGAGGGAGAGAGAGAGGCCATGATCGGGTGGAGAGAGAGAGAGGCCATGATCGGACAGAGAGAGAGAGAGAGAGAGAGAGAGGGCCACGATTGGGCAGGGGGAGAGAGAGGGACAGGCCACGATCGGGCGGAGAGAGAGAGAGAGGGACAGGCCACGATCGGGCGACGGAGGGAGAGAGAGAGGCCATGATCGGGTGGAGAGAGAGAGAGGCCATGATCGGACAGAGAGAGAGAGAGAAGCCACAATCAGGTGGTGTGGTGGTGGGGGAAGAAGGAGAGAGGGGCACGATCAGGCAGGGGGGGAGAGAGAGGGACAGGCCACGATCGGGTGGGAGAGAGAGAGAGAGAGAGAGAGAGAGAGAGGTCACGATCGAGTGGGGGAGAGAGAGAGGTCACGATCGGGTGGGGGAGAGAGAGACAGAGAGGCCTGATTGGGTGAGGAAGGTGAGATAGGCCATGATCGGGAAGGGAAAGGAGAGCGTGCGCTATCTGGAGGACTTGGGCATGTTGGGGACAATTTTCCCATAATTAACACTAACACCCACCCCTCCGATGCTCTCCCGCACAGCGTGGGGGGGGCAGAGGGTGGCAGGGGGTTAATATCAGGGTCGATTTCATGGTTTAGAGGCTCTCTAAATTATTCCTATTACTGCACTTTTCCCTCAACATGTATTTTACCGTTGAATCCTGTGTGTGAGATTTTGTCCCACCATGTGCTCACAATTATTTGTTCTGTTAAAAACAAATTGAGTTTGACCCAGATTTCACCCTCCATTCTGTAGTTAAAACTCAGTGTTGTTACTGTAAAAGGAACAGTTTGTATAACATTTAAACAAGATATTTGTACGGTAACATTAGGTCGAAAAACAATATAATATAGAAAGTACTGACTGGTTACATTCAGCCGGGTTCCTTTTCCATAGCTTGTTCCTCAAATACCACAGATATAGACCGCGCTGTCTCTGCGCTCCACGCCTCTGATGGTCAGAATGTAGCTGTTACTGGCAACATCTCTGGAAAGCTGAAACCGCTCAGAGACACCGTTTGATCGGTCAACCCTGCCATCTACGTAATGAGTAAATATGTGTTTCCTATTTTGTGGGTGGTACCAATGTACAGTATATTTATCCACACGGTCATTCACATTGCTGCTCTCCAGGGAACACCGAAACTGCACCGTCCCACCCTCGGGCACCGTCACAACTTCTGGGGACTGGATAAGAACCGGACTTGCCTTTAGACCTGTGAATAATAAATAACTGATGATCAGAACTGATGAGGAACCACAAGATATAATCACTGTTATGTTCAGAATAAATCCAAGCTCAAACTGTTGTGACCTTGGTCTCTTGATTCAGACTCCAGAGTGGAGAAGCAGCATGGTGAGTCACCTTTTATACCTGCTTGCCCAGGGTGCACAGGTGACCCTTGGGTCTCCCACAGGTGTGCCCCCTAGTGGCAAGTGTTACATATCGGTGAGGTTTACATACATATATAACATCACTCCCCCGCCCCCCCCCCCCCGCCCCCTCCAAAGTCTTATGTACAAGTTGGGGCAATCTGGCGCCCTGCGTCCCCGGGTCGATTGCCTGAGTTGAAGTCCTGGCATGGTGGGTTCATTCTCGTGGTTGACGGTGAGGTCGATTGTGTTAGTGGATCGCTGGGGGCCAGGTCTTTCACAGTGGTTCCTGGTTATCTGTAGTTCGCAGTTTGGTCTGGTCCAAATGCTTTCTGCGTTTGCCCAGTACATGGTTTCACAATCAAATGCTCCATTTTCATCACACACACTCCATTCCCCTCTTTGGCTAATACAGTGCTAGCGGCCTATCTGGGGCTCTGAACATGGTCTACATCATTTATTCTGATCATGGTGCATTCTCTGCTGATACTATATGGAAGGCTCGGTTCTGAGTGCTTCTGTCTGGTGACTGCGTAGCACCCGGGATAGCCGGGTCTGTAGGGAGTCTACCGTGACACGTGTGGTGCTTGGCTTTGTGATTTGGGCTGCCTGCTCCGGACTATTTTCGCTGACCCTAAGGTCTGGCAAGCCCAGGATGGTCGATACGGACTTGAGACTTTCAGTAGTGGCGGGAGGCCGCGTGGTCCCTGTGGATCCTGGGCCATGATATGGAGGCCCCGGACCACCGACTGTGTGTAGCCTCCCTGCCTTTCTTTGCAATGTTGCAGGGTTGCCCCATAGGAGGCAATCTGATGGGATAAGCCTTTCGTCTTTGCGACGGATAAGCTGCAACATCCCATCTAGCGGTTCACCATTGGCGGGCGGTAATGTGGGATCCTGACTGGTCCAGGTCCTAAACTGGGTGGCCGTTACAGTTGACCCCTCACTTTCTAGCAATTCCACGACAATGAATGGGTCTGCAGACTGCGGTGTTTCCACTCCGATGTTGGGCAACTGTAGCTAACTGAGGGCATTGGCGCCGTTCTCAGTGCCTGGTCCGTGGCGGATCATGTTACAGTGTTAGACATTCTCGAAACAACACATCCTTAATGGTGCCTCTGCTCTCCCAAAACTGTGGGATAGGCAGCTTGTCTGACTCGAGCACATATTGGGACACTCTTTGGTACATCTCTTTTGTCCCGTGAGCCCAGGCTACAGCCTTGGTCAACTTATTGGATACATGTACAACAGGTTGGGGCTCGCCTGCTACTTTGGCTTGCTGCACCACACGCCCGACCCCGTGTGGTAACACCTCACTTGTTATAAATACTTTGTCAGATACATATATGACCGGTTGGTGTTCGCCCGCTACTTTGGCTTGTTGTAAAGTACCCCCGACCCCATATGATAGTACATCATTGGCCGCGAAAGAACGCTCACATGGGTTACACAGTGCAAACAACTTATTGGAGCATAGTGGGTTCCTGGCCTTCTCAGCAGCCACCCCTTTACCTTTGCCCCAAACCCAGTTGTCTTCCTTGCTGGGCAACACATGTCTCTGTTTCGTAGCGGCGACGTCCCGTGGTCTGGACGCTCTCCCGTCCCGTGGTCTGGACGCTCCCCCGTCCCGTGGTCTGGACATACTCTCGTCCGTGTCCGTGATGCCGACTGCCGTGATCTTCCTCCCCAGGGATTTTGCCTCTGGCGTCGGAAGGACGCTTTCGGATCGTTTCGGCCGGAGTCCCACTCTGCTGGTCGACCTGGAGCCTCTTCCATCGTCGCGAAAAGATCATCGGCTTCGGGTGGTGGGTATCGTGCCTGTACTGCTGCTCGGTTGATCTTCACCTCCTCATGGTCGTGATGAGCGTCCTGTGCCTCTGGGATCTGCAAATGGATCTGCACTTTGATGCCTGGTTCAGCTGAAGGTGGGGCTTTGGTCAGCCCTTGAGCAAGGGAGACATCGATCGCCGGAGAAAGTACGCAGAGGTCTTCCCAGTTCCATCGAATCTTCCCCATCCACCTACCAAGAGTTGGCCCATCACCTGGAACAATCCAAAGTGCTAAATCGTGCACCGCTCCCTCATGGGATAGTCTTATGTCCGCAATACCCATAACTGGTATCAGTTCCTTGGTGTAGGTGCACAGCTTTGCCTGAATCTGGATCAGCTTGGGTCGTTGTGTTTTGTTGCCCCAAGCCTCTCGAATGCTTTCTGGCTCGTAATTGATTGACTCGCCCCCCCATTCCATGGAGACTCGAGTGTCATTGAGTTCAACTTTTAACATTATCGGAGGGCTTTTGGTGTTGAAGGTGTGTATCCCGTATACTTCCTCTTCACCCTCAGGTTGCGTTTCCTCTCCTGCTCGTTCAGCGTGATCCTCACTGGATCGGTCGTCCTCTCCTGACTCTGCCACGTGGTGAGTCACAGGTCATTTGCACATTCACAGGAGATGCCCCGTTGTTCCACAGTCCTTGCACACATACGGCTTGAATTGCCATTGATGAGCTCTATGACTGCCCCCGCAGCGCCAACATGGTGTTAATGGATACACAGTAGAAGGGGGTGCCGTGGTCCAGGTGCCGAAGGAACTGGATCCGCGACCTCACTAACGTGCCTCGGGACCCGACGAGCTGCAGGTCCTTCAGCACGGCCTTCTTCACTTCGTACACCATCTGCAGGGTCGAGTCCTTGACAACTTGACCGAGACAGGACCCAGGTCGCGCACCTCCTTCTCCAGGTGCTCCATCCTGACCTCCTGCCTCTTGGTCGACTCCTTCGCGTACTCTTGACAGAAGAGACGGACGTCAGTCTTCTCCACGTCTCACCACAACCTCAAGAAGGGGAAGCCCCCCTGCTTCCTTCTCCTGTTGGACCAGAACCGACGGAACGAATCCTGGCACCGCTTGTCCTCCAGCAGCAGGTTGTTAAAATGCCAGTACGCGGACCCCACCCACGTGCAGAGCGAAGCAATCTCCACCCACACCAGGTGGTGGTCCGGGCACGGCACCGGCCGCATGGAAGCCGCTGGAACACAGGAAATGTACGCCTGGGAAATGTACAGAAGGTCGATTCTGGACCTTCCTCTTCCAGGCCTCACCCAAGTAAAGGCGCTGGAGTTGGGATGGAGATTTCGCCCGACGTTCACCAAGTCGAAGGACCCGATCAGGTCCCTCAACTTCTGCATCGCCGCCAAGCTCTGCAGGGCACCGGAGCGGTCCCTCACCTCGAGGATGCAATTAAAATCCTACCCGAGGACAATGCAGTCGGTGACGTCGATGGAGCCTAAAAGAGTCCACTTGCTGCACACCGGGCTGAGGGGAGTACACGTTCACTAAATGGAGCGGCACATCCCCCAGGCAAACAGTGACATGGAGCAAGCGGCCTGGCACAGGCTCCTTGACCCCCAAAATCTCCGGCTGAAAATGTGGAGCCAACAAGATAGCCACCCCACAAGAAGTGGCAGTGAGGTGGCTCATGTGGACCTCTCCTTGTCATTCCAGGAGTCACGTGGCTTCGTCTCCCGGAACGGTGTGGGTTTCTTGCAGGAAGCACACTGCATATTTCACCTCCTTTAGGAGCAAAAAGTTATGAACTCTGACGTGCCTCTCTGCTGCCGTTGATGTTGAGGCTGGCTGTGGTTATTTTAATGACAAGAATATAGTGCAACCTCTGCTTAACCTTCCTGTGGAGAGGGAGAGGAGTCATGTGTTGACCTCCACTCCCTCAGCAGTCCAATGAGGAACGTCTGAGACCGGCACAACTCCTCTCTGTCTATTTGGGTCGCGGCCTTGTCCACGGCAATGATTTTGATGGCGGCGCGGACGGACCTGATGAACAGCGCCGGCTCGGACCATTTGTCCACAGCCAGTTCGAACTTATTACAGTGACACTGGCATTCTGCCATAAAATCCTGGAGTTCCTCGACAGGAATGAGGGGGGACTCAGCGGAGGGCACAAGGACATCGAGCGCCTCACTGGCGATGGAATCGAAATCCTCTTCCGCGCCCACCAATGAGCACCCGTCCTCCTCCGGGAGGTCACCGCTAGCAGCCAGCCCGTCGACCACACGGTACGACGAATGGCCCGGCTGCACCAGCTGGCCCTCCCTTTGTCCCGATCCCACCCCCAGGATCGACGGAGGGAGGAGTCTTCCCGAGGCTCTTCTAGGGGTGCCAGGCCAGGAGGTGGATTGGGGTCCCCCTCCGCCCCAGGCACCGGGGTGTATGGGGAAACCGGGGAGAAAACCATCTCCAGTTTCTCCAACATCAGAGATGGAGATAGGGGGCCTTCCCCCTCCCCGCCACCAGCGGTCGGGGTTGCTTTATTAAAATTCTCTACCAGGTCGAGCAGATCCTGGGGGAGATTTGGCAGATGGAGTATGATGTTGGAAAGTGTGATGTTACATATGTTGGCAAAAAAAATTGAAGAGCAAGTTATTATTTAAATGGAGAAAAATTGCAAAGTACAGCGGGACCTGAGGGTCCTGGTGCATGAACCACAAAAGGTTAGTATGCTGGTACATCAAGTGATGAGGAAGGCCAATGGAATCTTGGCCTTTATTGTAAAGGGGATGGAGTATAAAAGCAGGGAAGTCGTGCTACAGTTATACAGGGTATTGGTGAGGCCACACCTAGAATACTGCGTGCAGTTTTGGTTTCCGTATTTAAGAAAGGATATACTTGCTTTGGAGGCAGTTTACACAAGGTTCACTTGGTTGATTCCGGAGATGAGGGGTATGACTTATGTCTAGACCAATATGTCGAGGAACCAACGAGAGAACAGGCCATCCTAGATTGGGTCTTGTGTAATGAGAGAGGATTAATTAGCACTCTTGTCATGTAAGGCCCCTTGGGGAAGAGTGACCATAATATGGTAGAATTATTCATTAAGATGGAGAGTTACAGAGTTAATTCAGAGACTCGAGTTCTGAAATTAAAGAAAGGTAACTTCGATGGTATGAGATGTGAATTGGCTAGGATAGACTGGCGAATGATACTTATAGGGTTGATGGTGGATAGGCAATGGCAAACAATTAAAGATCACATGGATGAACTACAACAATTGTACATCCCTGTGTGGCGTAAAAATAAAACGGGGAAGGTGGCTCAACCGTGGCTAATGAGGGAAATTAGAGATAGTGTTAAATCCAAGGAAGAGGCATATAAATTGGCCAGAAAAAGCAGCAAACCTGAGGACTGGGAGAAATTTAAAATTCAGCAGAGGAAGACTAAGGGTTTAATTAGGAGAGGGGAAAGAGAGTATAAGAGTAAGCTTGCAGGGAACATAAAAACTGACTGCAAAAGCTTCTATAGATATGTGAAGAGAAAAAGATTAGTGAAGACTAATGTACGTCCCTTGCATTCAGAATCAGGTGAATTCATAATAGGGAACAAGGAAATGGCAGACCAATTGAACAAAATACGTTGGTTCCGTCTTCACTAAGAAAGACACAAATAATCTCCCGAAAATACTAGGGGACCGAGGGTCTTGCGAGAAGGAGGAATTGGGGGAAATCTTTATTAGTCAGGAAATGGTATTGGGGAAATTGAAGGGACTAAAGGCTGATAAATCCCCAGGGCCTGATCGTCTTCATCCCAGAGTACTTAAGGAAGTGGCGCTAGAAATAGTAGATGCATTGGTGATCATTTTCCAACATTCCATGGACTCTGGATCAGTTCCTATGGATTGGAGCGTAGCTAATTTAACCCCACTTTTTAAGAAAAGAAATGAGGGAGAAAACAGGGAATTATAGACCAGTTAGCCTGACATCGGTAGTGGGGAAAATGCTGGAATCAATTATTAAAGATGTAATAGCAGCACATTTGGAAAGCAGTGACAGGATCGGTCCAAGTCAGCATGGATTTATGAAAGGGAAATCATGCTGAACAAATCTTTCTTCATTTTTTAAGGATGTAACTAGTAGAGTGGATAAGGGAGAACCAATGGATGTGGTGTATTTGGACTTTCAAAAGGCTTTTGACAAGGTCCCACACAAGAGATTAATGTGCAAAATTAAGGCACATGGGATTGGGGGTAATGTATTGATGTGGATAGAGAACTGGTTGGCAGACAGAAAGCAAAGAGAAGGAATAAACGGGTCCTTTTCAGAATGGCAGGCAGTAACTAGCGGGGTACCGCAAGGTTCTGTCCTGGGACACCGGCTATTTACAATATATATTAATAATTTAGATGATGGAATTGAATGTAATATCTCCACGTTTGCAGATGACACTAAGCTGGGTGGCAGTGTGAGCTGTGAGGAGGATGCTAAGAGGCTGCAGGGTGACTTGGATAGGTTAGTTGAGTGGGCAGATGCATGGCAGATGCAGTATAATGTGGATAAGTGTGAGGTTATCCACTTTGGTGGCAAAAACAGGAAGGCAGATTATTATCTGAATAGTGACCAATTAGTAAAATGGGAGATGCAACGAGATCTGGGTGTCATGGTACATCAGTCATTGAAAGTAGGCATGCACGTACAGCAGGCAGTTAAGAAAGCAAATGGCATGTTGGCCTCCATAGCGAGAGGATTTGATTATAGGGGCAGGGAGGTCTTGCTGCAGTTGTACAGGGCCTTGGTGAGACCACGCCTTGAGTATTGTGTGCAGATTTGGTCTCCTAATCTGAGGAAGGACATTCTTGCTATTGAGGGAGTGCAGCGAAGGTTCATCAGGCAGATCCCTGGGATGGCAGGACTGACATATGAAGAAAGACTGGATCGACAAGGCTTATATTCACTGGAATTTAGAAGAATGAAAGGGGATCTCATAGAAGCATATAAAATTCTGATGATGCAGGAAGAATGTTCCCGATGTTGGGGAAGTCCAGAACCAGGGCTCACAGTCGAAGGATAAGGGGTAAGCCATATAGGGCTGAGATGAGGAGAAACTTTTTCACCCAGAGAATTGTGAACCTATGGAATTCTCTACCACAGAAAGTTGTTGAGACCAGTTCATTAGATACATTCAAAAGGGAGTTAGATGTGGCCCTTATGGCTAAAGGGATTAGAGGTATGGAGAGAAAGCAGGATGTGGGTACTGAAGTTGCATGATCAGCTATGATCATATTGAATGGTGGTGCAGGCTCGAAGGGCCGAATGGCCTGCTCTTGCACCTATTATTTCTATGAAAGGTTGAGTAGATTGGGCCTCTACTCATTGTAATTCAGAAGAATGAGAGGTGATCTTATCGAAACATATAAGATTATGAGGCCCAGGTTTAAGCCCTTCCATATTTAAGAAAAGATATACTTGCTTTGCAGGCAGTTCACTAGGTTGATTCCGGAGATGAGCGGGTTGACTTATGAGGAAAGGTTGAGTAGATTGGGCCTCTACTCATTGGAATTCAGAAGAATGAGAGGTGATCTTATCGAAACGTGTAAGATTATGAGGGGGCTTGACAAGGTGGATGCAGAGAGGATGTTTCCACTGATAGGGGCGACTAGAACTAGGGGGTATAATCTTAGAATAAGGGGCCGCCCATGAGGAGGAATTTCTTCTCTGAGGGTAGTAAATCTGTGGAATTTGCTGCCTCAGAGAGCTGTGGGAGCTGATTAAATTTAAAACAGAGATAGACAGTTTCTTATGGGGAGTGGGCAGGGAAGTGGACCTGAGTCCATGATCGGATCAGCCATGATCGTATTAAATGGCAGAGCAGGCTCGAGGGGCCGTATGGCCTATTCCTGCTCCTATTTCTTATGTTCTTATGTTCTAACCTTCTGACTCAGGTGGGAGTGCTGCCCACTGAGCCACGACTGGCAGTCGATAAACCAAAAACAAAACACAATCTCAGCATTTGACGACATCTCCTGCATTTAATATAATTCTTTGCAAGAGAATTAATCATTCGATGTTTAATATTTAACTGCATGACCAAATAGTGCCGCACTGTAAATAGCCCATCCAAAGCAAATGCTTTCTCATCAAGAAGCACATTTCTCCCTTTCACACCCCCTGCATTGCTCAATAATCCCACAGTATAAAGTACTCAGTCTAAATGATGTCCTTCTCCGAGAGAACTCACTCTTGCTAAACGTCCAACCTCTCCTACTGCCTGATGTGAATTAATGACCAGCTTGCTTTTGCCCACCAGCTGCCTGGTTGCTCTGTATTTAATGACGTACACTGACAGTGTTGAACAGGAAAGGGGGAATTGTATGTGGGAGTGTTATAGCTGGAATATTCTGGCCGGTGATCTTGTACATTATTGCACGCTGGACAATTTTGCAGCTGCACATGCTGAGAATGCCATTGCCAGAATGTGGTTAGAAACTGTCGACCTGTTGGGGAGCAGCCCCAACTCTTGAGACAAGGCAAAGCTTTCAAGTATAGGCTTTAGGGAAGACAGTAAAAGACAATTCAATAGATACATTTAATCATGTTACTGTGAGAGGGTCTTCATATTTAGAATTTTATATTATGCTTTAAACTTTATTTCGGACATTCGAACTTTCAGTTACCGGGGAATGAGTTGCAATTATTATTGGTCAGTCAGTGGTCAGCGGAGAATGAACGGCGCTCACTGTTCATTACACTAACACTTTACACCACATTACACTTGGGGTGAAACAGTTGTTTGCTTAGCACCACCCGTTAGTGCCCAAGGGGGGGCGCTAGAATATAACATTAGGAGCAGGAGTAGGCCATTTGGCCCCTCGAGACTGCTCCATCAATTAATAAGATCATGGCTGATCTGATCTTGTGCTCAGCTCCACTTCTCCGCCCACTCCCCATAACCCGTATCATTGAAACATATACTTGCATTGGAGGTAGTTCAGAGAAGGTTCACTCGGTTGATTCCTGAGATGAAGGGGTTGATTTATAAGGAAAGGTTGAGTAGGTTGGGCCTATACACAGTGAAGTTCAGAAGAATGAGAGGGGATCTTATTGAGACATAGAAGATAATGAGTGGGCTCGACAAGGTAAATGCAGAGAGGATACTTCCACTTGTGAGGGAATCTAGAACTAGGGGGTATAGTTTTAGAATAAGGGATCGCCCATTCTAAACTGAGATGAGGAGGAATTTCTTCTCCCAGTTAGTTGTAAATCTGTGGAATTCTCTGCCCCAGAGAGCTGTGGAGACTGGGTCATTGAATATATTTAAGGCGGAGATCGACAGATTTTTGAGTGATAAGGGAGTAAAGGGGTTATGGGGAGCGGGCAGGAAAGTTGAGCTGAGCCAATAATCAGATCAGCCATGATCTTATTGAATGGCGGACCAGGCTCGAGGGGCCCTTTGGCCTACTCCTGCTCCTATTTCTTATGTTTCTTATGTTTACACAGTACCAGATCTAAGATAGCCTGCTCCCTGGTTGTTTCCACAATGTACTGTTCAAGGAAACCATTCCAGATACACTCGATGAATTCTTCCTCAAGACTATCTTGGCCAATTTGATTTGTCCAATCAATATATAGATTAAAATCGCCCATGATTATTGCCATAACTTTCTTACAAGATTCCAATACTGCTTGATTTATACTCTGTCCAACAGTGTAGCTTCTGTTAGGGGGTCTATAGACTATGCCCACCAGTGACTCTTCACATTATTTCTGATCTCCACCCAAACTGATTCCACATCTTGATCTTCTGAGCCAATATCATTTCTCATTACTGCACTGATCTCATCCTTTATTAACAGAGCTACCCCACCTCCTTTTCCATTCTGTCCATCCTTCCAAATTGTCAAAAATCCCTGAATTTTCAGTTCCCAGCCTTGGTCACCTTGCAACCATGGCTCTGTAATGGTTATCAGATCATACCCATTTCTATCTATTTGTGCCGTCAATTCATCTGTCTTGTTACAAATGCTGCGTGCATTCATATAAAGAGCTTTTGATTTTGTCTTTTACCATTTTCCCTGCTTTGACCTCACTTTCTGATACACTTATGTTTATAAATTCTGTCCCTTCCTGTCACACTCTGGTTATCATTTCCCCCATCGCTCCCCTGCTCTACTGCCTTCTAGCCGCTAAGCACTTGCTGCCCGAGTGCCGCGCTGTCGGTGCCTGCCGTGAACCTCAGTGGTGGTTTAGCAGCGGCGCTATCAGTTAACGCCGTGCACTCTAGCACCACCCACTTGGTGACGTCATGGGTGTACAACGCCACGTTAGTGCCGCGATCCTGAACTTCAGTCCTTTCGCCTGCCGTAGCGCCTGGCACTGTCACCGACAGGGAGAGCGGGTGTTCCATGGAAGCTCCTGGGGCGATGTTATAGAGCAGGAGCCTGTGGCTGGTCAGTTGTAAAATCTTTTAACATTGCCGTGATTCTGTGAGGTCGCACATACTGCTGCCGATGTTTCCAACGCTCCCTTCACCTTTCTGTCATTTTTCAGGTTTCCGAGCACCAGACCTTCATTATCCATGCAGTGCTACCACCCCTAGAGCCCTAAAAGTAGCGTAGAACGCTTCCCTAAGTGCTCCGCTCCCCTGGGGCGCTACTAGTGAATATCCCGTTTGGACACGGTAAACATCGCCCGGCGCTAATATTAGAACAGATTTTTAGGCCTAAGACTCTCTATGGGCTTTTGCACTGTAACTTGCGATAATCAGAGAGTAAAAACAGCGCGGTGCCCTCGACAGGGGATCTAGGACCTGTTTGAACACACCGTGATTTCTCCCGCAAAATCTGCACCATTGTAAAAAAAAAACTATTATGAGCAATTGGATTGGTTAACAAGCCATGACAGTGAAATGTTGGGTTTTTTCGACATAAAATGTTGACATGGGCCTTGAATTTTCTCGCAATCCTCAGCACTTGCACCATTATTGTGCTAAAAAAGAGCGAGGAAATTGGTTTTTTGACACATTTATGTACTGTGGGAAAACTCTCCATCCTCTCCAGAGGTTTTCGGGCCCGAGGACCATGGGAAGTGGATGGTGCCAATAAGTGTTCACCCATGTCCCTGATTACAGAAACAGGAAAGGGTTTATTTAAACTCAATATTGCAGATTTGTGACCAGTCTTGAGTTTCATCGAACAATAAAAGTGTGCCGGAGCTGAGCTACCTTCGGTGGACTGGATTGAATCGGTTTGGAGAATATAAAGGAGCAAAGCAAGTGCTGGTCATCCTGAGACAAGGGGCACTCCATCACACATGGTGCAGTGAGAGTTTCAGCCCCTATCGGCCACTGGAGAACCAGTTAAAATGGAAGAATAAAATGTTGCCCTGAAGTGGTGAACTGGCTGTCAGAGTTACAGCAGCAGCAGTTATTTCTCCAGATGTTTGAACACTCAAAGGACTGACACCATCGACCACAACAGAGCCAGAAGGTTTAGCAGGCTGCTCTAACACTATCCAGCAAGATGCCCATTGAACACCACCTTCCTACAGTGCCTATACTTTATAAGCCGATTATAAAGTCCAGTCGTAGCCCGAGAATCACCTGCAACTGCTTCTCTTCCCTAACCACCGACTCCATCCCTCTCCTGGCAACTGTCTGAGGCTGGACCAGACCGCTCGCAACCTTGGTGTCGCACTTGACCCCGAGATGAGCTTCTGACCACATATCCGCACTATCACCAAGATCGTCAACTTCAACCTCTGTAACATGGTCAGACTCTGCCCCTGCCTCAGCTTATCTGTTGTTGAAACCTCCCATCCATGCCTTTGTTACCTCTAGACTTTACCCTTGTGCTCGTGACCTAAATTGGCTCCTGGTCTGTTAATGCCTCAAAAATTCTCATCCTTGTTTTCAAATCCCTCATCCCTCCCTGAATTCCACCAGCCCTACAACCCTCCGAGATCTCAGCGCTCCTCCAATTCTGGCCTCTTGTGCAACCTCGATTTCAATCGCTCCAACATTGGCGGCCATGCCTTCAGCTGCCTCGCCCCTAAGCACTAGAATTCCCTCCCTAAACCTCTCCGCCGCTCGACCTCTCTCTCCTCATTAAAACCTACTACTTTGACCAAGCGCAGTATCACATTTTGTTTGATAATGCTCCTGTGAAGTGTCTTGGGACGTTTTACTATGTTACAGGTGCAAGTTGTTATTATGCATGTGATTGCTCTGAGGGCTACTGCCAGGAATAAAATCAGAAAATGCTGGAAACATTCAGCAGGTCAGAGCATCTACGGAGAGAGAAACAGAGTTAACGTTTCAGGTTGATGGTCCTTCGTCAGTTCTGACCTGCTGAGTATTTCCAGCATTTTCTGTTTTGATTTCAGATTTCCAGCATCCGCATTATTGTGCTTTTGAGTCGCTGACAGGGTTTTCTGTACATGTTGAACCTCCCTTATCCAGAACCCTGGAAACCTGGCCTGTTCTGCATAAGGGATTTTTCCGGATGAGGAGTGGTCATCTTAAATTGGATGGTACAGGTACTGAGCAAGGGGATATCAGGGCTGGCTGGCTTGGGGCTGGGAGTGCGGCAGAGAGATCATGGGGCGGGGGGGGGTGGATCGCGGGGTCAGGCCAACGATTGCTGGAGTCGGCAGCGAGGAAGGACTTCAATTTGTTCATGTAGGACTTCTGAGCATGTGCCACCGGTGGCCGGGAATGGTTCTGGACGAGGGGTGGCTCTGGATACGGGAGTTCTGGATAAGAACATAATAACATCATAAATAGGAGCAGGAGTAGGCCATACGGCACCTCAAGCCTGCTCTGCCATTTAATACGATCTTGGCTGATCCGATCATGGTCTCAGATCCACTTCCCTGCCCGTTCCCCATAACCCCTTATTCCCTTATCGGTTCAAAAACTATCTATCTCTATCGTAAATTTATTCAGTGTCCCAGCTTCAATAGCTCTCTGAGGCAGTGAATTCCACAGTTTTACAACCCTCTGAGAAAAGACATTTTTCCTCATCTCAGTTTTAAAACGGCCCCTTATTATCAGAGTATGCCCCCTAGTTCTAGTCTCCCCTATCAGTGGAAACATTCTCTCTGTATCCACCTTGTCAAGCCCCCTCATCATCTTATACATTTCGATAAGATCATCTCTCAATTCCAATGCTTAGAGACCCAACCTACTCAACCTTTCCACATAGGTTAACCCCCTCATCTCCGGAATCAACCTTGTGAACCTTCTCTGAACTGCCGCCAAAGCAAGTATATCCTTTCATAAATATTCGAGGTGTGGCCTCACCAATATCCTGTATAACTGTAGCAAGACTTCCCTACTTTTATACTCCATCCCCTTTGCAATAAAAACCAAGATTACATTGGCCTTCCTGATCACTTGCTGTACTGTAGCACTTTGCAATCTTTCTCCATTTAAATAATAACTTGCTCTTTGATTTTTTTCTGCCAAAGTACGTGACCTCACACTTTCCAACATTATACTCCATCTGCCAAATTTTTACCCACTCACTTAGCCTGTCTACGTTCTTTTGCAGATTTTTTGTGTCCTCCTCACCCATTGCTTTTCCTCCCATCTTTGTATCGTCAGCAAACTTGGCAATGTGACACTCAGTCCCTTCTTCCAAGTCGTTAATATAGATTGTAAATATTTGGGGTCCCGGCACTGATCCCTGTGGCACCCCACTAGTTACTGATTGCCAACCCGAGAATGAACCATTTATCCTGACTCTCTGTTTTCTGTTTGTTAGCCAATCCTCTACCCATGCTAATATATTACCCCCAAACCCGTAACTTTTATCTTGTGCAGTAACCTTTTATGTGGCACCTTGCCTTCTGGAAGTCCAAATACACCACATCCACTGGTTCCCCTTCATCCATCCTGTTCGCTGCATCCTCAAAGAATTCCAGCAAATTTGTCAAACATGACTTCCCCTTCATAAATCCATGCTGACTGCCTGACCGAATTATGCTTTTCCAAATGTCCGACTACTACTTCTTTAATAATGGACTCCAACATTTTCCCAACCACAGATGTTAGGCTAACTGGTCTCTCGTTTCCCGCTTTTTGTCTGCCTTTTTTTTTAAATAGGGGCGTTACATTTGCAGTTTTCCAATCTGCTGGGACCTCCCCAGAATCCAGGGAATGTTGCTATATTACAACCAGTGCATCTACTATCCCTGCCGCTACTTCTCTTAAGAGCTTAGGATGCAAGCCATCATGTCATGGGGATTTATCTGCCTTTAGACCCATTATCTTACTGAGTACCACCTCCATTGTGATTGTGTTAAGTTCTTCGCCCCCCCTCCATTGCCCCTTGACTATCCACTGTTGGGATATTGTTAGTGTCCTCTACTGTAAAGACTGATACAAAATATTTGTTCAGAGTTTCTGCCGTCTCCATGTTCCCCATTACTAATTCCCCGGTCGCGTCCTCTAAGGGACCAACATTTACTTTAGCCACTCTTCCTGTTTATATACCTATAGAAACTGTTGCTTTCTGTTTTTAAGGGAGGTTCAACCTGTACTTGAAATGAAGGCACAGGTTTCACCCACTCAGTGTTGAAGGGGAGAATGTGGGGCAGTAATAATGTCCAATGAAGCCTTTTTTCCACAGCCTCAGAGATGTGATCACACAGTCACGGCAATGTTTGCACCGCAAGTTTAACGTTGGTGCATAACTAAAGTTCCATTGCAAATCCAGTGTCAGGATTTAACTCCACTCTGGAGTGAGGTGCAGTGAGAGTCAAAGTCCGACATTAATCCAGAGCGCCATTTGGATATCCTGTTAAAGGTGCTATATAAATGCAAGTTATTTTTATGCAGACAGGTACAGTGCTCTTTCCTAAACAGGCAGCCAGGAGCCAAGTCATACTTAAAGCCAAACTCCAGCTCCCGTCTCACACCAGAAGTTGGTGTAAATGCACGCTGAATGGAATCTGCCAATATAATAATGCTGCTTCCTCTTCTGAGGCACACATGTTGAAATTGGATATTAATAAATTCAGCACATTGCTAGATCACTGCAGAATATGTATGTCTAACAGGACACGGTTTCGCAATCAGTAACAGAACCCATCAAAAGTCGAACATACTGAAGCAAACATTCACTACTTCCGAACCAAACTGGAACAAGTACCTACCCACAGAGTGAAAACCAGGAACATTTTACAGATCATTCCAACTGGAAAGCGTGCCCCTACAGCCACTAATCTATCAGACACTATAATCTATCAGATAAGCAGATGTTACTTGGTGACACCAGTTACTTGTGACAAATCATCAGGTGGTACGTAGAGGGAGGAGGGACAGATATCAAAGCAAACAGGCTGACAAGACTTCAGTGATACTAAATGAAAAGGATAATACAATAATTGGGTTGTGCGTAAGGCAGCTTGGAAGCAAATTCCGAATTCTGGTCTAACTCCTTAATTGCAGTTATTTTCCCAGCTCCTGCTCCCACCAGAGGAACTGAGTGTTTCTACCCATTGTCAACAGTACCTTTTACATCTTCCAATCTTCAAAATGTGGTTCCAGGGAAGCCAAGCTGATGAAAGAAAGTGATGCAAGGTTTACGAACCAATATAATGAATACAGGACAGCTACAAAAGGATAAATAAGAGAGTAACAGAGTTAACTAGCAATAAAAACATAAAGGAAATAAAAAGGCTTCTCCAAGCATATTGGGTAGTGAGCAGGTAGTCAGGGCTACTGAGAGATGGGGGAGACAAAGGTAGTCGTGGGAGGGTGGGAATGAAAGAGATATGACATAAGGCTTTTGTCTCAGCTTTCATAGAGGAGGTGGTTATTGAGATGTAGAACCAGCAGAGGTGGGGGTTATTATTCACACAGAGATTGGACACAACACACAACTTAAAATTAAGGTAGGTGGATGGTTTCCATCTCAGGATCTTGAGGGAAATGAGTGAAGAAATATTTCAAATGGGCACCCAGCACAAAGGGGCAGAAGGGGAAGCTCACATTAACGGTAACGATGGCACCTCTGCTTGGGCCCACATGCCACCTTTGCCCCTATGTCCAGCTGCCTCCATGTTGCATCCTCACTAATTCCATCCTGGCATCTTACCTGTCCGAGCATCAGCACTGAGACGCCCATTAGTGAGGCACTGGACAGTGAGAAGGGTTATCACCAGGCGAACCACTAGTGAGAATAAAGACCGAAGAGTGGAAGAGAGGATCAGTACCGTTCCACCATGGCAGGAGGAGAAACAACAGTCCTCCCAGGCCAATGATTTGGGAGCATCAGTCTCGTGAGCAGCTGGTGGAGACAGTTTCCACGCATGTGGTTGAGAGGATGGACAAGTGGGAGGAGTCCAGCACCAACATCTGCAACAATATTTATTCTTCCTGCACCTCCCAAAAGACTCCAAAAAGACTGATCAACCTACTCCTCCCCCTTAATACTTTTCTGCTAACTTGACTCCCCAGATTTCGAACCCCTCCCTCCCAAAATGGCGAGCTACCATATGATTAATTATAACGTGCCTTCAGCTTGGTGGTTCCATGCAAATGAGGCCTGACCCTGAAAATGAATCCGGCTTCTTACAGCCTACCTCAACAACAACAACAACTGGTATTTATATAGCACCTTTAACACAGTGAAACATCCCAAGGTGCTTCACAGGAGTATTATGAGACAATAAAAATTGACACCAAGCCACATAAGGAGAAATTAGCGCAGGTGATCAAAAGCTTGTTCAAAGAGGTAGGTTTTAAGGATTGTCTTGAAGGAGGAAAGAGAGGCAGAGAGGTTTAGACAGGGAGTTCTAGAGCTTAGGGCCCAGGCAACAGAAGGCATGGCCACCAATGGTTGAGTGATTATAATCGGGGATGCTCAAGAGGGCAGAATTAGAGGAACGCAGAGATCTCGAACAATGACCGACAGGAAAAGACCTACTGCTCCATCCAGCCTGTCCCACACAATTGTGATACCTTGTGTACCACAATATATACACTCCACCCCACTCAAAACCATGTGATTTCCTGGGAGAGATGAAAAAACAGAAAGAAACCCAGGCCAAATGAGGGAAAAATGCGGGAAATTCCTCTCCGCCCCCTGCCCCCAGGTGATCGGAACTAATCCGGGAGATCACGCTGGCCCTGATAATTTCTTGCAGTACCTACCTATTGTATGAGGTGATCTCCACCCCAACCAGAAACAGGTTCAGCGCTCGCTTGAAGAAATTCACTGAATCCGTGTCCATCGCATGAGCCAGCAGTCTGTTCCAGGGTAGAAACATAGAAAATAGGCGCAGGAGTAGGCCATTCGGCCCTTCGAGCCTGCATCACCATTCAATGGCTGATCATTCCCTCAGTACCCCTTTCCTGCTTTCTCTCCATATCCCTTGATCTTCTTAGCCATAAGGGCCATATCTAACTCCCTCTTGAATATATCCAATGAACGGGCATCAGTAACTCTCTACGGCAGGGAATTCCACAGGTTAACAATTCTGAGTGAAGAAGTTTCTCCTCATCTCAGTCCTAATTGGCCTACCCCTTATCCTAAAACTGTGTCCCCTGGTTCTGGACTTCTCCTACATCGGGAACATTCTACCTGCATCTAACCTGTCCCGTCCCGTCAGAATCTTGTCTGTTTCTATGAGATTCCCTCTCATCCTTCTAAACCCCAATGTATAAAGGCCCAGTTGATCCAGTCTTTTCTCATACGTCAGTCCTGCCATCCCATGAATTAGTCTGATGAACCTTCGCTAGACTCCCTAAATAGCAAGAACGCCCTTCCTCAGATTCGGAGACCAAAACTGAACACAATATTCCAGGTGAGGCCTCACCAAGGTCCTGTACAACTGCAGTAAGACCTCCCTGCTCAAATACTCAAATCCCCTAGCTATGAAGGCCAGGGTCCGCTGTTCCCTGGGCAAAGAACCACCTCCTAACATCTAACCTCGATCTGGCCTTACACAATTTCACATCGTGACCCCTGGTCCTCCCTAACCTTTGTAATTGGAACAAACTGTCAACTCGAACATAATCGCTTCCCTTCATTATCTTATAAACCTTGATTAGATCAGCCCTAAGTCTTCTCCAATGTGTAGAGTCCCAGCTCGTTTAGCCTACCTTGATAACTAGGAAACTTTAAACTGGGAACTAGTCAAGTGGCCCTCCTCTGCACCCTTTTCAAAGCCTCAAAATCACCCACCATGTGAGGAGACCAAAACTGGACACAGTGTTCCACGTGCAGCCTGAGGAAGGTCTCTTACAAGGGTAGAAAGTATACTCACTATTTTAGGATCTCTCCGCCCATCACCTGCCCGATGAATGCTCCACTTCAAGATTATCCCTGGGTCTCTAAGTGTAGTAGATCATTTACTATGAAGATAATTCTTCATGTGGGGAGAGGGGGTGAAAATGGGTATCTTTGAACTAGGCTGTGAGTGACAGTTTCATTCAATGGTCAGCGGCACCTTTATAATATTTGCTTAATATCAGTCTGGGCTTCAAAGCGAAGGATGGGTATAACTGTTCCTGAATTTGAAACTTTTGTTCATTGAAACTGATTATTTTTGTCAATTGCACCTCGCTCCTATTTTACTATCAGAATAACATGCCCATGGGAGACGTGCCAATCGCTGTCTCAGCCTTCACATTTTAACCTAATATGGTTTGCAGAATCAAACGTGGGCCTGAGTTGAGGAAATAGGCTGAGAAATGAGCAGGAGCCAAAGGAAACACTGTAAAGTCTGTGGTTTATGTGCTTAGCTCTCGAACTTGATCTTTATATCGTTGTGAACAAGTTTCTCACACATTATTCAGCAGAAGCTTTTTATTTTTCATTTCACTGATGCAAGTAAATGTCAGAAAAAATTTAACTTTACAGAAACCTCAATATTTGATGCAGCAAAACCACTTAATGTAAGTTAACAACAAGAACAACTGGTATCTATATAGCACCTTCAACAGGGTACAACGTTCCAAGATGTTTCACAGGAGCATTATAAAGCACAATTTCAACTGAACCACAGAAAAGCTTAGAAACAGAAATTTACAGCGCAGAAGGAGGACATTCCGTCCCATCGTGTCTGCAGCAGACGACAAAGAGCCGCACGGCCCTTCGTCAGCAGCCTAAAGGTTACATACAAACCCATGAACAATAACGGAAAGACAAAGAGCAACCAGTCCACCACACAGTACTGCAACACCCCTTATACTAAAAACATCGACACTCCACCCCAACTGGAGCCATGTGATCTCCTGGGAGAGGCAAAATCCAGATAAAAACCCAGGCCAATTAAGGGAGAAAAAATCTGGGAAAATTTCTCTCCGACCCATCCAGGCGATCGAAACTAGTCCAGGAGATCATCCTGGCCGTATTCTATTCCCTGTAGTACTGACCATTATATCTGTGCCGACCAACAAAAGGTCATCTAGTCTAATCCCAATTACCAGCTCTTGGTCCGTAACCCTGCAGGTTACAGCAATTTAAGTGCCCATCCAACCATCTCTTAAAAGTGGTGAGGGTTTCTGCATCCACCACTCTTCCAGGCATCGAGTTCCAGATCCCCACAACCCTCTGTGTAAAGAAGAACCCTCCCACAAATCCCCTCTAAATCTTCCACCAACCACCTTAAACCTCTGCCCCCTCGTATTAGCCCCCTCCATCAATGGAAATAGACCCTTACTATCCACTATCTCCAGCCCCTCAATATTTTGTACACCTCGATGAGGTCTCCCCTCAACCTCCTCTGTTCCAATTAGAACAAACCCAGCCTATCCAATCTGTTCTCATAACTGAGATTCTCCATTCCAGGCAGCATCCTAGTAAATCTCCTCTGCACCCTCTCGTACAATCACGTTCTTCTTATAATACGGCGACCAGAACTGCATGCAGTACTCCAGCTGTGGCCTAACCAAAGCATTATACAATTCAACATAACCTCCCTGCTCTTATATTCTATGCCTTGGCCAATAAAGGCAAGCATTCTGTATGCCTTCTTAACCACCTTATCCACCTGACCTACTTTCAGGGATCTGTGGACAAGCACTCCAAGATCCCTTTGCCCATCTACACTATTAAGTGGCCTACCGCTTAATGTGTATACCCTTTGCTTATTAGCCCTCCCAAAGTGCATCACCTCACACTTCTCTGAATTAAATTCCATTTGCCTACTGCTCTGCCTACCTGACCCGTAGATTGATATCCTCCTGCAGCCCATGACTTTCCTCTTCATCATCAACCACACAGCCAATTTTAGTGTTGTCTGCAAACTTCTTAATCATACTTCCAATATTCAGATCTAAATCGTTGATTTGTACCACAAAAAGCAAGGGACCCAGTACTGAGCCCTGCGGAACCCCACTACAAATATCCTTCCAGTCACAAGAACATCCATCAATCATTACCCTTTGCTTCCTACCTCCAAGCCAATTTTGGATCCAACTTGACACTTTGCCTTGGATCCCATGGCCTTTAACCTTCATGACCAGTCTACCATGCGGGACCTTATCAAAAGCCTTGCTAATCGTACGCACTACCCTCATCGACCCTCTTGGTTACCTCCTCAAAAAATTCAATCAGGTTAGTCAAACGCGATCTTCCCTTAACAAATCCGTGCTGACTGTCCCTAATTAATCCTTGCCTATCCAAATGCAGATTTATCCTGTCTTTCAGGATTTTTTCCAATCATTTTCCCACCACTGACGTTAGGCTGACTGGCCTGTAATTACTCGGCCTATCACTTTCTCCCTTCTTAAACAAGGGTACTACATTAGCAGTCCTCCAATCTTCTGGCCCATATCCAAAGAGGACTGGAAAATGATGGTCAAGGCCTCTGCTATTTCCTCTTTTACTTCACTCAACAACCTGAGATGCATTTCATTTGGGCCTGGGGACTTATCTACTTTCAAAGCTGCTAAACCCCTAAATACTTCCTCTTTCACTATATTCATCCAGAATATCACACTCCTCCTCGATAGCAGTATCTGCATTACCGCTTTCCTTTGAGGAAACAGATGGCAAGTATTCGTTAAGAACCCTACCAACATCTTCTGCCTCCTCACAGAGATTACCCTCATGGTCTCTAATACCCTTTCCTTAGTTACCCCTTACTCTTAATATATTTATAGAACATCTTAGGGTTTTCCTTAATTTTACTGGCCAAGAATTTCTCGTGCTCTCTCTTAGCATTCCTAATATCCTTTTTAATTTTACCTCTTATCTTTCTATATTCCTCTAAAGTATTTAGCCATTGATATGTGACATAAGTGTCCCTTTTTTTCTTAATCCTCCCCTGTAAGTCTCTAGACATCCAGGGGGCTCGAGAATTATTTTTCCCAGCATTTTCTTTAAGGGCACATGTTTAGCCTGAACCTTTCGGATCTCCTCCTTGAATGCCTCCCACTATTCCGGCACCGATTTACCCACAAGTAGCTGTTTCCAGTCCACTATAGACACATCACTCCTTAACTTAGCAAAATTAGCTTTTTCCCAATTAGTAACTTTTATTTCAGGCCTATTCTTGTCCTTATCCATAACCAACTTGAATCTGACTGAATTATGGTCACTAGCACTCAAATGCTCCCCCACTAATACCCCTTCATCTTGCCCAGCTTCATTCCCCAAAACCAAATCCAAGCCTGCCCCCTCTCGTGTTGGGCTTGTTACATACTGACTAAAACATTCTCTTCAATGCATTTCAAGAATTCCGCACCCTCTATACCCTTCACACTAAATTTGTCCCAATCATTATTTCCATCGTTAAAATCCCCTACTATTACTACCCTATGGTGTTTAGACTTCACAGCCTACATATTTGCTCCTCTATCTCCCCCCCACTGTTTGGAGGTCTATAATACACTCCCAGCTGTGTGATCGCCCCTTTTTTATTTTTCAATTCGACCCATATGGCCTCAGTTAATGATCACTCTAACATATCATTCCTCCTTACCGCTGTAATAGTTACTTTAATTTGTACTGCAACCCACCCCGCTCCCCCCCCCCCCTTTTTACCCCCCTCTCTATCTTGTCAAAATATCCTGTAGCCAGGATTATTAATCTTCCAAACCTGCCCCTCTTTCAGCAATGTTTCTGTAATGGCTATAATGTCATACTCCCAAGTGTCTATCTACGCTCTTATCTCATCCGCCTTATTCGCTATACTCCTTGCATTAAAGTATATACCATTCAGCACAGGAAGATCTCCTTGCTTACTACATACTAAGCCCTGTTTCCTCTGTTTTACAGATTCGCTTTGTAGGTTCTTGCTATCCAACTTCTGCTTTACTTCCTTCCCTATTGAATTTGTTCTCAGGTTCCCATCCCCCTGCCAAGCTAGTTTAAGCTCTCCCCAACTACACCAGCAAAACTCTCTGCGAGGTTATTGGTCCCGGCGCTGTTGAGGTGCAACCCGTCCGGTTTGTACAGGTCCCATCTCCCCAGAAGCAGTCCCAATGCCTCGACTTTAAAGCCCTCCCTCCTGCACCAATTTTCCAGCACGTGTTCATCCTCTCTATCCTTCTATTCTTGCACTCATTAGCACGTGGCACTGATAGTAACCCGGAGATAACTACCTTTGAGGCCCTACCCTTGACTCTGGCACCAGGGAGGCATAAAACCATTCGGGAGTCACGTGTACAGCCGCAGAAACGCCTGTCTGTTCCCCTAACTATAGAATACCCTATCACTAGGAGTTTTTTGTTCTTCGTCCCTCCCCCCTGTGCAGCTGAGCCAGCTTGGTGCCTTCGTCCTTACCGAAACTCAGAATTAAATATTGGTTTGAAAGTGAGATGGACTCACGGGGGGGACTCCTGCGCTACCTGCCTAGCACACTTACTACTTCTGGTGGTCACCCACTTCTCTGCCTGCACTCTTGGTCAAAGAGGTAGGATTTAAGGAGCGTTTTAAAGGAGGCAAGAGAGGCGGAGAGGCAGAGAGGTCGAGGGAGAGAATTCCAGAGCTTAGGGCCATGGAAGCTGAAGGCACGGCCGCCAGTGGTTCAGTAATTAAAATCAGGGAAGCTCAACAGGGCAGAATTAGAGGAGCGCAGACATCTCGGGTTGGGGGCGGGGCCGGGGGGAGGCTGCAGTGTGGGGGGGGGGCAGTTGTGAGGCTGAAGGAGATTACAGAGATAGGGAGGGACAAGGTCATGCAGGGATTTGATAAGAAGGATGAGAATTTTAAAATTGGGGTATTGCTTAAATGATAGCCAATATAGGTCAGAGAGCACAAGGGTGGTAGATTAACTAGATTGAGCGAGTTAGGACAGCAAAGTTTTGGATGACCTCAAATTCACATAGTGTTGAATATGGAAGGCCAGGCAGGAGTGCATTGGAATAGTCAAGTCTAGAGGTAACAAAGACATAGATGAGGGTTTCAGCAGCAAATGAGCTGAGTCTGGGGCAGAGACGGGCGATGTTACGATGTGGAAATAGGTGGTCTTAGTTTTGGCGCGGATATCTGGTCGGAAGCTCATTTCAGGGTCAAATACGACAGCAAGGTTGCGAACCGTCTGGTTCAACCTCAGACAGAGGTTGGGGAGAGGGATGGAGTTTGTGGCAGGGACCGAAGACAATGGCTTCGGGCTTCTCAATATTTAATTGGAGAAAATCTC
Source organism: Pristiophorus japonicus (assembly GCF_044704955.1). Classification (NCBI taxonomy): domain Eukaryota; kingdom Metazoa; phylum Chordata; class Chondrichthyes; family Pristiophoridae; genus Pristiophorus; species Pristiophorus japonicus. The sequence continues at coordinate 110,013 of NW_027253510.1, forward strand.
TGTTCATCCAGTACAGGATCGGACAAGCAGTGTGATCATTTCGAGAGAGTGGAGGGGTCGAGATACATGTAGTGAGGTAGAGCTGGATGTTGTTAGCATACATGTGGAAACTGATGCTGTGTTTTCGCCAAAAGGCAGCATGTAGATGAAAAATAGAAGGGGGCCAAGGATAGATCATTAGGGGACACCAGAGGTAACATTGCAGGAGCAGGAAGAGAAGCCATTGCAGGTGATTCTCTGGCTACGATCAGATAGATAAGAATGGAACCAGGCGAGTGCAGTCCCACCCAGCTGGACGATGGTGGAGAGGCATTGGAGAAGGATGGAGTGGTGAACCATGTCAAAGGCTGCAGACAAGTCAAGGAGGACAAAGAGCGATAGGTTACCTTTGTCACAGTCACATAGGATTTCATTTGTGACTTTGATAGCCATTTTGGTTCTGTGGCAGGGGTGAAGACCTGATTGGAGGGATTCAGTATGGAGTTCCAGGAAAGATGGGCACTGATTTGGGAGGCGACAACATGTTCAAGGACTCTGGAGAGGAAATGGAGGTTGGAGATGGGCTGGCACTTTACAAGGACGGAGGGACAAGGATTTAATTTTTGAGAGGGGTGATGGTGACAGATTTGATGGAGAGGGTGACAGTACCCGAGGAGAGAGAACCATTAACAATGTTAGCTAACATGGGATCCAGAAAAGGAAGTTGTGTGGTCAGCAGTTTAGTGGGAATGGGTTTGATGGGGCAGCATGTGGCTTATGTGGACTAGATTGGGTCGGAGGGGGCACGAGGGAAGATCAGAGAACAATTAGAGGGCTGGGCCAGGGAGGATCCTGGTGGGCTAGGGGTAGGGAGGGAAGTGGCAGGGGCAGCTGAATGGATGGTCACAATCTTAGAGACAAAGACGTTCATGAGCTCCTCACACTTGTTGTTGAAGGTGAGGGTGGAGGAGACAGGAGAGAGGGGTTTAAGAAGACGGTTAACAGTAGAGAAAAGAAGCTGGAGGGTTTATCTTTACATTGCAAAATGATTCTGGAATAGTGAGTGATTTTGGCAGACCAGAGCAGGACCCGATAGTTCTTTATGTGGCCCAGCCAGATCTGGTGGTGAATGGTGAAACCAGTTGTCCGCTTTACCCGTTCAAGTCTGCGTACCTTGTACTTAAGGGAGTGAGGATGAGGGCTGTACCATGGGAACGGCCAGGGTGAGAGACAGTACTGGTTTTATTCGGGCCTCGGGTGCCAAAGGTTGTGGTGAGGTTGTTGTGGAGCAGATCGGTGACTGCAGGAATGTCGTGGTGAATGGAGGGCCAAAGGCTGGACTGTTGGGATTTTGGACTTGCAGTTGTGAAAGTTTTTTTTCTAAGGCAGACACAAAAGAAAGTAGGTTTGGGGGTGGGGAGGGAGCAGGATGTCGGGGGAGAGCGATGCAAAGAAGTGGTCAGAAATGGTCTTATCTGTGATTGAGACGATGGGAGTCGCAAGGCTACATGAGATGGCAAGGACACGTGTATTGCCTTGAAACTTCTTCAGCAGTCCCTCGGAGTCGAGAATGACTTGCTTCCACACTAATGAGTTCTCAAATGAATGATGAGTCCAATGCGGGTCCTACAGTCTCTGTCACAGGTGGGGCAGACGGTGGTTGGAGTGATGGCTGGGTACGGTGCTTGGATTGTCGTGCGCTCCTTCCGCTGTTTGCGCTTGGCTTCTGCGTGCTCCCGGCGAAGAGACTCGAGGTGTTCGGCACCTTCCCGGATGCTTCTCCATTTTGAGCTGTCTTGGGCCAGGGATTCCCAGGTGTCGGTGGGGATGTTGCACTTTTTCAAGGAGGCTTTGAGGGTGTCCTTGAAGAGTTTCCTCTGCCCATTTGGGACTCGCATGCCGTGTCGGAGCTCTGAGCAGAGCACTTGTTTTGAGAGTCTAGTGTCGGGCATGTGGACAATGTGGCCTGTCCATCGAAGCTGATCGAGTGTGGTCAATACTTCGATGCTGGGAATGTTGGCCTGAGCGAGAACACTGACGTTGGTGCACCTAGACTGCCAATGGATTTGCAGGATCTTGCGCAGGCAGTGTTGGTGTGGTACTTCTCCAGTGCTTTGAGGTGCCTGCTGTACATAGTCCATGTCTCTGAAGCATATAGGAGTGCGGGTAGACCACGAGCTTGGTGCCAGGTTTGAGGTCCTGGTCTTCAAACACTCTCTTCCTCAGGCGATCGAAGGCTGCACTGGCACACTGAAGGCGGTGTTGGACTTCATCATCGACGTCTGCCCTTGTTGACAGTGGCCTCCCGAGGTATGGAAAATGGTCCACGTTGTCCAAGGCCTTGTCATGGATCTTGATAATCGGGGGTTAGTACAGTGTGGCGGAGGCAGGTTGGTCGAGGACCTTTGTCTTACGGGTGTTTAGAGCAAGGCTCATACTCTCGTACACTTCGGTGAAGGTGTAGTCGATGGTTTGGATTTCGACCTCCGTGTATGCACAAATGCAAGCGTCGTCTACGTACTGTAATTCAATGACAGAGGTTGGATGAACATGGAGGTGACGGAGTTTGAACAGTTTCCCGTTTGTTCTGTAGATTAGTTTCACTCCAGCAGGGAGCTTATTGAGGGTGAGATGGAGCATTGCAGCAAGGAAGATGGAGAAGAGCGTTGGTGCAATGACACAGCCTTGCTTGACTCCGGTCCACACGTGCATTGGGTCTGTGGTGGATCCATTGGTCACGGCTTGCGTGTCATCGTGAAGCTGGCAGAGGATGGTGACAAACATTTGAGGGCTGACGAATTTGAGGAGGATACTCCATAATCTCTCACGGTTGACAGTGTTGAAGGCCTTTGTGAGGTCAAAGAAGGCCATGTACAGAGGTTGATGCTGCTCCCTGCATTTCTCTTGAACTTGACGCGTGGTGAAGATCATGTCTATGGTGCCCCTTAGTGGCCGGAATCGCATTGTGACTCTGGGAGAGGCTCTTCAGCCACTGGGAGAAAGCGATTGAAGAGGATACTTGCGATGACTTTCCCTGTGGCTCACAACAGGGAAACTCCTCTGTAATTACCACAATCGGACTTGTCACCTTTTTTGAAGATGGTCACGATTACAGCATCTGAGAGCCTCTGGCATGCTCTCCTCCTTCCAAATAAGAGAAATTAGTTCATGGATTCGTGCCAATAGTACTTTTCCACCATGCTTTAGTGCTTCAGCGGGGATTCCATCTGGTCCTGAGACCTTGTTGTTCTTCAGTTGTCGCATGGCCTTTTCAACCTCATGCCGGGCTGGGGTTGTGCTGAGGTGATGGTGGGTAGCATGCTGCAGAATGAAGTCGAGGACATTCATGTCAAAGACAGATTCTTGGTTAAGGAGATCTTCGAATTGTTCCTTCCAGCGGGCACTGACTGCCTCTCTGTCCTTAATGAATATGTCTCCGTTCTTGGCCCACAAGTGGGTTGTACCTTGGGTGCTTGGGCCATAGGTGGTCTTGACTGCGCTAAAGAATCCACGCATGTCGTGGTTGTGGGCTACTTGCTGGATCTCCTGCGCTTTTTCCACCCACCATTTGTTCATTCGGTCACGAGTTTTATTTTGGACATCAACCTTCAGACGTTGATAGAGCTGCTTTCTTGTTCTCGAGTTATGATGCTCTTTGCAGTTCAAGAATGCCTTGCGTTTGTGACTTATTAGCTCCTGGACCTCCTGGTCGTACTCATCGAACCAGTCTTGGTGTTTCCTGGTGGAGTGACCGAGTGTCTCTTCACAGGTGCTAATTATGGAGGCCTTGAGGCGGAGGGGTTTAGGGAGGATATTCCAGAGTTTAGGGCCTCGGCACACAGACTACAGTGGACACTGTGCGTCTCCGGTTCACTGGAAGCCGTCAGGTTGGTTGTGAGATGCTGGCTGAATGGAGCTTTCTTAGCAGGGTCTTTGAGTATTCCAGCATCAATTTCTGTTGCCACCATTGTTTTGGGGCTACATTGTCCATCCAGCAGTTGTCAGTCCTGTCACGGCGCGGGTGATGCACATGTCCTTGTGGTCCCTCACACAAACAATGATGTAGTCTCGCAGATACCAGTGCTTGGAGCCAGGGTGTTGCCATGAGGCCTTGTACTTTGGGTCGCTGGGTTCCCTGATGTAAGGAGAAAATCTATTAGTGGTGTTTGCAGGGCAGGCGTCCCCAGTGGCTGGCATCCTCACCTCATATTCCCTCTTTCTCCCCTGCTGTACCACCTGAAGCTTTTTTAAATCATTCTTTGCAATGTGTGTGTCGCGGCCAAGCCCTGCATTTACTGCCCATCCCCAGCTGCCCTTGAGAAGGTCGTGGTGGGCTGCCTTGTTGGACCGATGTAGTCTGTGTGCCTAGGCCCTAAACTCCGGAATATCCTCCCTAAACCCCTCCGCCTCACTATCTCTCTCTCCTCCTCTGAGACACTCATTGAAACCTACGTGTTTGACCAAGCTTTTGGTCACCTGTCCTAATATCTCCTTATATGGTTCGGTGTCAAATGTTGATAATGCTCCTGTGAAGCACCTTGGGACATTTTACTACATTAATGGTGCTATGTAAATGCAAGTTGTTGCTTTTCAAGGTACTCCCACCGTGCTTTTAGGGAGGGAGTTCCTGGATTGTGACCCAGCAACAATGAATATACATCGAAGTCAGGATGGTGTGTGACTGGAGAAATTGGAGGTGGTGGTGTTCCAATGTCCTTCTAGATGGTGGAGGTCGTGGGATTCGGAAATGCTGCCGAAGAAGCCTTGGTGAGTTGCTGCAGTCCTGCAGTAGTAAGTGTTCACTGCAGACACGGTGTGTCGGTGGTGGAGGGAGTCGTTGTTTAATCTGGGATAGTGAGTTAGTGCTCACTGCAGACACGGTGTGTCGGTGGTGGAGGGAGTCGTTGTTTAATCTGGGATAGTGAGTTAGTGCTCACTGCAGACACGGTGTGTCGGTGGTGGAGGGAGTCGTTGTTTAATCTGGGATAGTGAGTTAGTGCTCACTGCAGACACGGTGTGTCGGTGGTGGAGGGAGTCGTTGTTTAATCTGGGATAGTGAGTTAGTGCTCACTGCAGACACGGTGTGTCGGTGGTGGAGGGAGTCGTTGTTTAATCTGGGATAGTGAGTTAGTGCTCACTGCAGACACCGTGTGTCGGTGGTGGAGGGAGTCGTTGTTTAATCTGGGATAGTGAGTTAGTGCTCACTGCAGACACAGTGTGTCGGTGGTGGAGGGAGTCGTTGTTTAATCTGGGATAGTGAGTTAGTGCTCACTGCAGACACGGTGTGTCGGTGGTGGAGGGAGTCGTTGTTTAATCTGGGATAGTGAGTTAGTGCTCACTGCAGACACGGTGTGTCGGGGGTGGAGGGAGTCGTTGTTTAATCTGGGATAGTGAGTTAGTGCTCACTGCAGACACGGTGTGTCGGTGGTGGAGGGAGTCGTTGTTTAATCTGGGATAGTGAGTTAGTGCTCACTGCAGACACGGTGTGTCGGTGGTGGAGGGAGTCGTTGTTTAATCTGGGATAGTGAGTTAGTGCTCACTGCAGACACGGTGTGTCGGTGGTGGAGGGAGTCGTTGTTTAATCTGGGATAGTGAGTTAGTGCTCACTGCAGACACGGTGTGTCGGTGGTGGAGGGAGTCGTTGTTTAATCTGGGATAGTGAGTTAGTGCTCACTGCAGACACGGTGTGTCGGTGGTGGAGGGAGTCGTTGTTTAATCTGGGATAGTGAGTTAGTGCTCACTGCAGACACGGTGTGTCGGTGGTGGAGGGAGTCGTTGTTTAATCTGGGATAGTGAGTTAGTGCTCACTGCAGACACGGTGTGTCGGTGGTGGAGGGAGTCGTTGTTTAATCTGGGATAGTGAGTTAGTGCTCACTGCAGACACGGTGTGTCGGTGGTGGAGGGAGTCGTTGTTTAATCTGGGATAGTGAGTTAGTGCTCACTGCAGACACGGTGTGTCAGGGGTGGAGGGAGTCGTTGTTTAATCTGGGATAGTGAGTTAGTGCTCACTGCAGACACAGTGTGTCAGTGGTGGAGGGAGTCGTTGTTTAATCTGGGATAGTGAGTTAGTGCTCACTGCAGACACGGTGTGTCGGTGGTGGAGGGAGTCGTTGTTTAATCTGGGATAGTGAGTTAGTGCTCACTGCAGACACAGTGTGTCAGTGGTGGAGGGAGTCGTTGTTTAATCTGGGATAGTGAGTTAGTGCTCACTGCAGACACGGTGTGTCGGTGGTGGAGGGAGTCGTTGTTTAATCTGGGATAGTGAGTTAGTGCTCACTGCAGACACGGTGTGTCGGTGGTGGAGGGAGTCGTTGTTTAATCTGGGATAGTGAGTTAGTGCTCACTGCAGACACAGTGTGTCGGTGGTGGAGGGAGTCGTTGTTTAATCTGTGAAAGTGAGTTAGTGCTCACTGCAGACACGGTGTGTCAGGGGTGGAGGGAGTCGTTGTTTAATCTGGGATAGTGAGTTAGTGCTCACTGCAGACACGGTGTGTCGGTGGTGGAGGGAGTCGTTGTTTAATCTGGGATAGTGAGTTAGTGCTCACTGCAGACACGGTGTGTCGGGGGTGGAGGGAGTCGTTGTTTAATCTGGGATAGTGAGTTAGTGCTCACTGCAGACACGGTGTGTCGGTGGTGGAGGGAGTCGTTGTTTAATCTGGGATAGTGAGTTAGTGCTCACTGCAGACACAGTGTGTCGGTGGTGGAGGGAGTCGTTGTTTAATCTGGGATAGTGAGTTAGTGCTCACTGCAGACACGGTGTGTCGGTGGTGGAGGGAGTCGTTGTTTAATCTGGGATAGTGAGTTAGTGCTCACTGCAGACACGGTGTGTCGGTGGTGGAGGGAGTCGTTGTTTAATCTGGGATAGTGAGTTAGTGCTCACTGTAGACACGGTGTGTCGGTGGTGGAGGGAGTCGTTGTTTAATCTGGGATAGTGAGTTAGTGCTCACTGCAGACACAGTGTGTCGGTGGTGGAGGGAGTCGTTGTTTAATCTGGGATAGTGAGTTAGTGCTCACTGCAGACACGGTGTGTCGGTGGTGGAGGGAGTCGTTGTTTAATCTGGGATAGTGAGTTAGGGCTCACTGCAGACACGGTGTGTCGGTGGTGGAGGGAGTCGTTGTTTAATCTGGGATAGTGAGTTAGTGCTCACTGCAGACACGGTGTGTTGGTGGTGGAGGGAGTCGTTGTTTAATCTGGGATAGTGAGTTAGTGCTCACTGCAGACACGGTGTGTCGGTGGTGGAGGGAGTCGTTGTTTAATCTGGGATAGTGAGTTAGTGCTCACTGCAGACACGGTGTGTCGGAGGTGGAGGGAGTCGTTGTTTAATCTGGGATAGTGTCGAGCTTTGAGTGTTGTTGTAGCTGCACAACAGTGGAATTTTGAGTGATATGGCCGAGGCTGGTCCAGCCCATTCTTTATCTTTGTATCTGTCTCTCTCTCCCAAAAAATTGTGATTCTCTGTCAAAAATGTATATCTGGAATTTGGAAACTGAGATAACAACAACTTGCATTTATATCGCGCCTTCATGTAGAAAAATGTTCCAATGTGCTTCACAGGAGTGTAATCAGACAAGAGTTGACATCGAGCCACTAAAGAAGGCAGGTGATCAAACACTTGGTCAAAGAGGTCGGCTTTTAGCAGCATCTTGAGGAGAGAGAGGTGGAGAAGTGAAGAGATTTGGGAAGGAAAATTAGGGCCTAGACGGCTGAACCAATGTTTGGGGGAAGAGAATGAGGATGCACAAGAGGCCAAATTTGGAGGAACGTAGAGGCCTCGGAGGGTTATAGAGTTGTAGGAGGTTACAGAGGAAGGGATGGGCGAGGCCACGGAGAGATTTAAACACAAGGATGAGAATTTTAAATTTGAGGTGTTGGTGACTGGGAGCTAATGTTGGTCAGCGATGAATGGGACTAGTGCGAGTTTGGCTAAGGGCAGCAGAGTTTTGGATGAGTTCAAGTTTATGGAGGGTGGAAGATGTGAGGCAGGCCAGGAGAGTGTTGGAATAGTTGTGTCTGTAGGGAACAAGAGCATGGGTGAGGGTTTCAGTCGCAGATCGGCAGGGGCAGAGACGGGCGATATTACAGAAGTGAAAGAAGGCGGTCTAAGTGTTCCCAGATCACAAGCTCACAATTTCCTCTCCAGTAAAATTGTGAAAACACAGTAACAAGGAGGAACTCTCAAAATCATTTGTTCTTGTCCTCTCTTATTTGTGACATTTGTAACCAGACTGATTGTACTGGCTGCCTTAAATGTCACTGTGCACAGCCCAAGTGACCATCAGCAGGGGTGGGTGTTATCCCCAGTTTAAAGTGTATGTACACACGTCATCAAACCCACAAACAAAGCCGCTCTTTCAAAAATGGTCAATCCATAAATAATCTGCATCGGTTTTATTTACACTGCCTCCTTAATGACACTTCCGTAACAGGAATAGATTTTGGTCCTTCATACACGTGATTGGCATCCAAAACCGGGCCATGAACAACCTCTTCTGCTAAAACTGGTCGAATTATTTTTAGAAGCCGTACCACAACAGGAAAATGCCCAACCAGGGTATTTCCTGTAAATGCTGACCTGATCTCCTATAATAAGTGGTAATGTTAAGAATGTAGGAAGAATTAGGGATGAATTATACATAATCTACAACGCACACAGGCCCTGTGGCCCAATGGGTCCGCGCCGGTGTTGATACACCACACAAGCTCCTCCCACTCGAATTACCATCAGCCGTGGCTCAGTGGGTAGCACTCTCTCGGTGGGAGGGGCCAGGAGTGAGCAGGTACTGCTGGTTGTTTGATTAATGCTGGGGGTTGGAGTGAGTTTGTAAAAAGTTGCTGTTGAGTTTTGGGGATATTTTTTTCCGGTTTTGGGGCCTTTTTGGCCCATAAACAGCAGCCAGATGTGCTGGGCCCCTCAGAGAACAATGTTCCCAGGATGCATTTAATCAGGGGAGAAAATGTTGGGGGAAGGGAGAATAAAAGACCCAAAGATTTGGGCCGGAACCCCAGGAGATTTGGAAAAGAAAACACGGTGGTGGTTCAGTGCAAGGATAAGGAGATACGAGCTTGGGACATTATCCAGGCAGTACATGAGGACTGCGGTGAGAGAAGCTGCTTTGCCTGCTGACCAAAGCCCAATGTTGGGTTTGAGGTCTCGGTCAGTGGCTGAGAGGAGGTGGGAAGACTTTTACTGAGTTTGAAGGTTGGTGATAAGTTCTTGGATGTATCTCTGCTGTACTCTGAAGAGGTGATGGTCTCATTCTTAAACCTGACGGTTTATATTGCGGGCGATGTGCTAATAAAAAAGTTGGAGTCGTGGGACACTAAAATTTGCTCGGCAATAAAGAGGAGATACTCTCCAGGAACGCGGGAAGCAGGTGGAACCCGTTCTGTAAAGATGTGCTTCCCAGAGGGGATGATGTCATTACCCTGCAACATGAAATTTGAGACAATGGAAGGACTGCAGTACTTCCGGGTACTGCATGGTAACCAGGTGAAGATTTGCTATTATTGTCTCGGACACGACCAGCTTGGAAGAAGCTGTCCAGACCTGTACTGCTATAACTGCGGTGAATCTGGACACATTGCTTGGAGCTGCAAGCCAGAGAGCTGTGGGGTGTGTCACAAAGGCCCCACCCTCTGAATGTGAGGCAGAAGGAAGCCCCTTGAGTGACGAGGAGATGGGAGAATGAGCAGGAGGTGTGAGTGGAGTGGCTGGAGGAGCAGAGCAGGCGGAGGACACTGCCGGCGAACGGAATGAGAAAAGAGCACAAGAAGAGGCAGAAAATTGCGGAGCAGAGAACAGGACGGAGATGGTGGAAAACATACCAAGTGTGGTGGAAAAGGACAAAGACAGCGAGGGGCAGCATGGGTCAAGGGCAGAGTCGAGCCATAATACGGCTCAGCTCACCCTAAGGAATCGGGTGTCCGTGGGGGGAGCGGAGGTGGGAACGGGGTAAGTGTAAGTACTCCAAAGAAAGGCGGGGAGTCAGATATCCTGGGGAGCAGGAGGGGGCAAAACAAGGAGAGGGTGCAAGAGGCAGGAGTCTTAAAGGGGCAGCAGGACAACGAGTGGGGAGACAAAGAAGCCAAAAGGGAGCAAGATAGGTGAAGACGCACCATTGTCCCAGAGAGAGAAGAAACGGGGAGCAAGGGTCAGTGGTGGAGCTGAGGCCGAAGGGAGCGGCACTGTTGGAGAAACCACGATAGCAGGAAGACTGTCGAAGGGACATTATATAAGAACACAAGAAATAGGAGCAGGAGTCGGCCATACGGCCCCTCGAGCCTGCTCCGCCATTTAATACCATCATGGCTGAGATAAACCGAGACACTGTCTGCTCTCAGGTGGACGTAAAAGCTCCTCTGGCACCATTTCAAAGAAGAGCAGGGGAGTTATCCCCTGTCCTCGCCAATATTTATCCCTCAATCAACAACAAAAACAAATTATCTGGTCATTATTGGCTGCCCCGTTTCCCACATTACAACAGTGACTACACTCCAAAAGTACTACAGTGGTTGTAAAGCGCTTTGAGACGTCTGGTGCTCGTGAAAGGCGCTATATAAATGCAGGTCTTTCTTTGTGTGAATATGTTTTTTCCAGAGGACGGCCCACTTGCTCTTGTTATTCGTTCCTCTTTATGTGGTTTGTACTTGAGCTGTGAGAACCCTGTAAGGAAGTTCAGTGACAATCAGCTATCTCTGAAACATCGACGGTAGCATATTATACAGTGTGTGAATGAACAGGAATTTCATCTTTTAAAAATAATTAATTTGAAATGTTTGGCCCGAGGCTCACAGCCGTGACTCTGACCCTCTGTGTTGCAGTGGGTAAGTAAATGTCCAGAGTGGGGTCACCCAACCTGGGTTTGGTTTCATATGATCACATTTCTGAGTTTGATTTCGCGATTGTTGCCGGGTGGTGTGAGTCAGGTATTTTGCAGTCAGATATTTATGTTTAAGAATTGAGATATGTTGGGATTTCTCATGGTTCAGTGGACAAATACCCGGTAAGATGTGACACTGAGCCACACTGCCCAGTTATCCCACTCCTGGTCTGTGTGTGTGACTGCTGGGGTGTGGAGACCAATAGGATCAACTGCTCTTCCAGGCTGAGAAGCCATCCACGATGTATTGTTCAGATTCACTTGTGAAGAACAGGCGTTGGGTGAGCTATCAGTAGGCTGGCCCCTCCTGTGAGGTAAGAGACAGTATTATACTAAAAGCAAAGGCTGACACAAATGAAAAGCAATGTGGAAATAAAGCAACAAAGGGATACAAAGAAAGTAAGAGCTGCATAAAGGAATACAGAAAAAACTGGTGAAAATTATCAAAGCAAACAGCAGAAGTTATCAACAACAACAACTGGTATTTATATAGCACCTTTAATGTAGTGAAACTTCCCAAGGGGCTTCACAGGAGTATTATGAGAGATAAAATTTGACACCAAGCTGCATAAGCAGAAATTAGTGCAGGTGATCAAAAGCTTGGTCAAAGAGGTATGTTTTAAGGATTGTCTTGAAGGAGGAAAGAGAGGCGGAGAGGTTTAGGCAGGGAGTTCCAGAGCTTGGGGCCCAGGCAACAGAAGGCACGGCCACCAATGGTGGAGCGATTATAATCAGGGATGGGCAAGAGGGCAGAATTAGAGAAGCACAAACATCTCGGGGGACTGTATGGCAGGAGGAGATTACAGAGATAGGGAGGGGCGAGGCCATGGAAGGATTTGAAAACAAGGATGAGAACTTTGAAATCGAGGCATTGCTTCACCGGAAGCTAATGTAAGTCAGCGAGCTCAGGGGTGATGGGTGAGTGGGACTTGGTGCGAGTTAGGACACGGACAGCCGAGTTTTGGATCACCTCTAGTTTACGTAGGGCCGAATGTGGAGGCCGGCTAGGAGTGCTTTGGAATAGTCAAGTCACGAGGTGACAAAGGCACTGATGGGTGTTTCAGTTTATTTAGAGAAAGGGAGTGGTTGAAGGGGAATGTGGGCCCAATAAAGACAGATACAGGCGAGACTATAATAGATTATAAGGGCATGGCAGACTTGGGCAATGGAAACTGCATCCATTTAGAAGAATTTACTGGAGTTAATGCATGTAAAAAATGTCACTGTGTAAATATTGTGACTGAAGAGAGACAGATCTCCAGGACCTGCTGGTTACCACCCCGGATATTAAAAGAAACCAGTGAGGAAATTGTAGATGTGTTTGTCATTGTTTTCCAGAATCCTCTAGAATCAGGAATTATGTCCTTGGTCTGGAAAATTGCAAATGGTGCTCCATATTTGAAGAAGGGAGGAGGCAGAAAGCAAGTAACTACTGACCTGTCAGTTTAATGTCAGTTGTGGGGAAGTTGCTGGAATAGATCACCAGGGACAGAGTGACCGAGCACGTGGACAAGTCTGAGCTGATCAAAGAGAGCCAGCACGGATTGTGAAGACTAGGTCATGTCTGGTTCATCGAGCTGAATGTGTTTCGGAGCTCACTCACATGGTGGATAGGGGAGTGTCTACGGATGTGGCCTGCATGAACTTCCAGAAAGATCAGGTTCCTGACAGATTATCAAACATGAGAAGGCATGGAATTGAAGGGGACTCAGTGACATGTGTTGGTCATTGGTTGAGAGATAGGAGACAGTGACAGGTACTCTGATTAGCAGGATGTGACAAGTGGTGTTTCCCAGGGATCGGGACTGGGGCCTCAGCTCTTCACCATATTTATTAGTGATTTGGATGGAGGGACAGAGTTGTACATCCAAGATGGCACTGAGTTGGAGACACAGTAAGTTGTGCAGATGGGAACAGGAAGTTACAAAGGTACAGAGACAGACTCAGTGAGAGGGCAAAACTGGCAGGTGGGGTTTATTAGAGGGAAATGTGAGGTCATCCATTTTGGATCCAAGAAAGACAAATCGGAATATTTTTGAATGTGTTTTACTTGTATGGGGTGTTTGTGAACATCATTGAGTGGGATACACCTATTTATGTGTCTCTATCTATACAGCAATCTATATTAAAATTCAGGCACCAGTGGACTTTAAGCAGGAATTTTTAAAAGAACATAAACTGATTATATTATACAAATATATATTAATTAAGTGCCGTAGCAAATTAAGATCCTCTTTCTTAGCTGAAACCACCTTTAGTGTTTTGAACTTGCCTTGTAGTCAGCAAATACACGAGGATCGGTCACTGCTTTGAAATGTAAATCGCTGGTGAAACTAGTGAAAGTGGGTTACATAGAAACATAGAAAATATGTGCAGGATTAAGCCATACGGCCCTTCGAGCCTGCACCACCATTCAATAAGATCATGGCTGATCATTCACCCCAGTATCCCTTTCCTGATTTCTCTCCATACCACTTGATCCCTTTCGCCATAAGGGCCATATCCAACTCCCTCTTGAATATATCTAACGAACTGGTATCAACAACTCTCTGCAGAAGAGAATTCCACAGGTTAACAACTCTCTGAGAGAAGAAGTTTCTCCTCACCTCGGTTCTAAATGGCTTACCCCTTATCCTTAGACTATGACGCCTGGTTCTGGACTTTCCCAACATCGGGAACATTCTTCCTACATCTAACCTGTCCAGTCCCATCAGAATTTTATATGTTTCTATGAGATCCCCTCTCATTCTTCTAAACTCCAGTGAATACAGGTCCAGTTGATCCAGTCTCTCCTCATATGTCAGTCCTGCCATCCCGGGAATCAGTCTAGTGAACCTTCGCTGCACTCCCTCAATAGCAAGAATGTCCTTCCTCAGATTAGGAGACCAAAACTGAACACAATATTCCAGGTGAGGTCTCACCAAGGCCCTGCACAGCTGCAACAAGAACTCCCTGCTCCTATACTCAAATCCACTAGCTATGAAGGCCAACATACCATTTGTCCTCTTCACCACCTGCTGCACCTGCCGACTAACCTTCAATGACTGATGTACATGACACCCAGGTCTCGTTGCACCTCCCCTTTTCCTAATCTGCCGCCATTCAGATAATATTCTGCCTTCGTGTTTTTGGCACTAAAATGGACAACCCCACATTTATCCACATGATACTGCATCCATCATGTATTTGCCCACTCACCTAACCTGTCCAAATCACCCTGCAGCCTCTTAGCATCCTCCTCACAGCTCACACTGCCACCCAGCTTAGTGTCATCTGCAAACTTGGAGATATTACACTCAATTCCTTCATCTAAATCATTGATATATATATTGTAAATAGCTGGGGTCCCAGCACTGAGCCCTGCGGCACCCCACTAGTTACTGCCTGCCATTCTGAAAAGGACCCATTTATCCTGACTTTCTGCTTCCTGTCTGCCAACCAGTTCTCTATCCACATCAATACATTACCCCCAATACCATGTGCTTTAATTTTGCACACCAATCTCTTGTGTGGGACCTTGTCAAAAGCCTTTTGAAAGTCCAAATACACCACATCCACTGGTTCTCCCTTGTCCACTTTACTAGTTACACTTCTCAAAAAATTCTAAAAGATTTGTCAAGCATGATTTCCCTTTCATAAATCCATGCTGACTTGGACCAATCCTGTCACTGCTTTCCAAATGCACTGCTATTTGATCTTTAATAATTGATTCCAACATTTTCCCCATGACTGATGTCAGGCTAACTGGTCTATAATTACCTGTTTTCTCTCTCCCTCCTTTTTTAAAAAGTGGTGTTACATTAGCTACCCTCCAGTCCATAGGAATTGATCCAGAGTCGATAGACTGTTGGAAAATGATCACCAATGCATCCACTATTTCTAGGGCCACTTCCTTAAGTGCTCTGGGATGCAGGCCCCGGGTATTTATCGGCCTTCAATCCCATCAATTTCTAAAACACAATTTCCTGACTAATCAGGATTTCCTTCAGTTCCTCCTTCTCCCTAGACCCTCGGTCCCCTTGTATTTCCAGAAGGTTATTTGTGTCTTCCTTCGTGAAGACAGAACCAAAGTATTTGTTCAATTGGTCTGCCATTTCTGTGTTCCCCATTATAAATTCACCTGAATCCGACTGCAAGGGACCTACGTTTGTCTTCACAAACTTTTTTCTCTTCACTTGTCTATAGAAGCTTTTGCAGTCAATTTTTATGTGCCCAGCAAGCTTCCTCTCAATCTCTATTTTCCCCCTCCTTATTAAAACCTTTGTCCTTCTCTGCTGAATTCTAAATTTCTCCTGGTCCTCAGGTTTGCTGCTTTTTCTGGCCAATTTATATGCATCTTCCTTGGATTTAACACTGTCCTTAATTTCCCTTGTTAGCCACGGTTGAGCTCCCTTCCCCGTTTTATTTTTACCCCAGACAGGGATGTACAATTGTTGAAGTTCATCCATGTGATCTTTAAATGTTTGCCATTGCCTATCCACCATCAATCCTTTTAAGTATCATTCGCCAGTCTATTCTAGCCAATTCACGTCTCATACCATCGAAGTTACCTTTCCTTAAATTCAGAACCCTAGTCTCTGAATTAACTTTGTCACTTTCCATCTTAATAAAGAATTCAACATATTATGGCCACTCTTTCCCAAGGGGCCTCGAGCAACAAGATTGTTAATTAGTCCTTTCTCGTTACACATCACCCAGTCTAGGATGGCCAGCCCTCTAGTTGTTCTTCGACATATTGGTCTGGAAAACCATCCCTAATACACTCCAGGAAATCCTCCTCCACCGTACTGTACCTGTTTGGTTAGCCCAATCTATATGTAGATTAAAGTCGCCCATGATAACTGCTGAATCTTTATTGCATGCATCCCTAATTTCTTGTTGGTGTTGTCCCCAAACTCACTACTACTGTTTGGTGGTCTGTCCACAACTCCCACTAGCGTTTTCTGCCCTTTAGTATTCCGCAGCTCTACCCATACAGATTCCAGATCATCTAAGCCAATGTCCTTCCTTACTATTGCATTCACTCCTTCTCTAACCAGCAATGTTACCCTACCTCCTTTTCCTTTCTGTCTATCCTTCCTGAATGTTGAATACCCCTGAATGTTGAGTTCCCAGCCTTGGTCACTCTGGGGCCATGTCTCCATAATCCCAATTATATCATATTCGTTAATAGCTGCCTGAGCAGTTAATTCATCCACCTTATTACGAATACTCCTCGTATTGAGGCACAGAGCCTTCAGCCTTGTCTTTTTAACACTCTTTGTCCCTTTAGACTTTTGCTGTAATGTGGCCCTTTTTGATTTTTGCCTTTGGTTTCTCTGCCCTCCACTTTTATTTTTTCTTCTTTCTATTTTTTCCTTCTCCCACCATTTTATTTCCCTGTC
The DNA here is from genome assembly GCF_044704955.1 of Pristiophorus japonicus. NCBI lineage: Eukaryota > Metazoa > Chordata > Chondrichthyes > Pristiophoridae > Pristiophorus > Pristiophorus japonicus. The sequence goes on from NW_027253510.1 coordinate 126,257, forward strand.
TCCCTGCATAGGTTCCCATCCCCCTGCCATATTAGTTTAACCACTCCCAAACAGCACTAGCAAACACTCCCCCTCGGACATTGGTTCCTGTCCTGCCCAGGTGCAGACCGTCCGGTTTGTACTGGTCCCACCTCCCCCAGAACCGGTTCCAATGTCCCAGGAATTTGAATCCCTCCCTGCTGCACCACTCCTCAAGTCACGTATTCATCTGAGCTATCCTGTGATTACTACTCTGACTAGCATGTGGCACTGGTAGCAATCCTGAGATTACTACCTTTGAGGTCCTGCTTTTAATTTAACTCCTAGCTCCCTAAATTCAGCTTGTAGGACTTCATCCCATTTTTTACCTATATCGTTGGTAGCTATATGCACCACGACAACTGGCTGTTCACCCTTCCCCTCCAAAATGTCCTGCAGCCGCTCTGAGACATCCCTGACCCTTGCAAGGAGGCAACATACCATCCTGGAGTCTCGATTGCGGCCACAGAAACGTCTATCTATTCCCCTTACAATAGAATCCCCTACCACGATAGCTCCTGCACTCTTCTTCCTGCCCTCCTGTGCAGCAGAGCCATCCATCATGCCATGAACTTGACTGCTGCTGCCTTCCCCTGATGACTCATACCCCCCCAATAGTACCCAAAACGCTGTGTCTGTTTTGCAGGGAGATGACCACAGGGGAGCCCTGCACTATCTTCCTTCCACTGCTCTGCCTGATGGTCACCCATTCCTTATCTGCCTAAGTAACCTTTGCCTGCGCTGTGACCAACTCACTAAATATACTATTCATGACATCCTCAGCATCGCAGATGCTCCAGAGTGAATCCATGCGCAGCTCCAGTGCCGCAATGCGGTCTGTCAGGTGCTGCAGCAGGATATACTTCCTGCACATGTAGTCGTCAGGGACACTGGAAGCATCCCTGGCTTCCCACATAGCACAGGGGGAGCATGACATGTGTCTGAGCTTTCCTACCATGACTTAACCCTTAGATTAACTTAATTTGGCAACAATGTCAAAGGTAACCTACTGATAAGGAAATACAAGGAAGAAAAAAAGATTAAATACTCACCAATCCACCAGCCAATCACTTACCCGCTTGGCTGTGATGTCGCCCTTTGATTTCTTTCTACTTCTTTGTTTACCTTCTGCCTCTGCACCAGATAGTCTCCCGACTCACCGGTCCTCGAACTCCTGCTGCCTATCGAAATCTCGGGCCTTTTATAGGCCTCCCGACTCACCGCTCCTCGAACTCCTGCTGCCTATCGAAATCTCGGGCCTTTTATAGACCTCCCAACTCACCGCTCCTCGAAGTCTCGCTGTCTCTCGAACTCTCGGGCCTTTTATAGGCTCCTGACTCACCGCTCCTCGAACTCCCGCTGCCTCTCGAACTCTCGGGCCTTTTATAGGCTCCTGACTCACCGCTCCTCGAACTCCCGCTGCCTCTCGAACACTCGGGCCTTTTATAGGCCTCCCGACTCACCGCTCCTCGAACTCCCGTTGCCTGTTGAACTCTCGGGCCTTTTTCTAGTGTCGGGGGCAGGAAGCAGTGGCAGCAAAGGTAAGAAGGGATATTAGTTCACCAGTGCCAGCTGCTCCCTTCCTTTATTGATTTGTTGCTAGCCCATTCTCTCTCAATTCACCAATGTTGCTGTTAATCCATTCATCTGCTGATGTGCCTGCTGCTTCAGGAATTGATTTCCGTGTGTCCATGGCTCTGGAGTTGGTTCAGTTCTCACTGTCCCACTAACTTACTGATTTGTTGGTATTGCCACTGCTCCCATTTATTCACTGATGCTCACAACTCCATTCGTTTTCTAACCAGAATTTGGGGTTTGCAGTTCTCCGTGTGTTTAATCCGGTCCGCCAATACTTGGAGAAGCCGGGCTCCCCCTCGCTGTTTGCCGAGTGTGTTTGTGGCTGCCCAAATCCAATTGTGGGCTGCAGCCCGACCCATTCAATGAGAACAACTTGTATTTATAGTGCCTTTAACGTAATAAACCCTCACAAGGCGCTTCTCAGGAACGGTATCAGACACAATTTGACACCGAGCCACATAAACAGATATTAAGCCAGGTGAAGAGATCGGGTTTAAGGAGTGACCAAAAGGAAGTAGAGACGGAGAGGTTTAGGGAGGGAATGCCACAGCTTCGGGCCCAGACAGCTGAAGGCACGGCCACCAGAATGGTGGGGCGAAGGAAGTGGGGGATGCACAAGAGGCCAGAATTGGAGTGCAGAGTTCCCGGAGGGTTGAAGGGCTGGAGGAGGTTACAGAGATAGGGAAAGGGCAAGGCCGTGGAGAGATTGTAAACTCACTACCTGACTGATTTCATTTCCTCGAGTGGTTGAGTCTGAAGTGAGCACTCGTACCTACCCACCCAACACATTTACAATCACCCAATTGATATTTTTGGCCGAACCGACCCCCCAGACTCCTCGTTAGCTGTTGTTGGGCCTTGAGCCTACTTGAGGCTGATTGGCCTATGTTGCAATCCAGATGAACTCGAAGCACACCCCAGGACTCGCTTATCAGGCACTAAACGGCCACCTACGCTTATTTAACGGAACTGGCGCCAGCACCATTAGCATACTCGAGGGTCCTAGCGCCTGCTTTAGGCGGCCGTCCCGAATGCCTGAAAATCTTCTGGGGCCATTGGATGTTTTCAGGTGCTCTTGGGGTGAAGGGCAGACCCTGGGAAATTGGTCATTCTTGCTCCTGTTTTCCGTCTGGATAATGGGCGCAACGATGACCAATTTCTCACCCAATATTTCTCCAAAGCAAACAATCTCAGGCTGTTCAAACTCTCCTCATAGCCTCAGGTGCCTGAAGACAGAAACTTTTCTTTCACAGCCATAGTTCCCCAGCCTGTTTTGAAATAACGATGTTTTCAGTGATTGCCGTCCAAGATAACTATTAAGCAATTCATTAATAAGAGGAAGTTGAGTAACAGAAGCAAGGACATCCTTGGGGCTCAGTGCAATAAACCACATTGTGGAGTCTTGCTGGGACCCAAATTCCTCTTTATTTTTAAAGCTCAGATTTTAACCAACAGGCCATCTCTTGGAGCAGGGGGAGTCAGTTAGTAACTCTGCCCTCCCCATGTCTCCCAGGAGTTAATGCCCAGTTAATGGACATGTGAGAAACTGTGCAACACCACATATCCCATCCGGCATTGCAAACCCATTTAAAGTAGTTCCAAACTTCTGTGTTTTTAAAATATTTTTCTATTTGTGACATTCAGAGTGAAGCATTTTAGAGCCACCGGTTTCTTTCTCCTTTTCTCCCCCTTCACATTACTGTGGCCGCAACCGAGACTCCAGGATGGTATGTTGCCTCCCTGGTGCAAGGGTCAAGGATGTCTCGGAGCGGGTGCAGGACATTCTGAAAAGGGAGGGCGAACAGCCAGTTGTCGTGGTGCACATTGGTACCAACGATATAGGTAAAAAAAGGGATGAGGTCCTACAAGACGAATTTAAGGAGCTAGGAGCTAAATTAAATTAATAAAACGTAGGACCTCAAAAGTAGTAATCTCGGGATTGCTACCACTGCCATGTGCTAGTCAGAGTAGGAATCGCAGGATAGCTCAGATGAATACGTGGCTTGAGCAGTGGTGCAGCAGGGAGGGATTCAAATTCCTGGGGCATTGGAACCGGTTCTGGGGGAGGTGGGACCAGTACAAACCGGATGGTCTGCACCTGGGCAGGACCGGAACCAATGTCCTAGGGGGAGTGTTTGCTAGTGCTGTTGGGGAGGAGTTAAACTAATATGGCAGGGGGGTGGGAACCAATGCAGGGAGACAGAGGGAAACAAAATGGAGACAAAAGCAAAAGACAGAAAGGAGATGAGTAAAAGTGGAGGGCAGAGAAACCCAAGGCAAAAAACAAAAAGGGCCACTGTACAGCAAAATTCTAAAGGGTCAAAGTGTAATAAAAAGGCAAGCATGAAAGCTCGGTGCCTCAATGCAAGGAGTATTCGGGACCCAGGAGAGGGCTCTGAGCTAGTTAGAATGGGTGAGAGCTCAGATGAACAGGGCCCTAAGAAAGAATTCAAAAGGCAGGAGGCAACAGAGCAGAGTAGCACTGGGGTAAGTGTAAACCACAAGGTGATAGGAAGAGACAATATGTATGAATATAAAGGGGCTGCAGGAGGGGTCAAAACTACAAATCATGGTTTAAAAACTAGTATTAAAACACTCTACCTAAACGCACGCAGCATTCAAAATAAAGTAAATGAGTTGACGGCACAAATCATTACAAATGGGTATGATTTGGTGGCCATTACAGAAATGTAGTTGCAAGTTGGCCAAGACTGGGAATTAAACATACAGGGGTATCTAACAATTCGGAAAGATAGACAAGAAGGGAAAGGAGGTGGGGTAGCTCTGTTAATAAAGGATGATATCAGGGCAGTTGTGAGAGACGATATTGGCTCTAATAAACAAAATGTTGAATCATTGTGGGTGGAGATTAGAGATAGCAAGGGGAAAAAGTCACTGGTGGGGTTAGTTTATAGGCCCCCAAATAATAATTTCACGGTGGGGCGGGCAATAATCAAGGGAATAATGGAGGCATGTGAGAAAGGAACGGCAGTAATCATGGGGGATTTTAACCTACATATCGATTGGTCAAATCAAATCGCACGGGGTAGCCTTGAGGAGGAATTCATAGAATGCATACGGGATTGTTTCTTAGAACAGTATGTTACAGAACCTACAAGGGAGCAAGCGATCTTAGATCTGGTCCTGTGTAATGAGACAGGAATAATAAACGATCTCCTAGTAAAAGATCCTCTCGGAATGAGTGATCACAGTATGGTTGAATTTGTAATACAGATTGAGGATGAGGAAGTAGTGTCTCAAACGAGCGTACTATTCTTAAACAAAGGGGACTACAGTGGGATGAGGGCAGAGTTGGCTAAAGTAGACTGGAAACACAGACTAAACGGTGGCACAATTGAGGAACATTGAATGACTTTTAAGGAGCTCTTTCATAGTGCTCAACAAAAATATGTTCCAGTGAAAAAGAAGGGCGGTAAGAGAAGGGATAACCAGCCGTGGATAACCAAGGAAATAAAGGAGAGTATCAAATTAAAAACCAATGCATAGAAGGTGGCCAAGGTTAGTGGGAAACCAGAAGATTGGGAAAATTTTAAACGACAGCAAAGAATGACTAAGAAAGCAATAAAGAAAGGAAAGATAGATTACGAAAGTAAACTTGCGCAAAACATAAAAACAGATAGTAAAAGCTTTTACCGATATATAAAAAGGAAAAGAGTGACTAAAGTAAATGTTGGTCCCTTAGAAGATGAGAAGGGGGATTTAATAATGGGAAATGTGGAAATGGCTGAGACCTTAAACAATTATTTTGCTTCGGTCTTCACAGTGGAAGACACAAAAACCATGCCAAAAATTGCTGGTCACGGGAATGTGGGAAGGGAGAACCTTGAGACAATCACTATCACTAGGGGAGTAGTGTTGGACAGGCTAATGGGACTCAAGGTAGACAACTTTGAAATGCATCCCAGGGTATTAAAAGAGATGGCGGAAGTTATAGCAGATGCATTCGTTATAGTCTACCAAAATTCTCTGGACTCTGGGGAGGTACCAGCGGATTGGAAAGCAGCTAATGTAACGCCTCTGTTTAAAAAGGGGGGCAGACAAAAGGCAGGTAACTATAGGCCGGTTAGTTTAACATCTGTAGTGGGGAAAATGCTTGAAGCTATCATTAAGGAAGAAATAGCAGGACATCTAGATAGGAATAGTGCAATCAAGCAGACGCAGCATGGATTCATGAAGGGGAAATCATGTTTAACTAATTTACTGGAATTCTTTGAGGAGATAACGAACATGGTGGATAGAGGTGTACTGATGTATGTGGTGTATTTAGATTTCCAAAAGGCATTCGATAAGGTGCCACACAAAAGGTTACTGCAGAAGATAAAGGTACGCGGAGTCAGAGGAAATGTATTAGCATGGATAGAGAATTGGCTGGCTAACAGAAAGCAGAGAGTCGGGATAAATGGGTCCTTTTCGGGTTGGAAATCGGTGGTTAGTGGTGTGCCACAGGGATCTGTGCTGGGACCACAACTGTTTACAATATACATAGATGACCTGGAAGAGGGGACGGAGTGTAGTGTAACAAAATTTGCAGATGACACAAAGATTAATGAGAAAGCGGGTTGTGTAGAGGATACAGAGAGGCTGCAAAGAGATTCAGTTAGGTTAAGCGAATGGGCTAAGGTTTGGCAGATGGAATACAATGTCGGAAAATGTGAGGTCATCCACCTTGAAAAAAAACAGTAAAAGGGAATATTATTTGAATGAGGAGAAATTACAACATGCTGAGGTGCAGAGGGACCTGGGGGTCCTTGTGCATGAATCCCAAAAAGTTAGTTTGCAGGTGCAGCAGGTAATCAGGAAGGCGAATGGAATGTTGACCTTCATTGCGAGAGGGATGGAGTACAAAAGCAGGGAGGTCCTGCTGCAACTGTACAGGGTATTGGTGAGGCCGCACCTGGAGTACTGCGTGCAGTTTTGGTCACCTTACTTAAGGAAGGATATACTAGCTTTGGAGAGGGTACAGAGACGATTCACTAGACTGATTCCGGAGATGAGGGGGTTACCTTATGATGATAGATTGAGTAGACTGGGTCTTTAATCGTTGGAGTTCAGAAGGATGAGGGGTGATCTTACAGAAACATTTGAAATAATGAAAGGGATAGACAAGATAGAGGCAGAGAGGTTGGTTCCACTGGTCGGGGAGACTAGAACTAGGGGGCACAGCCTCAAAATACGGGGGAGCCAATTTAAAACCGAGTTGAGAAGGAATTTCTTCTCCCAGAGGGTTGTGAATCTGTGGAATTCTCTGCCCAAGGAAGCAGTTGAGGCTAGCTCATTGAATGTATTCAAATCACAGATAGATAGATTTTTAACCAATAAGGGAATTACGGGGAGTGGGCGGGTAAGTGGATCTGAGTCCACGGCCAGATCAGCCATGATCTTGTTGAATGGCGGAGCAGGCTCGAGGGGCTAGATGGCCGACTCCTGTTCCTAATTCTTATGATCTTATTATGATCTTATTTCCTCCCCAACCCCCTCTTTTCTAATGATGAAAGCAATGGCCAGATTGCACGTGTGGTGGCCCAGTATCGATGCGGACTTAGAGTCCTGTGTGCACAAATGTAATACATGTTCACAGTTAAGCAGTGCATCCAGGGAGGCGCCACTAAGTTTATGGTCCTGGCCCTCCAAACCGTAGTCTTGGGTCCACGTCGACTGTGCAGGACCATTCTTGGGAAAAATGTTTTTAGCGGTTGTAGATGCGTACTCCAAATGGATTGAATGTGTGATAATGTCGGCAAGCACGTCTGCAGCCAGCATTGAAAGCCTACGGGCAATGTTTGCCATGTACGGCCTGCCTGATGTCCTTGTAAGTGACAATGGGCCGTGCTTTACCAGTGCCGAATTCAAGGAATTCATGACCCGCAATGGGTTCAAACTGACAAGTCTGCCCCGTTTATGCCAGCGTCCAATGGTCAGGCAGAACGAGCAGTTCAAACAATCAAGCAGAGCTTGAAAAGGGTAACTGAAGGTTCACTGCAGACTCGTTTATCCCGAGTCCTGCTTAGTTAACACACAAGACCCCACTTGCTCACTAGGGTCCCTCCCACTGAACTGCTCACGAAAAGGGTCCTTAAGACAAGGCTCTCATTAGTCCACCCTGATCTACACGAACAGGTAGTGAGCAGGCGGCTTCAACAGAATACATATCATGATCGCGCAAATGTGTCATGCGACATTGAAGTAAATGACCCGGCATTTGTGTAACTATGGACAAGATCCCAAGTGGCTTGCTGGCACTGTTTTGGCCAAAGAGGGGAGTAGGGTGTTTGTGGTCAAACTTGCAAATGGAATCACCTGCAGAAAACACTTGGACCAAACCAAACTCAGATTTACGGTCTATCCAGAACAACCCAAAATAGACTCTACCTTTTTCGACCCTCCAACAAACACACAAGTGGCAACCGACCCAGCGGTTGACCACAAAGCAGAACCCATCACCCGCAGCAACCCAGCAAGGTTCACCACCCCCAGCAGCCCAGCAAGGCCAGCTGCGCAGCAACCCAGCGAGGGCCCAACAAACGACTCACCAAGACCAGCATTTACACCGAGACGATCAACCGGGGAAAGGAAGGCCCCAGATCGACTCACATTGTAAATAGTGACACTATTGACTTTTTGGTGTGGGGGGGGGGAAGTGTTGTTATGTATGTAAACCTGTAAATACCATGTCTAACCACCAGGGGGCTTATCCCCTGGAGTCCCAAGGGATCCCCTTGGGAGCACCTGTATATAAGGAGGTCTCACAGGCTGGAGAGGCACTCTGAGACCTGTAATAAAAGACTACAGTCACATTAACTTTGAGCTTGCAGTATCTAGTCTGACTCTTTATTCAAGACATAACAGATATAATTTCCAAACCTGCCACATTGCTGCCACAATTTCTGATCTATGAGGGGGACCCGCATGAATGTCCATTACCCCTGATTAACTTTGAGACCCATCCTGTGCAGAGAGAGCCCATACAGGGTGCGCCAGATGTCTACATCGATGGGGCCTCATATCACATTGAAGGATCCCCCACACCGGGTATGCTGTGGTATTGCCAGAAAGAACCATCCAGCGAAGATGCAACAGGCAATCCTCACAATATGCAGAAATCGCTGCACTTCTAATTGCTGTGAAGGAGACCTCAGATAGACCGGTGAATATTTGGTCTGATAATGCCTATGCATAAACACCATGTTCTCCTTGCCCCTATACCACAAAAATGACTATCGTACGATATATGGCAAGGCCCTGGTCCATGGGCCCTGGTTACGCCTGCTCTGGTCATACCTTGGATAGCGATCCCAGCCCTGCTTCATAGGAAAGGTAGCAGCCCATAGAAAAGGGGGTCCACATAGCGAGGCAAATTCCAGAGCAGACAGAGCCCCCAAGGATGCTGCAATTGATGGGGAGATAGAGGATATAGTTGTTGAGCCCTGCAATGCAGTTAGCAAGGGCTCCCCACAGATCACCTAGATTTAAAATCCCTGCAGCAGCAATACTGGTCATAAGCACCTGGCACGAGGAAGGCAGACCCCTTCCTCAACCAACAGCCTGGGCTCCCAATACCAGACTAGCCACTGACCCTGACTCAGATGAGAAGTTGCTGATGTTCCAAAGAAAGCCGAACGCCTGCCCATGGTGTGTGTTCCACCAGAGATGGGTCAGGAACTGCTCTCCCTCTTTCACTCCCACCCCACAGCAGAGCACTATTCGGCCCTGGTAACCTTCTATAAGGTAGCATCCAGAGCTTGGTGACCTTCCATGAGGGAAACAATCGACCAATATGTGGCACGATGCCTACCATGCCTGCAACACAATCTTCCCGCGTGTACTAACTGAACCTTGCTTCAAAGCGCGCCTCCACCTCAAGGGCCATGGACTCACCTCCAAGTAGACTTCATTGGGCCACTTGTACAGGTGCAAGGTAATTTCAGCATGCCCTAGTGGTGCTGGATCAATTCACTAAATGGATCGAAGCATTCCCCTGCCTCTCCAACACCACAATCACAGCAGCCAACACACGACTGAATCATGTGTTTTGTAGGTAGGGAGTACTGGTACAAGTGGACAGCGATCAAGGTTCACACTTTACCAGTAGGATTTTTACCCACCTGTTGGAAATGTTGGGGTAAAACACAAACTACATATTGCTCACCGCCCCCAGTCGCCCGGAGGGGTTAAAAGGGGGAACAGCGACAGTGCACTGGAAATACGGGAAGGGGAGGGTCTCTGCTGGAGATGTTATTGTACTGTAGTGAACCCCTGATGTGTGGCGTACACCTTACGAGGTGTACAATGTATCAGGCCCAGTATGTGTATACAAGTCATGGGGAACATTGTGTGACAACCAATGCCAAGACGACGAGGCATGGGACTTAGGAATAACCTATTAAGTCGTCCACCTTTTGTTTCACGCCAACCGCCCCAACTGTATTGGGTGACTATCGGCTGCTCCCGGTAAGCATTCATAACATCACCGACGTCAGGGTAGTGTTTCTAGAACAAGCAGAGGCCCTGAGAGTGGTGGATAACTTTGGCCGTCCACTTTCCCCTCTCTCTCTCCAAGCTTAAAATCCATTCTACAGCAGTCATCCACCTCACACAAACATTTAATACAATGAGACAGAACAATGCCATAAACAGCAGAGCTATACAAAAGCTAAGAGTCAGCCCATGGTGGAAAACAGTGTATGATGGAGGACAACACCCCTGGCTCACGACCCTCTCTCTCAATGTTTATGATATCATCATAAGGAAAATGAGGAAGAGGATGAGACAAATAAGGAGGATTTTAATTTGGAAATAAGACAATTTTTACGTGACATAATTGGTGACCATTAGGATCTGCTACGTGAGAAAACTCCTGAGAAAGCTGAACCACCATATGCGAGCCCTGTGGAGATAAACCAAATGAAGGGTCAATTAGGATATTTCTGCCTCGAGGCAGGACATTTGTAAGAATAAAGATATATATTAATGATAGAATTGATATGGAATGTATGTAATAACGGTGAATTGTGTGTGTGTGTATAACTGTCGAAAGTGCAGATTACAGACAGGTTGCAGTTCAAGAGACAAAATACATCCAGTTAAAGCCTCCTCTTCTGCGTGGAGCTTAAGGAACAAAAGGAATATGATTTTTGGGTGGGCAGGCCCATCAAAACTCACCAAACTAGAAAAGGTGTTAATGGGAAAACGATTAACCTAATCAAGGAGCAGTTCCAATTCCTGCAGACAGTCACATGGGTGAGGAGAGCCAATAAAGAACTGCCTTGGAACCAAGACCCAATTCTGGGGCTTTACCAACGAAACTCCAGTGAATACAGACCCAGTCGATCCAGTCTCTCCTCATATATCAGTCCCGCCATCCCGGGAATCAGTCTGGTGAACCTTCGCTGCACTCCCTCAATAGCAAGAACGTCCTTCCTCAGATTAGGAGACCAAAACTGAACACAATATTCCAGGTGGGGCCTCACCAAGGCCCTGTACAACTGCAGTAAGACTTCCCTGCTCCTATATTCAAATCCCCTAGCTATGAAGGCCAACATGCCATTTGCCTTCTTCACTGCCTGCTGTACCTGCATGCCAACCTTCAATGACTGATGTACCATGACACCCAAGTCTTGTTGCACCTCCCCTTTACCTAATCTGCCACAATTCAGATGATATTCTGCCTTCATATTTTTTCCACCAAAGTGGATAACTTCACATTTATCCACATTGTACTGCATCTGCCATGCATTTGCCCACTCACCTAACCTGTCCAAGTCACCCTGCAGCCTCTTAGCGTCCTCCTCACAGCTCACACCGCCACTCAGTTTAGTGTCATCTGCAAACTTGGAGTTATTACACTCAATTTCTTCATCTAAATCATTGGTGTATATTGTAAATATCTGGGGTCCCAGCACTGAGCCCTGCGCACCCCACTAGTCACTGCCTATCATTCTGAAAAGGACCCGTTTATCCCGACTCTCTGCTTCCTGTCTGCCAACTAGTTCTCTATCCATGTCAATACATTACCCCCAATACCATGTGCTTTAATTTTGCATACCAATCTCTTGTGTGGGACCTTGACAAAAGCCTTTTGAAGGTCCAAATACACCACATCCACTGGTTCTCCCTTGTCCACTCTACTAGTTACATCCCCAAAAATTTCTAGAAGATTTCTAAACTTGGTTGAAATACAGAAACTCCAACATGAAACATACCCAATCAAGGTTACCTTACAGAGAAATCTTCAACTGAAGAGGAGAGAGTAATAGAACATTGTACGAGGAACATGTGTTTGAAACACAGCTAATCTGTGTTTTCAGCATGAGTTGGCGGATCGTGTTTCGCAATGGTTGAGCGGTAAGTAGCTGAACCAGTGGTTCTGGGTCAGGTGACCACTCCCGGGGAGGTCAGGATAAACTCAGTCTGGATCGACAAGGTCCTGCAGCTGCCCTCAGTGTTCTGAGTTCGGTGAGAATGAGCAAGGCTCCCACTCCTTATCGTTATGTAGTGACCATACTAGAAATGCAAATGTGCAGCTAACGGAGAGGGCAGCTCTTTAACTCCTCCCACGGTCTAATCCTGCCAACACTCATCGTCAAGGCTCATGTGTGACTCATTTGGCCAAAACCCAACAGGCATCCGGCACTTGTGGAAGTGTATCCCACTCCTTTTATACTTCCCTCTGTGCTCTCTGGTCTCTCACTGTATCCCGCTCCTTTTGTACTTCACACTGTGCTCTGGTCTCTCACTGTATCCCGCTCCTTTTGTACTTCCCTCTGTGCTCTGGTCTCTCACTGTATCCCGCTCCTTTTGTACTTCCCTCTGTGCTCTCTGGTCTCTCACTGTATCTCGCTCCTTTTGTACTTCCCTCTGTGCTCTCTGGTCTCTCACTGCATCCCACTCCTTTTGTACTTCCCTCTGTGCTCTCTGGTCTCTCACTGTATCCCACTCCTTTTGTACTTCCCTCTGTGCTCTCTGGTCTCTCACTGTATCCCGCTCCTTTTGTACTTCCCTCTGTGCTCTCTGGTCTCTCACTGCATCCCACTCCTTTTGTACTTCTCTCTCTAATGTTGATATGTCCTTACTATTCAGTATAAATGCACACAAGGCCCATACTTGAGAGAAGGTCACTCTGTGACCAGTAATCTTTATTAGCCAGCACTCATGACGAAGGTGGGTGGAGCTTCCCTTTTTATTCCTGGAAGTCCAGGTTAGGAGTGTCTCCCACAAGTTCACCACCTAGTGGTCAGTGTTCACATGGTGTAGAACTTAGGTCAGTTTATACATGGGTTACAATGACAGTTGAATACATGACATCACCTCTCCCCCAAAGTCTTATTGGGATCACAGGTTAAGTCTCTCTGGTGGTTTATGCTCCCTTATAGAGCGCCTGAGTTGGGGCTCCGGTTGTTGGGCGCTGGCCTGAGTGTCTGCTGTTTGCGGTGCCTCAGGCCTGTCCGGACTGCCCACAGTGACTGGGCTCTCCTCCACTTGGTTCCGATGTTCAGTCACCTGTGGTGGAGTGAACTCTACATCGTGTTCTTCCTCTGCTTCTTCTATGGGGTTGCTGAATCTCCTTTTTGTTTGATCCATGTGTTTGCAGCAGATTTGTCAATTGGTAAGTTTAACGAATAGAATCCTATTCCCCTCCTTGGCAACCACAGTGCCTGTTAGCCATTTAGGCCCTTCAGCGCAGTTGAGGACAAAGATAGTGTCATTGACATCAATACATCGTGCCCTCGCATTTCTGCCATGGTAGTCACATTGTGACTGGCGCCTGCTCTCACCAATTTCTTTCATGGTGGGGTGTATAAGGGATAACCTGGTTTTGAGCGTCCTTTTCATTAGCAGCTCTGTGGGTGGGACCCGTGTTAGTGAGTGTGTCGGGATCTATTGGCCAACAGGAGGCGTGATAAGCGGCTTTGTAGGGAACCCCCTTGCATTCTGAGCATCCCCTGTTTGATTATCTGCACTGCTCGTTCCGCCTGGCCATTTGAGGCCGGCTTGAACGGTGCCGTTCTGACATGGTTGATACCATTTCCTGCCATGAAGTCCTGGAATTCAATGCTTATAAAGCACGGGCCATTGTCGCTGACCAAGACGTCTGGTAGACCATGGGCGGCGAACATTGCCCGTAGACTTTCTACCGTGGCAGAGGATGTGCTTGAATTGAAAATGTCACACTCGATCCATTTGGAGTAGGCATCTACTACAACCAAAAACATTTTTCCCATGAAAGGACTTGCGTAGTCCACATGGATGCGTGACCTTGGCTTGGCGGGCCAGGGCCAGGAGCTAAGGGGGGCTTCCCTGGGTGCATTGCCCAGCTGGGCACACGTGTTGCACCTGCGAACACAAAGTTCCAGATCTGCATCTATCCCTGGCCACCAAACGTATGACCTGGCAATTGCCTTCATCATGACAATGCCCGGGTGCTCATTGTGGAGTTCTCTGATGAACATCTCTCTGCCCATCTGGGGCATGACTACTCGGTTACCCCATAGTAGGCAATCGGCCTGAATCGAGAGTTCATCCTTGCGCCTGTGAAATGGTTTGAATTCCTCAGGGCATGCCCCGTACATGGCTGCCCTGTCCCCATTCAGGACACATTTCTTAACTAAAGAAATGTAGCGGGTCTCTGTTTGTCCAGACTTTGATCTGACAGGCTGTCACGGGTGAGCCTTCGCTTTCGAAAGCTTCAACAGCCATGACCATCTCAGCAGCATGCTCGGTTTCCCCCTCAGTGGTGGCTAGTGGGAGCCTGCTGAGTGCACCGACGCAGTTTTCAGTGCCCGGTCTGTGCCGAATTGTGTAGTCATAGGCGGCTAACATGAGTGCCCACCTTCGTATGCAGGCCGACGCATTTGCATTTATGGCCTTGTTGTCAGCCAAAAGGGACATTGGGGTTTTGTGATCTGTTTCCAGCTCAAATTTCCTGCCAAACAAGTACTGGTGCATTTTTTTTACTGCATATACACATGCAAGGGCTTCCTTTTCTACCATCCCGTAGCCCCGTTCTGCCTGGGACAGACTTCTGGAGGTATAAGCTACCGGCTGTAACTGACCCTTGGCATTGACATGCTGCAACACACACCCGACCCCATAGGACGACGCATCACACGTTAAAACAAGTTTCTTACTTGGGTCATATAGCATGAGCACATTGTTGGAGCATAACAAATTGCGTGCTCTATCAAAAGCCCTTTCCTGGCTGTCCCCCCAGACCCATTCGCAACCTTTGCGTAGGAGCACATGTAGCGGCTCTAACAGCGTGCTCAATTTGTGAAGAAAGTTACCAAAATAGTTCAGGATCCCCAGGAACGAACGCAGCTCCATCGTGTTGCGCTGTCTAGGTGCTCTCTGGATCGCTTCCATTTTGGACGCAGTAGGTCTGATCCCGTCTGCTGCTACCCTCATCCCCAGGAATTCTACCTCTGGAGCTAGGAAGATGCACTTTGCCTTTTTCAGTCGCAGCCCTACCT
This sequence comes from Pristiophorus japonicus, assembly GCF_044704955.1. Lineage (NCBI taxonomy): Eukaryota > Metazoa > Chordata > Chondrichthyes > Pristiophoridae > Pristiophorus > Pristiophorus japonicus. The sequence goes on from NW_027253510.1 coordinate 141,340, forward strand.
GGTCCAGTCTGCATAGCATCTCCTCCAGGTTGTGGAGGTGCTCTTCAGTATCGTGACCCGTGATGAGGATGTCGTCTTGAAAAACCACCGTCCTTGGAATCGACTTGAGGAGGCTTTCCATATTCGGCGGCCGAGTGAATCCCGAACGGACATCTGTTGTACTCAAGCAATCCCTTGTGTGTCGTGATGGTGGTCAACTTCTTTGACTCACTTGCCAGCTCCTGGGTCATGTAAGATGAGGTCAGGTCCAATTTTGAAAAAAGTTTGCCACCTGATAGCGTCGCAAAGAGGTTCTCCGCTCTCGGTAGCGGGTACTGGTCTTGGAGTGACACCCGATTGATGGTGGCCTTGTAATCGCCACATATCCTGACCGACCCATCCGCCTTGAGCACTGGCATGATCGGGCTCGCCCAGTCACTGAATTCGACTGGCGAGATGATGCCTTCCCTCAGCAGGCGGTTCAATTCTCATTCTATCTTTTCCTGCATCACGTACGGCACCGCTTTGGACTTGTGGTGTACTGGCCTGGCGTCCGGATTTATGTGAATCACTACCTTGGCCCCCATGAAAGTGCCAATGCCGGGTTGAAATAATGAGTCAAATTTGTCCAGGACTTGTGAGCATGATACTCGCTCCACAGAAGAAATTGCATTGACATCGCCCCATTTCCAGTTCATGACAGCAAGCCAACTCCTCCCCAGTAGTGCTGGACCATCCCCCGGGACAATCCAGAGTGGCAATCTGTTCTCCGAATCTTTGTGGGTCACGACGACCGTGGCGCTGCCTAGCACCGGAATGATCTCCTTTGTATATGTCCGTAGCTGTGTGTCAATCGGCAATAATTTTGGCCTCCTGGCCTTCGACGCCCACAACTTGTTGAACTGTTTGATTCTCATCAGGGGCTGGCTGGCCCCCGTGCTTAGCTCCATTGATACTGGGATGTCATTGAGGAGCACTTTCATAATTATCGGTGGCGTCCTGGTGTATGAACTGTATATGTGCTCCACATGAACTCGCTGAACTTCAGCTTCCAGCGATTTCCCCCAGTGTTCATTTGGCCTCGTAGAGCTGACATCGGGCCCGTCCTTCTCGTACATCAACCTGGCTGCAGGCTTCCTGCACATACGTGCCAAGTGACCGCTCACGTTGCAATTTCTGCAGGTATATTGCTGATACCTGCAAGCTCTGGCTGGGTGTTTGCCTCCACACCTCCAACATGAGCTGTTGTTGGAAACAAAAGGTCCATTACCAGTCGATTGTCTCTGACTGTCTCTGTAACTGCTCTTAAGCGCACTATTGACAGGTGTTGATGGCCCCATTACTGGCCGCATTGTCCCTTGCGATGGCATGAATCGCCGTTCAGCTAGCCATTGTCTCTGTTGAATTCCCCCTTTGGGTTCGACTACCTGCTCGGGCATGTCCGATTGCCCCTGACTGCCTGGAGAACTGTGTGCCACGTTAACAATGTTGACTTCCTATCCATTTGCTGCATTTCAGCCAAGATTTTTCTAAATATCATTCTGATCTCTTCCTCTCCTGAGAGAAACGTCTGGGCCATCAAAGCCGCCTTTTCCAGGGTCAAGTCTTTGGTCTCAATCAGTTTCCTGAAAACCCCTGTGTGCCCAATGCCCTCAATAAAAAAGTCTCGCAGCATCTTTTGATGAAGAAGTAGTGTGAGGAAGTAGTGTCTCAAACGAGCGTACTATGCTTAAACAAAGGGGACGACAGTGGGATGAGGACAGAGTTGGCTAAAGTAGACTGGAAACACAGACTAAACGGTGGCACAATTGAGGAACAGTGGAGGACTTTTAAGGAGCTCTTTCATAGTGCTCAACAAAAATATATTCCAGTGAAAAAGAAGGATGATAAGAGAAGGGATAACCAGCCGTGGATAACCAAGGAAATAAAGGAGAGTATCAAATTAAAAACCAATGCGTATAAGGTGGCCAAGGTTAATGGGAAACTAGAAGATTGGGAACATTTTAAACGACAGCAAAGAATGACTAAGAAAGCAATAAAGAAAGGAAAGATAGATTACGAAAGTAAACTTGTGCAAAACATAAAAACAGATCGTAAAAGCTTTTACAGATATATAAAACGGAAAAGAGTGACTAAAGTAAATGTTGGTCCCTTAGAAGATGAGAAGGGGATTTAATAATGGGAAATGTGGAAATGGCTGAGACCTTAAACAATTATTTTGCTTCAGTCTTCACAGTGGAAGACACAAAAACCATGCCAAAAATTGCTGGTCATGGGAATGTGGGAAGGGAGGACCTTGAGACAATAACTGTCACTTGGGGGGTAGTGCTGAACAGGCTAATGGGACTCAAGGTAGACAAGTCCCCTGGTCCTGATGAAATGCATCCCAGGGTATTAAAAGAGATGGTGGAATTATAGCAGATGCATTCGTTATAATCTACCAAAATTCTCTGGACTCTGGGGAGGTACCAGCGGATTGGAAAGCAGCTAATGTAACGCCTCTGTTTAAAAAAGGGGGCAGACAAAAGGCAGGTAACTATAGGCCAGTTAGTTTAACATCTGTAGTGGAGAAAATGCTTGAAGCTATCATTAAAGAAGAAATAGCAGGACATCTAGATAGGAATAGTGCAATCAAGCAGACACAACATGGATTCATGAAGGGGAAATCATGTGTAACTAATTTACTAGAATTCTTTGAGGATGTAACGAGCATGGTGGATAGAGGTGTACCGATGGATGTGGTGTATTTAGATTTCCAAAAGGCATTCGATAAGGTGCCACACAAAAGGTTACTGCAGAAGATAAAGGTACGCGGAGTCAGAGGAAATGTATTAGCATGGATAGAGAATTGGCTGGCAAACAGAAAGCAGTGAGTTGGGATAAATGGGTCCTTTTTGGGTTGGAAATCGGTGGTTAGTGGTGTGCCACAGGGATCGGTGCTGGGACCACAACTGTTTATAATATACATAGATGACCTGGAAGAGGGGACAGAGTGTAGTGTAACAAAATTTGCAGATGACACAAAGATTAATGGGAAAGTGGGTTGTGTCGAGGATACAGAGAGGCTGCCAAGAGATTTAGATAAGTTAAGCGAATGGGCTAAAGTATGGCAGATGGAATACAATATCGGAAAATGTGAGGTCATCCACCTTGGGAAAAAAAACAGTAAAAGGGAATATTATTTGAATGGTGAGAAATTACAACATGCTGTGGTGCAGAGGGATCTGGGGGTCCTTGTGCAGGAATCCCAAAAAGTTAGTTTGCAGGTGCAGCAGGTAATCAGGAAGGCGAATGGAATGTTGGCCTTCATTGCGAGAGGGATGGAGTACAAAAGCAGGGAGGTCCTGCTGCAACTGTACAGGGTATTGGTAAGGCCGCACCTGGAGTACTGCGTGCAGTTTTGGTCACCTTACTTAAGGAAGGATATACTAGCTTTGGAAGGGGTACAGAGACGATTCACTAGACTGATTCCGGAGATGAGGGGGTTACCTTATGATAATAGATTGAGTAGACTGGGTCTTTACTCGTTGGAGCTCAGAAGGATGAGGGGTGATCTTTTCGAAACATTTAAAATAATGAAGCGGATAGACAGGATAGAGGCAGAGAGGTTGTTTCCACTGGTCGGGGAGACTAGAACTAGGAGGCACAGCCTCAAAATACGGGGTAGCCAATTTAAAACCGAGTTGAGAAGGAATTTCTTCTCCCAAGGGTTGTGAATCTGTGGAATTCTCTGCCCAAGGAAGCAGTTGAGGCTAGCTCATTGAATGTATTCAAGTCACAGATAGATAGATTTTTAACCAATAAGGGAATTAAAGGTTATGGGGAGCGGGTGGATAAGTGGAGCTGAGTCCACGGCCAGATCAGCCATGATCTTGTTGGATGGTGGAGCAGGCTCGAGGGGCTAGATGGCCTACTCCTGTTCCTAATTCTTATGTTCTTATTAATATTGGGGAGGTTTGGAACCAGGGGTCACAGTCTGGGGATAAGGGGTGGGCCATTTAGGACCGAGATGAGGAGAACCTTGTTCACCCGGAGAGTGGTGAACCTGTAGAATTCTCTACCACAGAGAGTTGTTGGGGCCAATTCATTGGATATATTCAAAAAGGAGTTAGATGTAGTCATTACTACTGGGGGGATCGGTGGATATGGGGAGAAAACAGGAATGGGGTACTGAAGTTGCATGTTCAGCCATGAACTCATTGAATGGCGGTGCAGGCTCGAAGGGTCGAATGGCCTACTCCTGCACCTATTTTCTATGTTTCTATGTTTCTATCTCCGCTCTGCATGCATTTGGGAACTTACTTCGGCTCGCCAGTCACCGGAGGTCTGCCACGAAGTCTGGAACACTATGCCCTTCTCGTTGCCGGTGCGTGTAAAACCGGTGTCTCGCCATGTGCATGCTGCTCGCCGGCTTAAAGTGTTCCCTGATCAACTTACTGAGCTCTTGAAAAGTCTTGTCTGCCGGCTTCTCTGGCGCTAGGATGTACTTCATCAGGGAATACGTCCTGGATCCACAAACCGTCAGGAGATGAGCCCTGCGTTTGTCGGCCGACTCCTGTCCCAACCATTCCTTAGTGACGAAACTTTGCTGTAGTCTCTCAATAATGTCGTCCCAATCATCACCAACACAGTACCTCTCTTCTGTGCTGCTCGTGACCATGCTCGCGTGGTTTAAATCCCAGTTTCTCGTCGCCAATGATATGCCCTTATTATACAGTATAAATACACACGAGGCCCATACTTGAGAGAGGGTCACTCTGTGACCAGTAACCTTTATTAGCCAGCACTCAAGTGATGAAGGTGGGTGGAGTTTCCCCTTTTATACCTGGAAGTCCAGATTCGGAGTGTCTCCCACAAGTTCACCACCTAGTGGTCAATGTTCTCACGGTGTATACATGGGTTACAATGACAGTTGAACACATGACAAATGTAACGTGAAATTCTGTCGTATTATGATCACTCTGCCCCACAGGATCCTTTACGATGAGATTGCTAATTAACCCTGTCTCATTGCACAATACAAGATCTAAAGTAACCTGTTCCCTGGTTGGTTCCATGACGTATTGTTCTAGGAAAGTGTCCCGAATGCATTCCATGAACTCATCCTCCAGACTACCTTCACCAATTTGATTTATCCAGTCTATATGAAGATTAAAGTCCTCCACGATTATTGCATTACCTTTGTTACAAGTTCATACTATTCTTGATTAATATTCTGTCCAACAGTATAGCTAGTGTTAGGGGGCCTATATACTACTCCCACCAGTGTTTTCTGCCCCTTGTTATTCCTTACCTTCACCCAGACTGATTCTACTTCCTGATCGTCTGACCCAAAATCCTGTGGCATCGAAACTTCCCCTTCCCTTAAGGCCTGTTACCGCTGGAAATCAGCGGCCACACTGCGGTATCCCGGCGGTGACCCGCTCCCCACCCAGCGTTCTGCTGCTGCCGACCCGTCCTAAGCCCGATCTTCCCACCTCCCCGTGGGTGAAATTCAGCCGGAAATATCTTGCTCCCGCTGCGCGGTGCCAAAAGCTGCTTTTTTCTGCTGGTGCAGTGAGGCTGTAGTCCTTGTAAAATGGTGGTGTGTCTCCCATTAAAGGGGAGGACCCACTGCCGCTGCCACCATGCTTTTTTTCTGTCAGCCGACTGCCATGTCAGGCCGACAATTATGTCCCGGGTTCGGCCGGGCCACCAACAGGCAGCCTGGCACGCACTCCTTCTTGGGTGCCAGGCCGCTGGCCCGGCCGAAACCCTCCTGGTGGCCCAGTGGACTGAACTTAAAGAATCGCAGCGGCCCTCCCCTTTACCTGAAGGTGGGAGCCGAGGTGATGTGGCACCGTGATGACGTTATCTGCGTCACGCTGATGACTGACAGCGCCGGTTACTCTGCCCGCCCCCAACTTCCACTCCTCAAGTCCGAACTTCCGCTCATTGCCGCATAACCCTCATTATTACCGACTTCTTGTCCGCCGGAAAAACACAAAAACATTGAATTTTGCTCGAGGCCACCGCATTCACTTCGCCGGTAAATACAAGAGAAGCAGGGCAGGTGTGCCCCGTTTCCAGCAGTGGGTATTTTAGTCCCTTTCTCTCTTGTGTCCTTATATCATCCTTTATTATCAGGGTTACCCCCACTCCTTTACCATTCAGCCTGTCTTTTCAAAACGTCAAGTACCCTGGGTCATTTAGTTCCCAACCTCGGTCACCTTGCAACCATGTCTCTGTAATGGCTATTAGATCAAACCCATTTATCTCTATTTGTGCCACTCCTTCATTTATCTTATTATGAATGCTCCATGCATTCAGATAAAGAGCCTTTAATGTAATTTTTTACCGTTGTTCCCTACTTTGACCTTAAACTCTGTCCTTTCCTGTCACACTCTGCTTATTTTTACCCAAATCGTTACACTGCTCTATTGCATCTTTCTCTTTGGATCTCTAAATTTCCCCTCACATGACTCCTGCCCCCACTCCCCGCCATTTTTTAGTTTAGTTTGAAGCCCTATTTACAGCCACTTGTGGAGGAAGTTAAAGCAAACCCAGAACAATACTTTCAGATATAACCAGGGCAGGAGGGCACAGTCAGGATTGTAAAGGCCAAGTTCAGGACTCAGTTATTTGAAGACGGTGATCAAAAGCTGGAACAGGTTCCCAGGCGAGGCCAGAACACGGGACAGGTTTACAAACCGCTGGACGCTGCAATGGGACGATGGTAGTATTGGAATTCTGGAAGGATGAGATGAAGTGGACTGAGATGCTTCTGTATCTGAACCCACATCAGAATCTTGTGTTGGGTATCGCACAATATTACTAAAACTGGCAGCTTTTTACCTGATTTTCTGATCCTTGTTGTACCAACCTCCGTGGTAAAGGCAGCAAAGAACATATCCACAGCAGGAGTTCTGAGTTCAGTTGCAGTGTGTGTGTTTTTGGGCTGCCTGTTCACACTGGGATTGTTGGTCAGTACAGGGCAATGTGGGACAGCTAAGCTCAGGATATGTTTGAACAACTCGGCTACAAATTACTGATGATACACATTGGGGCAGATATCCCGGCCTCCCTGAGTCTGTACGGAGTGTGTACGGACCGGGGAAGGCATCACAAAAGCAGGTTTTCGGTGTGCAATGCGCATGTGCAGAAAACCAGCTTTGAAACATACAAAAACATGTAACAATAACATTTCAAAAGCACATTTTAATGTTAAAAACACTGTCCACTAAGGGAAGTTTATTTTAAACCATAATGAAAAATCTTTTAAAAAAAAGTTTGAAAAATAATATTTTTTTCGAAGACATTTATTAACTTTAATTTAAATTAATCTTAAATATGTGATGTGTTTTTTCTATTTTTTACTTGTGTTTGGATGTTGGGGGGGAGTGTTTCTCAATCATAATGAGAACTCCTACTGACCGAGTTCCCATTATTATGAATGAGAAAATACTTGACCTGGATTGGCTGCCCAGTGTCATGTCACTCCAGCTCCAACATACATCCGTCCTGACAGACACACGCTCCGATGTGCAGGGAGAGTAGGCCTCAGGACCGGGATCTCTGGTGGGCGCAGCAGGAAAAGGTCGGTGCACATCTTTTTTACCATTTTCTGTCGAGCGCCCGCAGGAAACAGAGGAGTGGGATTTCAGACCAATATCCATTCGCAAACACACAGGAGATTTTATAATCACTTCGGTTTCAACTTATTACTTCATGTTGTTCCTCATCTGTTCTGATCCTCAGTTATTTACTATTCACAGGTCGAAAGACAAGTCCGGTTCTTATCCAGTCCCCAGAAGTTGTGACGGTGCCCGAGGGTGGGACGGTGCAGTTTGGGTGTACCCTGGAGAGCAGCAATGTGAATGACCGTGTGGATAAATATACTGTACACTGGTACCTCTCACAGGATAGGAAACACATAATATTTTCTCATTATGTAGGTGGCAGGATTTACCGATCACAAGGTGTCTCTGAGCGGTTTCAGCTTTCCAGAGATGATGCCAGTAACAGCTACATTCTGACCATCAGAGGCGTGGAGCGCAGAGACAGCGCGGTCTATATCTGTGGTATTTGGGGATCAATCTATGGAAATGGAAACCGGCTGACTGTAACCAGTAAGTATATTCTACATTATATTGGTTTGATATCTAATAATGTTACAATACCAACATCTCATGTGTAAGTAAATGTTGTACAACGTTGTCACTTTTACAGTAACAACACTGAGTGGAAGTTCTAAGTACAGAATGGAGGGTGAAATCTGGGACAAACTCCATTTGTTTTTAATTTGTTTAAGTGAGCACATGGTGGGACAAAACCTCACACACAGGATTCAACGGGAAAATACATGTTGAGGGAAAAGTGCAGTAATAGGAATAATGGTGACATACCTGGTTAAATCAGGATATTGACAGGGTATATATATAAAACAATGCATCTCTGAGTGACTAAATCTGCACTCATCAATGCAAACAAATGAGCCCTCGACCCTTTCCAAGCTGCAATAAACCATCCTTCAGCCTGTTAATGTAATTCAGGAATGTGCAATCCGCTTTCAGAATGGCTGGGCGGCAAAGTAATGCATCTCGTTTTGGAGTTGAAAGCCAGAAAATATTTAATAATAGAGTCCCATAGAAACATAGAAACATAGAAAATAGGTGCAGGAGCAGGCCATTCAGCCCTTCTAGCCTGCACCGCCATTCAATGAGTTCATGGCTGAACATGAAACTTCAGTACCCCCTTCCTGCTTTCTCGCCATAACCCTTGATCCCCCGAGTAGTAAGGACTTCATCTAACTCCCTTTTGAATATATTTAGTGAATTGGCCTCAACTACTTTCTGTGGTAGAGAATTCCACAGGTTCACCACTCTCTGGGTGAAGAAGTTTCTCCTCATCTCGGTCCTAAATGGCTTACCCCTTATCCTCAGACTGTGACCTCTGGTTCTGGACTTCCCCAACATTGGGAACATTCTTTCTGCATCTAACCTGTCTAAACCCGTCAGAATTTTAAACGTTTCTATGAGGTCCCCTCTCATTCTTCTGAACTCCAGTGAATACAATCCCAATTGATCCAATCTTTCTTGATAGGTCAGTCCCGCCATCCCGGGAATCAGTCTGGTGAACCTTCGCTGCACTCCCTCAATAGCAAGAATGTCCTTCCTCAAGTTAGGAGACCAAAACTGTACACAATACTCCAGGTGTGGCCTCACCAAGGCCCTGTACAACTGTAGCAACACCTCCCTGCCCCTGTATTCAAATCCCCTCGCTATGAAGGCCAACATGCCATTTGCTTTCTTAACCGCCTGCTGTACCTGCATGCCAACCTTCAATGACTGATGTACCATGACACCCAGGTCTCGTTGCACCTTCCCTTTTCCTAATCTGTCACCATTCAGATAATAGTCTGTCTCTCTGTTTTTACCACCAAAGTGGATAACCTCACATTTATCCACATTATACTTCATCTGCCATGCATTTGCCCACTCACCTAACCTATCCAAGTCACTCTGCAGCCTAATAGCATCCTCCTCGCAGCTCACACTGCCACCCAACTTAGTATCATCCGCAAATTTGGAGATACTGCATTTAACCCCCTCGTCTAAATCATTAATGTACAATGTAAACAGCTGGGGCCCCAGCACAGAACCTTGCGGCACTCCACTAGTCACTGCCTGCCATTCTGAAAAGTACCCGTTTACTCCTACTCTTTGCTTCCTGTCTGACAACCAGTTCTCAATCCACGTCAGCACACTACCCCCAATCCCATGTGCTTTAACTTTGCACATTAATCTCTTGTGTGGGACCTTGTCGAAAGCCTTCTGAAAGTCCAAATATACCACATCAACTGGTTCTCCCTTGTCCACTTTACTGGAAACATCCTCAAAAAATTCCAGAAGATTTGTCAAGCATGATTTCCCTTTCACAAATCCATGCTGACTTGGACCTATCATGTCACCATTTTCCAGATGCACTGCTATGACATCCTTAATAATTGATTCCATCACTTTACCCACTACTGAGGTCAGGCTGACCGGTCTATAATTCCCTGTTTTCTCTCTCCCTCCTTTTTTAAAAAGTGGGGTTACATTGGCTACCCTCCACTCCATAGGAACTGATCCAGAGTCAATGGAATGTTGGAAAATGACTGTCAATGCATCCGCTATTTCCAAGGCCACCTCCTTAAGTACTCTAGGATGCAGTCCATCAGGCCCTGGGGATTTATCGGCCTTCAATCCCATCAATTTCCCCAACACAATTTCCCGACTAATAAAGATTTCCCTCAGTTCCTCTTCCTTACTAGACCCTCTGACCCCTTTTATATCCGGAAGGTTGTTTGTATCCTCCTTAGTGAATACCGAACCAAAGTACTTGTTCAATTGATCCGCCATTTCTTTGCTCCCCGTTATGACTTCCCCTGATTCTGACTGCAGGGGACCTACGTTTGTCTTCACCAACCTTTTTCTCTTTACATACCTATAGAAACTTTTGCAATCCGCCTTAATGTTCCCTGCAAGCTTCTTCTCGTACTCCATTTTCCCTGTCCTAATCAAACCCTTTGTCCTCCTCTGCTGAGTTCTAAATTTCTCCCAGTCCCCAGGTTCGCTGCTATTTCTGGCCAATTTGTATGCCACTTCCTTGGCTTTAATACTATCCCTGATTTCCCTAGATAGCCACGGTTGAGCCACCTTCCCCTTTTTATTTTTACGCCAGACAGGAATGTACAATTGTTGTACTTCATCCATGCGGTCTCTAAATGTCTGCCATTGCCCATCCACAGTCAACCCCCTAAGTATCATTCGCCAATCTATCCTAGCCAATTCACGCCTCATACCTTCAAAGTTACCCTTCTTTAAGTTCTGGACCATGGTCTCTGAAATTACTGTTTCATTCTCCATCCTAATGCAGAATTCCACCATATTATGGTCACTCTTCCCCAAGGGGCCTCGCACAATGAGATTGCTAATTAATCCTCTCTCATTACACAACACCCAGTCTAAGATGGCCTCCCCCCTAGTTGGTTCCTCAACATATTGGTCTAGAAAACCATCCCTTATGCACTCCAGGAAATCCTCCTCCACCGTATTGCTTCCAGTTTGGCTAGCCCAATCTATGTGCATATTAAAGTCACCCATTATAACTGCTGCACCTTTATTGCATGCACCCCTAATTTCCTGTTTGATGCCCTCCCCAACATCCCTATTACTGTTTGGAGGTCTGTACACAACTCCTACTAACGTTTTTTGCCCTTTGGTGTTCTGCAGCTCTACCCATATAGATTCCACATCATCCAAGCTAATGTCTTTCCTAACTATTGCATTAATCTCCTCTTTAACCAGCAATGCTACCCCACCTCCTTTTCCTTTTATTCTATCCTTCCTGAATGTTGAATACCCCTGAATGTTGAGTTCCCAGCCCTGATCATCCTGGAGCCACGTCTCCGTAATCCCAATCACATCATATTTGTTAACATCTATTTGCACAATTAATTCATCCACCTTATTGCGGATACTCCTTGCATTAAGACACAAAGCCTTCAGGCTTGTTTTATTAACACCCTTTGTCCTTTTAGAATTTTGCTGTACAGTGGCCCTTTTTGTTCTTTGCCTTGGGTTTCTCTGCCCTCCACTTTTCCTCATCTCCTTTCTGTCTTTTGCTTTTGGCTCCTTTTTGTTTCCCTCTGTCTCCCTGCATTGGTTCCCATCCCCCTGCCATATTAGTTTAAATCCTCCCCAACAGCACTAGCAAACACTCCCCCTAGGACATTGGTTCCAGTCCTGCCCAGGTGCAGACCGTCCGGTTTGTACTGGTCCCACCTCCCCCAGAACCGGTCCCAATGCCCCAGGAATTTGAATCCCTCCCTGCTGCACCACTGCTCAAGCCACGTATTCATCTGCGCTATCCTGCGATTCCTACTCTGACTATCACGTGGCACTGGTAGCAATCCCGAGATTACTACTTTTGAGGTCCTACTTTTTAATTTAGCTCCTAGCTCCTTAAATTCGTTTCGTAGGACCTCATCCCTTTTTTTGCCTATGTCGTTGGTACCAATGTGCACCACGACAACTGGCTGTTCTCCCTCCCATTTCAGAATGTCCTGCACCCGCTCCGAGACATCCTTGACCCTTGCACCAGGGAGGCAACATACCATCCTGGAGTCTCGGTTGCGGCTGCAGAAACGCCTATCTATTCCCCTCACAATTGAATCCCCTATCACTATCGCTCTCCCACTCTTTTTCTTGCCCTCCTGTGCAGCAGAGCCAGCCACGGTGCCATGAACTTGGCTGCTGCTGCCCTCCCCTGATGAGTCATTCCCCTCAACAGTACCCAAAGCGGTGTATCTGTTTTGCAGGGGGGTGCTCTACTCTTCCTGCTGGTCTTCCATTCCCTATCTGGCTGTGGACCCTTTCCCTGCGGTAAGACCAACTCACTACACGTGATACTCACGTCATTCTCAGCATCGTGGATGCTCCAGAGTAAATCCACCCTCAGCTCCAATTCCGTAACGCGGACCGTCAGGAGCTGGAGGCGGATACACTTCCCGCACACGTAGTCGTCAGGGACACCGGAAGTGTCCCTGAGTTCCCACATGGTACAGGAGGAGCATAACACCCGACCGAGCTCTCCTGCCATGTCTTAACCCTTAGATACACTTAAACTGGTAATAACAATGTTAAAAGTTACTGACCAATATAAGAAGAAAAAGAAAAACTACTCACCAATCACCAGCCAATCACTTACCCCCTCGGCTGTGACGTCACCTTTGTTTTTTTTGCCTTCTCCCTGCAGCTGCCGTGAGAAACTCGTCCGTGGGCCCGGAATGTACCCAATACACACAGACTGTAGTGGGTCTGGAATGTGTCCAATACACACAGACTGTAGTGGGTCTGGAATGTACCCAATACACACAGACTGTAGTGGGTCTGGAATGTACCTAATACACACAGACTGTAGTGGGTCTGGAATGTACCCAATACACACAGACTGTAGTGGGTCTGGAATGTACAATATACACACAGACTGTAGTGGGTCTGGAATGTACCCAATACACACAGACTGTAGTGGGTCTGGAATGTACCCAATACACACAGACTGTAGTGGGTCTGGAATGTGTCCAATACACACAGACTGTAGTGGGTCTGGAATGTACCCAGTACACACCGACTGTAGTGGGTCTGGAATGTGTCCAACACACACAGACTGTAGTGGGTCTGCAATGAACCCAATACGCACAGACTGCAGTGGGTCTGGAATGTACCCAATACACACAGACTGTAGTGTGTCTGGAATGTACCCAATACACGCAGACTGTAGTGGGTCTGCAATGAACCCAATACGCACAGACTGCAGTGGGTCTGGAATGTACCCAATACACACAGACTGTAGTGTGTCTGGAATGTACCCAATAGACACAGACTGTAGTGGGTCTGGAATGTACCCAGTGCACACAGACTGTAGTGGGTCTGGAATGTACCCAATACACACAGACTGTTGTGGATCTGGAATGTACCCAATACACACAGACTGCAGTGGGTCTGGAATGTACCCAATACACACAGACTGTAGTGTGTCTGGAATGTGTCCAACACACACAGACTGTAGTGGGTCTGGAATGTACCCAATACACACAGACTGTTTTGGGTCTGGAATGTACCCAATACACACAGACTGCAGTGGGTCTGGAATGTACCCAATACAAACAGACTGTTGACGGTTTGGGAGGGTGTGACCCAGAGAGAGAACATGGCCAACCTGGTAGGAAGCCTGAGGTCTGTGAACTAACAATTTATGATTTAAACAAACACATCGATGTACGACTATAGTGTGACTGTAAAGGAGTAATGTTGGAAGCCTCGCCCACTGGGACAATATATGGAAGGTTCAGCAGATGCCGCCCACGATTTTCCGACTATCTGGCAGCGAGATTCCTGGCAGAGCTCTGGTCTCCTGAAATTATCTTTTTTGCCTTCTCAAAAAAGTCGATGCAAATAAATTGTTTCCTCGTGTCCAATGCCAGGTACCACTTCGAAAGGCAAGTGCACACTTTGTATAAGCACCACTTGGAGAAAGGACTGAGGGTAGCAAGGGCACAGAATGTACTCTGGCTAGGCAGCTTCAATGTCCATCACCAAGACTCGGGAGTACCAGCACTGACCGAGCTGGCCGAGTCCTGAGGGACATTGCTGCCAGACTGGGCTTGTGGCAACTGGTGAGAGGACCAACATGAGGGAATTACTGATCTGGCTCTGTCCTCCCCAAGCTACAACAACTTGTATTTATACAGCGCCTTTAACATAGTAAAATGTCTCAAGGAGCTTCACAGGAGCGTTATCAGACAACATTTGACACCGAGCCACATGAGGAGATATTAGGGCAGGTGACACATGTTGTAACTTCTATGTATATCAGAGCCATTGAAGATGTTGCTGGGGCCGAGGGGATTCGCCTATGAATCTAAAACTTTAGAAGCTGAAGGATCCAGAGCAAGAGACCCAAGAATATAACAGGTCCAACTGTGTCACAGACTTTCATGTGTGGCAGAAGGGGCAAATGCAGGTCTCCACGGACTTGGCCAACTAGGTGTGCCAGGGCCAATTCCAAGTGGCTGCCAGGCACCTGAGGTACAAGTCCATCACTCATTCTGCCCCCTCCCTGAACTCCTCTTCCACCTCCAAATCCACAGGAGCCACTGGCAAGGCCCAGTGAGCCTCCGTGCAGAGCAGTATGGTTAGAGAAGAGATTCACAGCTTGACAGCAACAATACAGTGGCAAAAAGGAAACATCAGAAAAGAACTATTGCACGGACAACGATGCAGAAACAGCGGTACAGGAGATGGAGGGGAAAAAAACAACTTTCCAAAATCGGTCCCTCTGTCCCAGCTTCGAGTGGACATTCTGCGGTGAGCAGCTGGGAAGACCACAAGTGTCCATTATAAACGGGCAAGCAAAAGGCACCAAGTGAGGACACGTGGGGATTCACCATGGGACTGAGTGACATCTATTTACATATTTCTCAGGGTATAATGAATCCACGCAGGCTTTCAACACAACCTGAAAATATTTCAGATGTCTTCTCCGGCTGCATCTGTTGCACCCAGACCGCCTGCCCCATCCCGCGCTGCTTGTGCACTTGCTGCGGAGCACCGCCCCTCCAGTCTGACATTGAGTCAGTGTGACAGTGATTTCAGTGGGAATTAGATCGACATAAAGGCAGCGCAGGTGGAAGACAACAAACACTTGCATTTACAAAGCTCCTTTCACATAATTGTCTCAAAGTGCTTCACAACAATGGAACTAGGGCGACAGGCACCAAGCCGTCAAGGAAGAAATTGGTACAAGTGTCGGAAATGCTGGTCAAAATGATGGGTTTTTGTAACGGTTTCTAAAGTTGGAGAGAGAAGTAGAGAGTTGGAGGGTTCATTGAGCAGTCTGCAATAGAAACATAGAAAATAGGTGCAGGAGTAGGCCATTCAGCCCTTCGAGCATGCACCGCCATTCAATGAGTTCATGGCTGAACATGCAACTTCAGTACCCCATTCCTGCTTTCTCGCCATACCCCTTGATCCCCCTAGTAGTAAGGACTACATCTAACTCCTTTTTGAATATATTCAGTGAATTGGCCTCAACAACTTCCTGTGGTAGAGAATTCCACAGGTTCACCACTCCCTGGGTGAAGAAGTTTCTCCTCATCTCGGTCCTAAATGGCTTACCCCTTATGCTTAGACTGTGACCCCTGGTTCTGGACTTCCCCAACATTCTTGGGAACATTCTTCCTGCATCTAACCTGTCTTAAACCCGTCAGAATTTTCAATATTTCTACGAGATCCTCTCTCATTATTCTGACCTCCAGTGAATACAAGCCCAGTTGATCCAGTCTTTCTTGATATGTCAGTCCCGCCATCCCAGGAATCAGTCTGGTGAATCTTCGCTGCACTCCCTCAATAGCAAGAATGTCCTTCCTCAAGTTAGGAGACCAAAACTGTGCACAATACTCCAGGTGTGGCCTCACCAAGGCCCTGTATAACTGTAGCAATACCTCCCTGCCCCTGTACTCAAATCCCCTCGCTATGAAGGCCAACATGCCATTTGCTTTCTTAACCGCCTGCTGTACCTGCATGCCAGCCTTTAATGACTGATGTACCATGACACCCAGGTCTCGTTGCACCTCCCCTTTTCCTAATCTGTCACCATTCAAATAATAGTCTGTCTCTCTGTTTTTACCACCAAAGTGGATAACCTCACATTTATCCACTTTATACTTCATCTGCCATGCATTTGCCCGCTTACCGAACCTATCCAAGTCACTCTGCAGTCTCATAGCATCCTCCTCGCAGCTCACACTGCCACCCAACTTAGTATCATCCGCAAATTTGGAGATACTACATTTAATCCCCTTGTCTAAATCATTAATGTACAATGTAAACAGCTGGGGCCCCAGCACAGAACCTTGCGGTACCCCACTAGTCACTGCCTGCCATTCTGAAAAGTACCCATTTACTCCTACTCTTTGCTTCCTGTCTGACAACCAGTTCTCAATCCATGTCAGCACACTACCCCCAATCCCATGTGCTTTAACTTTGCACACTAATCTCTTGTGTGGGACTTTCTCGAAAGCCTTCTGAAAGTCCAAATACACCACATTAACTAGTTGTCCACTCTACTGGAAACATCCTCAAAAAATTCCAGAAGATTTGTCAAGCATGATTTCCCTTTCACAAATCCATGCTGACTTGGACCTATCATGTCACCTCTTTCCAAATGCGCTGCTATGACATCCTTAATAATTGATTCCAACAAATTCCCCACTACCGATGTCAGGCTGACCAGTCTATAATTCCCTGTTTTCTCTCTTCCCTCCTTTTTTAAAAAGTGGGGTTACATTGGCTACCCTCCACTCCATAGGAACTGATCCAGAGTCTATAGAATGTTGGAAAATGACTGTCAATGCATTCACTATTTCCAAGGCCACCTCCTTAAGTATTCTGGGATGCAGATCATCAGGCCCTGGGGATTTATCGGCCTTCAATCCCATCAGTTTCCCTAACACAATTTCCTGACTAATTAGGATTTCCCTCAGTTCCTCCTTCTTATGAGACTCTCTGACCTCTTTTATATCCGGAAGGTTGTTTGTGTCCTCCTTAGTGAATACCGAACCCAAGTACTTGTTCAATTGGTCCGCCATTTCTTTGTTCCCAGTTATGACTTCCCCTGATTCTGACTGCAGAGGACCTGCGTTTGTCTTTCCTAACCTTTTTCTCTTTACATATCTATAGAAGCTTTTGCAGTCCATTTTAATGTTCCCTGCAAGCTTCTTCTCGTACTCCATTTTCCCTGCCCTAATCAAACCCTTTGTCCTCCTCTGCTGAGTTCTAAATTTCTCCCAGTCCCCGGGGTCGCTGCTATTTCTGGTCAATTTGTATGCCACTTCCTTGGCTTTAATACTATCCCTGATTTCCCTTGATAGCCACGGTTGAGCCACCTTCCCTTTTTTATTTTTTCACCAGACAGGGATGTACAATTGTTGTAGTTCGTCCATGCGGTCTCTAAATGTCTGCCATTGCCCATCCACTGTCAACCCCTTCAGTATCATTCGCCAATCTATCCTAGCCAATTCACGCCTCATACCTTCAAAGTTACCCTTCTTTAAGTTCTGGACCATGGTCTCTGAATTAACTGTTTCATTCTCCATCCTAATGTAGAATTCCACCATGTTATGGTCACTCTTCCCCAAAGGGCCTCGCACAACGAGATTGCTAATTAATCCTCTCTAATTACACAACACCCAGTCTAAGATGGCCTCCCCCCTAGTTGGTTCCTCGACATATTGGTCTAGAAAACCATTCCTTCTGCACTCCAGGAAATTCTCCTTCACTGTATTGTTTCCAGTTTGCTTAGCCCAATCTATATGCATATTGAAGTCACGCATGATAACTGCTGCACCTTTATTGCATGCACCCCTAATTTCCTGTTTGATGCCCTCCCCAACATCACTACTACTGTTTGGAGGTCTGTACACAACTCCCACTAGCGTTTTCTGCCCCTTGGTATTCCGTAGCTCCGCCCATACCGATTCCACATCATCCAAGCTAATGTCTTTCCTTACAATTGCAGTAATTTCCTCTTTAACCAGCAACGTTACCCCGCCTCCTTTTCCTTTCTGTCTATCCTTCCTAAATGTTGAATACCCTTGGATGTTGAGTTCCCAGCCTTGGTCATCCTGGAGCCAACCACATCGTATCCGTTAACTGCTATCTGCACAGTTAATTCGTCCACCTAATTCCGAATACTCCTCACATTGAGGCACAGATCCTTCAGGCTTGCCTTTTTAACCCACTTAGACTCTTTAGAATTTTGCTGTAAAGTGGTCCTTTTTGTTTTTTGCCTTGGGTTTCTCTGCCCTCCACTTTTACTCATCTCCTTTCTGTCTTTTGCTTCTGTCTCCATTTTGTTTCCCTTTGTCTCCCTGCATTGTTTCCCATCCCCCTGCCATATTAGTTTAACTCCTCCCCAACAGCACTCGCAAACACTCTTCCTGGGACATTGATTCCAGTCCTGCCTAGCTGCAGACCGTCCGGTTTGTACTGGTCCCACCTCCCCCAGAACCGGTTCCAATGCCCCAGGAATTTGAATCCCTCCCTGCTGCACCACTGCTCAAGCCACGTATTCATCTGAGCTATCCTGCGATTCCTACTCTGACTAGCACGTGGCACTGGTAGCAATCCCGCGATTACTACTTTTGAGGTCCTACTTTTTAATTTAGCTCCTAGCTCCTTAAATTCGTCTCGTCGGACCTCATCCCTATTTTTACCTATATCGTTGGTCCCAATGTGCACCACGACAACTGGCTGTTCGCCCTCCCTTTTCAGAATGTTCTGCACCCGCTCCGAGACATCCTTGACCCTTGCACCAGTGAGGCAACATATCATCCTGGAGTCTCGCTTGCAGCCGCAGAAACGCCTATCTATTCCCCTTACAATTGAATCCCCTATCACTATCGCTCTCCCAATCTTTTTCCTGCTCTTCTATGCAGCAGAGCCAGCCACGGTGCCATGAACTTGGCTGCTGCTGCCCTCCCCTGATAAGTCTTCCCCGTCAACAGTACTCAAAGCGATGTATCTGTTTTGCAGGGGGATGACCGCAGGGGATCCCTGCACTACCTTCCTTGCACTGCTCTTCCTGCTGGTCTTCCATTCCCTATATGTCTGTGGACCCTTTACCTGCGGTAAGACCAACTCACTAAATGTGCTATTCACGTCATTCTCAGCATCGTGGATGCTCCAGAGTGAATCCACCCTCAGCTCCAATTCTGCAACGCGGTCCGTCAGGAGCTGGAGGCGGATACACTTCCCGCACACGTAGTCGTCAGGGACACGGGAAGTGTTCCTGAGTTTCCACATAGTACAAGAGGAGCATATCACGTGTCCGAGCTCTCCTACCATGACTAAACCCTTAGATTAACTTAAATTGGCAACAACAATGCTAAAAGTTACTCACTGATCTCGAAGAGAAAAAAGAAAAACTACTTACCAGTCACCAGCCAATCACTTACCCCCTTGGCGGTGACGTCACCTTTCTATTTCTTACTTCTTTTTTGCTCTCTCCCTGTAGCTGCACAAGCCTCTCGCAGACACTGCCCGACTCCTTGTCTCATGGCCTTTTGTAGGTCTCTCCACATACCCCGGACTGTCTCCTCTCGCAGACACTGCCCGACTCCTTGTCTCGCGGCCTTTTGTAGGTCTCTCCACACACCCCGGACTGTCTCCTCTCGCAGACACTGTCTGACTCCTTGTCTCATGGCCTTTTGTAGGTCTCCACACACCCCGGACTGTCTCCTCTCGCAGACACTGCCCGACTCCTTGTCTCACAGCCTTTTGTAGGCCTCCACACACCTCGGACTGTCGCCTCTCGCAGACACTGTCCGACTCCTTGTCTCGCGGCCTTTTGTAGGTCTCTCCACACACCCCGGACTGTCTCCTCTCGCAGACACTGCCCGACTCCTTGTCTCATGGCCTTTTGTAGGCCTCCACACACCCCGGACTGTCTCCTCTCGCAGACACTGCCCGACTCCTTGTCTCATGGCCTTTTGTAGGTCTCTCCACACACCCCGGACTGTCTCCTCTCGCAGACACTGCCCGACTCCTTGTCTCATGGCCTTTTGTAGGCCTCCACACACCCCGGACTGTCTCCTCTCGCAGACACTGTCCGACTCCTTGTCTCATGGCCTTTTGTAGGTCTCTCCACACACCCCGGACTGTCTCCTCTCGCAGACTCAGTCCAACTCCTTGTCTCGCGGCCTTTTGTAGGCCTCCACACACCGCGGACTGTCTCCTCTCGCAGACACTGTCTGACTCCTTGTCTTGCGGCCTTTTGTAGGCCCCCACGCACCGCGGACTGTCTCCTCTCGCAGACACTGCCCGACTCCTTGTCTCATGGCCTTTTGTAGGCCTCCACGCACCCCGGACTGTCTCCTCTCGCAGACACTGTCTGACTCCTTGTCTTGCGGCCTTTTGTAGGTCTCTCCACACACCCCGGACTGTCGCCTCTCGCCGATGGAACCAATCAGGAGGCAGGCGATCTTAGATCTGGTCCTGTGTAATGAGACAGGATTAATAAACAATCTCCTAGTAAAGGATCCCCTTGGAATGAGTGATCATAACATGGTTGAATTTCAAATTCAGATGGAGGGTGAGAAAGTTGGATCTTAAACCAGCGTACTAAGCTTAATTAAAGGAGACGACAAAGGTATGAGGGCAGAGTTGGCTAAAGTGAATTGGGAAAATAGATTAAAGTGTAGAACGGTTGATGAACAGTGACGTACATTTAAGGAGATATTTCACAGCTCTCAAGAAAAATATATTCCAGTGAGGAGGAAAGGGTGTAAAAGAAAGGAAAAGCGTTTGATTAGGGCAGGGAAAATAGAGTACGAGAGGAAGCTTGCAGGGAACATTAAAATGGACTGCAAAAGCTTCTATAGATATGTAAA
Source organism: Pristiophorus japonicus (assembly GCF_044704955.1). NCBI lineage: Eukaryota > Metazoa > Chordata > Chondrichthyes > Pristiophoridae > Pristiophorus > Pristiophorus japonicus. The sequence continues at coordinate 162,293 of NW_027253510.1, forward strand.
GAGAAAAAGGGTAGTAAAGACAAACTTAGGTCCCCTGCAGTCAGAATCAGGGGAAGTCATAACTGGGAACAAAGAAATGGCAGACCAATTGAACAAGTACTTTGGTTCGGTATTCACGAAGGAGGACACAAACAACCTTCCGGATATAAAAGGGGTCAGAGGGTCTAGTAAGAAGGAGGAACTGAGGAAAATCCTTATTAGTCGGGAAATTGTGTTAGGGAAATTGATGGGATTGAAGGCCAATAAATCCCCAGGGCCTGATGGTCTGCATTCCAGAGTACTTAAGGAGGTGGCCTTGGAAATAGCGGATGCATTGACAGTCATTTTCCAACATTCCATAGACTCTGGATCACTTCCTATGGAGTGGAGGGTAGCCAATGTAACCCCACTTTTTAAAAAAGGAGGGAGAGGGAAAACAGGGAATTATAGACCGGTCAGCCTGACATCGGTAGTGGGGAATTTGTTGGAATCAATTATTAAGGATGTCATAGCAGCGCATTTGGAAAGAGGTGACATGATAGGTCCAAGTCAGCATGGATTTGTGAAAGGGAAATCATGCTTGACAAATCTTCTAGAATTTTTTGAGGATGTTTCCAGTAGAGTGGACAAGGGAGAACCAGTTGATGTGGTGTGTTTGGACTTTCAGAAGGCTTTGGACAAGGTCCCACACAAGAGATTAATGTGCAAAGTTAAAGCACATGGAATTGGGGGTAGTGTGCTGACATGGATTGAGAACTGGTTGTCAGACAGGAAGCAAAGAGTAGGAGTAAATGGGTACTTTTCAGAATGGCAGGCAGTGACTAGTGGAGTACCGCAAGGTTCTGTGCTGGGGCCCCAGCTGTTTACACTGTACATTAATGATTTAGACGAGGTGATTAAATGTAGTATCTCCAAATTTGCGGATGACACTAAGTTGGGTGGCAGTGCGAGCTGCGAGGAGGATGCTGTGAGGCTGCAGAGCGACTTGGATAGGTTAGGTGAGTGGGCAAATGCATGGCAGATGAAGTATAATGTGGATAAATGTGAGGTTATCCACTTTGGTGGTAAAAACAGAGAGACAGACTATTATCTGAATGGTGACAGATTAGGAAAAGGGGAGGTGCAACGAGACCTGGGTGTCATGGTACATCAGTCATTGAAGGTTGGCATGCAGATACAGCAGGCGGTTAAGAAGGCAAATGGCATGTTGGCCTTCATAACGAGGGGATTTGAGTACAGGGGCAGGGAGGTGTTGCTACAGTTGTACGGGGCCTTGGTGAGGCCACACCTGGAGTATTGTGTACAGTTTTGATCTCCTAACTTGAGGAAGGACATTCTTGCTATTGAGGGAGTGCAGCGAAGATTCACCAGACTGATTCCCGGGATGGTGGGTCTGACCTATCAAGAAAGACTGGATCAACTGGTCTTGTATTCACTGGAGTTCAGAATAATGAGAGGGGACCTCATAGAAACGTTTAAAATTCTGACGGGTTTAGACAGGTTAGATGCAGGAAGAATGTTCCCAATGTTGGGGAAGTCCAGAACCAGGGGTCACAGTCTAAGGATAAGGGGTAAGCCATTTCGGACCGAGATGAGGAGAAACTTCTTCACCCAGAGAGTGGTGAACCTGTGGAATTCTCCACCACAGAAAGTTGTTGAGAGCAATTCATTAAATATATTCAAAAAGGAGTTAGATGAAGTCCTTACTACTTGGGGAATCAAGGGGTATGGCGAGAAAGCAGGAATGGGGTACTGAAGTTGCATGTTCAGCCATGAAATCATTGAATGGCGGTGCAGGCTCGAAGGGCCGAATGGCCTACTCCTGCACCTATTTTCTATGTTTCTATGTTTCTGCAGCCATCCGTGGCAAACTAAAAAAATAAAGGACGGTATCCAATTAAAAACAAGGGCATACAAAGTGGCCAAAACTAGTGTGAGGACAGATGATTGGGAAGCTTTTAAAAGCCAGCAAAGAATGACTAAAAAATGATTAAGAAAGGGAAGATAGACTATGAAAGTAAACAAGCACGAAATATAAAAACAGAAAACAAGAGTTTCTATAGGAATATAAAAAGGAAAAGAGTGGCTAAAGTAAATGTTGGTCCCTTAGAGGACGAGACCGGGGAATTAATAATGGGGAACATGGAGATGGCGAAAACTCTGAACAAATATTTTTAGTTAGTCTTTACGGTATTTTTATAGAACAAATATTTTTAGTCAGACTAACAATATCCCAATAGTGGATCGACAAGGGGCTATATGGGGAGAGAAACTTAACACAATCACAATCACGAAGGAGGTGGTACTCAGTAAGGTAATGGGACTAAAGGCAGATAAATCCCCTGGAACTGATGGCTTGCATCCTGGGGTCTTAAGAGAGGTAGCGCCAGGGATAGTGGATGCATTGGTTATAATTTACCAAAATTCCCTGGATTCTGGGGAGCTCCCAGCAGATTCGAAAACTGCAAATGTAATGCCCCCATTTAAAAAAGGAGGCAGACAAAAAGCAGGAAACTATAGACCAGTTATCCTAACATCTGTGGTTGGGAAAATGTTGGTGTCCATTATTAAAGAAGCAGTAGCAGGACATTTAGAAAAGCATAATTTGGTCAGGCAGAGTCAGCATGGATTTATGAAGGGCAAGTCATGTTTGACAAATTTGCTGGAATTCTTTGAGGATGCAACGAACAGGGTGGATAAAGGGGAACCAGTGGATGTGGTGTATTTGGACTTCCAGAAGGCATTTGACAAGGTGCCACGTAAAAGGATACTGTACAAGATCAAAGTTCACTGGGTTGGGGGTAATATATTAGCATGGATCGAGGATTGGCGAACTAACAGAAAACAGAGAGTCGGGATAAATGATTCATTCTCAGGTTGGCAATCAGTAACTAGTGGGGTTCTGCAGGGATCAGTGCTGGGACCCCAACTATTTATAATCTATATTAATGACTTGGAAGAAAGGACCGAGTGTAACGGAGCCAAGTTTGCTGATGATACAAAGATGGGAGGAAAAGCAATGTGTGAGGAGGACACAAAAATCTGCAAAAGGATGTCGACAGGCTAAGTGAGTGGGTAAAAATTTGGCAGATGGAGTATAATGTTAGAAAGCGTGAGGTCATGCACTTTGGCAGAAAGAAATCAAAGAGCAAGTTATTATTTAAATGGAGAAAAATTGCAAAGTGCTGCAGTACAGCGGGACCTGGGGGTACTTGTGCATGAAACACAAAAGGTAGAATGCAGGTACAGCAAGTGATCAGGAAGGCCAATGGAATCTTGGTCTTTATAGCAAAGGGGATGGAGTATAGAAGCAGGGACGTCTTGCTACAGTTATACAGGGTATTGCTGAAGCCACACCTGGAATACTGCGCACAGTTTTGGTTTCCATATTTACGAAAGGATATACTTGCTTTGGAGGCAGTTCAGAGAAGTTTCACTAGGTTGATTCCAGAGATGAGTAGGTTGACTTATGAGGAAAGGATGAGAAGGTTGGGTCGCTACTCATTGGAATTCAGAAGAATGAGAGGTGATCTTATCAAAACGTATAAGACTGTGAGAGGGCTTGACAAAGTGGATGCGGAGAGGATGTTTCCACTGATAAGTGAGAGTAGAACAAGGGGGCATAATCTTAGAATAAGGGGCCGCCATTTAAAACTGAGATGAGGAGGAATTTCTTTTCTCAGAGAGTTGTAAATCTGTGGAATTTGCTGCCTCAGAGAGCTGTGGAAGCCGGGACATTGAATAAATTTATGACAGAGATAGACAGTTTCTTTACCGATAAGGGAATAAGGGGTTATGGGGAGTGGACAGGGAAGTGGATCTGAGTCCATGATCGGATCAGTCATGATCGTATTAAATGGCGGAGCAGGCGCGAGGGGCCGTATGGCCTACTCCTGTTCCTATTTCTTATGTTGTTATGTAATGTATGAACCTGTGAGCAGGTTTGTATAGCTGTTGTCGATGGGTGCCGGAGGGACTGGAATGCATCATCACCCCCGGCAGCAAATTTTAATTTGATCTTAATGTCCAAAGTTTAATTTGTTTAAGTTTGTCGGTTTTAGTGCCCCCTCCCTTTTAGCCAGGGGGCAATTGTATAATTTGTGTTTTGGTGCCCTCAGGAAAAAAACCCACAGGGGGCACCATAAATGTTTTGGAGTGTTCCCCCCCCCCCTTTAATCAGGGGGCACTTGATTGTTTTCTATAAAATAGTTGCTAATATATTTAGCTGTTGTGGGAGTGTTTCAGCCACTTGTGAGTTGGGAGCCTGTGGAGAAGGAGCTGCTACAACTATCTGTCTGCCTGCCACCAGAGTCTCTCGGAGAGGAGGAAGAGGCCTGCTGGATTAACACCTTGAGAGGGAGGAGGACCAAGAGCTGCTAGCTTCAACACCCCTGCGACAGAGTTGGAGAGAGGGGAAGAGAACAAACTACAAACTGTCACACCATCATCTGTGTGAAAGGAGGCAGAGCCATTTACAACACCGACAGGTGGCTGCACTCTCCAAAAAATACTTTAGTTTGTAGGTGGGGGGAGGAGAGACCATTTAGGCCGGAACATTGTGGGGGTTTGTGTGTGTGTAAGGGTGTGGGGTTCTTGTGAATAACTAGGCCCCACACACCACTAAAACACCCCTCTCCCCATTGCCTGGCCCAGGACAGCTCGAGCTGCCTGGGTAATTAACTCCCTTAATTAACATCATTAAGACCTGGTGGAGGATGGTACCTGGGTAGTTCCAGCTATCCTGGGTGAAGACATCTTCCCCCACCTGAAGACCATCGATAAAGACTTTGTTTACCATCGAAGAGTGCACCCCTGCCAGCACCCACCCAACACTGAGGGGTGACCCTGCCCTCACAGCTTCCCTCTTTCCCACCCCTCACTCTCTCTCTCTCTCTCTCTCTCTCTCTCTCTCTCTCTCTCTCTCTCTCAGGCCCCTCTTTCCTACTCTCAATTGCAATTACTATTATTAATTAAAACTACCCAGCAGAGAGAAAGAGGCCCCTCCCCAATTGTTAAACACGCAGGGGAGAGGTGTGCCTAATTAAGAGCTCCCGCTGCTCAATTAAAGAGGCCCTGAAGGCCTGTGACATTGGGGTGGGTGTGGCCTTTAAAGGGACCCTGATATGGCGAGTCCACCTTCGCCGGGGGCGGGGCCAGCAAAAACATGCGCACGTGGTGGTCACTGCTGCCCTGCTGCCCTGCCACCTTTTACATTATTGACCAAAAAGAATGGGGTCAAGAGCTACACCCACCCCAACATGACGATTGTGGAGTGCGTGAGGGCAATGGCTGGGGTAGTCAGCCCCTTGGCCATTCTCGCCACCTCAAAAATGCACATGAAGGCTATGTTCTTCCTGGGGTCAGAGCAGGGAGTGTCCCTGGCCCTGAATAAGGGGCTCACGGTGGGTGGGACTCGAGACCACCGCACAGAGAATTGTCATCTCCAACGTTCCGCCCTATGTTCCCGGTGTGTTCCTCCTCCCCCACCTACGTCAACTGGTGGAGGTGAGGGCGGGGATAATGCCGATCCCGCTCGGATTCAGGGAGGCCAGCCTCCCTTGTGTTCTCCGTCCGGCGCCAGCTTTTTGTTCAGCTGGTCCGGGAGGAGGTAACAGAAGGTGCATTCAATGTGGTCCACGAGGGGACAGCCTACCGCTTCTTCTGGACAGCATGTGGTGCCATGCCTGTAGAGAGGTGGGGCATGTCCGCAGTGAACTGCCCCGCCTCCAAGGCCGCCAAAACACCTAAAGTGGCCTCGGCTGGTGCCGCCGCCAGTCCTCCCCCCGTTACCGTCCGCGTGTGAGGAACCAAAGATGCGCGGGTGTCGTCGGGGGCCAATGTCATCTCGGCCTCTGGCAGGTTGGAGGGAGAGCGTCCGCGCGGAAGGAAGGCGTGGAAGAAAGACAAACACCTTCAGCCGAGTCCCCTCAGTGGGCTAAACAGCCCTATCACTGCGCTTAGCCCCAACTTACCACCGGCGAGCGTGGGGCATTCTGTGCCCAAGCCCTTGACCATACCCGCATCTGCGGAGAGTTTGCCACCTGCGGTCGGGCGCGGGCAAGAAACCCGGAAGGAAGGAGTGGGGGCAGAGGCCTCGGCAGATATGGAGGTCTCCCAGCTTCCGCGTCCCTCCAGACAGAAAAGGAGGCACCGCTCCACGGAAAGGGAGGAGGACCAAGATCCCTCCGTGGAGAAGTTGGTGCCTGGCGACGGTCCCGCGTCCCCCACCAGCGCTCCCAACGTGTGCCGAAGGCAGGGGGAGTCTGTCCCTCAGGGGGGTGAGACAGCCAAGGCTGTCTAGCCTGAGCCTCCTGGGGATGGGGAAGAAGAACTGTCTGTTGCGGAGGCCGCGGGGCAGCAAAAAGAAAGTATCGCCGCAGGATCGAGTGTCCTGGGGACTGAGGCGGGCAAGGCCGAAGAGTCCGAGCTCGCCCAGTCAAACATCAGCATCCCCCGGGATCTGCTCGACCCGGCAGAAGAGTATCACAAGAACCCCCGCCCGCTGGGTCAGAGGGTGGTGGTGGGGAGGGTGAGGAACACCAATCTCTGTCCCTGATGTTGGAGCCGGGGTACTTGGAGAACCTGGAGCAGTTCTTCAGCCCGGTCTCTCCGTGCTCCCCGGTGCCTGGGGCGGAGGGGGACCCCTGTCCACTGCCACTTCCCGACCCGGTATTCCAGGAAGAGCCCAGGGGGGACTGCTCTGCCAATGATCCTGGGGGTGGGATTGTGACAGAGGTAGGGCCGGATGGTGCGGCCGGGCCGTTCACCGTACCCTGTGCGGTCGACGGACTGGCCGCTGGTGGCAACCTCCCGGAGGAGGACGGGGACTCGGTGGTGGACGCGGGAGAGGATTTGGAGTCCATCGGCAGTGAGGCAATGGATCTCCTTGTGCCCGCCGCTGAGTCCACCCTCATTCCTGCCAAGGAACTCCGGGAATTTTTGGTGCAATGCCAGGGTCACCGCAATAGAGCCCACCTGTCCCTGGACCAATGGTCCAAGTCGGTGCTGCTCATCAGGTCCGTCCGCCGTCAGAACCATGGGCGCGGACAGGACCTGACCAAAAAAAGTCATCTTCAGCTGCACCGGCTCAGAACGTTCCTCACTGGGTTGCTGAGGGAGTGGAGGTCATCTCATGACTCCGTCCCTCCCCACAGTAGGTTATTTAGAGGTTGCACTATGCTCTTGTCATGAAGATAACCGTAGCCAGCCTCAACATCAATGGCGGCAGAGAGGCACGCTGAGAATTTAATAATTTTCCGCTCCTTCGGGAGGGGAAATATCTGGTGTGCTTCCTGCAAGAAACCCACACCGTGCCGGGAGATGAGGCCATGTGACTCCTGGAATGGCAAGGAGAGGTTCGCATGAGCCACCTCACTGCCACTTCTTGTGGGGTGGCTATCTTGCTGGCCCCACATTTTCAGCCGGAGATCTTGTGGGTCGAGAAGCCTGTGCCAGGCCACTTGCTCCATGTCACGGTTCGCCTGGGGGACGTGCCGCTCCATTTAGTGAGCAAGTGCGTTTCCGAGAAGAATTATCCACTCTTCTAGGCTCCGTCAACGTCGGCGACTGCATTGTCCTCGGGGCGGGATTTTAATTGCACCCTCGAGGCGAGGGACCACTCCGGTGCCTTGCAGAGCTTGGCGGTGATAGAAACGTTGAGGGATCTGGTCGGGTCCTTCGACTTGGTGGACGTCTGGCGAAATCTCCATCCCGACTCCAGCACCTTCACTTGGGTGAGGCCTGGAAGAGGAAGGTCCGGAATCGACTGCCTGTACATTTCCCGGGCGTACGTCTCCTGAGTTCCCCAGCTTCCATGCGGCCGGTGCCGTGCTCGGACCACCACCTGATGTGGGCGGAGCTTGCTTCGCTCCGTGCGCGGGTGGGGTCTGCGTACTGGCATTTTAACAACCTGCTGCTGGGGGACAAGCGGTTCCAGGATTTGTTCCGTCGGTTCTGGTCCGACTGGAGAAGGAAGCAGGGGGGCTTCTCCTCCTTGAGGTTATGGTGGGACGTGGGCAAGGCTCACTTCCGTCTCTTCTGTCAAGAGTACGCGAAGGGGTCGACCAAGAGGCGGGAGGCCAGGGTGGGGCGCCTGGAGAAGGAGGTGCTCGACCTGGAGTCCCATCTCGGTCAAGTCGTGGAGGACCCGGCCCTGTAGACCGTGTACAAAGCGAAGAAGGCCGCGCTGAAGGACCTGCAGCTCATCGGGTCCCGAGGCACATTCGTGAGGTCACGTATCTGGTTCCTCCAGAACCTGGACCACGGCTCCCCCTTCTACTCGCTGGAAAAAAGACGAGGTCCGTAAGCAGCTCTTCACGCTGCTGGCCGACGACGGATCTCTGGTCTCAGATCCGGAGGGCATCAGCAACAGGGCCTGAGACTATTACGGGGCTCTGTTCTCCTCGGATCCGTCCAGCGAAGAAGCGTGTAGAGTTTTGTGGGAAGACCTGCCGAAGGTCGGGCTGGATGGTGCCGAGAATCTGGACAATCCGCTAGGCCTGGCGGAGCTGACCGGTGCCCTCGACCAGCTCTCGAGGGGAAAGTCCCTGGGGCTGGATGGGCTGACCGTGGAGTTCCACAGGGCATCCTTGGGGCCGACTACGTGCGGGTCCTGGGGGAAAGTCCGGTGACCGGGGAGATGCCCCTCTCTTGGTGCAGGGCAGTCATCGTCCTGCTGCCTATGAAGGGCGATCTCCGCCAACTTAAGAACTGGTGCCCGGTCTCCCTCCTCAGGACGGATTACAAAATTTTTGCCAGGGCTGTGTCTGCTCGCCTTGGGGCCGTGCTAGACCACATGATCCACCCGACCAGTCCTGCACTGTCCCGGGCCGGGCAATCCACGATAACATCTATCTGGTCCAGGACCTGGTCCACCATTCCCAGGAGGCTGGTCTGTCGATTGCCTTCCTTTCCCTCGACAGGAGAAGGCGTTCGACAGGATGGATCACGAGTATCTGTTCGGAACTATGCACACTGTCAGGTTCGGGACGCATTTCGTTGCCTGGATCTGACTTTTGTATGTGGCCGCGGAGTGTCTGATTAAGGTTAATGGATCTTTGACGGCACCCCTTCGCTTTGGGAGAGGTGTGCGCCAGGGATGCCCCATGTCCAGCCAGTTATATGCCATATGAGTGGAGCCTTTCCTGCGCCTCTTGCGGAAGAGGTTGACGGGACTGGCTCTACAAGGGCCGGACGTGGAGGTCGTCCTCTCGGCTTACGCCGATGATCTGCTCCTCATGGTCGAGGATCCTATTGAACTACGGAGGATGCCTGAGTGCCAGGAGATTTACTCAGCCGCATCCTCCGCCAGGATCAACTGAGAGAAATGTTCCGGACTCCTGGTGGGTGAGTGGCAGGTGGACTCCCTGCCGGAGGAGCTCAGGACTTTTGCCTGGAGCACGACCCATCTCCTCTATCTGGGAGTCTACCTTAGCCTTGCCGAGGAAGCCTGGCCGGTGAACTGGCAAGAGCTGGAGGCCAAATTGCCACTTGCCGAGGGCGCTGGACAGGACTGCTCCGAGTGCTGTCCTACAGGGGTCGAGCGCTAGTCATAAACCAGCTGGTGGCCGCTATGCTGTGGTACTGGCTGGTCACTTTGACCCCTCCCCCTGCATTTGTCACTAAGATGCAGAAAAAGCTGGTGGACTTCTTCTGGAACAACAGGAAGCACTGGTTCTCTGCTGCGGTTCTGAGTCTCCTGCTGAAGGAGGGCAGGCATTGGTGTGCATCAGCACCCAGCACGCGACTTTCCATCTTCAGACCCTGCAGAGATAGCTGTATGTTGAGCCCCCTCCGAGGTGGTGTGTGCTGGCGATGTATTTCTTCCGCCAGCAGTACAGCCTCAATTATGATACGCAGTTCCTGTTTGTGAGCCTGGGGGGTGTCAGGACCACCATGTGGGGGCTGCCCACCTTTTACCAGGAACTCATCAGGGTCTGGAACAGAGTCACCACCAAGCGCAGCTCTCCCCCGTCTGGAGTGGCGGCTGTCCTTTGGGAGCCGCTGCTCAGGAATCTGTACCTCCACCACCGCGGTTTTCGGTGGCAGGCGGACGAGAGGGCTGTGTCTGGCGAGGTGACCAGGGTCAGGGACCTGCTCGATGGCGAGGAGCGTGCTGGATGGTGCCTGAAGAGCTGGCACGGCACCTACCCTGGTCCAGCGTGTGGCCAATGCCATCGAGTCGCTAAAAACGGCACTGGGCCCTGACTCCGTTAGGTGTGTCGAGGATGCTCAAGCACGAGGGGCGATCCCGTCCAAACTGACCCCCGTCCGGACGGAATTCCTCATCGGCACCAAGCCTCGAAACCTCCTTCAGGAGCCGGCGCCTCACAATTTGAGCCTCTTCCGGGAAATCCCCTCTGTGCCTTTCGGTTCTGCGCGGAGGGGTTTCCTGTATGGGCTGCTCCTGCACACTCTCTACCTTGCCATTCTCGTCTGCCGTCTGGACATGCAATGGTGCACCATCTTCCCGTCCGGATGAGGCGGGGGTCCCCAATGGAGTGCACTCTATGCAGGAGTCCTCCCTTTATTTATTGGGGACTTGGCCTGGAGGGTGTTGCACAGAGCAGTCCCGTGCAATCGATTTTTAAGTCAGTTCACGGACTCCCAGGCCGCCTGTAATTTCTGCGGTCTGGAGGAGTCCGTGTTCCATATTTATATTGAGTGTGTGAGGTTGCAGGCCCTGTTCCAATATTTGAAGGGGCTGCTCCTCAAATTCTGGTTGCACTTCAGTCCTACAGTCCTGATCTTTGGGCACCTTGTGCAGAGGGGAGCGGGCAGGTCGGAGGGCCTCCTCATAGGACTGCTCCTGGGCATGGCCAAGGAGACCATCAGCATGTCCAGGCAGCGGGCGGTCGACGGGGTCGTTCAGCCCGACTGCCTGCCTCTCTTCCGCGGTTACATCCGAGCCAGGGTGTCCCTGGAGATGGAGCACGCAGTGTCCACCGGTACGCTCACGGCCTTCCACAAGAGGTGGACCCCAGAGGAACTGGAGTGTATCATCACCCCGAGCAACCAAATTTTAATTTGATCGTTAAAGTTTAAAAGTTAATTTGTTTAATTTGCCGCTTTTAGTATCCCCCGTTAACAAGGGTCACTTGATTTATAGGTTCACAAAAATAATTGTGGAGCTGTTCCAGGAACTTGATTTAAAGTTTCTACTCAAAATAGTGTAGAGCTGTTGCATTGTGAGTGGCTTAGCCAGTCATGTGATGTTGACAAGACTCAATAAAACCCCAATCAGTTGGGCCCAGGTCATCCACGATGAGGTATGCAGTTGTGAGCCTCGTGGATGAACTGGTAATGTGTAGTGGGATTGTTAAACCTTTGTTAATAAACCAACTAGTTCTTGATAGCAATGTGTTGCTATGAATTCTTAAAGCAAAGAACCCAAGAAGTAAATGCATTACAGAGGGGTTTAGCGAGGGAGCTCGAGGGAGTCGGGCTGAGGCAATGAAAGGCTTTTCCACCAATGGAGGGAGGGGAAGGGGGAGTGAATGCACAGTTAAAGAAGCAAAGAGTGCCGGGGTTATCGGCCTGGAGGAGGTTACAGAAGGTTGGAGGTGGGACAAGGCCAGTCAGAGATTTGAAGCTGAGGACAAGAGTTTATATTTAGTGCATTGAGGGACAGGGAGCCTCTGTACGATGACAGTGAGGAGGATTTCCTGTGGGACAGGATATGAGCGACTGTATTTTGGACAAATCAGTCGAGTTCACTGAGGATGTGAGGCCAGCAATGAGAGCATTGGAGCCATCAAGACCAGAGGTGACAGGAGCATGGATAAGGATGTCAGTGTTGTAGGGTATCAGGTGTGACCTTGGGCAGGACCACTTCAATGCTGTGAGCTGGAATTGGACTGGACAGATTGGAACAGGCAGCATTGAGAGGGTTGGGCTTGGAGTTTAGGTGAAGATGGGTCAGCAGGCAGAGAGGACAGGCGGGTGGGTGGCTTGTTTGAGGAGGGGATTGATGACTGGTTTTGAATGTTTGAGGAAAGTCACTAGTAGTGTGAGCTACACAGTAAATGTTATGTCTTTTTCGATGCTCTGATAATGACTCCACGAGGCAGTGTGTTGTACTTGAACTGTAGTGACCTTAGTCCTTTATTGATAACTCCAGCGTGAGGATTACACCTGGTGGCCTGCCTTTTATACTGGGCCAGGCACACCTGTACAGGTAACCTACAAGTCTCCCACTGCAGTGCCCTCTGGTGGCACACCTTGTAATAGTGCAAGCAGTAACCATGTAGGGTACATGACATCGCTCTCCCCCAAGCCTTTAGTGCAAATCGCCTCTGCATTGACTGTGCTCTGGGCTTAGCTCTATCTGGTTGACCCTTGGCGGGTCGTTTCTATTTTGGGTGAGTGGTTGGTGTTTCGTTGGCAGTAGAGTGCTGGTGGTTACTGTTTGTGTGTGTGTCCATGACCATTTCATTCTCCCCCCCCCACATATAGATTATGCCGGAGGTTCATTGCATTCATATACATTCAAGTCCAGAAAAACAAGTTTGCATTACATTTGAGGTGACACGCCATGGTGCACAACTCTGGCCCCAGGGACGCAGGCTACTACATTGGGTAGCTCACTGGACCTGTGTGCTCCCGATTGGTGTCTGCCCACTGCATTGGTTGAGTGCAGTTGAAATCCTACATCGCACAACGTTTCATTACTCATTATAAATAACTTGTAGCTCCGATCGTGATCACGCACCTTTTCTTTGTTTATTGCATGTACACAACGCTGATCATCAATTTCACATCTTGCATCTGGCTCACCGTTGACTTTACATTGTTTGAAAATGTGGAACAGTCCCTTTAAGTGTGGTGGGTTGCAGGCCTCCTTTAAGAGAGCTTTGCCATCTTTACCCCAATCCTCTTCTCTGGTGCCACGTGTTGCTCCATCAGCGCAGCACCTCGTGGTCTGGCCGTCGCCATCTTTTTCTTCGGTGCATCACCTCGTGGTTTGGGCGCCATCTTCCCTCCATCCACGATGTCGACTGCGGTGATCCTCTTCTCCCCGGGATCTGCCACCGAAGCTGGGAAGTCGCCTTCGGATCCAATTTTCTTCCTCCGGAGTCCTGCCACTGGAGCCTGGAAGGTGTGTTCGGGTTGTCTCAGCTGGATCATCTCCACATGCTGAGCGGTCTGTGCCTCGGGTGCTGTGCTGGTCTGCTTGCTGATGCCGGGTCCACCCTCAAGTGAGGGCTTGCTGTGCCTCCGAGCGCGGAGGATGTCGATTGCTGGAGGGATGGAGTCCTCCCACTTGCAATGGATCTTCTCCATCCACCTTCTTCCGAGTAGCATTGGTCCATCACCTGCAACAATCCACAGAGGTAACTTGTGCACTGCGCCATCATGGAGTACCTTTACATTCGCAGTACCAACAACTGGGATAAGTTCATCGGTGCAGGTGCGCAGCTTTGCCTGAACCAGGACCAACTTGGTTCATTCAGCCTGATTGTCCCATAACCTCTCAAAGGTTTCTTGATTCATTACTGACTGGCTCACCCCTGTGTCCACTTCCATGAAGACTGGAACACCATCTATCTCGACTTCCATCCTCAATGGGGAACCTTCGGTGGTGTAGGTAAACGTGCTATATACCTCATCATGGGGCTGAGCTGTCTCTCTGCCTATCGTTTCATAATCTACGCTGGATTCATGGCCATCTGCAGACTCTTCATCGACACAGTGAGTCATATTTCTCTTACACATTCGCTTGAGGTGGCCCTTTGTGCTGCAGCCTTTACACACAGTCTTTAAAACGGCACTGGTGAGCCCTGTGATTCCCTCCGCAACGCCAGAATGGAGCTACTCGGTTAGTGCCCCTCGGCGAACTCTGAGTTAAGGGCCTCAGGGGTCTGTTCTCTCTTCCCTGAGAAGGTTCACGTTCTACAGTCCAGCCTCTAAAAGACGCCACTCTGTGCATAGTACTTGCAGGGTTTGAGTCCTGAGGATGGGCCATCTGCCTAGAAACGCAGGTCGAGGTCATGAATGTCTGGCTCACAGAGATGGCCTTCTGCAGTGTGACTGTGGTATCCGCAGACAGTAGCTTATGAAGAAGGCTCTCATGGCCGATTCCAATGACAAAAATGTCTCGCAGCGCTTCAGTGATGTGGTCGCCAAAATCACACGGTGCCACCAGCCTCCTGAGGTCTGCAGCATATTTTGCAATTTCTTGGCCGTCGGTGGGTGCTGAACCAGTGTCTGGCTGTGAGGATGCTCTCCTTGGGCTTCAGTTGCTCTTGGATCAGCGTTACAAGCTCCTTGTACGTCTTGGTCGTTGTCTTCGCTGGTGCCAGCAAGTCCCTGACGAGGTCATAGATGATGGGACCACAACTGGTTAGCAGGATAGCTCTGCATTTATCAGCCAGTGTGGCCGGGTTTTCTCCTGCCAGGTCTTTGCTGTGAAGAAATGATCGAGCCTCTCCACAAAGGCATCCCAATCATCACCATCGGCAAACTGCTGCAATGTACCAAGGGTAGCCATTTTCGCGTGAAGGTTCCTAATCTCGTCGCCAATTGTTGTCTTTAGATACGCTGACAATGATTGCATGAGGCAATGTGTTGTACTTGAACTGTAGTGACCTTAGTCCTTTATTGGTAACTCCAGAGTGAGGATCACACCTGGTGGCCTGCCTTTTATACTAGGTCAGGCACACCTGTACAGGGAACCTGCAAGTCTCCCACTGTGGTGCCCTCTGGTGGCACACCTTGCAATAGTGTAAGCAGTAACATGTCAGACACATGACAGTAAGGGATAAAGAGGAGTCAGGAGGTGTATTGAGAAGAAATCAATGGGCCAGGGTGTGAGCATCATTTGGGAAATAAGTGAAGAGAAGGCATGGGAGGGAGATTGGGGAGAATCTACAGTGATGGGGATCAGGGAGGAAGACTCGGGGAGGTTGGGGAGGAAGTGGCAGAGGCAGCTGTATGCATGAAGCAAAGAAATCCTGGAGCTTTTCATATCAGGCCATATAATGATCAGTTGTTTAGAATTTACTGAAGCTCAGGTGAGCTGCCTGCAGTTTTCATTGAAACATTTCAGACATTTATCAACCTTCAGACCGGTTTTTAAGTGATTGATATTTTCCCATTAAAGGTGCAGTTGTCCCTGTCCTGACCCAGTCTCCGAGCCTGGAACGTGTCACAGAGGGTCACACGGCGCGGTTACAGTGCACCATGCGGAACGCCAGAGTGAGTGACACCGATGTCCACTGGTACCGGCAACTACCGGGGCAAGATACGGAGTGGGTTTTAACACATGAGGCAAGTGGCAGCACACGAGGGAGCCCAGGTTCCACTGACCATCTCCAGCCTTCCAGAGACACCTCCAATAACAGCTTCATTCTGACAGTCACAGACGTGCAGCCCAGTGACACTGCCGCCTATTACTGTAAAGTGTGGGGCGATATCAGCGGGAACGGAACCCAGCTCAATGTAACCAGTAAGTATAAATTACATTTGGTTTTATTCATAATAGCGTTACTACATAGAGGGTAATTTTACAACAATACACTCCCAGTCGAGAGGCACACACACACTGGGAGCATGGACTGGAGAATTGGGGCTGTGATGTTGTGGCCCTATATCTGACCCACATTCCATGGGACTGTGGCTTCTCACTGGGAGCACGGCATTGTGGGATCCCTCTTATACACACTTCACTTCTCAATAGAACACAGGAGCTTCCCAAACTTGATGGAAATATTTTGTTTAGCCTAAAGTGTGATTTCACTTACACTGACAGGGATTAGGAATTCTAAGGCGATTTGATTCTTTTAAAATTCAACATTACTACACGTTAAAGTGCCAGTAATCCGTCACAGTGCAACTCAGCAGCAGATAGTTTTGCAATAATTTCTCACATTTATCTGCGCCTATTTTCTCCTCGTGATGGTCCAGTCCACAGTCCCTGACTCCTTGCCCAAGTTACCATTCACACCCACACATATCCCCATCAGTGTTACCCTGCATTTGCTTTTTGATGCGTGGTCCCTTTAACGGGCGGCGCGGCCCATTCAAAGTTTCACATCGGGAAAGCTGAACCCGGGCTGTGCTGATCTCCCCCTCCCCCACATCCCCCCCCACCACATCACCCCTCCCCCTCCCCCACGTCCCCCCCCAGCCACATCACCCCTCCCCCTCCCCCACGTCCCCCCCCACCCACATCACCCCTCCCCCACGTCCCCTCCCCCATCCAATCACCCCTCCCCCTCCCCCACGTCCTCTCCCCCACCCACATCACCCCTCCCCCTCCCCCACGTCCCCCCCCACCCACATCACCCCTCCCCCTCCCCCACGTCCTCTCCCCCACCCACATCACCCCTCCCCCACGTCGTCCCCCACCCACATCACCCCTCCCCCACGTCCCCCCCAACCACATCACCCCTCCCCCTCCCCCACGTCCCCTCCCCCTCCCCCACGTCCCCTCCCCCACGTCCCCTCCCCCTCCCCCACGTCCCCTCCCCCTCCCTCACGTCCCCTCCCCCACCAACGCCCCCTCTCCACCACCCACATCCTGCTCCCTCACGTCCCCTCCCCAACCCACTTCCCCCCTCCCCCACCCACATCCCCCCTCCCCCACGTCCCCTCCCCCACCCACATCCCCCCTCCCCCACCCACATCCCCATGTCCCCGCACATCCCCTCCCCTCCCCCACCCACATATCCCTCCCTTACCCTCGATTTAATTCCTAAGTTGATTTTTATGCTGCTCCTTTCCGCTCCCGACAGGATTTGTTCATTCTTTATAAATTCACCTGAAATAATGGTTTGTGGTTAATTCCATAAAAATTGTTTGGCTGGATTTGCGATGTTCTGGGCAGAGGATGTGTTCCCCCTCGCACCAAGTGCAGTTATTGAAGTAGGGCAGGGATGACCATCACTGGTATAACATTGAGACAAACACCATGCGCTGTATATTTTAGGTACTTGCTGTCTCACAATACAAGCTGTTCTCGCTCCACAGTCCCATTGACCAGTTTTATGCTCCGACTTCCTTCTGTTTGAATCAAACTTTGATAAAGTTTACACTTGTATTATTCAAGCTTTTATATAATCTTACAGCACAGAAAGAGGCCATTCGGCCCATCGTGCCCGTGCTGGCTCTTTGAAAGAACGATCCAATTAGTCCCACTGCCCCTGCTCTTTCCCCACAGCCCAGCAATTTTATTCCTTTTCAAGTATTTATCCAATTCCATTTTGAAAGTTACCATTGAATCTTCCACCGCCGTTTCAGGCAGCACATTCCAGATCACAGCAACTCGCTGCGTAAAAAGGAATTCTCATCTCTTTCCCCCCTCCCCCCTGGTACTTTTGTTAATTATCGTCAATCTGTGTGCTCTGGTTACTGATCCTCCCCACACTGGAAACATTTCATCCTCATTTACTCCAGCAAAACCCCTCAGAATTTTGACACCTTGATTAAATCCCCCTGTAACTTCACTGCTCTAAGGAGAACAATCCTAACTTCTTCAGTCTCTCCACATAACTGAAGTCCCTCATCTCTGGTCTCATTCTAGTAAATCTCCTCTGCACCCTCGCCAAGGCCTTGACATCGTTCCTAAAGTGTGGTGCCCAGAATTGGACACAATAGTCCAGCTGAGACCTAACCAGTGATGTATGGAGGTTTAGCATCACTTCCTTGCTTTTGTACTCTACACCTCGATTTATAAACCCAGGGTTTTTTAGCTCTTTTAAAGCCTCATCAACTTGTCCTGCCACTATGAAGATTTGTGTATGTGAACCCCCAGGGCTCCCTGTTCCTGCACCCACTTTATAATTGCACCATTTAGTTCATATTACCATTCCTCATTTTTCCTTCCAAAATGCATCACTTCACACTTCTCTGCATTAAATTGCATCTGCCATGTATCTGCCCATTTCACCAGTCCTCCTGGAGGCTGCTGCTTTCCTCCTCATCTGCAAACTTTGAAATTATGCCCTCTATATCCCAGTCTATTTTCAGCATTTTAAAAACCTGCTTCATGTCCTCTCTCAATGAAATATCCCTGCTCCAGTGAGAACTAATCTAATTCTATCGTCACACTTCTACACAGGGTATGGTGAGGCCACACCTGGAGTACTGCGTGCAGTTTTAGTCTCCGTATTTACGGAAGGATAGACTTGCATTGGAGGCTGTTCAGAGAAGGTTCACCAGGTTGATTCCGGAGATGGGCAGAAAAGTGGAGCTGAGTCCATGATCGGATTAGCCATGATCTTATTGAATGGCGGAGCAGGCTCGAGGAGCCAAATGGCCTACTCCTCCTCCTACATAAGAACAGAAGAACATAAGAATTAGGAACAGGAGTAGGCCATCTAGCCCCTCGAGCCTGCTCCGCCATTCAACAAGATCATGGCTGATCTGGCCGTGGACTCAGCTCCACTTACCCGCCCGCTCCCCATAACCCTTAATTCCCTTATTGGTTAAAAATCTATCCATCTGTGACTTGAATACATTCAATGAGCTAGCCTCAACTGCTTCCTTGGGCAGAGAATTCCACAGATTCACAACCCTCTGGGAGAAGAAATTCCTTCTCAACTCGGTTTTAAATTTGCTCCCCCATATTTTGAGGCTGTGCCCCCTAGTTCTGGTCTCCCCGAACCTCTCTGCCTCTATCTTGTCTATCCCTTTCATTATTTTAAATGTTTCTAATAAGATCACCCCTCATCCTTCTGAACTCCAACGAGTAAAGACTCACTCTACTCAATCTATCATCATCAGGTAACCCCCTCATCTCCGGAATCAGCCTAGTGAATCATCTCTGTACCCGCTTCAAGCTAGTAAATCCTTCCTTTAGTAAGGTGAGCAAAACTGCACGCAGTACTCCAGGTGCGGCCTCACCAATACCCTATACAGTTGCAAAAGGACCTCCCTGCTTTTGTACTCCATCCCTCTCGCAATGAAGGCCAACATTCCATTCGCCTTCCTGATTACCTGCTGCACCTGCAAACTAACTTTTTGGGATCCATGCACAAGGACCCCCAAGTCCCTCTGCCTAACAGCATGTTGTAATTTCTCCCCATTCAAATAATATTCCCTTTTACTGTTTTTGTTCCCAAGGTGGATGACCTCACACTTTCCGACATTGTATTCCATCTGCGAAAGCTTAGCCCATTTGCTTAACCTATCTAAATCTCTTTGCAGCCTCTCTGTGTTCTCGACACAACCGCTTTCCCACTAATCTTTGTGTCATCTGCAAATTTTGTTGCACTATACTCTGTCCTCTCTTCCAGGTCATCTATGTATATTGTAAACAGTTGTGGTCCCAGCACCGATCCCTGTGGCACACCACTAACATCGATTTCCAACCTGAAAAGGACCCATTTATCTCGACTCTCTGCTTTCTGTTAGCCAGCCAATTCTCGATCCATGCTCATACATTTCATCTCACTCCGCGTACTTTTATCTTCTACAGTAACCTTTTGTGTTGCACCTTATCGAATGCCTTTTGAAAATCTAAATACACCACATCCATCGGTACACCTCTATCCACCATGCTCATTATATCCTCAAAGAATTCCAGTAAATTAGTTAAACATGATTTCCCCTTCATCAATCCATGCTGCGTCTGCTTGATTGCACTATTCCTATCTAGATGTCCCGCTATTTCTTCCTGAATGATAGTTTCAAGCATTTTCCCACTACAGATGTTAAACTAACCAGCCTATAGTTACCTGCCTTTTGTCTGCCCTCTTTTTTATACAGAGGCGTTACATTAGCTGCTTTCCAATCCGCTGGTACCTCCCCAGAGTCCAGAGAATTTTGGTAGATTATAACGAATGCATCTGCTATAACTTCCGCCATCTCTTTTAATACCCTGGGATGCATTTCATCAGGACCAGGGGACTTGTCTACCTTGAGTCCCATTAGCCTGTCCAGCACTACCCCCCTAGTGATAGTGATTGTCTCAAGGCCTCCCTTCCCACATTCCCGTGACCAGCAATTTTTGGCATGGTTTTTGTGTCTTCCACTGTGAAGACCGAAGCAAAATAATTATTTAAAGTCTCAGCCATTTCCACATTTCCCATTATTAAATCCCCCTTCTCATCTTCTAAGGGACCAGCATTTACTTTTGTCACTCTTTTCCATTTTATATATCTGTAAAAGCTTTTACTATCCGTTTTTATGTTTTGCGCAAGTTTACCTTCGTAATCTATCTTTCCTTTCTTTATTGCTTTCTTAGTCATTCTTTGCTGTCGTTTAAAATTTTCCCAATCTTCTAGTTTCCCACTAACCTTGGCCACCTTATACGCATTGGTTTTTAATTTGATACTCTCCTTTATTTCCTTGGTTATCCACGGCTGGTTATCCCTTCTCTTACCGCCCTTCTTTTTCACTGGAATATATTTTTGTTGAGCACTATGAAAGAGCTCCTTAAAAGTCCTCCACTGTTCCTCAATTGTGCCACCATTTAGTCTGTTTTTCCAGTCTACTTTAGCCAACTCTGCCCTCATCCCACTGTAGTCCCCTTTGTTTAAGCATAGTACGCTCGTTTGAGACACTACTTCCTCACCCTCAATCTGTATTACAAATTCAATCATACTGTGATCACTCGTTCCGCGAGGATCTTTTATGAGGAGATCATTTATTATTCCTGTCTCATTACACAGGACCAGATCTAAGATAGCTTGCTCCCTTGTAGGTTCTGTATCATACTGTTCTCAGAAACAATCCCATATGCATTCTATGAATTCCTCCTCCAGGCTACCCCGTGCGATTTGATTTGACCAATCGATCAGTAGGTTAAAATCCCCCATGATTACTGCTATTCCTTTTTCACATGCCTCCATTATTCCCTTGATTATTGCCCGCCCCACCATGAAGTTATTATTTGGGGGCCTATAAGTGACTTTTTCCCCTTACTATCTCTAATCTCCACCCACAATGATTCAACATTTTGTTCATTAGAGCCAATATCGTCTCTCACAACTGCCCTGATATCATCCTTTATTAACAGAGCTACCCCACCTCCTTTCCCTTCTTGTCTATCTTTCCGAATCGTCAGATACCCCTGTATGTTTAATTCCCAGTCTTGGTCTTGCAACCACATTTCTGTATTGGCCACCAAATCATACCCATTTGTAATGCTTTGTGCCGTCAACTCATTTACTTTATTTCGAATGCTGCGTGCTTTTAGGTAGACTGTTTTAAGACTAGTTTTTAAACCATGATTTTTAGTTTTGACCCTTCCTCCAGCCCCTTTATATTCAGTGGCCCTTTTTGTTTTTTGCCTTGGATTTCTCTGCCGTCCACTTTTACTCATCTCCTTTCTGTCTTTTGCTTTTGTCTCCTTTTTGTTTCCCTCTGTCTCCCTGCATTGGTTCCCATCCCCCGCCATATTAGTTTAACTCCTCCCCAACAGCACGAGCAAACACTCCCCCCAGGACATTGGTTCCGGTCCTGCCTAGGTGCAGACCGCCTGGTTTGTACTGGTCCCACCTCCCCCAGAACCTGTTCCAATGTCCGTAACTTCTTATGTTCTTATCCACAGCTCTCGCCCACTCTGCTGCTATAACTCTGCCTGGGGTGCATGGGAGGGCTGCAAATTATTCCTGGACCCGGATATGCCTGGTCCCAGCCTTCCATTGGCCTTTTGGAGGCACCAGGGATAGACACTAAGAGAAAGAACCTGCACTTCTATAGCGCCTTTCAGTCTCGGGATGTCCCAAAGCACTTTACATAAGCCAATGAAGTACATGTGAAGTGTAGTCTCTGTTGTAATTTAGGAAACACACAAGGTCCCACAAACAGCGATTAAATAAATAGCCAGATCATGTGTTTTAGGTATAAATGTTGGCCTGGACACTGGGAGAACTCCCCTGCTAATCTTCGAATAATGCCGTGAGATCTTTTACATCCAACTGAGATGGCAATCTTGGTTTGACATCTCATTTCAATAACAGCACCTCCAACAGTGCAGCACACCCTCCATACTGCACTGGAGTGTCGAGATATGTGCTGGAATCTCTGGAGTGGGACTTGAACCCACGAATTTTGACTCTGAGAAAGAAAGATTTGAATTTCTACAGTGCTTTTCATGACCTCATGATGTCCCAAAGCACTTTACAGCCAATGAAGTACTTGTTCAAATGTAGACACTGTTGTAATGTAGGAAACACGGCAGCTACTTTGCACACAGCAAGCTCCCATAAACAGCAATGTGATAATGGCCAGGGCACTGGGGATAACTTCCCTGCTCTTCTTCAAAATAGTGCCGTGGGATCTTTTACATCCACTTGAGAGAGCAGACGGGGCCTCGGTTTAATAACTCATTCAAAAGCTGGCACCTCGGACAGTGCAGCGCTCCCTCAGCACTGCACTGGGAGTGTCAGCCTACTGCACTCCATACTGCACTGGAATGTCTAGATATGTGCTGAAGTCTCTGGAGTGGGACATGAACCCATAACCTTCAAACTCCAAATGTTATAAATTGTTAAACTTTGAACGCTGGAGAAATATATTTCTTTGTGTCAGACTCCATATATTTCCCACGTACAGATCCATTGGCTGATCCGGTCCTTGTTCAGCATCCAACAGTCAGCAAGGTCCCAGAGGGTGAAACCGTGCAGTTACAATGTGCCATGTACAATGCCAGTGTGAGTGACGCTGATGTCCACTGGCACTGCCAGCGACCCGGGAACAACAGCGAGTGGGTGATGAGCCAGTTTGTGAATGGCACCATTACCAAGTCCTGGGGTTTCCACGACCGTTTTCTGCCTTCCAGGAACATCATCAGTAACAGTTACATTCTGACCATCGTGAATGTGTCCCTCATTGATACTGCTGCCTACAGCTGCAGTGTGTGGAGCTACATCTATGGAGCAGGGACCCAGCTCAATGTAACCGGTAAGTCAATGTTAGCTCACACTGGCAGGGTCACAGTAACAGCTCCTTACTGGGAACATGTGTAACCTTCACACAGTGGGGTGGACCAGTGGAAATATACCGTCAGACACAGTGGTTACTGTCGTGCTGTGGAACAGAGAGTGGGAATGTTGTTAGTGATGTGCAAAATGCCAGAGTTGAATAGTGGCGATGTAAGAATGGATCAAAACTCTGGAACAACAACAGAACATACGGAATGTCTCGGCCAGTCTGTTTTTTGTGGAGAAAACGGAGGAGTTGACATTTTGGGTGTGGGCCACTCAGAACAAAAGAGAAGGGAGAGGGGAAAACAGACATGGGAAAAGAAATGGGCACACTTATTTGTACTGCAAAAATGGCCGCCATGCTCCACCCTTTGTCAATGATTGGTCCTTGTGGAGGATAAGCTACACCCTGAAGTTTCACTGGAATGTGTAACTGGAACCGCCCATCCCAAGGTCTCACTGACTTTGCAAATTGTAATTCGATCCACTTTGACTTCCTGAAGCGACAGAGTACAGAGCTCTCCAGAAGACAGCAAGGGCCTTACCCCAGTCCAGGTACATCCCTCCCCCAGCCAAAGTACCTTACCCCAGTCCAAGTATATCCCTCCCCCAGTCAAAGTACCTTACCCCAGACCAAGTATATCCCTCCCCCAGTCAAAGTACCTTACCCCAGACCAAGTATATCCCTCCCCCAGCCAAAGTACCTTACCCCAGTCCAGGTATATCCCTCCCCCAGCCAAAGTACCTTACCCCAGTCCAAGTATATCCCTCCCCCAGCCAAAGTACCTTACCCCAGTCCAAGTGCATAGCTAGAGGATTTGAGTATAGGAGCAGGGAGGTCTTACTGCAGTTGTACAGGGCCTTGGTGAGGCATCACCTGGAATATTGTGTTCAGTTTTGGTCTCCTAATCTGAGGAAGGACATTCTTGCTATTGAGGGAGTGCAGCGAAGGTTCACCAGACTGATTCCAGGGATGGCTGGACTGACATATGAGGAGAGACTGGATCAACTGGACCTTAATTCACTGGAGTTTAGAAGGATGAGAGGGGATCTCATAGAGACTTATAAGATTCTGACGGGACTGGACAGGTTAGATGTGGGAAGAATGTTCTCGATGTTGGGGAAGTCCAGAACCAGGGGACATAATCTTAGGATAAGGGGTAGGCCATTTAGGACTGAGATGAAGAGAAACTTCTTCACTCAGAGAGTAGTTAACCTGTGGAATTCCGTGCCAAAGAGAGTTGTTGATGCCAGTTCATTGGATATATTCAAGAGGGAGTTAGATATGGCCTTTACGGCTAAAGAGATCAAGGGGTATGGAGAGAAAGCAGGAAAAGGTTACTGAGGGAACTTAACGGTTGTGCTTATATTAAACCTGGTTTTAATGTTATACCGAGGGAGAGCTGTCTGTCTCGGTTGTGCTTATATTAAACCTGGTTTTAATGTTATACCGAGGGAGAGCTGTCTGTCTCGGTTGTGCTTATATTAAACCTGGTTTTAATGTTATACCGAGAGAGAGTTGTCTGTCTCGGTTGTGCTTATATTAAACCTGGTTTTAATGTTATACCGAGGGAGAGTTGTCTGTCTCGGTTGTGCTTATATTAAACCTGGTTTTAATGTTATACCGAGGGGGAGTTGCCTGTCTCGGTTGTACTTATATTAAACCTGGTTTTAATGTTATACCGAGGGAGAGCTGTCTGTCTCGGTTGTACTTATATTAAACCTGGTTTTAATGTTATACCGAGGGAGAGTTGCCTGTCTCGGTTGTACTTATATTAAACCTGGTTTTAATGTTATACCGAGGGGGAGTTGTCTGTCTCGGTTGTACTTATATTAAACCTGGTTTTAATGTTATACCGAGGGGGAGCTGTCTGTCTCGGTTGTGCTTATATTAAACCTGGTTTTAATGTTATACCGAGGGAGAGTTGCCTGTCTCGGTTGTGCTTATATTAAACCTGGTTTTAATGTTATACCGAGGGGGAGTTGCCTGTCTCGGTTGTGCTTATATTAAACCTGGTTTTAATGTTATACCGAGGGGGAGCTGCCTGTCTCGGTTGTGCTTATATTAAACCTGGTTTTAATGTTATACCGAGGGGGAGTTGCCTGTCTCGGTTGTACTTATATTAAACCTGGTTTTAATGTTATACCGAGGGGGAGCTGCCTGTCTCGGTTGTGCTTATATTAAACCTGGTTTTCTGAAGGACAGGAATCCGAGTCTTTACTCGATTCACCTGACTGCTGTTGAACTATACGTCACCTTTTGATATTTTACAGAGTTATCTGAAAAGTGGTCTCTGAATATCATCATCAGCATTGCAGTCTGTGACCTGGTATTAGCCGCCTTACTCTGCATCTTCATAGCCGCAGTATTCTACGTGAAAAAATGGGCATGTTTTCAAAGCAGATTAAAAGCGGAAGGGTAAATACAGTTTCATTTCCTGTCTCATTTCAGTCTGATATTGATTGGTGCAGGGGATGGAAGCAGCCCAAGAATGGGGGCAGACTAGCTGGGGACTGAGGGTTTTCTCTTGCTGTACAGGTCAATAAATACAAACATAAACAGCATTAAATCACCCAGTTATAAAATACACTGCAACTTCTCAGGTGATTAAAGGAGTTTTGTGTTTTACACCCTCTCTTTCAGTGTTTCTCTCCTTCTCCTTCTTCTGCCTCTCTCTGTCCATCTGTATCGCCCGCTCTCTCTCTCTCTCTCGCTGCCACACACTCTCATTGTCCCACCTGTTTTTTCCATGTGACTGTATCTCAACCTTTCCCTCCCTTTCTCTTATTGTCCTTCTGTATCTCTGTCCCGTGCTCTCGTTGTTGTGTTTTCTCTTTCTGCCCTTCCCTCCTTCTGCACCTTTGAAATTTTACGGCTGGAATTTTCCAGGTGGGAGCGCTGCTTCAGGCTGTGCGCTCAGCCGGGGGTCCATGTGCTCACGGCCTTGTGTCTTCCATATAACTGCCAATGTAAAGCGTCTATCTGTCTGTAACTCATCTACTCCTTTTATCACTTTGAACATCTCGATCAAATCCTCCCTCAATCTTCCTGTTTGAAGAAAATTCCATCTCAGTCGCTCTAGCCTATCCTTGTAACACAGACCCCCTCATCCCTGGTAACTCTGGGAATATCTGGTGCCATACTTCCCAGTCAGTGGGTCATAACAGAATGGCACCTGGGCCAGGAAATAGTGCGGGGAATCCTGTTAGACCGCTCTAACGCACGTGTGGAAAATGTGCAGGAGCCCATTTTACATCTTGTAATCTGTGGAAATGAATGCTAATGGTGCCTAGCAGCATTCCCCAGTTTTCCCAGGAGCAATGTCCATTGTGCTCTGCTCACCCACATAAAGTGAGCCAGTGCTTTCAGCAGGTCGGTACGCAAAGGGCTTCTGGCTTTTCCACAGCAGCGTTTTTGATGATGGACGTGGGATTTGAGAGCTGCGGCTGGTGATTGTATTTTTTAAAGTGCAGTTTTGTTTTATTAGTTGTGATGCACTGCATTGGAATTATTCCACATCACAGGATTCGCCAAAGTCCAAGGCATTGTTGTTGGTATCCGTGCCCACTTTGGACTCAACACATTACACCACGGTCTTCCTGAACTCCAGGGGTTTCTAACCCCCTCAATGTGCAGTTCAGTGACCAGCTCATCATGCGGTGAATGTTCTGATCCCTCCATTTTAAGACCGTCTACTGTGCCTAAACTCTTTCAAGGAGAAGGCAGACTGGGATCATGGCTCCTGAGAGACAAAGGCTATCCTCTGAGCTCTGGTTCCTGACATCATTGTGACAAGCGGGATCAAAGACACAACATGATGCACGCAGTCACCGGGATCATTAATCTCCAAGATGCACCAATGCTTTTCTAGTCCTGACCCCATCTACAAAATACACTGGCCCAATACACCCTGACCAACATAGACCTCTGCACTAACTCAACTACCACAGCGGCCCAGCCTATTGCCTGCTAATACCTAATTCTGCACTGTCAGATGGAAACTGTCTGCATCACAGGTTGGGCCTCTACTCATTGGCATTCAGAAGAATGAGAGGTGATCGTTTCGATACGTATAAGATTCTGAGATCCGTGACCGTCTCATCAGAGTTCCATCCCACTTCCCGGTTCCTTTGGACGTCCCCATGACCACATCCATTTTCCCTTCCATTCCAAAGCCCCAAAACTGAAATGAGAGACAACAGCAAAGATTAAAAATTCCAATCCAAATTTATATCAGAACAACATAATATATTTACTAATCACCCTTGTGCATTTCCTTCTATCCCCTTTTTGCTTTAACTAGTCTAGCGTTCCTCCGCTGAGGCACGGCTGGTGGAAGACTGCTGCGTGTCAGGGCCAGATACTACAGAAGGCCTTGCAGGACACCCTCGACCAGCTCTGGGCCTGGAAGGCTCGGCTGTAGACTCCACCACCTCAGGCTGGGCAGCAGCAGTCTGGGCTGGCTGGATGACGGCCAGCGACAAGTGCAATGGCGGAGTGGCAGTGGTGGGATCAGGATAGCTGTCATACTGAGAAAGGACAGCAGGTTCCTGCTCCACTGACCCAGTGCCACTCCCCCAGGGCAGCACCTCAACATCCCCAACAATTTGCTGGAGCACAGTTTGGTGGGCTGCTGCGAACTTGGATAGGTTAGGTAAGTGGGCAAATGCATGGCAGATGAAGTATAATGTGGATAAATGTGAGGTTATCCACTTTGGTGGTAAAAACAGAGAGACAGACTATTATCTGAATGGTGACAGATTAGGAAAAGGGGAGGTGCAACGAGACCTGGGTGTCGTGGGACATCGGTCACTGGGGGTTGGCTAGCAGGTACGGCAGGCGGTTGGGAGGGCGGGTGGCGTGTTGGCCTTCACGGCGGGGGGATTTGAGTGCAGGGGTGGGGAGGTGTTGCTGCGGTTGTGCAGGGCCCTGGTGAGGCTGTGCCTGGAGTGTTGTGTGCAGTTTTGGTCTCCTGACTTGAGGGGGGACACTCTTGCTGTTGAGAGGGTACAGCGAGGGTTCACCGGATTGATTCCCGGGATGGTGGGACTGACGTGTCTGGGTGAGGGGGGGGAGCTGGATCGACTGGGCTTGTATTCGCTGGAGTTCGGAGGAGTGAGAGGGATCTCATGGAAATGTTTAGGGTTCTGGCGGGTTTGGACAGGTTGGATGCGGGAGGGATGTTCCTGGTGTTAGGGGGGTCCGGGACCGGGGGTCACGGTCTAGGGATGGGGGTGGGCCATTTGGGGCCGAGATGGGGGGAAACTTCTTCGCCCGGGGGGTGGTGGACCTGTGGAATTCTCTACCACGGAAAGTTGTTGAGGCCAATTCACTAAATGTGTTCGGGAAGGAGTTAGATGTGGTCCTCGCTACTGGGAGGATTGGGGGGTGTGGCGGGGGAGCGGGAGTGGGGTGCTGGAGTTGCATGTTCGGCCATGAACTCGTTGAATGGCAGTACGGGCTCGAAGGGCCGAATGGCCTACTCCTGCACCTATTTTCTATGTTGCTATGTTTCAATGGTAGCTGTGGATGTACTGGATGACATGATTATACACCATATCCACTTGGAATATGCATCCACCACAACTAAAAACATCTTTCCCAGGAAGAGACCTGCAAAGTCAATGTGGATCCTGGACCATGGTTTAGATGGCCACAACCACAGACTCAGCGGCGATTTCGCTGATGCTTTAATTTAGCTGCATACAAGTGTTGCACTGATGCACACATGATTCCAGATCAGAGTCAATTCCAGGTCATCATACATGAGACCTGGCAATGGCTTTCATCATGACAATACCAGGATGAGTGCTATGTAGATCATGTACAAATTTCTCTCTGCCTTTCTTAGGCATAGTCTAAGGATAAGGGGTAAGCCACAGTCTAAGGATAAGGGGTAAGCCATTTAGGACCGAGATGAGGAGAAGTTTCTTCACCCAGAGAGTGGTGAACCTGTGGAATTCTCTACCACAGAAAGTTGTTGAGGCCAATTCACTAAATATATTCAAAAAGGAGTTAGATGTAGTCCTTACTACTAGGGGGATCAAGGGGTATGGCGAGAAAGCAGGAATGGGGTACTGAAGTTGCATGTTCAGCCATGAACTCATTGAATGGTGGTGCAGGCTCGAAGGGCCGAATGGCCTACTCTTGCACCTATTTTCTATGTTTCTATGTTTTTCTATGACAAGGCGGATGCAGAGAGGATGTTTCCACTGATACGGGAGACGAGAACTAGGAGGCATAATCTTAGTATAAGGGACCGCCCATTTAAAACTGAGATGAGGAGGAATTTCTTCCCTCAGAGGGTTGTAAATCTGTGGACTTCGCTGCCTCAGACAGCTGTGGAAGCTGGGGCATTGAATATATTTAAGACAGAGATAGACAGTTTCTTAACTGATAAGGGCATAAGGGGTTATGGGGAACGGGCAGGGAAGTGGACCTGAGTCCATGATCGGATCAGCCATGATCATATTAAATGGCGGAGCAGGCTCGAGGGGTTGTATGGCCTACTCCTGCTCCTATTTCTTATGTTCTTATGTTCATTGTTTTCGGTCCCTGCCACAAACTCCGTTCCCTAGCCACTGACTCCATCCCTCTCTCCAACTTCTGCCTGAGGTTGAACCAGACTGTTCGCAATCTTGGTGTCATATTTGACCCTGAAATGAGCTTTCAACCACATAGCCACAGCATAACTACAACCGCCTATTTCCACCTCCGTAACATCACCCATCTCCGCCCTTGCCTCAGCTCATCCGCTGCTGAAACCCTCATCCATGCCTTTGTTACCTCTAGACTTGACTATTCCAAAGCACTCTTGGCTGACCTCCCATATTATACCCTACGTAAACTAGAGGTGATCCAAAACTCGGCAGCCCGTGTCCGAACTCGCACCAAGTCCTGCTCACTCATCACCCCTGTGCTCGCTGACCTTCTGTTGCCTGGGCCCCAAGCTCTGGAACTCCCTGCCTAGACCTCTCCGCCTCTCTACCTCTCCTTCCTCCTTCAAGACGCTCCTTAAAACCTAACTCTTTGAACAAGCTTTTGATCACCTGCACCAATTTCTACTTATGTGGCTCAGTGTCAAATTCTTTATCTCAAATAATACTCCTGTGAAGCACCTTGGGACATTCACTACGTTAAAGGCACTATATAAATACAAATTGTTGTTGTTATGTATAGGAGACAAACATAACCCACTTCAATCAGGAGGAGTCGATCGAACATCAACCAAACGGTCATGACTTGTGCAGAATTTCATTTTAAGAGAGAGACGTTCTTTGAAGCTTCTGTGCTCTTTCCTGCTCATAGCAGTCCCAGTGTGAAGTTGTACAGAAACATTCACTGATATTTATGCTCACAGCAGTCCCAGTGTGAAGTTGTACAGAAACATTCACTGATATTTATGCTCACAGCAGTGCCAGTGTGAAGTTGTACAGAAACATTCACTGATATTTATGCTCACAGCAGTCCCAGTGTGAAGTTGTACAGAAACATTCACTGATATTTATGCTCACAGCAGTGCCAGTGTGAAGTTGTACAGAGACATTCACTGATATTTATGCTCACAGCAGTGCCAGTGTGAAGTTGTACAGAAACATTCACTGATATTTATGCTCACAGCAGTGCCAGTGTGAAGTTGTACAGAGACATTCACTGATATTTATGCTCACAGCAGTGCCAGTGTGAAGTTGATCTACAGAAACATTCACTGATATTTATGCTCACAGCAGTGCCAGTGTGAAGTTGTACAGAAACATTCACTGATATTTATGCTCACAGCAGTGCCAGTGTGAAGTTGTACAGAGACATTCACTGATATTTATGCTCACAGCAGTGCCAGTGTGAAGTTGATCTACAGAAACATTCACTGATATTTATGCTCACAGCAGTGCCAGTGTGAAGTTGTACAGAAACATTCACTGATATTTATGCTCACAGCAGTGCCAGTGTGAAGTTGTTGTACAGAAACATTCACTGATATTTATGCTCACAGCAGTGCCAGTGTGAAGTTGTACAGAAACATTCACTGATATTTATGCTCACAGCAGTGCCAGTGTGAAGTTGTTGTACAGAGACATTCACTGATATTTATGCTCACAGCAGTGTCAGTGTGAAGTTGTACAGAAACATTCACTGATATTTATGCTCACAGCAGTGCCAGTGTGAAGTTGTACAGAGACATTCACTGATATTTATGCTCACAGCAGTGCCAGTGTGAAGTTGTTGTACAGAAACATTCACTGATATTTATGCTCACAGCAGTGCCAGTGTGAAGTTGTACAGAGACATTCACTGATATTTATGCTCACAGCAGTGCCAGTGTGAAGTTGTACAGAAACATTCACTGATATTTATGCTCACAGCAGTGCCAGTGTGAAGTTGTACAGAGACATTCACTGATATTTATGCTCACAGCAGTGCCAGTGTGAAGTTGTACAGAAACATTCACTGATATTTATGCTCACAGCAGTGCCAGTGTGAAGTTGTACAGAGACATTCACTGATATTCATGCTCACAGCAGTGCCAGTGTGAAGTTGTACAGAAACATTCACTGATATTTATGCTCACAGCAGTGCCAGTGTGAAGTTGTTGTACAGAAACATTCACTGATATTTATACTCACAGCAGTGCCAGTGTGAAGTTGTTGTACAGAAACATTCACTGATATTTATGCTCACAGCAGGGCCAGTGTGAAGTTGTTGTACAGAGACATTCACTGATATTTATGCTCACAGCAGTGCCAGTGTGAAGTTGTACAGAGACATTCACTGATATTTATGCTCACAGCAGTGCCAGTGTGAAGTTGTACAGAAACATTCACTGATATTTATGCTCACAGCAGTGCCAGTGTGAAGTTGTACAGAAACATTCACTGATATTTATACTCACAGCAGTGCCAGTGTGAAGTTGTTGTACAGAAACATTCACTGATATTTATACTCACAGCAGTGCCAGTGTGAAGTTGTTGTACAGAAACATTCACTGATATTCATGCTCATAGCAGTGCCAGTGTGAAGTTGTACAGAAACATTCACTGATATTTATGCTCACAGCAGTGCCAGTGTGAAGTTGTTGTACAGAAACATTCACTGATATTTATGCTCACAGCAGTGCCAGTGTGAAGTTGTACAGAAACATTCACTGATATTTATGCTCACAGCAGTGCCAGTGTGAAGTTGTTGTACAGAAACATTCACTGATATTTATGCTCACAGCAGTGCCAGTGTGAAGTTGTTGTACAGAAACATTCACTGATATTTATGCTCACAGCAGTGCCAGTGTGAAGTTGTACAGAGACATTCACTGATATTTATGCTCACAGCAGTGCCAGTGTGAAGTTGTACAGAAACATTCACTGATATTTATGCTCACAGCAGTGCCAGTGTGAAGTTGTACAGAAACATTCACTGATATTTATGTTCACAGCAGTGCCAGTGTGAAGTTGTACAGAAAGATTCACTGATATTTATGCTCACAGCAGTGCCAGTGTAAAGTTGTTGTACAGAAACATTCACTGATATTTATGCTCACAGCAGTGCCAGTGTGAAGTTGTACAGAAACATTCACTGATATTTATGCTCACAGCAGTGCCAGTGTGAAGTTGTACAGAAACATTCACTGATATTTATGCTCACAGCAGTGCCAGTGTGAAGTTGTACAGAAACATTCACTGATATTTATGTTCACAGCAGTGCCAGTGTGAAGTTGTACAGAAACATTCACTGATATTCATGCTCATAGCAGTGCCAGTGTGAAGTTGTACAGAGACATTCACTGATATTTATGCTCACAGCAGTGCCAGTGTGAAGTTGGTCTACAGAAACATTCACTGATATTTATGCTCACAGCAGTGCCAGTGTGAAGTTGGTCTACAGAAACATTCACTGATATTTATGCTCACAGCAGTGCCAGTGTGAAGTTGTTGTACAGAAACATTCACTGATATTTATGCTCACAGCAGTGCCAGTGTGTAGTTGCACAGAAACATTCACTGATATTTATGCTCACAGCAGTGCCAGTGTGAAGCTGTACAGAAACATTCACTGATATTTATGCTCACAGCAGTGCCAGTGTCATGTTGTTGTACAGAAACATTCACTGATATATATGCTCA
Organism: Pristiophorus japonicus; assembly: GCF_044704955.1. Lineage (NCBI taxonomy): Eukaryota > Metazoa > Chordata > Chondrichthyes > Pristiophoridae > Pristiophorus > Pristiophorus japonicus. The sequence continues at coordinate 195,259 of NW_027253510.1, forward strand.
CAGCAGTGCCAGTGTGAAGTTGTTGTACAGAAACATTCACTGATATTTATACTCACAGCAGTGCCAGTGTGAAGTTGTACAGAAACATTCACTGATATTTATGCTCACAGCAGTGCCAGTGTGAAGTTGTTGTACAGAAACATTCACTGATATTTATGCTCACAGCAGTGCCAGTGTGAAGTTGTTGTACTGAAACATTCACTGATATTTATGCTCACAGCAGTGCCAGTGTGAAGTTGTACAGAAACATTCACTGATATTTATGCTCACAGCAGTGCCAGTGTGTAGTTGCACAGAAACATTCACTGATATTTATGCTCACAGCAGTGCCAGTGTGAAGTTGTACAGAAACATTCACTGATATTTATGCTCACAGCAGTGCCAGTGTCATGTTGTTGTACAGAAACATTCACTGATATATATGCTCACAGCAGTGCCAGTGTGAAGTTGTTGTACAGAAACATTCACTGATATTTATACTCACAGCAGTGCCAGTGTGAAGTTGTACAGAAACATTCACTGATATTTATGCTCACAGCAGTGCCAGTGTGAAGTTGTTGTACAGAAACATTCACTGATATTTATGCTCACAGCAGTGCCAGTGTGAAGTTGTTGTACAGAAACATTCACTGATATTTATGCTCACAGCAGTGCCAGTGTGAAGTTGTTGTACAGAAACATTCACTGATATTTATGCTGTAAATGAATCATTGACTTTCTGTTTCTGCACCATCTCCCTAGGCCCCCCGCTGGAGAGCTTAACACGGTGTATGCAACAGTCAGTGGTAAGAAACCCAATTCATTACTCATTCCGCTGATTAGTCCGAATAATATTTATTGTTTTGTGATGTTTCTAAAAATCAATCGGATGAATCTTCTACTTATTGTTATCTCTGAAAAATGGAACACTTTCCCATTTCAAGCACTCAATAGCTGCATCAAGCTGGTGAAGATATAGGAGAGTCAGCTGTGGAATAAAGCTCCCTCTGTCGGGCATCACTAATGTGCCTCACCCTCAGACTTGGAACAGAGCTCACCACTGGAACAATTTCTACTTCAATTCTTGCCGCCTCTCTCAGCAATGTTGATGTTTAGTGTCCAGTGAGGGACGTGTTGTACTGAGATTTATACCACACAAACCGGACTCGTGATGTAGTACACGTGGGGAGCGACGCAGTGTGTGTGGGGAGTGTGTGTGTGGGGGGTGACACAGTGTGTATGGGGAGCGACACAGTGTGTGTGGGTGTGTGTGTGTGTGTGGGGGGAGGGGGGGAGTGTATGTTTGGGGAGTGTGCACGCGAGTGGGGAGTGTGTGTGTGTGGAGAGTGTGTGTGTGTGTGTGTATGGGGTGTGTGTGTGCGGGGAGTGTGTGTGTGTGCGGGGAGTGTGTGTGTGTGCGGGGAGTGTGTGTGTGTGCGGGGAGTGTGTGTGTGTGCGTGGGGGGGGAATGTATGTTTGGGGAGTGTGCATGCGCGTGGGGAGTGTGTGTGTGTGGGGAGTGTGTGTATGTGTATGGGGTGTATGTGTGTGGGGATTGTGTGTGTGTGTGTGTGGGGAGTGACGCAGTGTGAGTGTGTGTGGGGAGTGACGCAGTGTGTGTGTGTGGGGAGTGTGTGTGTGTGGGGAGTGTGTGTGTGTGGGGAGTGACGCAGTGTGTGTGTGTATGTGGGGAGTGACGCAGTGTATGTGGGGAGTGACGCAGTGTATGTGGGAAGTGCTGCAGTGTAGGATAGGCAAGCAGAGTTATGGATGAGCTAAAGTTTATGTTCGGCGGAGGATGTGAGGCCAACCAGGAGAGCACTGCAATAGTCGAGTCTTGAAGTGATAAAGTCAGGGTGAGAGTGTCTGCAGCAGGTGGCCAGAGATGGCCGATGGTTTTTTAATCGTTCACAAAGAGCATTTATTGCCCTTGGGAAGGTGCAGCCCGTGAGGTGATGCTACTCCCACAGTGAGTATATTTCTTGGTCGCAGTTTGTTACAACTGTGTGTCTTGCTCGGTCATGTCAGAGGGCAGTTAGAACTCAACCACATTGCTGTGGTCTGGAGTCACATATTGGCCAGATTTCATTCCCTAAAGGACATTGGGGAACCAGAATCTGGTAGTTTCATGGTCACCATTACTGATACTAGATTTTTATTCCAGATTTATTTAATTAGAACCATAGAATAGAATCCTGGAATGGTTACAGCACAGAGGGAGGCCATTCGGCCCGTCGAGCCCGTGCTGGCTCTCTGTAAGAGCACTTCAGTGAGTCCCTCTCTCCCGCCCTCTCCCCGTAGCTCTGTAAACCTGTTCCCTTCGGGTACTGACCTATTCCCTTCTGAAAGCTACGATTGAATCTGCCTCCACCAAGCTTTCAGGCACTGCATTCCAGATCATAACCACTCGCTGCGTCAAAAGGTTTTACCTCATTGGTTCTTCTGACAATCACCTTAAATCTGTGACCTCTGGTTCCCGACCCTTCCACCAATGGGAACAGTTTCTCTCTATCTACTCTGTCTGGACCCCTCATGATTTTGATCACCTCTCTCAGATCTCCTCTCAATCCTCTCTGCTCCAAGGAGAACAACCCCAGTTTCTCCAGTCTGTCCATGTAACTGAAGTCCCTCATCCCTGGAACATTCTTGTAAATATTTTCTGCACCCTCTCGAAGGCCTTCACATCCTTCCTAAAGTGTGGTGCCCAGAATTGGACACAATACTCCAGTTTAGGCCGAACCAGTGTTTTATAAAGGTTCACCATAACTTCCCTGCTTTTGTACTCTATGCCTCTATTTATGAAGCCCAGGATGCCAAATACTTTTTTAACCACTTTCTCATCCTGCCACCTTCAACGATTTGTGCTCATGTACCCCCAGGTCTCTCTGTTCATGCACCCACTTCAGGATTGTACCCTTTAGTTTATATTTCCTCTCCTCATTCTTCTGATCAAAATGTATCACTTCACACTTTTCTGTGTTAATCAGCGACCTGTCCGCCCATTTCACCAGCCTGTCTATGTCTTCCTGGTCTGTCACTATCCTCCTCACTGTTCACTGTACTTCCAGATATTGTGTCATCTGTACATTTTGAAATTGTGCCCTGTGCACCCACGTCCAAGTCATTCTGTTTGTAGCCACCAGATGGCGTCATTGTTGGAGACCACTGAGCAGCACGCTCATGGTATAAAAGGCCAGCCATTTTGAGAGTCAGGCACTTTGAGCCTAAATAAGACAGAGCCAAGGTTGTACCTTGCTTAGTTAAACAGTACTCAGCTTGAACCTTTATTCCATACATTACATTTGGCGACGAGAATTCAAGAACCTTTGTTTGCAAAATGAACACGATTGGATTTTTAGAGCAAGTCGTGGAGGGAGAAGATTGGGCAGACTTTGTGAGCCATTTGAACCAGTACTTCATGGCCAACAAAATGAAGTGGGTCAACGATGCAGATCGGCGCCTAGCTGTGTTCCTCACTGTGTACGGTTCAAAGATCTGTGGTCTGATAAAGAATCTACTCATGCCTAGTGATCCAACAGAGAAAACGTACGAGTAGTTGCGTACATTGGTACGGGAGCACCTCAAGCCAGACGACAGCATCATCATCTCGAGATACAGGTTTTATACACACGTTCGATCGGAGTGCCAGAGCACGGCGGAATTCGTTGCTGACCTGAGACGTCTAGCGGGACTGTGTAAGTTCAGGACAGTGTTGGCAGACATGCTGCGGGACTTCTTTGTTCTCAGTATCAACCACGATGTGATCCTGCACAAACTTCTGGCGGTGGAGGAGTTGGATTTAAAAAGGGCCATCCAGATCGCTCAATCATGTATCATAGAAACATAGAAACATAGAAACATAGAAACATAGAAAATAGGTGCAGGAGTAGGCCATTCGGCCCTTCTAGCCTGCACCGCCATTCAATGAGTTCATGGCTGAACATGCAACTTCAGTACCCCATTCCTGCTTTCTCACCATACCCCTTGATTCCCCTAGTAGTAAGGATTTCATCTAACTCCTTTTTGAATATATTTAGTGAATTGGCCTCAACAACTTTCTGTGGTAGAGAATTCCACAGGTTCACCACTCTCTGGGTGAAGAAATTCCTCCTCATCTCGGTCCTAAATGGCTTCCCCCTTATCCTTAGACTGTGTCCCCTGGTTCTGGACTTCCCCAACATTGGGAACATTCTTCCTGCATCTAACCTGTCTAACCCCGTCAGAATTTTAAACGTTTCTATGAGGTCCCCTCTCATTCTTCTGAACTCCAGTGAATACAAGCCCAGTTGATACAGTCTTTCTTGATAGGTCAGTCCCACCATCCCGGGAATCAGTCTGGTGAACCTTCGCTGCACTCCATAGCAAGAATGTCCTTCCTCAGGTTAGGAGACCAAAACTGTACACAATACTCCAGGTGTGGCCTCACCAAGGCCCTGTACAATTGTAGCAACACCTCCCTGCCCTTGTACTCAAATCCCCTCGCTATGAAGGCCAACATGCCATTTGCTTTCTTAACCGCCTGCTGTACCTGCATGCCAACCTTCAATGACTGATGTACCATGACACCCAGGTCTCTTTGCACCTCCCCTTTTCCTAATCTGTCACCATTCAGATAATAGTCTGTCTCTCTGTTTTTACCACCAAAGTGGATAACCTCACATTTATCCACATTATACTTCATCTGCCATGCATTTGCCCACTCACCTAACCTATCCAAGTCGCTCTGCAGCCTCATAGAATCCTCCTTGCAGCTCACACTGCCACCCAACTTAGTGTCATCCGCAAATTTGGAGATACTACATTTAATCCCCTCGTCTAAATCATTAATGTACAGTGTAAACAGCTGGGGTCCCAGCACAGAACCTTGCGGTACCCCACTAGTCACTGCTTGCCATTCTGAAAAGTACCCATTTACTCCTACTCTTTGCTTCCTGTCTGACAACCAGTTCTCAATCCATGTCAGCACACTACCCCCAATCCCATGTTCTTTAACGTTGCACATTAATCTCTTGTGTGGGACCTTGTCGAAAGCCTTCTGAAAGTCCAAATATACCACATCAACTGGTTCTCCCTTGTCCACTCTACTGGAAACATCCTCAAAAAATTCCATAAGATTTGTCAAGCATGATTTCCCTTTCCAAATCCATGCTGATTTGGACCTATCATATTACCTCTTTCCAAATGCACTGCTATGACATCCTTAATAATTGATTCCATCATTTTACCCACTACCGATGTCAGGCTGACCGGTCTGTAATTCCCTGTTTTCTCTTTCCCTCCTTTTTTAAAAAGTGGGGTTACATTGGCTACCCTCCACTCCATAGGAACTGATCCAGAGTCAATGGAATGTTGGAAAATGACTGTCAATGCATCCACTATTTCCAAGGCCACCTCCTTAAGTACTCTGGGATGCAGTCCATCAGGCCCTGGGGATTTAATCCCATCAATTTCCCCAACACAATTTCCCGACTAATAAGGATTTCCCTCAGTTCCTCCTCCTTACTAGACCCTCCGACCCCTTTTATATCCGGAAGGTTGTTTGTGTCCTCCTCAGTGAATACCGAACCAAAGTATTTGTTCAATTGGTCCGCCATTTCTTTGTTCCCCATTATGACTTCCCCTGATTCTGACTGCAGGGGACCTACGTTTGTCTTTACTAACCTTTTTCTCTTTACATATCTATAGAAACTTTTGCAATCCATCTTAATGTTCCCTGCAAGCTTCTTCTCATACTCCATTTTCCCTGCCCTAATCAAACCCTTTGTCCTCCTCTGCTGAGTTCTAAATTTCTCCCAGTCCCCGGGTTCGCTGCTATTTCTGGCCAATTTGTATGCCACTTCCTTGGCTTTAATGCTATCCCTGATTTCCCTTGATAGCCACGGTTGAGCCACCTTCCCTTTTTTATTTTTACGACAGACAGGAATGTACAATTGTTGTAGTTCATCCATGCGGTCTCTAAATGTCTGCCATTGCCCATCCACAGTCAACCCCTTCAGTATCATTCGCCAATCTATCCTAGCCAATTCACGCCTCATACCTTCAAAGTTACCCTTCTTTAAGTTCTGGACCATGGTCTCTGAATTAACTGTTTCATTCTCCATCCTAATGCAGAATTCCACCATATTATGGTCACTCTTCCCCAAGGGGCCTCGCACAACGAGATTGCTAATTAATCCTCTCTCATTACACAACACCCAGTCTAAGATGGCCTCCCCCTTAGTTGGTTCCTCGACATATTGGTCTAAAAAACCATCCCTTATGCACTCCAGGAAATCCTCCTCTACCGTATTGCTTCCAGTTGGGTTAACCCAATCTATGTGCATATTAAAGTCACCCATTATAACTGCTGCACCTTTATTGCACGCACCCCTAATTTCATGTTTGATGCCCTCCCCAACATCACTACTACTGTTTGGAGGTCTGTACACAACTCCCACTAACGTTTTTTGTCCTTTGGTATTCTGCAGCTCTACCCATATAGATTCCACATCATCCAAGCTAATGTCCTTCCGAACTATTGCCTTAATTTGCTCCTTAACCAGCAATGCTACCCCACCTCCTTTTCCTTTTATTCTATCTTTCCTGAATGTTGAATACCCCTGGATGTTGAGTTCCCAGCCCTGATCATCCTGGAGCCACGTCTCCGTAATCCCAATCACATCATTTTTGTTAACATCTATTTGCACAGTTAATTCATCCACTTTATTGCGGATACTCCTTGCATTAAGACACAAAGCCTTCAGGCTTGTTCTTTTAACACCCTTTGTCCTTTTAGAATTTTGCTGTACAGTGGCCCTTTTTGTTCTTTGCCTTGGGTTTCTCTGCCCTCCACTTTTCCTCATCTCCTTTCTGTCTTTTGCTGTTGCCTCCTTTTTGTTTCCCTCTGTCTCCCTGCATTGGTTCCCATCCTCAGTTTAAATCCTCCCCAACAGCACTAGCAAACACTCCCCCTAGGACATTGGTTCCGGTCCTGCCCAGGTGCAGACTGTCCGGTTTGTACTGGTCCCACCTCCACCAGAACCGGTTCCAATGCCCCAGGAATTTGAATCCCTCCCTGTTGCACCACTGCTCAAGCCACGTATTCATCTGCGCTATCCTGCGATTCCTACTCTGACTATCATGTGGCACTGGTAGCAATCCCGAGATTACTACTTTTGAGGTCCTACTTTTTAATTTAGCTCCTAGCTCCTTAAATTCGTTTCGTAGGACCTCATCCCTCTTTTTACCTATGTCGTTGGTACCAATGTGCACCACGACAACTGGCTGTTCTCCCTCCCTTTTTAGAATGTCCTGCACCCGCTCCGAGACATCCTTGACCCTTGCACCAGGGAGGCAACATACCATCCTGGAGTCTCGGTTGCGGCCGCAGAAACGCCTATCTATTCCCCTCACCATTGAATCCCCAATCACTATAGCTCTCCCACTCTTTTTCCTGCCCTCCTGTGCAGCAGAGCCAGCCATGGTGCCATGAACTTGGCTGCTGCTGCCCTCCCCTGATGAGTCATCCCCCTCAACAGTACCCAAAGCAGTGTATCTGTTTTGCAGGGGGATGACCACAGGGGACACCTGCACTACCTTCCTTGCACTGCTCTTCCTGTTGGTCTTCCATTCCCTATCTGGCTGTGGACCCTTTCCCTGCGGTACGACCAACTCGCTACACGTGATACTCACGTCAATCTCAGCATCGTGGATGCTCCAGAGAGAATCCACCCTCAGCTCCAACTCCGCAACGCGGACCGTCAGGAGCTGGAGGTGGACACACTTCCTGCAAATATAGTCGTCAGGGACACTGGTGTCGTCCCTGAGTTCCCACATGGTACAGGAGGAGCATAACACCCGACCGAGCTCTCCTGCCATGACTTAACCCTTAGATACACTTAAATTGGCAACAACAATGTTAAAAGTTACTCACTGATATAGAAGAGAAAAAAGAAAAACTACTCACCAATCATCAGCCAATCACTTACCCTCTTGGCTGTGACGTCACCTTTTGATTTCTTTCTACTTCTTTTTTGCCTTCTCCCTGTCGCTGCACAAGTCCCGCCTTTTATAGGCCTCTCCACGCACCTCCTCGACGCTGGGCCCCGGACTCCCTGCTGTGCCTTTTATAGGCCTCTCCACGCACCTCCTCGACGCTGGGCCCCGGACTCCCTGCTGTGCCTTTTATAGGCCTCTCCACGCACCTCCTCGACGCTGGGCCCCGGACTCCCTGCTGTGCCTTTTATAGGCCACTCCACGCACCTCCTCGAGGCTGGGCCCCGGACTCCCTGCTGTGCCTTTTATAGGCCTCTCCACGCACCTCCTCGACGCTGGGCTCCGGACTCCCTGCTGTGCCTTTTATAGGCCTCTCCACGCACCTCCTCGACGCTGGGCCCCGGACTCCCTGCTGTGCCTTTTATAGGCCTCTCCACGCACCTCCTCGAGGCTGGGCCCCGGACTCCCTGCTGTGCCTTTTATAGGCCTCTCCATGCACCTCCTCGAGGCTGGGCCCCGGACTCCCTGCTGTGCCTTTTATAGGCCTCTCCACGCACCTCCTCGACGCTGGGCCCCGGACTCCCTGCTGTGCCTTTTATAGGCCTCTCCATGCACCTCCTCGAGGCTGGGCCCCGGACTCCCTGCTGTGCCTTTTATAGGCCTCTCCACGCACCTCCTCGACGCTGGGCCCCGGACTCCCTGCTGTGCCTTTTATAGGCCTCTCCACGCACCTCCTCGACGCTGGCCCCGGACTCCCTGCTGTGCCTTTTATAGGCCTCTCCACGCACCTCCGACGCTGGGCCCCGGACTCCCTGCTGTGCCTTTTATAGGCCTCTCCACGCACCTCCGACGCTGCTCCCGAGTGCCGCCGACGCAGTCGATGATGGACAGGAGTCTAAAGCAAATATCGGTGAAGAACGAAACCTCCTCAAGTACTGTAAATGTGATTGATTCGGTGTTCGGCAGAGCGGCACATGGCAGGGCCTATCTGGCTGCGTTCGCAAAACCTGTGGCTGCCCAAAGTCCGCCAGCGGGAATTTATCCGACTTCTCCGTGTTGGCGTTGTGGAGGAAATCATCGGCACCAGCAGTGCCGATTTAAGCAATATAGTTGCAAAGGTTGTCTGAGAGTGGGGCATCTCCAGCGCAAGTGTCCGCAGATGAGCAAGTGAGCTGCGACACACCATGTGGAGGATGAGAGTCAGACTAGCGCTGATCCGGATACACAATCCAAGATGCCAGAGGAGGAGGTGTATGGACTGTACTCTTTCATAACCAAGAGTAAACCAATGTTGATTAATCTGAAGTTTAATGGGATACCGGTATCGATGGAACTGGACACGGGGGCGAGTCAATCGATCATGAACGAGAGGGCATGTAATAAGCTGTGAGATACTAAGACTGTGAGGCCCAAGCTGAGCCCTGTTAACACCAAGCTGCACACGTACACCAAAGAACTGATAAAGGTGATTGGCAGTGCACAAATTAACGTGTCATATAACGGTGCGGTTCACGAGATACCGCTGTGGATTGTTCCAGGCAATGGCCCAACGCTGCTCGGCAGGAGCTGGTTGGAGAAAATCAGATGCGACTGGAACGACATAAAGGCGTTGTCATCGGAGGAAGATACATGTGACCAAGTATTGAGCTAGTTCCCCTCGCTGTTTGAACTGGGTATCGGTAACTTCACAGGAGCCAAGGTGCAGATCCACCTGGACTCAGATGCAATACCCGTCCATCATAAAGCTCGGGCAGTGCCGTATCTGATGAGGGAGAAGGTCGAAATTGAACTGGACAGACTCCGGCGTGAAGGGATCATATCACCGGTCAAATTTAATGAATGGGCCAGCCCCATTGTTCCTGTGCTGAAAAGTGATGGCACAGTCAGAATCTGTGGAGACTACAAGGCTGCGATCAACAGGGTTTTGAAACAAGATCAGTACCCGTTACCAAAGGCTGATGACTTGTTTGCGATGCTAGCTGGAGGGAAGTCGTTCACAAAACTGGACTTGACGTCGGCCGATATGACGCAGGAGTTGGTCGAGACACCGAAGAGACTTAGGTGCATTAACACGCACAAAGGACTGTTTATTTACCACAGGTGCCCATTTGGAATTCACTCGGCTGCAGCAACATTCTAGAGGAATATGGAAAGTCCACTGAAGTCCGTTCCCAGAACCGTCGTGTTCCAAGATGACATCCTGATCACCGGTCGTATATGTGTTGAACTATGGTCAGGGTCCCAAATGGATCGCTGGCACGCTCATGGCCAAGGAGGGCAACAGAGTATTTGTTATTAAGCTCAAGAATGGGCAAACTTGCAGGAACCACATGGATCAGACAAAGCTGAGGCACACAGACGAGCCAGAGCAGTCGGACGAAGAAACCATCGACGACCAACCAACCTACCAGCAGTCTTCAGTGGGTTCAAGGGTCATCAGTGAACCTGGGATTTCCATCACAGACATGTTCAATAAAAATGGACTTGCAATTCCTGACATGGCCACTGCCACCCCCAACAAGTCAGTCATCCAGCCATCAGCCACAACAGACCCCGCACACTCACCCAAGGCTGGAATTGAACTGAGACGGTCAACCTGGAAGCACAAAGCATCGGACCGTCTCAACCTGTGAAAGTCTGTGATAAGATCTCAGAGGTGGGTATTGTCATGTATGTACATTCTATTGTCACTATTGGAGGACACAGAGCAGCACGCTCATGGTGCTGCTCAGGTATAAAAGGCCAGCCATTTTGCGAGTCAGGCACTTTGGGCCTAAATAAAGCAGAGCCAAGGTTGGACCTTGCTTAGTAAAACAATACTCAGCTTGAACCTTTATTGCATACATAACAGGTCTGGAACTCACTGCCTGAAAGGGCGGGCGATGCAGAAACACTCACCACATTTAAAAAGTACTTGGATGTACACTTGAAGTGCTGTAACCTACAGGGCTACGGACCTAGAGCTGGAAAGTGGGATTAGGCTGATAGCTCTTTGTCGGCCATCGCCAACACGATGGGCCGAATGGCCTCCTTCTGTGCTGTAAATTTTGATGATTCTATGGGGCTGAAATTCGCCCCTCTCCTGAAGGCCTGTTACCACCGTAAATCAGCGGCCCCACTGCGGAGTGGAGTGGCCGGGGACTTTTGCTGGAATGGCTGCTGCTAGCCCAATTGCTCTCCCGAGTTTTCCCGGCGGTGCCCCGATCCCACCCTTGCCACCCCTCTGCTGCCGATCGGTGTTAAACACATCATCACCGTGCACACTGCCGATCCAACCCCCCGATAGCGACATTCCCCTGGGAAAATCTTCGGCCCACTCGGCGGTGCCAAAACAACCTTTTCCCGGTGGCCCGGTGAGGCTGTGGCCTTTTGCAGCGGCCGTGCAGCTTCCCTTAAAGGGGAGGACCCACTGCCGCTGCCGCCATGTTTTTCTTGTCGGCCGACTGCCAGGTCAGCCCGACAATTATACCGCGGGTTCGGCCGGGCCACCAACAGGCAGCATGGGGGCCGCTGGCCCGGTCGAGACCCCCCCTGGTGCCCCTGTGGACTGAAGTTGAAGGGGACAGTTGTGGTGACACGTGACATACCGATGGTAAAAAACGGGGTGCGTGCGGGGGGCATTGTGTACCCCTATGACTCTCTGATGCGCTCTTTTTCCTGTCACTTAACCAATTTCATATCCATGCAACCACGGGACGTTTGACAGATAGAGGGAGAGATGAGGCTATGGAGGGATTTGAAAATAAGGATTAGAATTTTGAAATCGGGGCCATGATTAACCAGAAGCCAATGTAGGTCAATGAGCACAGGGGTGAGGGGGAGAGTGTGTGTGTGTGTGTGTGTGTGTGTGTGTGTGTGTGAGGGGGAGAGTGTGTGTGTGTGTGTGTGTGTGTGTGTGTGTGTGAGGGGGAGAGTGTGTGTGTGTGAGGGGGAGAGTGTGTGTGTGTGTGTGTGTGTGTGTGTGTGTGTGTGAGGGGGAGAGTGTGAGGGGGAGAGTGTGTGTGTGTGTGTGTGTGTGTGAGGGGGAGAGTGTGTGTGTGTGAGGGAGAGAGTGTGTGTGTGTGAGGGAGAGAGTGAGGGGGAGAGTGTGTGTGTGTGTGTGTGTGTGTGAGGGGGAGAGTGTGTGTGTGAGGGGGAGAGAGTGTGTGTGTGTGAGAGAGAGTGTGTGTGTTTGAGGAGGAGAGTGTGTGTGTGTGTGTGTGTCTGTGAGGGAGAGAGTGTGTGTGTGTGAGGGGGAGAGTGAGGGGGAGAGTGTGTGTGTGTGTGTGTGTGTGAGGGGGAGAGTGTGTGTGTGTGAGGGAGAGAGTGTGTGTGTGTGAGGGGGAGAGTGAGGGGGAGAGTGTGTGTGTGTGTGTGTGAGGGGGTGTGTGTGTGAGGGGGAGAGTGCGTATATGAGGGAGAGCGTGTGTGTGTGTGAGGGGGAGAGTGTGTGTTTGTGTGTGTGTGTGTGTGTGTGTGTGAGGGGGAGAGTGTGTGTGTGTGTGTGTGTGGGGGGAGAGTGTGTGTGTGTGTGAGAGGGAGAGTGTGTGTGTGTGTGTGTGTGTGTGTGTGTGTGAGGGGGAGAGTGTGTGAGGGACTTGGTGCAAGTTAGGACACGGGCAGTCGAGTTTTGGATCACCTCTCGTTTACGTATGGTAGAATGTGGGAGGCCAGCCAGGAGTGCGTTGGAATAGTCAAGCCTAGAGGTAACAAAGGCATGGATGAGGGCTTCAGCAGCAGATAAGCTGAGGCAAGAGTGGAGACGGGTGATGTTACGGAGATGGAAATAGGCGGTGTTAGTTATGCTGTGGATATGTGGTCGAAAGCTCATTTCAGGGCCAAATATGACACCAAGGTTGCGAACAGTCTGTGATATGTCCTTACTATACAGTATAACTGCACACGAGGCCCATACTTGAGAGAAGGTCACTCTGTGACCAGTTACCTTTATTACCAAGACCTCAAGTGATGAAGGTGGGCGGAGCTTCCCCTTTTATACCTGAAAGTCCAGGTTAGGAGCGACTCCCGTAAGTTCACCCCCTTGTGGGCAATGTTCTCAAGGTGTACAACTTAGGTCAGCTTATACATGGGTTACAATGATAGTTGAATACATGACATCACCACCCCCTCACAGTCTTGTTGGGATCACAGATTAAGTCTCTCTGGTGGTTAACGCTCCCTTGTAGAGCACCTGAGTTGGGGCTCCGGTTGTTGGGCGCTGGCCTGAGTGTCTGCTGTTTGCGGTGCCTCAGGCCTGTCCGGACTGCCCACAGTGACTGGGCTCTCCTCCACTTGGTTCCGGTGTTCGGTCACCTGTGGTGGAGTAAACTCCACGCCGTGTTCTTCCTCTGCTTCTTCTATGAGATTGCTGAACCTCCTTTTAGTTTGATGCACGTGTTTGCGGCAGATTTGTCCATTGGTAAGTTTAACTACCAAAACCCTAATCCCCTCTTTGGCAATCACAGTGTCTGCAAGCCATTAGGGCCCTGCAGCGTAATTAAGGACAAAAACAGGGTCATTGACATCAATACATCGCGCCCTCGCATTCCTGTCATGGTAGTCACATTGTGACTGACGCCTGCTCTCAACAATTTCTTTCTTGGTGGGGTGTATAAGGGATAACCTGGTTTTGAGCGTCCTTTTCATTAGCAGCTCTGCGGGTGGAATCCCTGTGAGCGAGTGTGGTCGGGATCTATTGGCCAACAGGAGGCATGATAAGCGGCTTTGGAGGGAACCCCCTTGGATTCTGAGCATCCCCTGTTTGATTATCTGCACTGCTCGTTCCGCCTGGCTGTTTGAGGCCGGCTTGAACGGTGCCGTTCTAACATGGTTGATTCCATTGCCTGCCATGAAGTCCTGGAATTCAGTGCTTGTGAAGCACGGGCCATTGTCGCTGACCAAGACATCCGGTAGACCGTGGGCGGCGAACATTGCCCGTAGACTTTCTACCGTGGCAGAGGATGTGCTTGAATTTAAAATGGCACACTCAATCCATTTGGAGTAGACGACAACCAAAAACATTTTTCCCATGAAAGGACCAGCGTAGTCCACATGGATGCGTGACCGTGGCTTGGCAGGCCACGACCAGGGGCTAAAGGGGGCTTCCCTGGGTGCATTGCCCAGCTGAGCACACGTGTTGCACTTGTGAACACAAAGTTCCAGGTCTGCATCGATCCCTGGCCACCAAATGTGTGACCTGGCAATTGCCTTCATCACGACAATGCCCGGGTGCTCATTGTGAAGTTCTCTGATAAACACCTCTCTGCCCTTCTGGGGCATGACTACTCGGTTTCCCCACAGTAGGCAAACAGCCTGAATCGAGAGTTCATCCTTGCGCCTATCAAACGGTTTAAATTCCTCCGGGCATGCCCCGTACATGGCTGCCCAGTCCCCATTCAGGACACATTTCTTAACTAAGGACAGTAGCGGGTCTTTATTTGTCCAGACTTTGATCTGACGGGCTGTCACAGGTGAGCCTTCGCTTTCGAAAGCTTCAACAGCCATGACCATCTCAGCATCATGCTCAGTTGTCCCCTCAGTGGTGGCTAGTGAGAGCCTGCTGAGTGCATCGGCGCAGTTTTCAGTGCCCGGTCTATGCCGAATTGTGTAGTCATAGGTGGCTAACGTGAGTGCCCACCTCTGTATGCAGGCCGATGCATTCGCATTTATGGCCTTGTTGTCGACCAAAAGGGACGTTGGGGGTTTGTGATCTGTCTCCAGCTCAAATTTGCTGCCAAACAGGTACTGGTACATTTTTTTTACTGCATATACACATGCTAGCGCTTCCTTTTCTACCATCCCATAGCCTCTTTCTGCCTGGGACAGACTTCTGGAGGCATAAGCTACCGGCTGTAACTGCCCATTGGCATTCACATGCTGCAACACACACCCGACACCATAGGACGACGCATCGCACGTTAAAACAAGTTTCTTACACGGGTCATATAACGTTAACAGTTTGTTAGAGCACGCAATTTGTTATGCTCCATCAAAAGCCCTTTCCTGGCTGTCCCCCCAGACCCAATCGCAACCTTTGTGTAGGAGCACATGTAGCGGCTCTAGCAGCGTGCTCAATTTGGGAAGAAAGTTACCAAAATAGTTCAGGAGCCCCAGGAACGAACGCAGCTCCGTCGTGTTACGGGGTCTGGGTGCTCTCTGGATTGCTTCTGTTTTGGACGCAGTAGGTCTGATCCCGTCTGCTGCTACCCTCCTCCCCAGGAATTCTACTTCTGGAGCTAAGAAGGAGCACTTCGCCTTTTTCAGTCACAGCGCTACCCGGTCCAGTCTGCGTAGCACCTCCTCCAGGTTGTGGAGGTATTCTTCAGTATTGCGACCCGTGATGAGGATGTCGTCTTGAAAAACCACCGTCCTTGGAGTCGACTTGAGGAGGCTTTCCATATTTCGCTGAAAGATCGTGGCGGCCGAATGAATCCCGAACGGACATCTGTTATACTCAAACAACCCCTTGTGTGTCGTGATGGTGGTCAGCTTCTTCAACTCACTCGCCAGCTCCTGGGTCATGTAAGCTGAGGTTAGATCCAATTTTGAAAAAAGTTTGCCACCGGATAGCGTCGCAAAGAGGTCCTCCGCTCTCGGTAGCGGGTACTGGTCTTGGAGTGACACCCGATTGATGGTGGCCTTGTAATCGCCACATATCCTGACCGACTCATCCGCCTTGAGCACCGGCACGATCGGGCTCACCCAGTCACTGAATTCAACTGGTGAGATGGTGCCTTCCCTCAGCAGGCGGTCCAATTCGCATTCTATCTTTTCCCGCATCACGTACGGCACCGCTCTGGCCTTGTGGTGTACTGGCCTGGCGTCCGGGTTTATGTGAATCACTACATTGGCCCCAATGAAAGTGTCGATTCCGGGTTGAAATAGTGAGTCAAATTTGTCCAGGACCTGTGAGCATGATACTCGCTCCACAGAAGAAATTGCATTGACATCGCCCCATTTCCAGTTCATGACAGCAAGCCAACTCCTCCCCAGCAGTGCGGGACCGTCCCCCGGGACAATCCAGAGTGGCAACCTGTTCTCCAAATCTTTGTGGGTCACGTTTACCGTGGCGCTGCCTAGCACCGGAATGATCTCCTTTGTTTATGTCCGTAACTGTGCGTCAATCGGCAATAATTTTGGCCTCCTGCCCTTGGGCACCCACAACCTTTCGAACTGTTTGATACTCATCAGGGATTGGCTGGCCCCTGTGTCTAGCTCCATTAATACTGGGATGCCATTGAGGAGCACTTTCATCATTATTGGTGGCGTCCTGGTATATGAACTGTATATGTGCTCCACATGAACTCGCTGAACTTCAGCTTCCAGCGATTTCCCCCAGTATTAATTTGGCCTCGTAGGGCTTACATTGGACCTGTCCTTCTTGTACATCAACCTGCTGCAGGCTTCCTGCACATATGCGCCGTGACCGCTGACGTTGCAGTTTCTGCAGGTATATTGCTGATACCTGCAAGCTCTGGCTGGGTGTTTGCCTCCACACCTCCAGCATGAGCTGGAGGCCCTGTTGTTGGAAACAAAAGGTCCATTACCAGTCGATTGTCTCTGACTGTCTCTGCAACTGTCCTTAAGCGCACCATTAACAGGTGTTGATGGCCCCATTACTGCCACATTGTCCATTGCGATGGAATCGCCGTTCAGCTAGCCATTGTCTCTGTTGAATGCCCCCTTTGGGTTCGACTACATGCTCGGGCATGTCCGATTGCTCCTGTCTGCCTGGAGAACTGTGTGCCGCGTTAACAATGTTGATTCCCTGGTCGTTTGCCGCATTTGAGCTAAGATTTTTGTCATACATCATTCCTGTCTCTTCCTCCCCTGAGATAATTGTCTGGGCTGTCAGAGCCGCCGCTTCCAAGCTCAAGTCTTTGGTCTCAATTAGTTTCCTGAAAACCCCAGTGTGCCCGATGCCCTCAATAAAAAAGTCTCCCAGCATCTCCGCTCTGCATGCATCTGGGAACTTACATAGGCTCGCCAGTCGCCGGAGGTCTGCCACGAAGTCTGGAACGTTTTGCCCTTCTCACCGCCGGTGCATGTAAAACCAGTGTCTCGCCATGTGCATGCTGCTCGCCGGTTTAAAGTGTAACCCGATTAAGTTACTGAGCTCTTCGAACGTCTTGTCTGCCAGCTTCTCTGGCGCTAAAAGGTCCTTCATCAGGGAGTACGTCCTGGATCCACAAACCGTCAGGAGATGAGCCCTGCGTTTGTCGGCCGAATCCTGTCCCAGCCATTCCTTAGTGACAAAACTTTGCTGTAGTCTCTCAATAAAGTCGTCCCAATCATCACCAACACAGTACCTCTCTTCTGTGCTGCCATGCTCGCGTGGTTTAAATCCCAGTTTCTCGTCGCCAATGATATATCTTTACTATACAGTATAAATGCACATAATTGAGAGAAGGTCATTCTGTGACCAGTTACCTTTATTACCAAGACCTCAAGTGATGAAGGTTGGTGGAGCTTCCCCTTTTATACCTGAAAGTCCAGGTTAGGAGTGTCTCCCACAAGTTCACCCCTTTGTGGTCAATGTTCTCAAGGTGTACAACTTAGGTCAGCTTATATATGGGTTACAATGATAGTTGAATACATGACAGTCTGGTTCAGCCTCAGACAGGAATTGTGAAGCGGGATGGAGGGGGGAAGAGGAGGGGGCGTGCGGGAGGGGGGAGAGGGATGGGGAAGGGGAGGGAGAGAGGGGGAAGGGAGAGGGGGAGGGAGGGGGAGAGGGGGCAGGAAGGGGGTGAGAGGAGGGAGGGAGAGGAGGGGGAGAGGAGAGGGGGGAACGGAATTTGTGGCGGGGACCGAAAACAACATTCAATTGGATAAAATTTCTGCTCATCCAGAGCTGGATGTGGGACAAGCAGTCTGACAATTTAGAGACCAAGGAGGGCTCGAGCGAAGTGGTAGTGAGGTACAACGTCTGGGTAATGTTGTCGAGGAGTAACATGTAGATGTGAGAAAGGAGGGGGCCAAGGATCCATCTTTGGGGGAGGTTTGAGAAGAGAAGCCATTGATGCAGATAAGTGGAAGCACTGAGCTGGAGGAGAGATGTTGGACGATGATTGTGTGGGTCGACTGTGTCAAAGGCTGCATAGAGGCCGAGGAGGGAGAATGCAGCATGGACACAGTCACACAGAATGCTGGTGATGACTTTGGCTCGGGCCATTTTGGTGATAAACATGGACGTTGCATTGGGTCTGTCAGCGGCTGGCCTGGAGATCTAAGAGGTGGAGGGTGTCACAGAGAGAAAAAGCACAGATGTGCTTATATCTCGAGTCTGGCACCCACTCTGACTCTGCCCAGCTACTACACTTTCACACCTACTTGGCCATACCTGAGGAGACCCGTCTTTTCTGTCTCCACTCACGAAGCAGTCTGTGACAGAGTTATGCCACGTACTGAAGCCAGGAATCCAGAGTGGGCCGAGCACAGGGACAGACATGGCCATTGTGGGTGAACATCACAACATTGAGCTTTTGTGCAATCAGATCCTTTCAAGCCACCACTGGAGACATTTGTAACATTAGTATTACTTCAGTCCGCTGATGCCGCAAGCAGGCCCTGGGAGCCGAGGTTTGCAGGGGAAACACCTTCGTCACTTTGTCCATTGAAAGGAGACAACAGCTCGAGTGGGCACAGCACTTTTACCTGTTGCAGCTTCTGTAAAGTGCAGGGTCTCATCGATGGCACATACACAGCCAACAAGACCCATAATGACTATCCCAAGGTGGGCATCTATAGCAAAGGCTTCTATCCATCATTGTACAGGTGGTGTCAGACCACAAGTACAGAATCATTCAGGGGAATGTGCACCAGTCCAGCCTGGAGTGACAGCCTGGATTATGGGCTCAAGTCCCTGGAGTGGGGCTTGAACCCACCATCTTCTGACCCCGAGGTGAGAGTGCTACCCACTGAGCCACACCTGACTCCCGTGGTGTACAGTGTAGAGCACTGACAGAGTGTGTGGCTTATCACCACATGTATGCTGCATGGTTTGCTGCAGGTTGCTGAGTGGGATACAGTCGAAGAGTATTTGACCACACTGGTTTCACTGTGATTATCAGTCATACATGTGGCAGCTATAATAAACTCACACAGGTTCTTATATTTCAGCTGCAACCCAGACTAATAAACAGGCAGCCGCAACCTCGACTGTGGTGAGTACTGAGCAACAGCTTTTATACCGATATCCTGCTGTTAAATACACCTCATCACTTCCTCTCCAGCCCTGGACGTTATAGAGTGTTTCTTTTACTTATGACCAGTGTTCTTCTGAAGGAGCTGACTCTTGCTGGGAAACAGTTTACAAATGGCAACAGCCCCTCCCGATATCACACCAAGCAACTGTTTATCATGTGTAGCTTGGACAGTACCAGTAACCATGGCAGTGAGTGAGGGAACATAGGAACAGGAGCAGGCCATTCAGCCCCTCGAACTGTTCCGCCATTCAATTAGACCAGGGCTGATCTGTATCTCAACTCCAGCTACCCGCCTTGGTTCCGTAACCCTTAATACCCTTGCCTAACGAAAATCTATCCATCTCAGTTTTGAAATGTTTAATTGACCCCCCCAGCCTCAGCTTTTTTGGGTAAGTTCCAGATTCCCACTGCCCTCTGTGTGAAGAAGTGTTTCCTGATTTCACCCTGAACGGCCGAGCTCTAATGTTAAGGTCATGTCCGGACTCCACCATCCAGAGGAAATAGTTTCCCACAGTACCTTCCCTATCAATTCCTCGGATCATCTTAAACACCTGAATTCCATCACCCCTTAATCTTCTATACTCGGGAATACAAGCCTGGTCAGTGCAACCTGTCCTCATAATCTAACCCTTTTAGTCCCCGAATCATTCTGGTGAATCTCCACTGCACCCCCTCCGAGGCCAATATCCTTCCTGGGGTGTGGTGCCTAGAACTGAACGCAGTGCCCCTGATGTGTTGTAACCAGAGTTTTATCCAAGTGTAGAATAACTTCCGCCCTTTGTATTCCAGCTCCCCTGAGATAAAGGCCAACATTCCATCAGCCTTTGTAATTATTGTTTGTACCAGTCCCCTGGGTTTTATGATTTCTGTGCATGGACCCTTGAATCTCTCGCTCCTCCACAGTTCCTAGCTTCTCGCCATTTAAAGATATTCTGATCTATCTCAGGTGGAGCTCGGGTGGAGTTGAGTAACACGTGGTGCATCCCTTTAAAGCCATAAGGTCGAATTGCCATACCTTGTTCACGGAAACAGAAATTCATCAGTGTGATCGTGTGACTCTGAACAAGCATTGAATTCGTTGTCATTTACAAAAACGAATATTGAATTTCCTGCTGTAGCAAAGCCTGTCATCTGGGTCACTAGGCGACTCTGATAATGTCACTGACCAGCTCCAGCCGTTCGAAAGTGGAAGCTTTTTCAATGCCTGGGTCCATATAAACAACATCTACAGACTCTCCCTTATCGAGCACCTTAGCTACCACCTCAAAAAATTCAACTAAGTTCGTTAGACATGAGTTCTGCTTTACAAATCCATGCTGGCTCTCTCTGACCAGCTCATATTATCCAAGTGCTCAGCGACCCTCCCTAATAATAGGCCCAGCCTGATCCTGAACTCACGTGACTTTCACAGGTTGGGGTCTAGTTTGACTCCCGGGCCGGGGACTAGTGGTCAGATGACCGACTGAGGGAGTGATGGTCAGGTGACTGACTGGGGGAGTGATGGTCAGGTGACTGACTGGGGGAGTGATGGTCAGGTGACTGACTGGGGGAGTGATGGTCAGGTGACTGACTGGGGGAGCGATGGTCAGGTGACTGACTGGGGGAGTGATGGTCAGGTGACTGACTGGGGGAGCGATGGTCAGGTGACTGACTGGGGGAGTGATGGTCAGGTGACCGACTAAGGGAGTGATGGTCAGGTGACTGACTGGGGGAGTGATGGTCAGGTGACTGACTGGGGGAGTGATGGTCAGGTGACTGACTGAGGGAGCGATGGTCAGGTGACCGTTCCAGTGGTGCCGAGCTCCCCCTCCTCCCTGCGATTGTGAGCCACCGGCCTCATTTAAATCTGTCGTTCCATGGCCCGTGGGTCGGGTCGGGTCGGTGTGAGCACAGCCCAGGCTCCTGCCCGCTCCCACCCGAAATGGCAATCGGGGTCCCAATGACATTGTGACTATTACTGCGGTGGGAATACTCTGAGCCCGCTGGGTGTGACTGGACCCTGGGTGATGGTGGGTCAGGATGTCAGTAGGGAGAGAAGGGATAACGTAAGGTGCTCCTGTCCCTGAGTGAGGGCGAAGCCTCCGGCTTCAGCCTGTCCCAATCCCTCTGCTCCCAGGCACAATCATTTCCAAGCGGCTCCCCTCCAAAGGCTCTCGGGGTTGTGTCTGTGGGCCCTCCTGTCCCGGCCTCCTCTCTCCTGTTAAGTCACACCTTATTGTGCAGGCAGAGGGACGGTGAGCTGCTGGAAGGGTCAGGAGCAGGTGCCGCAGATTATCGGTGTGTGTGGGCACCCGACACGAGGCTGGGATTTGTTCAAAGGGA
Source organism: Pristiophorus japonicus (assembly GCF_044704955.1). Taxonomy (NCBI): domain Eukaryota; kingdom Metazoa; phylum Chordata; class Chondrichthyes; family Pristiophoridae; genus Pristiophorus; species Pristiophorus japonicus. The sequence continues at coordinate 216,720 of NW_027253510.1, forward strand.
TTGTCTCTGTGAAACCCTTTGTGTGTTTCCCAATCTACTCGTTTCCCACTAACCTTGGCCACCAATGCGTATAAGGTGGCCAAGGTTAATGGGAAACTAGAAGATTGGGAAAATATTAAACGACAGCAAAGAATAACGAAGAAAGCAATAAAGAAAGGAAAGATAGATTACGAAGGTAAACTTGCGCAAAACATAAAAACAGATAGTAAAAGCTTTTACCGATATATAAAACGGAAAAGAGTGACTAAAGTAAATGTTGGTCCCTTAGAAGATGAGAAGGGGGATTTAATAATGGGAAATGTGGAAATGGCTGAGACCTTAAACAATTATTTTGTTTCGGTCTTCACAGTGGAAGACACAAAAACTATGCCAAAAATTGCTGGTCACGGGAATGTGGGAAGGGAGGACCTTGAGACAATCACTAACACTAGGGGGGTAGTGCTGGACAGGCTAATGGGACTCAAGGTAGACAAGTCCCCTGGTCCTGATGAAATGCATCCCAGGGTATTAAAAGAGATGTCGGAAGTTATAGCAGATGCATTCGTTATAATCTACCAAAATTCTCTGGACTCTGGGGAGGTACCAGCGGATTGGAAAACAGCTAATGTAACGCCTCTGTTTAAAAAAGGGGGCAGACAAAAGGCAGGAAACTATAGGCCGATTAGTTTAACATCTGTAGTGGGAAAAATGCTTGAAACTATCATTAAGGAAGAAATAGCGGGACATCTAGATAGGAATAGTGCAATCAAGCAGACACAGCATGGATTCATGAAGGGGAAATCATGTTTAACTAATTTACTGGAATTCTTTGAGGATATAACGAGCATGGTGGATAAAGGTGTACCGATGGTTGTGGTATATTTAGATTTCCAAAAGGCATTCGATAAGGTGCCACACAAAAGGTGACTGCAGAAGATAAAGGTACGCGGAGTCAGAGGAAATGTATTAGCATGGAAATAGAACTGGCTCGATCTGGCTCAGCCATGATCTTGTTGAATGGCGGAGCAGGCTCGAGGGGCTAGATGGCCTACTCCTGTTCCTAATTCTTATGTTCTTATGTTCTTATGTGTGTGCGTGTGTGTGGGGAATGTGTGTGTGTGGGGGGAGTGTGTGTGTGTATGTGTGGGGGGGGGAGTGTGCGTGTGTGTGTGGGTGGGGAGTGTGTGTGTGGGTGGGGAAGGTGAGTGTGTGTGTGTGTGTGTGTGTGGGGAGTGTGTGTGTGTGTGTGTGTGTGTGGGTGGGGAGGGTGTTTGTGTGTGTGTGGGTGGGGTGTGTGTGTGTGTGTGGGTGGGGAGGATGTTTGTGTGTGTGTGGGTGGGGAGTGTGTGTGTGTGTCGGTGGGGAGTGTGTGTGGGGAGTGTGTGTGTGTGTGGGTGGGGAGTGTGTGTGTGTGGGTGGGGAGTGTGTGTGTGTGTGGGTGGGGAGTGTGTGTGGTGAGTGTGTGTGTGTGTGGTGAGTGTGTGTGTGTGTGGGTGGGGAGTGTGTGTGTGGGTGGGGAGTGTGTGTGTGGGGAGTGTGTGTGTGTATGTGGGTGGGGAGTGTGTGGGTGGGGAGTGTGTGTGTGGGTGGGTGGGGAGTGCGTGTAGGTGGGGAGTGTGTGTGTGTATGTGTGTGAGGGTGGGGAGTGTGTGTGTGGGTGGGTGGGGAGTGCGTGTGGGTGGGGAGTGTGTGTGTGTATGTGTGTGAGGGTGGGGAGTGTGTGTGTGGGTGGGTGGGGAGTGTGTGTGTGGGTGGGTGGGGAGTGTATGTGTATGTGTTTGTGGAGAGTGTTTGTGTGTGGCTCAGTGCCAGTGACAGACAGCAGCCAGAGTCTGTGCATGTTGCAGTGAGGCCTCGGACAGGAAGCTTTAAAAGAGCAGGAACCGGTCTGAGTGCTTTGTCACAGTGCAATTATGAGGATATGTTGCATGAACTTGGCTTGTATTGTCTGGGGTTTCGAAGGTTGAGGGATGATTTAATCAAGGGTTTAAAGTGAGAAAGGGACTTGTTATAAATTTGACTTGTGGGGCCGGAGGAACAGGAAGGTCCCTCCACCCTCTCTCCGCCAGTAATCCCCCTCCCCTCGTCCCTCCGCCAGTAATCCCCCTCCCTCCCTCCGCGAGTCATCCCCCTCCCTCCCTCCTTCCCTCCACCAGTAATCCCCCTCTCTCCGCCAATAATCCCCCTCCCTCCGCCAGTAATCTCCCTCCCTCCCTCCCTCCGCCAGTAATCCCCCTCCCCCTCCTTCCGCCAGTAATCCCCCTCTCTCCCTCCCTCCGTCAGTAATCCCCCTCCCTCCCTCCCTCCGCCAGTAATCCCCCTCCCTCCCTCCCTCCCTCCACCAGTAATCTCTCTCCCCGCTCCCTCCCTCCGCCAGTAATCTCCCTACCTCCTTCCCTCCGCCAGTAATCCCCCCTCCCTCCCTCCCTCCCTCCGTATACCCCCTCCCTCCCTCCCTCCATAAACCCCCTCCCTCCCTCCGTAAACCCCCTCCCTCCCTCTCTCCGCCAGTAATCCCCCTCCCTCCCTTCCTCCTGCCAGTATTCTCCCTCCCTCTGCCAATAAACCCCCTCCCTCCCTCCCTCTGCCAGTAATCCCCCTCCCCCCCTACCTCCGGCAGTAATCCCCCTCCCTCCCTCTGCCAGTAAACCCCCTCCCTCTCTCCCTCTGCCAGTAATCCCCCTCCCTCCCTCTGCCAGTAAACGCGCTCCCTCCATCCCTCCGCCAGTAATCTCCCTCCCTCCCTCTGCCAGTAATCTCCCTCCCTCCGCCAGTAATCCCCCTCCCTCCCTCCCTCCGCCAGTAATTTCCCTCCCCCCCGCACCGCCAATAATCCCCCTCCCCCATTCCGCCAGTAATCTCCCTCCCTCCCTCTGCCAGTAATCTCCCTCCCTCCGCCAGTAATCCCCCTCCCTCCCTCCCTCTGCCAGTAATCCCCCTCCCCCGCTCCGGCAGTAATCCCCCTCCCCTCCTCCCTCCACCAGTAATCCCCCTCCCTCCCTCCGCCAGTCATCCCCCTCCCTCCCTCCTTCCCTCCACCAGTAATCCCTCTCCCTCCCTCCCTCCGCCAATAATACCCCTCCCTCCCTCCCTCCACCAGTAATCTCCCTCCCCGCTCCCTCCCTCCGCCAGTAATCTCCCTACCTCCCTCCCTCCGCCAGTAATCCCCCCTCTCTCCCTCCCTCCCTCCGTATTCCCCTCCCTCCCTCCCTCCGTAAACCCCCTCCCTCCCTCCCTCCGTAAACCCCCTCTCTCCCACTCTCCGCCAGTAATCCGACTCCCTCCCTTCCTCCTGCCAGTATTCTCCCTCCCTCCGCCAGTAATCACCCTCCCTCCCTCCCTCCGCCAGTAATCCCCCTCCCTCCCTCCCTCCCTCCACCAGTAATCTCCCTCCCCGCTCCCTCCCTCCGCCAGTAATCTCCCTACCTCCTTCCCTCCGCCAGTAATCCCCCCTCCCTCCCTCCCTCCCTCCGTATACCCCCTCCCTCCCTCCCTCCATAAACCCCCTCCCTCCCTCCGTAAACCCCCTCCCTCCCTCTCTCCGCCAGTAATCCCCCTCCCTCCCTTCCTCCTGCCAGTATTCTCCCTCCCTCTGCCAATAAACCCCCTCCCTCCCTCCCTCTGCCAGTAATCCCCCTCCCCCCCTACCTCCGGCAGTAATCCCCCTCCCTCCCTCTGCCAGTAAACCCCCTCCCTCTCTCCCTCTGCCAGTAATCCCCCTCCCTCCCTCTGCCAGTAAACACGCTCCCTCCATCCCTCCGCCAGTAATCTCCCTCCCTCCCTCTGCCAGTAATCTCCCTCCCTCCGCCAGTAATCCCCCTCCCTCCCTCCCTCCGCCAGTAATTTCCCTCCCCCCCGCACCGCCAATAATCCCCCTCCCCCATTCCGCCAGTAATCTCCCTCCCTCCCTCTGCCAGTAATCTCCCTCCCTCCGCCAGTAATCCCCCTCCCTCCCTCCCTCTGCCAGTAATCCCCCTCCCCCGCTCCGGCAGTAATCCCCCTCCCCTCCTCCCTCCACCAGTAATCCCCCTCCCTCCCTCCGCCAGTCATCCCCCTCCCTCCCTCCTTCCCTCCACCAGTAATCCCTCTCCCTCCCTCCCTCCGCCAATAATACCCCTCCCTCCCTCCCTCCACCAGTAATCTCCCTCCCCGCTCCCTCCCTCCGCCAGTAATCTCCCTACCTCCCTCCCTCCGCCAGTAATCCCCCCTCTCTCCCTCCCTCCCTCCGTATTCCCCTCCCTCCCTCCCTCCGTAAACCCCCTCCCTCCCTCCCTCCGTAAACCCCCTCTCTCCCACTCTCCGCCAGTAATCCGACTCCCTCCCTTCCTCCTGCCAGTATTCTCCCTCCCTCACGCCAGTAATCACCCTCCCTCCCTCCCTCTGCCAGTAATCCCCCTCCATCCCTCCATCCGCCAGTAATCCCGCTCCCTCCCTCCCTCTTCCAGTAATCCCCCTCCCTCCCCTCCCTCTGTCAGTATTCCCCCTCCCTCCCTCCGCCAGTAATCCCCCTCCCCCCTCCCTCCCTCCGCCAGTAATCCCCCTCCCCCCCTCCCTCCCTCCGCCAGTAATCCCCCTCCCCCCCTCCCTCCCTCCGCCAGTAATCCCCCTCCCCCCCTCCCCCCCTCCCTCCCTCCGCCAGTAATCCCGCTCCCTCCCTCCCTCTTCCAGTAATCCCCCTCCCTCCCCTCCCTCTGTCAGTATTCCCCCTCCCTCCCTCCGCCAGTAATCCCCCTCCCCCCCTCCCTCCCTCCGCCAGTAATCCCCCTCCCCCCCTCCCTCCCTCCGCCAGTAATCCCACTCCCTTCCTCCCTCCTGCCAGTAATCCCCCTCCCTCCCTCCCTCTGCCAGTAATCCCCCTCCCTCCCTCCCTCCGCCAGTAATCCCGCTCCCTCCCTCCCTCCCTCTTCCAGTAATCCCCCTCCCTCCCCTCCCTCTGTAAGTATTCCCCCTCCCTCCCTCCGCCAGTAATCCCCCTCCCCCCTTCCTCCCTCCGCCAGTAATCCCGCTCCCTCCCTCACTCCCTCCTGCCAGTAATCACCCTCCCTCCATCCCTCCGCCAGTAATCCCCCTCCCCCTCCCTCCCTCCGCCAGTAATCACCCTCCCCCTCCCTCCGCCAATAATCCCCCTCCCCCTCCCTCCGCCAGTAATCCCCCTCCCTCCGCCAGTAATCTCCCTCCCTCCCTCCCTCTCTCCGCCAATAATCCCCCCCCTCCCTCCCTCTGCCAATAATCCCTCTCCTTCCCTCCACCAATAATCCCCCTCCCTCCCTCCACCAGTAATCCCGCTCCCTCCCTCTCTCCCTCCGCCAGTAATCCCCCTCCCTCCCTCTGCCAGTATTCCCCCTCCCTCCCTCTGCCAGTAATCCCCCTCCCCCCCTCCCTCCCTCCACCACTAATTCCGCTCCCTCCCTTGCACCGCCAGTAATCTCACTCCCTCCCTCCCTCCGCCAGTAATCCCACTCCCTCCCTCCCTCCCTCCCTCCCTCCTGTCAGTAATCACCCTCCCTCCATCCCTCCGCCAGTAATCCCGCTCCCCCCTCCCTCCCTCCGCCAGTAATCCCCCTCCCCCTCCCTCCGCCAATAATCTCCCTCCCCCTCCCTCCCTCCGCCAGTAATCCCCCTGCCTACCTCCCTCCACCAGTAATCCCCCTCCCCCTCCCTCCGCCAGTAATCCCTCTCCCTCCTTCCGCCAGTAATCTCCCTCCCTCCCTCCGCCAGTAATCTCCCTCCCTCCCTCCCTCCGCCAGTGATTCCCCTCCCTCCCTCCACCAATAATCCCCCTCCCCCCTCCCTCCGCCAGTAATCCCGCTGCCTACCTCCCTCCACCAGTAATCCCCCTCCCCCTCCCTCCGCCAGTAATCCCTCTCCCTCCTTCCGCCAGTAATCTCCCTCCCTCCCTCCCTCCGCCAATAATCTCCCTCCCTCACTCCCTCCACCAGTGATTCCCCTCCCTACCTCCACCAATAATCCCCCTCCCCCCTCCCTCCCTCTGCCAGTAATCCCCCTTCCTCCATCCCTCCACCAGTAATCCCTCTCCCTCCCTCCCTCCGCCAATAATCCCCCTCCCTCCCTCCCTCCCGCCAGTAATCCCCCTCCCCCCCTTTCCCCCCCCCCACCCTCCGCCAGTAATCCCCCTCCCGCCAGTAATCCCCCTCCCGCCAGTAATCCCCCTCCCCCCCCCCACCTCCCGCCAGTAATTCCCCCCCCCCCTCCCTCCCGCCAGTAATCCCCCTCCCCCCCCCACCTCCCGCCAGTAATTCCCCCCCCCCCTCCCCTCCCTTCCACCAGTAATCCCCTCCCCCCCTCCCGCCTGCCAGCTCACCCTCCCGCCGTGTTTGGGCAGGACAGCGACGGGGCCTGTGCAGAGCAGGCCTGAGAGTTAGAATCTCCCGGGCCTCACGGTGTGAAGGGCCTGATGGTCTGCCGTACGGCCCAGCCCCCAGCTCTCACTACTCCCGCCTCGAGTTAATGTCGAGGGTCAGACGTGAGCAAAGGCCACTGAGACCAGGTACCAGAGGCCCCAGGAACGTTACTGAGGGCCAGTGCCTTTAGCAGGACACTGACGGAACCTCAGCTTATGTATAAATGAGAGGGGATCCCGGCTCTGCCTCTGATGTGGGTTGATGGGTTTGTGCTTTAAGTAAGTGCGTGGGTTGGGGGAGAGGCCTGTTTCCGTGTGGTAATCTGTGTATTTATGTATGTCACTGTGTTTCAGTCGGAGGAAGGAGAGCTGTATTACGCCGATATTCAGTTCCTGCGACAGAAAACCGTGGGCCCGACATTAATAATCAGTGAGGAGACAACCGAATATGCTGCCATCAAACGCCCATAGTGACTGGGAATACATTCTTTAGCACCTACAAGTGGTTTGGTGAAGGACAGTGTTTGTGGCCGGTACCTCCGATCCCACAGGACCTCAACAACAACAACAGCTTTTATTTATATAGCACCTTTAACGTAGTAAAACGTCCCAGGCACTTCCCAGCGCGTGATAAGACAAAACAGATAAATTTGACACTGAGCCACATTAGAAGAAATTACGGCAGATGACCAAAAGCTTGGTTAAAGAGGTAGGTTTTAAGGAGCGTCTTAAAGGAGGAAAGAGAGGTAGAGAGGTGTTCACTGGGGTTTATTGGTATTTCTGCTCAATAATTATTGTCGAATTTCCTCACCCAAAGGTGCAGAGCCGTCGGACTGAAGTCCCATAGGTCCCGGGGCCCATCCCTCCCTCGCCCCAGGTGACCATTCTTCACACGTGAGCCTTTGGGGCATCATTCTATCCTCACTCACTGCCCACACTTTCTGTCAGGGGTCACTAGGTTGTGGTTAGAAACAGGAATCCTCACCCGCTCCCTGACTCAGCTACACTGAGGTAAATGTATGTGTTTCCACTGGGACCCTGTCTCAGGATAGATAGTGAGACCCACACACACCACTGGGACCCTGTCTCAGGATAGAGAGACCCACACACACCACTGGGACCCTGTCTCAGGATAGATAGTGAGACCCACACACACCACTGGGACCCTGTCTCAGGATAGATAGAGAGACCCACACACACCACTGGGACCCTGTCTCAGGGTAGATAGTGAGACTCACACACACCACTGGGACCCTGTCTCAGGATAGATAGTGAGACCCACACACACCACTGGGACCCTGTCTCAGGATAGTGAGACCCACACACACCACTGGGACCCTGTCTCAGGATAGATAGTGGGACCCACACACACCACTGGGACCCTGTCTCAGGATAGATAGTGAGACCCACACACACCACTGGGACCCTGTCTCAGGATAGATAGTGAGACCCACACACACCACTGGGACCCTGTCTCAGGATAGATAGTGAGACCCACACACACCACTGGCACCCTGTCTCAGGATAGATAGAGAGACCCACACACACCACTGGGACCCTGTCTCAGGATAGATAGTGAGACTCACACACACCACTGGGACCCTGTCTCAGGATAGATAGTGAGACCCACACACACCACTGGGACCCTGTCTCAGGATAGTGAGACCCACACACACCACTGGGACCCTGTCTCAGGATAGATAGTGGGACCCACACACACCACTGGGACCCTGTCTCAGGATAGATAGTGGGACCCACACACACCACTGGGACCCTGTCTCAGGATAGATAGTGAGACCCACACACACCACTGGGACCCTGTCTCAGGATAGATAGTGAGACCCACACACACCACTGGCACCCTGTCTCAGGATAGATAGTGAGACCCACACACACCACTGGGACCCTGTCTCAGGATAGATAGTGAGACCCACACACACCACTGGGACCCTGTCTCAGGATAGATAGAGAGACCCACACACACCACTGGGACCCTGTCTCAGGATAGATAGTGAGACCCACATACACCACTGGGACCCTGTCTCAGGATAGATAGTGGGACCCACACACACCACTGGGACCCTGTCTCAGGATAGATAGTGGGACCCACACACACCACTGGGACCCTGTCTCAGGATAGATAGTGAGACCCACATACACCACTGGGACCCTGTCTCAGGATAGATAGTGAGACCCACATACACCACTGGGACCCTGTCTCAGGATAGATAGTGGGACCCACACACACCACTGGGACCCTGTCTCAGGATAGATAGTGAGACCCACACACACCACTGGGACCCTGTCTCAGGATAGATAGTGAGACCCACACACACCACTGGGACCCTGTCTCAGGATAGATAGTGAGACCCACACACACCACTGGGACCCTGTCTCAGGATAGATAGTGAGACCCACACACACCACTGGCACCCTGTCTCAGGATAGATAGTGGGACCCACACACACCACTGGGACCCTGTCTCAGGATAGATAGTGAGACCCACACACACCACTGGGACCCTGTTTCAGGATAGAGAGACCCACACACACCACTGGGACCCTGTCTCAGGATAGATAGTGAGACCCACACACACCACTGGGACCCTGTCTCAGGATAGATAGTGAGACCCACACACACCACTGGGACCCTGTCTCAGGATAGAGAGACCCACACACACCACTGGGACCCTGTCTCAGGATAGATAGTGAGACCCACATACACCACTGGGATCTCCCTGGTCTGTTTGCCTCAGTACCACACAGTGCACTTTCCCACCAAACCATCAGGGGTGATTCTCTGTTACTAAAATTGAATAAATAAAATTGAATGTTCTCTAACTGTGCCGGTGAGCAATAACATGCTTCTTGACTAGAATCTGGGAGCACGAGTCTGGTTGTGATTCAATTGGCTTTACGGTAATGAATTCCTATATCCACATCGCCCAGGTCTTGTGTTAACGGAGAGAGAAATGACCTGAGTTTTGCCAAATAGCGATATCTGGTCACTTCAATGGGCTGATGTTTAGTGTCCGGAATAAATAAAACATTAATTTGATGCAGGATTTGAGCCAATCAGAGACTGGTTTAAAGCATCTGGGAGAAAGGTTATTTAAATTTACAATAAAAAGCTTAAAGCGATGCATTTATCAAATGTCAAATAAAAGTTAAAATAATGAGTGTAAGGATAGCTCAGCTCATCGGCTTCCAAAGAGCGACCTCAAATCAGACACATTTCCAGTGTCAGCCGTGGATCAATGGGCAGCTCTCTCGCCTCTGTGTCAGCAGGTTGTGGGTTCAAGCCCCACTCCAGAGACTTGAGCACATAATGGAGGCTGGCACTCCCAGTACTGTGGGAGTGCTGCACTGTCAGAGGTGCTGTCTTTTGGATGAGATGTTAAACGGAGTCTGTCCTCTGAAGAACATAAGAAATAGGAGCAGGAGTAGGCCCCTCGAGCCTGTCCGCCATTGAATAAGATCATGGCTGATCTGATCATGGACTCGGCTCCACTTCCCCGCCCGCTTCCCATAACCCCTTCTTCCCTTATCGGTGAAGAAACTGTCGATCTCTGTCTTAAATATATTCAATGACCCAACTTCCACACTCTCCAGCCACGGGAAACAACCTCTCAGCATCTGCCCTGTTAATCCCCTTCAAAGTCTTTTATGTTTCAATGAGATCATTTCTCATTGTTCTAAACACCAGAGAGTATCGGCCCATTCTACACAATCTCTCACCATAAGGCCGTTGTATGTAAACAGTCCCATGGCACTATTTCGAAGAGCAGGAGAGTTATCCACGGTGTCCTGGCCAATATTTATCCCTCAACCAACATCACTAAAAAGATTATCTGGTCATTATCATATTGTTGTGTGTGGGAGCTTCCTGTGTGTAAATTGGCTGCTATGTTTCCTACATTACAACAGTGACTACACTTCAAAACTACTTCATTGGCTGCAAAGCAGTTTGGAACATCCTGAGGCCATTAGAGGAGCTGTATAAACACCGGAACAACACTTTCAGACACACCAGGAAAAGAGGGTAACCTTAGGACAGACATTGGGATCGGCTTCTTCACACAGAAGGTGATCTTCTCTCAGAGGGTTATAAATCTGTGGAATTCTCTGCCCCAGAGAGCTGTGGAGGCTGGGTTATTGAATATATTTAAGGTGGAGATAGACAGATTTTTGAGCGATAAAGGAATATAAAGGGTTATGGGGAGCGGGCGGGGAAGTGGAGCTGAGCCCATGATCAGATCAGCCATGATATTAAATGGCGGAGCAGGCTTGAGGGGCCGAATGGCCGACTCCTGTTCCTATTTCTAATGTTCTTATGTAACAGCTGGAATGTTTTGCCAGGCTACTGGATTCATTTAAGGAACAGCTGGATGGGACATGAGGGCTGGTGTTCTGGAGGGATGAGTCCAAGTGGGCTGAAGAGTTGTCTTCATCCAAACCCAATAAGCCTTTCTTTTCTTTCTTGTCCTGTTTTCAATGTGTTCTGGCTGCCCCAATGGACGGGGCGGGTAAACCGGAGAAATTCAGCACTTGGTGCCGTCTTTTGGAGTGGGGCTCAAGTGGCCTCATCATCGGGGCACAGTGGGCATCACTAGCGGGGCGGAGTGGGGGCAGGGTGGAGTGACCATCACTAGCGGGGCGGAGTGGGGGCAGGGAGGAGTGACCATCACTGGAGGGGTGGAGTGGGTTGCAGGGGAGAGTGACCATCACTGGAGGGGCAGAGTGGGGGCAGGGAGGAGTGACCATCACTAGCGGAGCGGAGTGGGGGCAGGGGGGAGTGACCATCACTAGCGGGGCGGAGTGGGGGCAGGGAGGAGTGACCATCACTGGAGGGGTGGAGTGGGGGCAGGGGAGAGTGACCATCACTGGAGGGGCGGGGAGGAGTGACCATCACTGGAGGGGCGGAGTGGGAGCAGGGAGGAGTGACCATCACTAGCGGGGCGGAGTGGGGGCAGGGAAGAGTGACCATCACTGGAGGGGCGGAGTGGGGGCAGGGGGGAGTGACCATCACTAGCTGGGCGGAGTGGGGGCAGGGAAGAGTGACCATCACTAGCGGGGCGGAGTGGGGGCAGGGAAGAGTGACCATCACTGGAGGGGCGGAGTGGGGGCAGGGAGGAGTGACCATCACTAGCGGGGTGGAGTGGGGGCAGGGAGGAGTGACCATCACTAGAGGGATGGAGTGGGGGCATGGAGGAGTGACCATCACTAGAGGGGCGGAGTGGGGGCAGGGAAGAGTGACCATCACTGGAGGGGCGGAGTGGGGGCAGGGAGGAGTGACCATCACTAGCGGGGTGGAGTGGGGGCAGGGAGGAGTGACCATCACTAGCGGGGTGGAGTGGGGGCAGGGAGGAGTGACCATCACTAGCGGGGTGGAGTGGGGGCGGGGAGGAGTGACCATCACTAGCGGGGCGGAGTGGGGGCAGGGAAGAGTGACCATCACTGGAGGGGCGGAGTGGGGGCAGGGAGGAATGACCATCACTAGCGGGGTGGAGTGGGGGCAGGGAGGAGTGACCATCACTAGCGGGGTGGAGTGGGGGCAGGGAGGAGTGACCATCACTAGCGGGGTGGAGTGGGGGCGGGGAGGAGTAACCATCACTAGCGGGGCGGAGTGGGGGCAGGGAGGAGTGACCATCACTGGAGGGGCGGAGTGGGGGCAGGGAGGAGTGACCATCACTAGCGGGGTGGAGTGGGGGCAGGGAGGAGTGACCATCACTGGAGGGGTGGAGTGGGGACGGGGAGGAGTGACCATCACTGGAGGGGCGGGGAGGAGTGACCATCACTGGAGGGTGGGAGTGGGGGCGGGGAGGAGTGACCATCACTAGCGGGGCGGAGTGGGGGCAGGGAGGAGTGACCATCACTAGCGGGGCGGAGTGGGGGCAGGGAGGAGTGACCATCACTAGAGGGATGGAGTGGGGGCAGGGAGGAGTGACCGTCATTGGAGGGGTGGAGTGGGGGCAGAGAGGAGTGACCATCACTGGAGGGGCGGAGTGGGGGCAGGGAGGAGTGACCATCACTAGCGGGGCGGAGTGGGGGCAGGGAGGAGTGACCATCACTAGAGGGATGGAGTGGGGGCAGGGAGGAGTGACCGTCATTGGAGGGGTGGAGTGGGGGCAGAGAGGAGTGACCATCACTGGAGGGGCGGAGTGGGGGCAGGGAGGAGTGACCATCACTAGCGGGGCGGAGTGGGGGCAGGGAGGACTGACCATCACTAGAGGGATGGAGTGGGGGCAGGGAGGAGTGACCATCACTAGAGGGGCGGAGTGGGGGCAGGGAGGAGTGACCGTCATTGGAGGGGTGGAGTGGGGGCAGAGAGGAGTGACCATCACTGGAGGGGCGGAGTGGGGGCAGGGAGGAGTGACCATCACTAGCGGGGCGGAGTGGGGGCAGGGAACATAAGAAATAGGAGCAGGAGTTGGCCATACGGCCCCTCGAGCCTGCTCTGCCATTTAATACGATCATGGCTGATCAGATCATGGTCTTAAATTTATTCAATGTCCCAGCTTCCACAGCTCTCTGAGGCAGCGAATTCCACAGATTCACAACCCTCAGAGAAGAAATTTCTCATCTCAGTTTTAAATGAGCGGCCCCTTATTCTACTATCATGCCCTCTAGTTCTAGTCTCCCCTATCAGTAGAAACATCCTCACTTTGTCAAGCCCCCTCATAATCTTATACGTTTCGATAAGATCACCTCTGAATTCCAATGAGTAGAGGCCCAACCTGCTCAACCTTTGCTCATAAGTCAACCCCCTCACCTCCGGAATCAACCGAGTGAACCTTCTCTAAATTTCCTCCAAAGCAAGTATAACCGTTCGTAAATATGGAAACCAAAACTGCACGCAATATTCTAGGTGTGGCCTCACCAATACTCTGTATAACTGTCGCAAGACTTCCCTGCTTTTATGCTCCATCCCTTTTGCAATAAAGGCCAAGATTACATTGGCGTTCCTGATCACTTGCTGTACCTACATACTATCCTTTTGTATTTTATGCACAAGTTCCCCCAGGTCCCGCTGTACTGCAGCACTTCGCAATCTTACTCCATTTAAATAAGAACTTGCTCTTTGATTTTTTTTCTGCCAAAGTGCATGACCTCACACTTTCCAACATTATAATCCATCTGCCAAATGTTTGCCCACTCACTTAGCCTGTCTATGTCCTTTTGCAGATTTTTTGTGTCCTCCTCACACATTGCTTTTCCTCCCATCTTTGTATCATCAGCAAACTTGGCTCCGTTACACTCAGTCCCTTCTTCCAAGTCGTTAAACTAGATTGTAAATAGTTGGGGTCCCAGCACTGAACCCTACAGCACCCCATTAATTACTGATTGCCAACCCGAGACTGAACCATTTATCCCAACTCTCTGTTTTCTGTTCGTTAGCCAATCCTCTATCCATACTAATATATTACCCCCAAGGTAGGAGTGACCATCACTGGTGGGGAGGAGTGACCATCACTGGTGGGGCGGAGTGACCATCACTGGTGGGGCGGAGTGACCATCACTGGTGGGGAGGAGTAACCATCACTGGTGGGGCGGAGTGACCATCACTGGCAGGGCGGAGTGACCATCACTGGTGTGGAGGAGTGACCATCACTGGCGGGGAGGAGTGACCATCACTGGTGTGGAGGAGTGACCATCACTGGCGGGGAGGAGTGACCATCACTGGTGGGGCGGAGTGACCATCACTGGCGGGGCGGAGTGACCATCACTGGCGGGGCGGAGTGACCATCACTGGCGGGGCGGACTGACCATCACTGGTGGGGAGGAGTGACCATCACTGGCGGGGCGGAGTGGGGGCAGGGCGGAGTGACCATCACTAACGGGGAGGAGTGACCATCACTGGCGGGAAGGAGTGACCATCACTGGCGGGGAGGAGTGACCATCACTAGCGGGGCGGAGTGACCATCACTGGCGGGGAGGAGTGACCATCACTGGCGGGGAGGAGTGACTATCACTGGAGGGGAGGAGTGACCATCACTGGCGGGGCGGAGTGGGGGCAGGGCAGAGTGACAATCACTGGTGGGGCGGAGTGGGGGCAGGGAGGAGTGACCATCACTAGCGGGACGGAGTGACCATCACTGGCGGGGAGGAGTAACCATCCCTGGCGGGGAGGAGTGACCATCACTGGCGGGGAGGAGTAACCATCCCTGGCGGGGAGGAGTGACCATCACTGGTGGGGTGGAGTGGGGGCGGAGCGAAGTGACCATCACTGGAGGGGAGGAGTGACCATCACTGGCGGGGCGGAGTGACCATCACTGGCGGGGCGGAGTGACCATCACTGGTGGGGAGGAGTGACCATCACTGGCGGGGCGGAGTGACCATCACTGGCGGGGCGGAGTGACCATCACTGGTGGGGAGGAGTGACCATCACTGGCGGGGCGGAGTGGGGGCAGGGCGGAGTGACCATCACTAACGGGGAGGAGTGACCATCACTGGCGGGGAGGAATGACCATCACTAGCGGGGCGGAGTGACCATCACTGGTGGGGAGGAGTGACCATCACTGGCGGGGAGGAGTGACCATCACTGGCGGGGAGGAGTGACCATCACTGGCGGGGCGGAGTGGGGGCAGGGCAGAGTGACAATCACTGGTGGGGCGGAGTGGGGGCAGGGAGGAGTGACCATCACTAGCGGGACGGAGTGACCATCACTGGTAGGGTGGAGTGGGGGCGGAGCGAAGTGACCATCACTGGAGGGGGTGGAATGGGGGCGGGGCAGAGTGACCGACGCTGCAAGCCTTCAGCGCCGTGCTGATGATGTCATCGCGCTGGCGTGTCACAATGTCCCTCCCCCATCAGTTAAAGGGGAGGGCCCGCGAACTCTGCAGCCACTTTAGTGCAAACACTGGGCCACCAGGGAGGGTTTTGGCCGGGCCAGCGGCTTGACACCCAATTGCCGGGTCGGGCTGACAAAAAAATAAGATTGCATCGTGGGCAGTGCCACCTCCCCTTTAAGGGCAGCTGTGTGGCCAAGTCACAGAGAATGTACCGACAGCAAAAGCTGTTGGGGCACCGATCGGCGGTGGGGCTGCTCCCGAGGGGTAATTCCGGGAAGGGTTCACTGCCGGTCGGTAAGGGGTCAGCGGGTGCACGCCGCGGCAGGAAAACAGGCGGAACCGTCCCCTACACCGCTCCAAACTCGAGGAAGAACAATTTTTAAAATGGTGGCCCCTCTGCAGAGACTCGGTGCCATTCCGCACCGACCCGTGGCCGACACTTTCACATGGCCAGAAGCCTTATAGAAAGGGCCAATTTCAGCCCCTTAGTGTTGTAGATAGTGTGGTCCACACCACAATGGGTGAGACCCCCTCACATCACTCACTGTGAAGCAGTGCCACAGTCTGCACCCTGACAATTGTGCTCGTCGCTGTTTGTATTCTGCTTTCCTCATTGTTTGTATTTTGTGTTAAAAATGCAAAATACTGATTGGCTGTGAATCTCTGCACCACATAAAGAGCACTGTCGAATTATTTTAGCAAAACACCTGAACATGCTGTAAGTGATTTCTGTAAATGCAATAAAATCGATGTGGCCTGACCAATGACATCAGCAACCCCAGGAACAGCTTCAGAAAAACAAGTGGCAGGGAAGGGCTGTCAGTGAAGCCCAGCAGCAGCAGGGAGTAGATACTGAGACAGGACAAGCAATGTCTTATTGATCAGGCTTTGGGGAAACGATTTCAACATCCAGCCCAATTAGCATGTTAGTCACTTTCCATCTCAGTCCATCATTAACCGTCTGTCAACACACTTCATTTTTGTAAAATTCTCATATTTTAATGTAACTTTTCCAAATCCTCACTGTGGAAAAATGGCCAGTGTTACACTCATAATAAATGGTCAGACTGAGTACTGAGTGTAATGAGCAAGTGTGACCTTCGCTCCTTTATTAAGATTCCAGAGTACAGGTACCTCGTGGGAGGCCTGCTTATATACTGTGCTCCCAAGGGATGCTGGGATCCCTTGGGACTCCAACAGGTGGGCCTCTGGTGGTCAGGTGTGATGCAGATTACAAAGGGTTAAATACATAACATCACTCCCCCATGAAGTCAACACTACACTTATTTACAAGGTGAGATTATCTGGGGCTTTGCGCTCCCTTGTCGATCGTCTCGGTACAAATGCTGGTGTGGGTGGGTTGGTCAGTTCATCACTGGGCTGTTGGGCAGCCGGCCTTGCCGGTCGGCTGGGGATGTTGAGTTCGGTGTTGTGGTCAACTGTGATAGAAACATAGAAACATAGAAAATAGGTGCAGGAGCAGGCCATTCAGCCCTTCTAGCCTGCACCGCCATTCAACGAGTTCATGGCTGAACATGAAACTTCAATACCCACTTCCTGCTTTCACGCCATACCCCTTGATCCCCCGAGTAGTAAGGACTTCATCTAACTCCCTTTTGAATATATTTAGTGAATTGGCCTCAACTACTTCCCGTGGTAGAGAATTCCACAGGTTCACCACTCTCTGGGTGAAGAAGTTTCTCCTTATCTCGGTCCTAAATGGCTTACCCCTTATCCTTAGACTGTGACCCCTGGTTCTGGACTTCCCCAACATTGGGAACATTCTTCCTGCATCCAACCTGTCCAAACCCGTCAGAATTTTAAACGTTTCTATGAGGTCCCCTCTCACTCTTCTGAACTCCAGTGAATACAAGCCCAGTTGATTCAGTCTTTCTTGATAGGTCAGTCCCACCATCCCGGGAATCAGTCTAGTGAATCTTCGCTGCACTCCCTCAACAGCAAGTATGTCCTTCCTCAAGTTAGGAGACCAAAACTGTACACAATACTCCAGGTGTGGCCTCACCAAGGCCCTGTACAACTGTAGCAACACCTCCCTGCCCCTGTACTCAAATCCCCTCGCTATGAAGGCCAACATGCCATTTGCTTTCTTAACCGCCTGCTGTACCTGCATGCCAACCTTCAATGACTGATGTACCATGACACCCAGGTCTCGTTGCACCTTCCCTTTTCCTAATCTGTCACCATTCAGATAATAGTCTGTCTCTCTGTTTTTACCACCAAAGTGGATAACCTCACATTTATCCACATTATACTTCATCTGCCACGCATTTGCCCACTCACCTAACCTATCTAAGTCACTCTGTAGCCTCATAGCATCCTCCTCGCAGCTCACACTGCCACCCAACTTAGTGTCATCCGCAAATTTGGAGATACTACATTTAATCCCTTCGTCTAAATCATTAATGTATAATGTAAACAGCTGGGGCCCCAGCACAGAACCCTGCGGTACCCCACTAGTCACTGCCTGCCATTCCGAAAAGTACCCATTTACTCCTACTCTTTGCTTCCTGTCTGACAACCAGTTCTCAATCCACGTCAGCACACTACCCCCAATCCCATGTGCTTTAACTTTGCACATTAATCTCCTGTGTGGGACCTTGTCGAAAGCCTTCTGAAAGTCCAAATATACCACATCAACTGGTACTCCTTTGTCCACTTTATTGGAAACATCCTCAAAAAATTCCAGAAGATTTGTCAAGCATGATCTCCCTTTTACAAATCCATGCTGACTTGGACCTATCATGTCACCATTTTCCAAATGCGCTGCTATGACATCCTTAATAATTGATTCCATCATTTTACCCACTACTGAGGTCAGGCTGACCGGTCTATAATTCCCTGCTTTCTCTCTCCCTCCTTTTTTAAAAAGTGGGGTTACATTGGCTACCCTCCACTCGATAGGAACTGATCCAGAGTCAATGGAATGTTGGAAAATGACTGTCAATGCATCCGCTATTTCCAAGGCCACCTCCTTAAGTACTCTGGGATGCAGTCCATCAGGCCCTGGGGATTTATCGGCCTTCAATCCCATCAATTTCCCCAACACAATTTCCCGACTAATAAAGATTTCCCTCAGTTCCTCCTCCTTAATAGACCCTCTGACCACTTTTATATCCGGAAGGTTGTTTGTGTCCTCCTTAGTGAATACTGAACCAAAGTACTTGTTCAATTGGTCTGCCATTTCTTTGTTCCCCGTTATGACTTCCCCTGATTCTGACTGCAGGGGACCTACGTTTGTCTTTACTAACCTCTTTCTCTTTACATACCTATAGAAACTTTTGCAATCCGCCTTAATGTTCCCTGCAAGCTTCTTCTCGTACTCCATTTTCCCTACCCTAATCAAACCCTTTGTCCTCCTCTGCTGAGTTCTAAATTTCTCCCAGTCCCCAGTTTCGCTGCTATTTCTGGCCAATTTGTATGCCACTTCCTTGGCTTTAATACTATCCCTGATTTCCCTAGATAGCCACGATTGAGCCACCTTCCCTTTTTTATTTTTACGCCAGACAGGAATGTACAATTGTTGTAATTCATCCATGCGTTCTCTAAATGTCTGCCATTGCCCATCCACAGTCAACCCCTTAAGTATCATTAGCCAATCTATCTTAGCCAATTCATGCCTCATACCTTCAAAGTTACAAAGATGTCAGTTGCCACTTGTGCGTGTGTGTTGGAGGGTCACAGTTGGTGGTGTCCTCTTCAGGTTGTACGTACCTGTTGGTGAACCGCAATTTGATTTGGTCCAAGTGTTTTCTGTGTGTTTGTCCATTGGTCAGTTTGACCTGAAACACCCTACTCCCCTCTTTGGCTGTGACCGTGCCAGTGAGCCATTTGGATGATCAGGGTGGACAAGAGAGAGGCTTGTTTTAAGCACCCTTTTCATGAGCAGCTCAGCTGGGGGAATTCCGGTGAGTAAGTGGGGTCTGGTGCGGTAGTTGAGCAGTACTCGGGATAACCAAGTCTGCAGGGAGCCTTCCGACACGTGTTTCAAGCTTTGCTTGATGGTCTGAACTGCCCGTTCTGCCTGGCCATTGGATGCGGGCGAGAACGGGGCAGGTGTGACATGTTTGATCCCATTACGGGTCATGAATTCCTTGAATTCAGCACTGGTGAAGCACGGCCCATTGTCGCTGACTAGGACATCAGGCAGGCCGTGCGTGGCAAACATGGTTCGTAGGCTTTCAATGGTGGCCGTGGATGTGCTTACAGACATTATTGCACAATCCATTTTGAGTAAGCGTCTACGACAACCAAAAACATTTTGCCGAGGAATGGGCCCGCATAGTCTACATGGATCCTCGACCACGGTTTGGAGGGCCATGACCACAAACTTAGCGGTGCCTCTCTGGGTGCATTGCTCAGCTGAGAGCAAGTGTTGCAATGGCACATACATGATTCTAAATCTGAGTCGATGCCAGGCCACCACAGGTGGGATCTGGCTATGGCTTTCATCATTACGATGCCTGGGTGGGTGTTTAGCAGTTCGCAAATAAATGTGTCTCTGCCTTTCTTGGCAAGACTACGCAATTGCCTCTCAAAAGGCAGTCCGCCTACAGGGACAGCTCCACTGGGACACTGAACCAACTCCCATGGAGGACACAGTTTTTTACCAAGGACAGTAAAGGATCCTGGATGTTCCAGGTCCTGATCTGGGGCGCCATAACGGGGGACTTCTCGTCATGACCATGACCATGAGCAAATCCGCTGGCTGTGCCATTTCCACCCCGGTGGTGGGCAATGGTAGCCGACTGAGAGCATCTGCGCAGTTCTCTGTGCCCGGTCTGTGGCAGATTACATGTTGTATGCCGACAGCGTGAGCGCCCATCTTTGGATGCGGGCAGAGGCATTGATATTAATCCCTTTGCTGTCCGAGAATAGCGATATGAGCAGCTTATGGTCAGTTTCAAGCTCGAACTTGAGGCCAAATAAGTACTGGTGCATTTTTTTTTACCCCTTAAATGTACGCCAGAGCCTCTTTTTCAACCATGCTGTAGGCCCTTTCAGCCTTGGACAAACTCCTCGATGCATACGCAAATGGTTGCAAAATTCCCGATTCATTAGCTTGTTGTAACACACACCTGACCCTGTATGATGACACATCGCAAGCTAACACCAATCATTTACATGGGTTATACAGGACAAGCAGTTTGTTAGAACACAATAAGTTTCTGGCTTTCTTAAAGGCAGCCTCTTGTGAATTCCCCCATACCCAGTCGTCTCCCTTGCGCAGTAGCGCATGTAGGAGGTATAAACCTGTAAATACCATGTCTAACCACCAGAGGGCTTATCCCCTGGAGTCCCAAGGGATCCCACAATCCCTTGGGAGCACCTGTATAGAAGGAGGCCTCACAGGCTGGAGAGACACTCTGAGATCGTAACAAAGGACTATGGTCACACCTTACTTTGAGCTTGCAGTATCGAGTCGGATTCTTTATTCAAGACGTAACAACTGGCGATGAGATACAAACGGCGAACCCCACCGCAACAATGCAGAGAACTGTGGGCATCCTGGAGAAATTTTCGGAGGGAGATGATTGGGAAATCTTGGTGGAGCGACTCGACCAATACTTCGTGGCCAACGAGCTGGAAGGAGAAGCGAACACTACCAAACGAAGGGCGATCCTCCTCACCGTTTGCGGGGCACCAACGTATGGCCTCATGAAAAATCTGCTCGCTCCAGCGAAACCCACAGAGAAGTCGTACGATGAGTTGTGCACACTGGTCCGGGAGCATCTAAACTGGTAGGAAAGCGTTCTGATGGCGAGGTATCGGTTCTACACGTACAAGAGGTCTGAAGGCCAGGAAGTGGCGAGCTAAGTCGCCGAGCTAAGGCGCCTTGCAGGACATTCCAAATTTGAAGGACACTTGGAGCACATGTTCAGGGACTTCTTTGTACTTGGCATTGGCCATGAAGTAACACTTTGCAAACTTTTAACTGTACAGACCCCAACCTTGAGTAAAGCCAACGTGATAGCCCAGGCATTTATAGCCACCAGTGACAATACCAAACACATTTCTCAGCACACGAGTGCTGCTGCAAGTACTGTGAACAAGGTAACATTGTTTTTGAATCGAAATGTACAGGGCTGGACTTACACAACTGCAGCTGCATGACCGCAGATGACTGAGTCCACCATCAAGGGTGGTGAATGCAAGGCCATTAACACCTTGTTGGCGCTGCGAGGGTGATCATCGTTTCCATTCATGCCGCTTCAAAGGGTACGTTTCCAAGGGATGTGGAACAATGGGTACCTCCAACGCATGTGCAGGCAAGCTGCAAACCCTGCTAATCCTGCAAGCCACCATGTTGCAGAGGAGGACAGATCCACGGTGGACCACGATGAACCAGAGCCTCAGAACGAGGAGGCAGAGGTATATGGGGTGTATACATTTACCACAAAGTGTCCCCTGATAATGCTGAAGGTTGAATTAAATGGACTCCCGGTGTCCATGGAACAAGCCAGTCCATAATGAGCAAAAAGACTTTCGATAAGTTGTGGTGCAGCAAGGCCTCGAGGCACTGATTCCTGTAATCGGCAGTGCTACCGGAAAGGTTTCCTACGATGGAGCGGTGCACGAGTTATCATTCTGGGTGGTACCGGGCGATGGTCCCACACTGTTCGGCAGGAGCTGGCTGGGGAAGATACGCTGGAACTGGGACGACGTCCGAGCGCTTTCATCCTTCGAGGACATCTCATGTGCCCAGGTCCTAAATAAGTTCCCCTCGCTGTTCGAACCAGGCATAGGGAAGTTCCAAGGAACAAAAGTGCAGATCCATTTGATTCCGGGGCACGACCCATCCATCACAAGGCGAGAGCGGTACCTTACGTGATAAGAGAGAGGTTGGAGATCGAACTGGACAGGCTGCAATGAGAGGGCATCATCTCGCCGATCGAATTCAATGAGTGGGCCAGTCCGAATGTTCCTGTCCTCAAGGGAGATGGCACCGTCAGAATCTGTGGTGATTACAAAGTAACTATCAATCGTTTCTCACTGCAGGATCAATACTCACTACTGAAGGCAGACGACCAATTTGCGACGCTGGCGGGAGGAAAAACGTTCACGAAGCTGGACTTGACCTCGGCCTACATGATGCAGGAGCTGGAGGAAGCATCGAAAGGCCTCACCTGCATCAACACGCACAAAGGTCTCTTTAGTTACAACAGATGCTCATTTTGGATTCGATCGGCCGTGGCGATATTCCAGAGGAACATGGAAAGCTTGCTGAAGTCAGTCCTGCGCACCGTGGTCTTCCAGGACGACATCTTGGTTACAGGTCGGGACACCGTCGAGCACCTGCAGAACCTGGAGGAGGTTCTTAGTCGGCTTAATCGTGTGGGGCTCAGGCTAAAACGCTCGAAGTGCGTTTTCCTGGCGCCTGAAGTAGAGATCCTGAGGAGAAGAATCACGGCGGATGGCATCAGGCCCACCGATTCGAAGACGGAGGCAATCGAGAACGCAACGAGACCACAGAACGTGACGGAGCTGCGGTCATTTCTGGGACTCCTGAACTATTTTGGTAACTTCTTACTGGGTCTTTGCACATTGTTAGAACCCCTGCACTCTTTACTGCGTAAAGGAGATGAATGGGCATGGGGTAAAAGCCAAGAAAATGCCTTTTGAGAAAGCTAGGAAGCTGTTATGTTCAAACAAATTGCTTGTGTTGTACGATCCATGTAAGCGTTTGGTACTA
The DNA here is from genome assembly GCF_044704955.1 of Pristiophorus japonicus. NCBI lineage: Eukaryota > Metazoa > Chordata > Chondrichthyes > Pristiophoridae > Pristiophorus > Pristiophorus japonicus. The sequence goes on from NW_027253510.1 coordinate 239,562, forward strand.
GCATGTGATGCGTCGTCGTACGGGGTAGGGTGTGTATTGCAACAAGCTAATGAATTTGGGAAATTGCAACCGGTTGCTTATGCATCCAGGAGTCTGTCTAAGGCCGAGAGGGCCTATAGTTTGATCGAAAAAGAAACGTTAGCGTGTGTTTAAGGGGTAAAGAAAATGCATCAATATCTGTTCGGGCTCAAATTTGAATCTGACACCGACCATAAGCTGCTTATGCCCCTCTTTTCTAAAAGCAAGGGGATAAATACGAATGCATCGGCCCGCATCCAGAGATGGGCACTCACGTTGTCCGCATACAACTACACCATCCGCCACAGGCCAGGCACAGAAAATGTGCCGATGCTCTCAGTAGGCTGCCATTGCCCACCACAGGGGTGGAGATGGCACAGCCCGCAGATTTAGTCATGGTAATGGAAGCATTCGAGAGTGAGCAATCACTTGTTACCGCCCGACAGATTAGAATCTCGATGAGCCAGGACCCCTTACTGTCCTTAGTAAAAAACTGTGTGCTCCACGAGAGTTGGTCTAGTGTCCTGTTAGAGATGCAGGAAGAAATAAAGCCGTACCAGCGGCGCAAAGATAAAATGTCTACACAGGCAGACTGCCTCTGCTGGGGTAATCGGGTAGTGGTGACAAAAAAGGGCAGGGACACTTTCATTAGTGATCTCCACAGCACCCACCCAGGCATCGTAATGATGAAAGCGATAGCCAGATCCCACGTGTGGTGGCCCGGTATCGATGCAGACTTAGAGTCCTGTGTGCACAAATGTAATACATGTTCCCAGTTAAGCAATGCACCCAGGGAGGCGTCACTAAGTTTATGGTCCTGACCCTCCAAACCGTGGTCCAGAGTCCATGTCGACTATGCAGGCCCATTCTTGGGAAAAATGTTCTTAGTGGTTGTCAATGTGTACTCCAAATGGATTGAATGTGTGATAATGTCGGCAAGCACGTCCGCTGCCAGCATTGAAAGCCTATGGGCCATGTTTTCCACACACGGCCTGCCTGATGTCCTTGTAAGTGACAATGGGCCATGCTTTCCCAGTGCCGAGTTCAAGGAGTTCATGACCCGCAATGGGCTCAAACATGTCACATCTGCCCCGTTTAAACCAGCGTCCAACGGTCAGGCAGAACGAGCAGTTCAAACAATCAAGCTGAGCTTGAAAAGGGTAACTGGAGGCTCACTGCAGACTCGCTTATCCCGAGTCCTGCTGAGTTACCGCACAAGACCCCACTCACTCACTGGGTTCCCTCCCACTGAACTGCTCATGAAAAGGGCACTTAAGACAAGGTTCTTGTTAGTACACCCTGATCTACATGAACAGGTAGAGAGCAGGCAGCTTCAACAGAATACATATCATGATCGCACAAATGTCTCCTGTGAAATTGAGATAAATGATCCTGTATTTGTGTTGAACTATGGACAAGGTCCCAAGTGGCTCCCTGGCATTGTTTTGGCCAAAGAGGGGAGTAGGGTGTTTGTGGTCAAACTCTCAAATGGACTCACCTGCAGGAAACACTTGGACCAAACCAAACTCAGATTCACGGACTATCCAGAACAACCCACAATAGACTCCACCTTTTTCGACCCTCCAACACACACACAAGTAACAACCGACACAGCGGGTGACCACGATGCAGAACCCATCACCAGCAGCAGCCCAGCAGGACTCACCACCTCCAGCAGCCCTGCAAGGCCAGCGAGGGCCCAACAAAGGACTCACCAAAACCAGCATTTGCACCAAGACGATCAACCAGGGAAAGGAAGGCCCCAGATCGACTCAGATTGTAAATAGTTGCACGATTAACTTTTGGTGGGCGGGGGGGGGGGGCGGGCAGGGGGAGTGTTGTTATGTATGTAAACCTGTAAATACTATGTCTAACCACCAGAGGGCTTATCCCCTGGAGTCCCAAGGGATCCCACAATCCCTTGGGAGCAGCTGTATATAAGGGGGCCTCACAGGCTGGAGAGGCACTCTGAGACCTGTAATAAAGGACTATGGTCACACCTTACTTTTAGCTTGCTGTATCTAGTCTGGTGGAGGACCTTTGTCTTACGGATGTTTAGCGTAAGGCCCATGCTTTTGTACGCCTCAGTAAATACGTCGACTATGTTCTGGATTTCAGCCTCTGTATGTGCGCAGACGCAGGTGTCGGCCGCATACTGTAGCTCGACGACAGAGGTTGGGATGATCTTGGACCTGGCCTGGAGACAGCGAAAGTTGAACAGGTTCCCTCTGGTTCTGTAGTTTAGTTCCACTCAGCGGGGAGCTTGTTGACTGTGAGGTGGAGCATGGCAGCGAGGAAGATTGAGAAAAGGGTTGGGGCGATGACGCAGCCCTGTTTGACCCCGGTCCGGACGTGGATTGGGTCTGTAATGGATCCATTGGTAAGGATCACAGCCTGCATGTCTTTGTGGAGCCGGCGGAGGATGTTGATGAATTTTTGGGGGCATCCGAAACGGAGGAGGATGCTCCATAGACCCTCATGGCTGACAGTGCGAAAGGCCTTTGTAAGATTGAAGAAGGTCATGTATAAGGGCTGCTGCTGTTCCCTGCAACTGTCGCACTGCAAAAATCATGTCCGTTGTGCCCCGCAGGTGAGGAAATCCGAACTGTGACTGCGGGAGGAGTTCTTCGACCACAGGGAGAAAGCGATTGAGGAGGACTCCAGTGACGACTTTCCCAGTGGCTGATAGCAGAGAGATTCCTCTGGTTGCCACAGTCGGATTTGTCCTCTTTTTTAAAGATGGTCATGATCCCTGCATCTCTGAGATCTCCCGGCATGTTCTCCTCCCTCCAGATGAGAGAGATGAGGTCATGTATTCGCGCCAGTAGTACCTCTCCGCCATACTTCAGTGTTTCAGCAGGGATTCCATCCGATCCCGATGGTTTGAAGTGTGAATTGGCTAGAATAGACTGGCGAAGGATACTTAAAGGATTGACGGTGGATAGGCAATGGCAAACATTTAAAGATCACATGGATGAACTTCACCAATTGTACATCCCTGTCTGGAGTAAAAATAAAATGGGGAAGGTAGCTCAACCGTGGCTAACAAGGGAAATTAAGGATCGTGTTAAATCCAAGGAAGAGGCATATAAACTGGCCAGAAAAAGCAGCAAACCTGAGGACTGGGAGAAATTTAGAATTCAGCAGCGGAGGACAAAGGGTTTAAGTAAGAGGGGGAAAATAGAGTACGAGAGGAAGCTTGCCGGGAAGATAAAAACTGACTGCAAAAGCTTCTATAGATATGTGAAGAGAAAAAGATTAGTGAAGACAAACGTAGGTCCCTTGCAGTCGGATTCGAGTGAATTTATAATGGGGAACAAAGAAATGGCAGACCAATGAACAAATACTTTGGTTCTGTCTTCACGAAGGAAGACACAAATAACCTTCCAGAAGTACTCGGGGACCGAGGGTCTAGTGAGAAGGAGGAACTGAAGGATATCCTTATTAGGCTGGAAATTGTGTTAGGGAAATTGATGGGATTGAATCCCCGGAGCCTGATAGTCTGCATCCCAGAGTACTTAAGGAAGTGGCCCTAGAAATAGTGGATGCATTGGTGATCATTTTCCAACAGTCTATCGACTCTGGATCAGTTCCTATGGACTGGAGGGTAGCAAATGTAACACCACTTTTTAAAAAGGGAGGGAGAGAGAAATGGGTAATTATAGACCGTTTAGCCTGACATCAGTAGTGGAATCAATTATTAAGGATGAAATAGCAACGCATTTGGAAAGCAGTGACAGGATCGGTCCAAGTCAGCATGGATTTATGAAGGGGAAATCTTGCTTGACAAATCTTCTGGAATTTTTTGAGGATGTAACTGGTAGAGTGGACAAGGGAGAACCAGTGGATGTGGTGTATTTGGACTTTCAAAAGGCTCTTGACAAGGTCCCACACAAGACATTGGTGTGCAAAATCAAAGATCATGGTACTGAGGGTAATATACTGACGTGGATAGAGACCTGGTTGGCAGACAGAAAGCAGAGAGTCGGGATAAATGGGTCCTTCTCAGAATGGGAGGCAGTGACTGGTGGAGTGCCACAGGGCTCAGTGCTGGAACCCCAGCTCTTTACAATATACATCAATGATTTACATGAAGGAATTGAGAGTAAAATCTCTAAGTTTGCAGATGACACTAAACTGGGTGGCGGTGTGAGCTGTGAGGGGGACTCTTAAGAGGCTGCAGGGTAACTTGGACAGGTTAGGTGAGTGGGCAAATGCATAGCAGATGCAGTATAATGTGGATAAATATGAGGTTATCTACTTTGGGGGCAAAAACGCGAAGACAGAATATTATCTGAATGGCGGCGGATTAGGAAAAGGGGAGGTACAACGAGACCTGGATGTCATGGTTCATCAATCAATGAAAGTTGGCATACAGGTATAGCAGGCAGTGAAGAAGGCAAATGGTATGTTGGCCTTCATTGCTGGGGGATTTGAGTATCGGAGCAGGGAGGTCTTTCTGCAGTTGTACAGGGCCTTGGTGAGGCCTCACCTGGAATATTGTGTTCAGTTTTGGTCTCCTAATCTGAAGAAGGACGTTCTTGCTATTGAGGGAGTGCAGCGAAGGTTCACCAGACTGATTCCAGGGATGGCTGGACTGACATATGAGGAGAGACTGGATCAACTGGGCCTTTATATACTGGAGTTTAGAAGGATGAGAGGGGATCTCATAGAAATGTATAAGATTCTGACAGGACGGGACAGGTTAGATGCGGGACGAATGTTCCCGGTGTTGGGGAAGCCCAGAACCAGGTAACACAGTCTTAGGATAAGGGGTAGGCTATTTGGGACTGAGATGAGGAGAAACTTCTTCACTCAGAGAGTTGTTAACCTGTGGAATTCCCTGCTGCAGAGAGTTGTTGATGCCAGTTCATTGGATATATTCAAGAGGGAGTTAGATATGGCCTTACGGCTCAGGGGATCAAGGGGTATGGAGAGAAAGCAGGAAATGGGTACTGAGGGAATGATCAGCCATGATCTTATTGAATGGTGGTGCAGGCCCGAAGGGCCGAAAGGCCTACTCCTGCACCTATTTTCTATGTCTATGTTTCTATGCCTTAACTGTCCACCTGCCCAGTTTCACTGGGCGGGAAGGATTAAAATCAGCCTCAAAGCCTCATTCTTTGCTGTCAAATAATTCTATAACTATTGCTCTGTTTAGTATTCTGCTTGTGGGATTTTGCTTTTGTGAATAATTTTTAAATGTACAGAAATGTGATCAGTGGTTTAGCCTCTCCACGAGGCCTAGTGTGATATTTACACCCTAATGTAGTAGGCATCACGTGTTCTCCAGTAACCGACCGTGCTTGTGGTTAACTGGGCTGCCTGAGAGTAAGGGCTCAGGTCTCAGTTCAGAGGAGGGAGAGTCTGTTTAGACAAACCACTCCGAGCCTTTTACATTAAAAACCCACAACAACAGACACCCTCTCTCCCCAATCTACAGACGCATCAATAGAGTAAATATATCTGCAAAAGTGAGACTTCTGAGAAGTAAAATAATGAAGTGAAGAGACGTGACAATGTGACAGGAAACTGATAAAGTAGGGAACACGTTAAATCATCGAACCGTACGGCACAGAAGGAGGTCATTCGGCCCACCGTGCCTGTGCTGGCTCTTTGATAGAGCTATCCAATTAGTCCCCCTCTCCTGCTCTTTCCCCATAGCCCTGTATTTTCCCCATTAAGTATTTATCCAACTCCCTTCAGAAAGTTATTGAATCTGCTTCCACCTCCCTTTCAGGCCGTGCAGGTCAGGTCACAACTCCTGTGTAAAAATAATTCTCCTCATCTCACTTCTGGCTCTTTTACCAATTACTTCAAATCTATAATTCTAAATAGAATCCTGGAGTAGTACAGCCGAGAAAGAGGCCATTCGGGCTGTGCTGGTGCTTTCGAAGAGTAATCCAGTTAGTCGCACTCCCGCTCTTTCCCCATATCCCTGAAATTTGTTCTCCAAGTATTTATCCAATTCCCTTTTGAAGGTTACTATTGAATCTGTATCCACCTCGCAATCAGTCTCCAAAGCCTTCACGTCCTTCCTAAAGTCTGGTGCCCAGATTTGGACACAGTACTCCAGCTGGGGCCGGACTAGTGATTTATATATGTTCAGCATAACTTCCTGGCTTTTGTACTCGATGCCTCTATTTATAAAGCCCAGGATCTCGTATGCTTTTTTAACCAAAGCAAAATATTGGATGCTGGAAATCTGAAATAAAACAGAAAACACTGGGAAATACTCAGCAGGTCGGGCAGGATCCGTGGAGAGAGAAACAGAGTTAATGTTTCAGCTTGTTGGCCTTTCATCTGAACTGGAAAAAGTTAGAGATGTAACAAGTTTTAGACAAGTCCAGAGGCAGGGAAAGAGGGAGTGGAGGAAAGAACAAAAGGAGAGGTCTATGATAGGGTGGGAGGCAGGAGTGATTAAATGAAAAAAGGGATTATTTTTGTTCTGCGACGTGGGTGTCGCTGGCAAGGCCAGCATTTATTGCCCATCCCAAATTGCCCTGGAGATGGTGGTGGTGAGCTGCCTTCTTGCACCGCTGCAGTCCGTGTGGTGAAGGTTCTCCCACAGTGCTGTTCCCGAGGGAGTTCCAGGATTTTGACCCAGCGACGATGAAGGAACAGCGATATATTTCCAAGTCAGGATGGTATGCAAATTGGAGGAGAACTTATCCTCCACACGAGCAGCATCGTAACCCCCTGACCCCATGTCAGTTTATCCTGAAGAGCGCAACTCCAAACCAACGTTGCTTCGTAGACTTGAGACCCTCCTTCCCATTCACATACACATTTCAGAATGTGTTTCTTCCCAAAGCTCCAGTGGCTCTTTGATGTGGCTTCACGTGAAAAGTGTCACACTTTGGATCCTTGCTCCATGTTGAATGAAGTGATCTCAGCCAGAGTACTTGTGGTAACTGCTTTAATTATCCTGGATTATCTTTAATTATCTTGTGCTATCCAGCGACACCTGCTGGAAAGTGCATGTTTGGTGAGGACAGAGGGACGTGTTCATGGAAAGTACTCAAGATAGTTTTCTAGATCAGTATGTCGTGGAACCAATGAGAGAACAGGCTATTTTAGATCTAGTACTGTGCAATGAGAGAGGGTTCATTAATAACCTTGTAGTAAAGGGGCCTTTTTCATCATAATGTCCATAGTGTCAGCTGTGGCTCAGTGGGTCAGAAAGTTCTGAGTTCAAGCCCTACTCCATGGCACTTGAGCACATAAATCTAGGCTGACACTCCAGTTCACTGCTGTCGGAGGTGCCATCTTTCGGATGAGACGTTAAACTGAGGCCCCATCTGCAATCAGGTGGATGTAAAAGATCCCATGGCACTATTTTGAAGAAGAGTAGGGAAGTTGTTCCTGGTGTCCTGCCCAATATTTATCCCTGAATCAACTGAACAAAAAACAGATTAGCTGGTCATTATCACATTGCTATTTGTGGGAGCTTGCTGTGTGCAAATTGGCTGCTGCATTTCCCACATTACAATAATGATTACACTTCAAAAAATACTTCATTGTCTGGTGGTCATGAAAGGCTATATAAATGCAAATCTTTATAGTGTGACAGAATTTTATGTTAAGTTTGAGAGTGACTTAGTCACATCTAAAACCAGGATCTTCAATCTGAACAAAGCAAACTACGTGGGTATGAGAGGACCATTGGCTAAGGTAGGTTGGGAAACTGCATTAAAAGAAACTAGATTAAAAGATATCAATAGCTAAGCAACGGCAAACATTTAAAGAAAACTGTTATATTTCACAATAAATATACATTCGCTTAAGGAATAAAAACCCCACGGGAAAAATGATCCAATCGGTGCGAACAAAAGAAGATAAAGATAGTTGGGTGGCGGTGTGAGCTGCGAGAAGGATGCTATGAGGCTGCAGAGTGACTTGGATAGGTTAGGTGAGTGGGCAAATGCATGGCAGATGAAGTATAATGTGGATAAATGTGAGGTTATCCACTTTGGTGGTAAAAACAGAGAGACAGACTATTATCTGAATGGTGACAGATTAGGAAAAGGGAAGGTGCAACGAGACCTGGGTGTCATGGTACATCAGTCATTGAAGGTTGGCATGCAGGTACAGCAGGCGGTTAAGAAAGCAAATGGCATGTTGGCCTTCATAGCGAGGGAATTTGAGTACAGGGGCAGGGAGGTGTTGCTGCAGTTGTACAGGGCCTTGGTGAGGCCACACCTGGAGTATTGTGTACAGTTTTGGTCTCCTAACTTGAGGAAGAACATTCTTGCTATTGAGGGAGTGCAGCGAAGATTCACCAGACTGATTCCCGGGATGGTGGGACTGACCTATCAAGAAAGACTGGATCAACTGGGCTTGTATTCACTGGAGTTCAGAAGAATGAGAGGGGACTTCATAGAAACGTTTAAAATTCTGACGGGTTTAGACAGGTTAGATGCAGGAAGAATGTTCCCGATGTTGGGGAAGTCCAGAACCAGGGGTCACAGTCTAAGGATAAGGGGTAAGCCATTTAGGACTGAGATGAGGAGAGACTTCTTCACCCAGAGAGTGGTGAACCTGTGGAATTCTCTACCACAGAGAGTAGTTGAGGCCAATTCACTAAATATATTCAAAAGGGAGTTAGATGAAGTCCTTACTACTCGGGGGATCAAGGGGTATGGCGAGAAAGCAGGAATGGGGTACTGAAGTTTCATGTTCAGCCATGAACTGATTAAATGGCGGTGCAGGCTAGAAGGGCTGAATGGCCTGCTCTTGCACCTATTTTCTATGTTTCTATTTTCTATTAGGTTATTAGATTAAATGAAGAGGCTTATAATGTTGGCAAAAGGAGCAGTAAGACTGAGGATTGGGAAGATTTTAGAATTCAGCAAAGGATGACCAAGAAATTGATCAAGAGAGAGAAAAAGAATATGAGAGTAAAATAGCAAGAGACATAAAAACCGATTGTAAAAGTTTCTGTAGGATGTAAAAACCGATTGTAAAAGTTTCTGTAGGGATGTAAAAACAGATTGTAAAAGTTTCTGTAGGGATGTAAAAAGGAAGGGAGTAACAAAAGTAAACGTGGGTCCCTTAGAGGAGAACTTATAATGGGGAATAAGGACATGGCAGGGACATTAAACAAATACTTTGTCTCTGTCTTCACGGTAGAAGACACAAAAAACTTCTGGAAATATTGGGAAACCAAGGGGCCAAAATTTCCCTCCGCCCGAAACGGGTCACATGCACTGCATTTGAGTGTCCCTTACCTCGAAATGGATGGGTGGTGTTAGGAGGGAAATTGGTCTTTTTCGGGCCCGAAACGGAGCGGAGTGGTAATGCCTGGTGGTAAGGGCTGCTTTCAGCGGTGTGGCAGCGGAGTGGTGTTTGGATCGCGACATTCCCCTCCCTGCCCTTTGATGCTCACCTTAAAGGGCAGGTTTTGCAGCTGTGTCTTGAGTTCGTTCTGACTTACATCTGAGGCGATGGCTGCAAGGGGAGGTTTGAGGAGGGCCAGCCGCTTCAGCGACACAGAGCTGGAGACTCGAATGGAAGTTGTGGAGGGAAGGAGGCGGCTACTCTTCCCTGAAAGTGGTGGGAGACAAACTCGGAGCGTCTTCACCGAAGCCTGGAGGCAGATTGTGGAGGAGGTTTCAGGGACCTCCATTCACCAGCGGACCCCCAACCAATGCAGGAAAAGGCTAACCGACCTTACTCGAGTGATGAAATTGAGAACATGTTCCCCTAACTCCTCACATTACATCTGCCACACTCTCTTTCACCTTAACTTGTTTCTCACCAACACGATACAGGAGCTGAAGTGCCTGTTGATTGCTGGCCTGTATGTGTGCACACTCACAATGGATGATAGAAACACAGAAACATAGAAAATAAGTGCAGGAGTAGGCCATTCACCCCTTCGAGCCTGCACCGCCATTCAATATGATCATAGCTGAACATGCAACTTCAGTACCCCATTCCTGCCTTCTCTCCATACCCCTTGATCCCTTTAGCCGTAAGGGTCACATCTAACTCCCTTTTGAATATATTCAGTGAATTGGCCTCAACAACTTTCTGCGGTAGAGAATTTCACAGGTTCACCACTCTCTGGGTGAAGAAGTTTCTCCTCATCTCGGTCCTAAATGGCTTACCCCTTATTCTTAGACTCTGACCCCTGGTTCTGGACTTCCCCAACATCGGGAACATTCTTCCTGCATCTAACCTGTCCAGTCCTGTCAGAATTTTAAATGTTTTATGAGATCCCCTCTCATTCTTCTAAATTCCAGTGAATATAAGCCTAGTCGATTCAGTCTTTCATCATATGTCAGTCCTGCCATCCCGGGAATCAGTTTGGTGAACCTTTGCTGCACTCCCTCAATAGCAAGAATATCCTTCCTTAAATTAGGAGACCAAAACTGTACATAATACTCAAATCCTCTGGCTATGAAGGCCAACATGCCATTTGCCTTCTGTACCTGCATGCCAACTTTCAATGACTGATGTACCATGACACCCAGGTGTCGTTGCACCTCCCCTTTTCCTAATCTGTCACCATTCAGATAATATTCTGCTTTCCTGTTTTTGCCCCCAAAGTGGATAACCTCACATTTATCCACATTATACTGCATCTGCCATGTATTTGCCCACTCACCTAACCTGTCCATGTCACCCTGCAGCTTCTTAGGATCCTTCTCACAGCTCACACTGCCATCCAGCTTAGTGTCATCTGTAAATTTGGAGATATTACCTTCAATTCCTTTGTCTAAATCATTAATGTATATTGTAAATAGCTGGGGTCCCAGCACTGAACCCTGCAGTATCCCGCCTGCCATTCGGAAAAGGACCCGTTTATTCCTACTCTTTGCTTCCTGTCTGCCAACCAGTTCTCTATCCACGTCAATACATTACCCCCAATACCATGTGCTTTAATTTTGCGCACTAATCTCTTGTATGGGACCTTGTCAAAGGCCTTTTGAAAGTCCAAATACACCACATCCACTGGTTTTCCTGTGTCCACTCTACCAGTTACATCCTCAAAAAATTCTAGAAGATTTGTCAAGCATGATTTCCCTTTCATAAATCCATGCTGAAATGGATCCTGTCACTGCTTTCCAGATGCGCTGCTATTCCATCTTTAATAATTAATTCCAACATTTTCCCCACTACTGATGTCAGGCTAACCGGTCTATAATTCCCTGTTTTCTCTCTTCCTCCTTTTTTAAAAAGTGGGGTTACATTAGCTACCCTCCAATCCATAGGAACTGATCCAGAGTCTATAGAATGTTGGAAAATGACCACCAATGCATCCACTATTTCTAGGGTCACTTCTTAAGTACTCTCGCATGCAGACTATCAGGCCCTAGGGATTTATCGGCCTGCAATCCCATCAATTTCTGTAACACAATTTCCTGACTAATAAAGATTTCCTTCAGTTCCTCCATCTCGCAAGACCCTCGGTCCCCCAGTATTTCCGGAAGGTTATTTGTATCTTCCTTAGTGAAGACAGAACCAAAGTATTTGTTCAATTGGTCTGCCATTTCTTTGTTCCCCATTATAAATTCACCTGATTCTGACTGCAAGGGATCTACATTTGTCTTCACTAATCTTTTTCTCTTCACCTATCTATAGAAGCGTTTGCTGTTATGTCTTGAATTAAGAGTCAGACTAGATACTGCAAACTCAAAGTAAGGTGTGACCATAGTCCTTTATTACAGATCTCAGAGTGCCTCTCCAGCCTGGGAGGTCTCCTTATATTGTGGGTTCCCTTGGGACTCCAGGGGATAAGCCCTCTGGTGGTTAGACATGGTATTTACAGTTTACATACATAGCAACACTCCACCCCCACCCCCCGCCAAAGTCAATAGTGTAACTATTTACAATGTGAGTTGATCTGGGGCCCTCCTTTCCCTGGTTGATTGTTTCGGTGCAAATGCTGGTGTTGGTAGGTCATTTGCTGGGCCATCGCTGGGCTGTTGCACAGCTGGTCTTGCTGGGCCACTGGGGATGGTGAGTCCTGCTGGGCTACTGCGGGTGATTGGTTCTGGTTCGTGGTCAACTGCTGGGTTGGTTGCCACTTGTGTGTTGGAGAGGCGAAAAAAGTAGAGTCTATTGTGTGTTGTTCCGAATAGTCCGTAAATCTGAGTTTGGTTTGGTCCAAGTGTTTTCTGCAGGTGATTGCATTTGCGAGTTTGACCACAAACACCCTACTCCCCTCTTTAGCCAAAACAATGCCAGCAAGCCACTTGCGACCTTGTCCATAGTTCAACTCAAATACAGGATCATTTATTTCAATTTTGCGTGACACATTTGCGCGATCATGATATGTATTCTGTTGAAGCCGCCTGCTCTCTACCTGTTTCTGCAGATCAGGGTGGACTAATGAGAGTCTTGTCTTAAGTGCCGTTTTCATGAGCAGTTCAGCGGGAGGAACCCCAGTGAGCAAATTGGGTCTTGTGCGGTAACTAAGCAGGACTCGGTCTGCAGTGAGCCTTCAGTTACCCTTTTCAAGCTCTGCTTGATTGTTTGAACTGCTCGTTCTGCCTGACCGTAGGACGCTGGTTTAAAGGGGAAGATGTGACATGTTTGATCCCATTGTGGGTCATGAACTCCTTGAATTCGGCACTTGTAAAGCATGGCCCATTGTCACTTACAAGGACGTCAGGCAGGCCGGGCGTGGCAAACATGGCCCGTAGACTTTCAATGCTGGCAGCGGACGTGCTTGCCGACATTATCACACATTCAATCCATTTGGAGTATGCATCTGCAACCACTAAAAACATTCTCCCAAGGATGGGTCTCCCTAGCCGACATGGACCCTAGATCCTTGGAGGGCCAGGATCATAAACTTAGTGACGCCTCCCTGGATGCATTGCTTAACTGGGAACATGTATTACATTTGTGCACACAGGACTTTAAGTCTGCATCGATCCTGGGCCACCACACGTGGGATCTGGCTATCGCTTTCATCATTACGATGCCTGGGTGGGTGCTGTGGAGATCACTAATGAAAGTGTCCCTGCCCTTTTTTGGCACCATTACCCGATTACCCCATCGGAGGCAGTCTGCCTGTATATACATTTCATCTTTACACCGCTGGTACGGCTTTATTTCTTCCTGCATCTCTAACGGGACACTAGACCAACTCCCGTGGAGCACACAGTTTTTTACTAAGGACAGTAAGGGGTCCTGGCTCATCCAGGTTCTAATCTGTTGGGCGGTAACAGGTGATTGCTCACTCTCGAATGCTTCCATTACCATAACTAAATCTGCGGGCTGTGCCATCTCCATCCCTGTGGTGAGCAAAGGCAGCCTACTGAGAGCATCGGCACAGTTTTCTGTGCCTGGCCTGTGGTGGATGGCGTAGTTGTATGCGGACAACCTGTGAGTGCCCATCTCTGGATGCGGGCTGATGCATTCGTATTCATCCCTTTACTTTCAGAAAAGAGGGATATAAGCAGCTTATGGTCGTTTTCCATTTCGAATTTCAGCCCGAACAGATATTGATGCATTTTCTTTACCCCGTAAACACATGCTAACGCTTCTTTTTCGATCATACTGTAGGTCTCTCAGCCTTAGACAGACTTCAGGATGCATAAGCAACTGGTTGCAATTTCCCAAATTCATTAGCTTGTTGCAATACACACCCTACCCCGTACGACGACGCATCACATGCTAGTACAAAACGCTAACATGGATCGTGCAATACAAGCAATTTGTTTGAACATAACAGCTTCCGAGCTTTCTCAAAGGCATTTTCTTGACTGTTACCCCATATCCATTCATCTCCTTTACGCAGTAACGAGTGCAGGGGTTCTAACAATGTGCTAAGGCCCGGTAAGAAGTTACCAAATTAGTTCAGGAGTCCCGAAAACAACTGCAGCTCCGTCACGTTCTGTGGTCTTGTTGCGTTCTTGATTGCCTCCGTCTTCGAATCGGTGGGCCTGATGCCATCCGCCGCGATTCTTCTCCCCAGGAACTTCACTTCAGGCGCCAGGAAAACTCACTTTGAGCGTTTTAGCCTGAGTCCCACACAATTAAGCCGATTAACAACCTCCTCCAGGTTCTGCAGGTGCTCGACGGTGTCCCGACCTGTAACCAAGATGTCATCCTGGAAGACCACGGTGCATGGGACCGACTTCAGCAAGCTTTCCATGTTCCTTCGCAATATCGCTGCAGCTGATCGAATCCGAAACGGGCAACTGTTGTAAATAAGGAGACCTTTGTGGGTGTTGATACAGGTGAGGCCTTTCGATGATTCCTCCAGCTCCTGCATCATGTAGGCCGAGGTCAAGTCCAGCTTCATGAACGTTTTCCCACCCGCCAGCGTCGCAAATAGGTCGTCTGCCTTTGGTAGCGGGTATTGATCCTGCAGGGAGAAACAATTGATCGTTACTTTGTAATCACCACAGATTCTGACGGTGCTGTCTCCCTTGAGGACTGGAACAATCGGACTGGCCCACTCATTGAATTCGATCGGCGAAATGATGCCCTCTTGTTACAGCCTGTCCAACTCGATCTCCACCTGCTCTCTCATCATGTAAGGTATCGCTCTCACCTTGTGATGGATGGGTCACGCCCCTGGAATCAAATGGATCTGCACTTTTGCTCCTTGGAACTTCCCGATGCCCGGTTCGAGCAGCGAGGGGAACTTGTTTAGGACCTGGGCACATGCGATGTCGTCGACGGACGAAAGTGCTTGGACGTCATCCCAGCGTATCTTACCCAGCCAGCTCCTGCCAAACAGCGTGGGGCCATCGCCCGGTACCACCCAGAGTGGTAACTCATGCACCGCTCCTTCATAGGAAACCTTTACGGTAGCACTGCCAATTACGGGAATCAGTTCCTTTGTGTACGTTCTCAGTTTAGTACGAATCAGGACTGGCCTTGAGGCCTTGCTGCACCACAATATATTGAAAGTCTTTTTGCTCATTATGGACTGGCTCGCGCCCGTGTCCAGCTCCATGGACACCGGGAGTCCATTTAATTCAACCTTCAGCATTATCGGGGGACACTTTGTAGTAAATGTGTGCACCCCATATACCTCTGCCTCCTCGGTCTGAGGCTCTGATTCGTCGTGATCCACCGTGGATCCGTCCTCCTCTGCTACATGGAGGTTTGCAGGATTAGCAGGGTTTGCAGCTCGCCTGCACATGCGTTGGAGGTGTCCCATTGTTCCACAGCCCTTGCAAACGTACCCTTTCAAGCGGCATGAATGGAAACGATGATCACCCCCGCAGCACCAACAAGGTGTTAATAGCCTTGTATTCACCACCCTTGATGGTGGACTCTGAGTCATCTGTGGACGTGCAGCTGCAGGCGTGTAAGTCCTGCCCTGTACATTTCAATTGGAAAACAACGTTACTTTGTTCACATTACTTGCAGCAGCACTCGTGTGCTGAGAAATTTGTTTAGTATTGTCACTGGTGGCAATAAATGCCTGGGCTATCGCTATGGCTTTCTTCAAGCATGGCGTCTCTACAGTCAAAAATTTGCGAAGTATTACCTCATGGCCAATGCCAAATACAAAGAAGTCCCTGAGCATGTGCTCCAAGTGTCCTTCAAATTCGCAATGTCCTGCAAGACGTCTTAGCTCGGCGACATAGCTCGCCACTTCCTGGCCTTCAGACCTCTTGTACGTGTAGAACCGATACCTGGCCATCAGAATGCTTTCCTTCGGGTTTAGATGCTCCCGGACCAGTGTGCACAACTCATCGTACGACTTGTCTGTGGGTTTCGCTGTAGCGAGCAGGTTTTTCATGAGGCCATACATTGATGCTCCCCAAACGGTGAGGAGGATCGTCCTTCTGTTTGGCAGCGTTCGCTTCTCCATCCAGCTCATTGCCACAAATTATTGGTCGAGTCGCTCCACGAAGGTTTCCCAATCATCTCCCTCCGAAAATTTCTCCAGGATGCCCACAGTTCTCTGCATTGTTGCAGTGGGGTTCGTCATCTGTATCTCGTCGCCAGTTGTTATGTGTTGAATAAAGAATCAGACTAGATACTGCAAGCTCAATGTAAGGTATGACCATAGTCCTTTATTACAGATCTCAAAGTGCCTCTCCAGACTGGGAGGCCTCCTTATATACAGCTGCTCCCAAGGGATTGTGGGATCCCTTGGAACTCCAGGGGATAACCCCTCTGGTGGTTAGACATGGTATTTACATTCATAACATTTGCAGTCAGTTTTTATGTTCCCTGCAAGCTTACTCTCATACTCTATTTTCCCCCTCCGAATTAAGCCCTTTGTCCTCCTCTGCTGAATTCTAAGTTTCTCCCAGTCCTCAGGTTTGCTGCTTTTTCTGGCCAATTTATATGCCTCTTCATTGGATTTAACACTATCCCTAATTTCCCTTGTTAGCCACGGTTGAGCCACCTTCCCCGTTTTATTTTTACCCCAGACAGAGATGTACAGTTGCTGAAGTTCATCAATGTGATCTTTAAATGTCTGCCATTGCCTATCCACCATCAACCCTTTCAGTATTATTCACCAGTCTGTCCTCGCTAATTCACGTCTCACACCATCAAAGTTACCTTTCTTTCATTTCAGGACCCTAGTCTCTGAATTAACTGTGTCACTCTCCACCTTGATGAAAAAATTGACCATATTATGGTCACTCTTCCCCAAGGGGCCTTGCACATCCCCAAGATGCCTTGCATCTAACAGTCACAGCTGCATGTAATGGACCCACACTTGCACTCATTGCCGAGGCCTCTGGAAACTTACCGACCCTTCGTTGCTTTACAGGCCAAGGTGGTGCACAACCGTGCCGCCCAACAAGCCACTGGTGGGGGCGACTCGCAAAATGTGCAGCTCACAGATCCTGAGGAGAGGGTGCAGGGGCTAGTGGGTGCCTGGGTTTAAAGCAAAAGCTGCTGTACGGTATTGGACACCACCTTCCCGGTCCGTCTTCATACCGTTGGGTACTTGTGGTGACACAATATGTCCCACCGCCTACATATGCTGCCTGTGGAGGCATGTGGTTAGGGGCCATTAACTCCATTGTGCAATTGATAGGCTCTGCCCCAGCAGTGTTGAACCCACATTGTGGCCTTGCAAAAACGTTCAAGTGCTGGGGGCACAGGATTACCTGTGTTCCCCTGCTCCGACAACCCGAGAGGTCTGTACCTGTCACAGTGTGCTCCCACATTGTGACATAAGGTGGGACCTCTTGGAATCGAACATGCACCCCTCCACGAATGACTCCCACATTCTCCACTCGGTACAGGGGTGCTGGTCGTGGGGACGCCCCCATCACGGGCATCCTGACCACCACACCCATGGTGGTATGGTTTGACTTTCCACAGTCCACCGGTACCGGGTAGGCTTCCGACGCTACACGAAGTTGGCAGGGACTCAAAACATTATCATAAGGGTGCAGTGCTGCTAAGTGCTGGTTGCTGATCCAGGAGGGGACCTGTCCCTGTCTCAGATCCTCGAGGTTACTCCGTCCCTCTCCCAGCAACCAGGCCCCATAGAGCACGCACACCTCATTTTGGGCGGCTTGATCGGAGGCGTTTCTATCCTCCCGAATCAAGGCGTTTACAGCCCTGGCCTGTGCCTCCAATTGAGAGATAATCTCCTTTAAGTGAACTGTCATTGCCACCTCTTCGTGGAGCGCGGATCCCACTACGGTATTCTCGTCCCCCAGGACTTTGCGCAGCTGATTCTTTAACCCATTTATCTGGAGGGCCAGCTGCATGTTATCCAAACTGTTTATGGCGGACGCCCCGGTGTTAAACCCCGTGAAAATGTCATTTAAAGTGCTACACCTCTGCCTGCCCGGTTCGGCCCTATCCCACTGTTTATACAAGTCTGTCACACTGACATCCCCGAAGTCCAGTTCATAGAACTTCCGGAACATCTCCCGCAGCAGAGCCTGGTATAACAGCTCGGTTTCCTGGGGACACCACGTAGGTAGGCGGACTTCTGTCAGATTTAGCACCACTGATGCCACCGCGTAGTGTACCCCCTGATAAAGTAGTTTCTCGGTAGGGACCAACACTAAACCATTCCCCAGCCCCCTGGTTGTTGTCGGGCACCCGTATTATCATTATCCAGACGTTCCCAGTCCGAGTGTCGGTCTCCCATGTCCCTCTTGAGCTTTCTGAGCCACCACCACCGCCCCAGAGGTATGTCCCCTTGGCAAGTTTGGCATACCTTCCTGCCTTCTGTCACTCTTACTCTGGAAGTGGCCACAGTGATCTCCGGGCAGGGGATGGAGGCCTCTCCGTAGGTAAAGTCCTTATGGTTGGAGTACTTGGTGGAGTTCGATCCCAACCACCCAGGCCATTTCCCCTCGTGGGAGTAGGTGACCCGGCCATCCGCCGCCAGAGTCCCTTCTCCTGTGGTCACTGTCGGCGCTCTGCCCCCGGAGCATCCGAAAACCAGGGAGTCCTCGGTGTCCCTTCGGTGCCCGGTGCAGATCCTTAGCGATACCAGCATCACTAACGTCCAGTAGGGAGGTGTTGACATCTGAAAGGCAAGAAGAACATGGCCTTGCCTTGAGAGACCTCTCCAGACTCGGCCCACTTAACATGTTCCAAACACAAAATGCTGTACCCAACCGTCACTGCCTTACCTAAACACATATACACACAACACAAAGTAACAAAACAGGAAGGGAAAATATACACACCGCCACCCATCCCCGGGTGGCCAGGCTATATCCTGTCACTGTACAGGCGTCGTCGACCACTCGGCTGACCGTACCCTGGGGACCAGGATGTCCTCCGCTGAGGGGCTCGTATGGTCCCCCTTAATGAGTCTTGTGCTGCCCTCCAAGGCCCTCCCGAGCCCCGGATAATCGGTGGGAGACCCTCGCTAGTGCAACAGAGCACCCTCCCTGTTGTCTTTCACCTTCTTGGTCTGGGGCGGGAGGCTAAGTAAACAGGGGACCACGGTGCCCTGGGCTGAGGCACTCTGTCACTCCTCCTTACTGTCGGTGCAGAGTCCCACGTTATGGGCTGCAATGCCATCTCCTCCACCTCTTGGGCTAGCCCCAGCTGATCCACCATGGGAGGTTCAGCTTCCCCTCTGACCTTGCTAATGGTAGAGCCTTTCTCCCTACTTCTGTTAGTGGGCTGGGAACCTCTACCCAGTGGTGGGATAGCCTTACTGGAGCAGTGAACCAGCCCCGGCTGTAGAGCTTCGGGGCCCGCTGCCTCCTCCGGAGCCTCCAAATCCACCGGGGCCTGTTCTTCCCCCAGTGCCTGATTCCCTTCCCTTGCTCGTCCCCTCTGTTTTTTACCTCTTTTGGGGTCAAACAATTGACACTGATTAATGTGATACCACTTCACCCGGCGAGGCAGTCGAACCACATAGACCACAGGGCTGGCCTTGTCGACGATGCTGTATGGTCCCATATACAGTGGTTCAAATACCCCGACCCGGGCGAAGCTGCTCACCATCACCTGGTCGCCCACCTCCCAATCATGGTGACTGCGGGGTTCCAGCAGCAGCCGATTGGCACGGTGCTGTTTACCCATGTTGTTGGCCGCCTGCCAGTGAATCTGGTGAAGCTGTTCGAACAGATTCCTGACAAACCGGTCCCGGTTCACCTCTCGGAGCTGCCCTTCGGTGAGAACCGGCGCCAACACATGCACTGGGGTCCTCATGATCCGGCCCGTCATCAGCTCATGGGGTGAGTACCCTGTGCTCTTTGACTGACTGGCCCGGATTCCCATGAGGACCAACGGTAAGACCTCCACCCACTTGTTCGGTGAGTCTCCCGTCTCCTTGCACAGCCTTTCCTTTAGGGTCCGGTTCAGGCGTTCTACGGGGCCTGAGGACTGAGGGTTGTAGGCGACATGCCATTTGGCTCTTATCCCCAGCACCTTTAGGGTGGCCTGCATCACCTGGCCGGTGAAGTGGCTTCCTCGGTCGGACTCCACGATTTGAGGTAGACCCCACCGAGAGAACACCTCCCTCACCAGGATTTTCGCAGTCCCCACCGCGGTAGCTGTTCGGCAAGGGAAGGCTTCCACCCACTTGGAAAACACATCCACCAGGACGAGGCAGTATTTATAACCTCCCTGGGCGGCCGGTAGGGGTCCGATATAGTCGATCTGGATCGACTGCCATGGTCCCTCTACCTGCCTGACGTGTCCCATAGACACCTTCCTTTTCTGGGGGTCCGGGTTGTTTGCAGCACAAACCAGACAGCCCGCACAGAGGTCTGGCCACCACCCTGCCTTTTCTACCCGTTGCCAGGTAGATTCCGGCCCAGGGTGTCCCGCACCTGGACCCTCATGGGCCAGCTGAAGGAATTCCCTCCGGTGTTGTGGCGGCACTACCCATTTGTCCCCTTTAAACAACATGCCTTCCCGCACAGCAATATCTGCAGCACTGTATGGTCCCTCAGCCTTTTCCCCCTTTCTGATAGCAGCCAAGGCAGCCTTCAGGACCGGATCCTGCATCTGGACTACTTTAAGGTCCGGGGCCGCAGCCACCCCTACGCTCCCTTGTGTCCCTGGCTTGCTTCTTGCTGCTGCTATCCTGCCTGCCTCGTATGGGTCCCATGGGCGACCTGTGCGAGCACCTTCCCTTGCCAGCAGGTCTGCCTGCTGGTTACCTTCCCCCCGTGGCTCAGTTTTGGAGTGGGCCTTTACCTTATGGATATATACATCCCCGGTTTCTCCCACTGCAGCCACGATCTTTTCCAGCAGGGGTTTGGTCACAAGGGGCTTCCCAGCCACAGAGGTGTACCCCCGGCGTGACCAAATCGCCAGATACTCTGTACACGAATTGCAAGTGAACATGCTGTCCGAGCAAATCGTGTATGGGGTAGGGAATTCCTCGGGGTGTGTGACCACATACATCACCGCCGAGAGTTCCGCCTGCTGGGCGCTCAGGGTGCATGGGAGTTTAAGAGCCAAGGCAATCCCTGCCTTGGGATCCCAAACTCCGCAGCCCGTGAGTCTTGTACCCGCGGACACTGAACTGGAGCCAATCAACATAGATCTCGCGGCCTGTGGGGTGTATCCCTGCCCGAAATCCAAAGTTAATGTCCCATACCCCCTCTACAGAGCATCGATGCGGCTGCCCTGGATAGATTAAATTTGCTGAGAGCCTGGGCTCGCAGAGGCCCTTGACCTTTAAAGTCATTTGGGAGAGGAGGAGGGTCCAGCGAGTGATTCTAGCACTGCTCACTGTCCCGTCCTTAATCCTCCCGTCCAACAGCATCTGCGTCGGGGTATGATGGGTGAGGAGTGTAATAGGGGATACTCCGGTAAAGATCTGAGCTCTCTTTACTGCCCAGTGGGTGGCAAGCAAGTGCCTCTCACAATTGGAGTATCCCTTTTCTACCTCCGTGAGGACCCTGGAGGAGTACACCACTGGTCTCAGCTGACCGTTTCACTCCTGGAGCAACACTGCACTTAAGCTGTCACCACTGGCTGCCACCTCCTGGAAGAATTCCTCCCCCCCATCAATTGCCCCGAGGGCTGGTGCTACCTGCAGGTCTCTTTTAAGACGGACAAATGCTGCCTCACAGCCCTTGTCCCATTCCCACTCGACCCCCTTATGTAGGAGTCTGAGCAGAGGGGCGGCAGTGGCTGCATAGTCCTCGATGAAGTCCCTACAGTAGCCAGTGATTCCCAGGAAAGACCTTACCCCTGACACATCCCTAGGGACAGGGAGTTCCTGCACTGCCTTTCTTCTAGCCTCATCAATGGCCCTTTCTCCTGCCCTTATCGTCCGGCCCAGGAATTTTACTTCTCTTAGACCTATCTGGGCTTTCTTGGGGTTAACTTTAAAACCCCCCTCCTTCAGTAAGACCAGCAGTTCGGCCAGCAGTGGACCGTGTTCCTCACTGCTGTCTGTGAACAACAACAGGTCGTCCACATACTGGACCAGCTGGTGTGGCTGGCTGAAGCCTTTTAAGCAGTTCGCCATGCATTGGTGAAAGATGCTGGGACTATTATGAAAGCCCTGTGGGAGGCAGCTCCATGTATACTGCTGTTCCCGGAAGGTGAAGGCAAACTTGTACTGGTCTTCCCTCCGTACAGGGATAGACCAGAACCCGTTGGATATGTCCAACACTGTGAACATGGTTGCGGATGCAGGGATTTCCCCTATCAGATCCCTTTTCCCACCTGCTCCCAGTTCATCAGGACGCACTTCCATTGTGTTTGGAGTGCTCCTAAATGAACTGCGAGTGGGACTGAGAAAAACCCAGCCTTCTCATTACCTGTGAACCCAACTAGTTGATACCGCACCCCGTTTGATAGAGGTGAGGTTGCGGGGTCCTCCGAATGGACTATCGTGCTGGAAGTACCAGTGTCCAAAAGGTAAGTACCTAATACACCCTCAACCTCCATCTTGACCCAGGGTCGTCCCCAGGGGTGTATTCTAGTGGGCACAGGTATACAGGCTGGGTCTGGGCTAGTCACGGCCTCTGTACTGGCAGGGTTGCTGGTGCTTCCCTGCCTGTTGCCGTGGCTACCTTCCCAGTCCCCTCCAGCGCTGTCCTCACTGCAGCTACTATCTGGTCAAGGGATGGTGAGGAGCTCGCTCCACTTCCCCCACTCTGGGCGG
This sequence comes from Pristiophorus japonicus, assembly GCF_044704955.1. NCBI lineage: Eukaryota > Metazoa > Chordata > Chondrichthyes > Pristiophoridae > Pristiophorus > Pristiophorus japonicus. Next base: position 262,075 of record NW_027253510.1, read on the forward strand.
CTCCTGAAGGACTTCTCCCCCCATATCTCTTTACTGGGCTCCTGCAATCCCTTTTAAAATGCCCAGCTTTCCCGCACCCGTAGCACACTCCCTCCTTATCAGACGAGCGGCCACCCTCCTGGTGCCATTCCCTTTTGGGAATCGAGTTGGGTTTTACTTCATTTACCCGACCTTTGGAGGTTTTCTCCTCCTCCCCTCCTCCATTCCGTTGGACCAGTGCCAGTTGCCTGACCACTGCTTCCTCGGTGAGGTTGGGGTCCCGGGAATCGAACCACAGTTCTGCCCTGGCCTTGAGCCGGGGCAAGCAGTTTGCCACCAACATCCTCAGCCAGCGGCCAGTCTGTACCGCGGAAAGATTCGCCCGGTCGAGGAGCTCCCCACAGGCTGCGTGGTATACCACCCACAGCCTGTCCGCAAACGCCTGCGGGGTTTCCCCTGCGAGCTGCCTTGTCCTTTCGACCCGTTCGAAAGGACTGCCGTCATCGAAGCCCATAGCCTCAAGGACGGCCCTCTGGACCTCAGTAAATGTACGCTGTCCCCTCCGGCATTCTGCCGGTAGGGCCTGGTACAATTTGCTGTCCAGAGAGAAGAGCAGCAGCTTGGCTGTCTCTCCCTCGTCGCACCCATTAATTTCCCCTGCCTGCATCACCTCCATGAAGTGGATAGACGGGTCCCCGCTGCGAGTGAGTTTGGCCAAATGGGCCACCATGGCCCTGAGTGATTGAACTCCATGGGGAATAATAAAGTCGCTCTCCAGCGCTCCCTGACCTTGGCCACCTGCCTGTGGAGGACCGTATTTGCGCTGCCTGACCGGGCACATCCACCCTGGTTCAGGATCTTTCTGCGCTGGTCCCTCTACCTCCGGCTGTCCCACCAAACCCGGTGCAGCAGACAGTGCCTGGTCGCCTGATCCAGCCTTTAACTGACCCTCGGCTGGAGCCTCACATCCCTGCTGCCAAGCGGGACACATTGGTCCTGCCCCCAGCCCTGGGTATGCTACTACCTGCGTGCCCCGCCCCTCCTGGTACCCCACCGGACAAACCACCGGTGCCTCAGGAGGTGGTCGGGCGTCTCTTGCCTTTGGATTCTCCCCTACCCCCCAATACTCTCCTTTGTCCCCTGTGGACCCTCCGGGTCCTATCAGGGCGACCATCCCCTTTGCCTGGGATAGAGCGTGGGTGAGAGTTTTAATCCTCTCCTGGCAGGGACCGTGATCTGCCTTTTGAAACTCACTGCTACTGGCCACTTTATAAGCTGCCTGTACATCTTTTAATTTATTCTCTAGTTCCCAAATTTTCTGGGCGTACCGAGAGTTCTGTTCCCGGAGGGACCCCTCACTACCCTTGGCCTCAGTGACCTGACACTGAAGATAGTCCCGTTATTTCGGAAGGTCTCCTCCAACTGCCTCTTCCTTTACTGCTCCTCAGCTAATTCGGCCAGCAGGTTGTCCCCAACCACAGCCCGGATAGCAGACAGCTCCTCTGATTTCTGAAGACTCTGTTCCAAGTCCTTCACCTGCTGGTCGAGCTTTCGGACTTGGCGGGTGAAGCAGATAAGCCAGATGGCCTTTTCCACCCTGTGGTTGTGGTCCTTCCCTGCTGTCCACTGGGCAGCAGCATCCACTGGGCGCTCTGCCCGAGTGAGGGCTTGCACCCAAGGTTTGGTGAGGTTAACCTTATCAAAAATGTATGAGGAAATTCTCTCCTCCATTTTAGTTTCCTCTCTTATCACCTCATCTGTTATATTAACATCTCCTGTTTGCTTGTGTCCTGCCGCGGTCACCATGTTCTGTAAGGGGTTCTCGGGGAGTGTTGTTGTGCCTTGGGTGTCTCTCTCTGGGCTTCTGTCCTCACAGCTTATGCCTGGCCTGTGAGGTACCCTGAGTGCTGCAAGAGCACTCCCGGAGAGACTGTGTCCACAGCTTATGAAGGAGGTTTTGAGACTCGAGCGTCCCCACAGCTTATGACTAGCCCTTGAGGCACCTGTGAGTGTCAAACACTCCTAACCCCTTTCTTCCCTAGCCTGTGGCACAGAGTTGAGTGTTTTCGAGGCGCTCCTGTCTACCCTTACACTGTTCTGACACAAGACTCACAATCAGGAGATGTAATACAACAGAACTGAGACGAGGCGATTCCAAGAAGAACTTTAAGCTTCCAATTTATTTGACAAGGTGTATCTCAACAAACAGCAATACACCAACAAAACAATCCCCCTAAATCCCACTAAACGGACACAACGGAAATTTTTACACGAGTTTAACAGCAGTGCAATGCCCAACCTCCCACCTTCCTGACCTAACTGAGTTGGGAGTTCTGGGACCAGAGATTATACTCACCACAGCCTTTACAGTCTTTCCAGGTCAAAACGCGGTTTCGGGGTTCTCCTTTTGCTATCTTCAGGAGCTTGAAGTTACTTTTTCGGTTGTGATTTTCTTGGAAACTTGGTTGTTGTTGCGTCTTGTTGTTGCTGTGGATCTACCTGAGACCAGCTCTCAGGGGAAAATCCTTGTGGAAAAGAAAAGGTTCAGTCCCCAGTCGTGAAAGGAGGCTGAACTGATGCCGTCTCGGGATGGTGGTTTGCTTCTTCTGTCTTCAGTGTCTTCGGACACTGGTCTTCCTTCTGTGTCGAAAGGCTGCCTGCTTGCTGGAACACGAGAACGGAACAACTTGTCAGGGCAGAAACCCCTTCTTATGTCCAGACTTTCGTGCTGAAATAAATCCTTCCCATTGGTGGGCTTGTGATTTTTGAAAAATGCAGCAGTGTTGGATTTCTCGGGGGTTTTCCACTGGCCATCCCTGATGTTAATCTAATCAAGGGTTGAGTAGGTGTTAATTGGGTTGGCAGGGTGTGGGCCTCCTGTAGCCATTGTGTAGGCCCTCGGTTTGTTTTGGGTTCCCTAGTTTTCTTAAGGCCTGCATAATATCCCTCCATAGTGTAAACGTGGGGGAGACAATAGCCCGGTATCGGTGATGAGTCAGTCCCGAGTTTTCGAGCAAGGGCGCTCCCATTGGCTTGGAGTCCCTTGCTTCGGGCTGACTCTGTCCCACCATTGGCCCTCCAGTGTCCTCCCCCGTCCAATCACTGCCCTGCCAAGGCCAAACTGTATCGGTTTCAATCCACATCTGGTTCTGGGTTCCCTGTTCCTTCCAGGACACTGGCCTGCTGCAGCACAGACAGATCCCACAGCCCTTTTCCTTCTGGGTAAAATGAGGGGTTTTCATCCTCCCCTACAGTGTTAGGTATTGGGAGGTGGGAGGTGTATTATTCACTGTAACCCCTTTGAATGTGTGATGTACTGTTCTTTATTAGAGTAATTATAAGTTTGACATTGTATTTTCTTGTCTTTAATAAAATCAAAGTTATTTTGTACCAAGCCAGTTGTCTCTTGCACTTTATCACATTCCCCAAATAAATCCAGAGTCGAGAATCCAAGGGAGTGGGAGCAATTCGAAGCGCTCAGAAGGTCAGAGGTGAACCTGGCCCCCGAAACCAGCCCTTACAGTAATGAGTAGGGTGGATAAGGGGGAATCAGTGGATGTGGTGTATTTGGATTTCGGTAAAGTGCCACATAAAAGGTTACTGGACAAGATAAAAGTTCACGGGGTTGGGGGTAATATGTTAGCATGGATAGATGAATGGCTAACTAACAGAAAACAAAGAGTCGCGATAGATGGGTCATTCTCTGGTTGGCAAATAGTGACTAGTGGGGTGCCGCAGGGATCAGTGCTGGGTCCTCAACTATTTACAATCTATATTAACGACTTGGATGAAGGGACCGAGTGTAATGTAGACAAGTTTGCTGATGATACAAAGATGGGTGGGAAAGCAAAGTGTGAGGAGGACAGAAAAAATCTGCAAAGGAATATAGACAGGCTAATTGAGTGGACAAACATTTGGCAGATGGAGTATAATGTGAGAAACTGTGAGGTTATCCACTTTGGCAAAAAAAATAGAAAAGCAAATGATAATTTAAATGGAGAAGCATTGCAAAGTGCTGTAGTACAGAGGGACCTGGGGGTCCTTGTGCATGAAACACAAAAAGTTAGTATGTAGGTACAGCAAGTAATCAGGAAGGCAAATGGAACGTTGGCCTTTATTGCAAGGGGGATAGAGTATAAAAGCAGAGAAGTCCCGTTACAACTGTACAGGGTATTAGAGAGGCCACACCTGGAGTACTGCGTGCAGTTTTGGTCTCCGTATTTAAGGAAGGATATACTTGCATTGGAGGCTGTTCAGAGAAGTTTCACTAGGTTGATTCCGGAGATGAAGGGGATTGACTTATGAGGCTAGGTTGAGTAGGTTAAGCCTATACACATTGGAGTTCAGAAGAATGAGAGATGATCTTATTGAAACTTGGTGGATGCAGAGAGGATATTTACACTGATGGGGGAAACTAAAACTAGACGACATAATCTCAGAATAAGGGGCCGCCCATTTAAAACTGAAATGAGGAGTAATTTCTTCTCTCAGAGGGTTGTAAATCTGTGGAAATCTCTGCCACAGATTTTTGAGTGAATAAAGGTTTATGTGGAGGGGGCAGGGAAGTGGAACTGATTCCATGATCATATCAGCATGATCTTATTAAATGGCGGAGCAGGCTCGAGGGTCCAGGTGGCCTACTCCTGCTCCGATTTATTATGTTCTTACATCACTGACAAGGTGTGCCAGTGCAGCCTCCTTTAGTTACCTGAGGAAGAGAGTGTTTGAAGACCATGACCTCAAACCCGGCACCAAGCGTATGGTCTACAGGGCTGTGGTGATACCCGCCCTCCTGTAGGGCTCAGAGACATGGACTATGTGCAGTAGGCACCTCAAAACACTGGAGAAGTACCACCAATGCTGCCTCCGCAAGATTCTGCAAATCCATTGGCAGGATAGATGCACCAATGTCAGTGTTCTCGCTCAGGCCAACATCCCAAGCATCGAAGCACTGACCACGCTCGATCAGCCCCATTGGGCGGGCCACATGGTCCGCATGCCCGACACGAGACTCCCAAAGCAAGCGCTCTATGCGGAGCTTTGACACGGCAAGCGAGCCCCAGATGGGCAAAGGAAATACTTCAAGGACACCCTCAAAGCCTCCTTGATAAAGTGTAACATCCCCACCAACACCTGGGAATCCTTGGCCCAAGACTGCCCAAAGTGGAGGAAGAGCATCCGGGAAGGCACTCAGCACTTCGAATCTCTTCGCCGATATTATGTATGGATGTAAACCTTGTCAAAATGTAAGACTTGCCACTAGGGGGCACACCTGTGGGAGACCTAAGGATCACCTGTGCACCTGGGGCAAGCGGGTATAAAAGGTGACTCACCATGCTGCTTCCTCACTCTGGAGTCTGAATAAAGAAACCAAGGTCACAACAGTTTGCGCTTGCGATATAGTCCTGTGAATTTATTCTGAACATAACAAATTGGCGACGACTAACGGATCACGAACTTTCACGCGGTAATGGCTGCCGTTGGTATTCTTGAGAGATTTGTTGAGGGTGATGATTGGGAAGCCTTCGTTGAGCACCTCGACCAGTACTTCATGACCAACGAACTGGACAAGGCTGAGACAGCGACCAAGCTCAGGGCGATTCTCCTCACCATATGTGGGTCATCGGTATATCGCCTCCTCAAAGATTTGCTGGCACCGGTCAAACTAACGGACAAGACTTACACAGAGCTGTGTATGCTGGTTCAGGAACACCTCAAGCCAAAGGAGAGCATCCTGATGGCCAGGTACCGCTTTTACACGCACCGTCGCTCCGAGGGTCAGAATGTGGCGAGCTTTGTCGCTGACCTAAGACACCTTGTGGGGCAGTGAGACTTTGCAGGATCCTTGGGGGAAATGTTGCGGGACTTTTTCGTGCTTGGAATCGGCCACGAGGTGATTCTTCACAAACTGCTGTCTGCCGAATCCCGAGTTCTGAGCAAGGCCCTCACGATAGTCCAAGCTTTCATATCCACGAGCGATAACAGATAACACAAAACAGATATCTTCACAGAATCGAAACTCGCCGGCAAGCACTGTGCATAAAATAATGTTTTCAGCAGGCAGAGTGGCACAGGGCAGGGCCCACATGGTTGTAAAGGCCAGACCTAGGCCTCGAGTGAATAAGAGTCCGCCGTGGGGCGTGAATGTGTATCCATTAGCACCATGTTAGCGCTGCGGGGGTAGCCATAGAGCTCATCAATGTTGATTCAAGCCGTGTGTGTACAAGGGCTGTGGAACAATGGGGCACCTCCAGCGAATGTGTAAATGATCTCTGACTCACCACTTGGCAGAGTCAGGAGAGGACGACCGATCCAGCGAGGATCACACTGAACGAGCAGGAGAGGCAACTCAACCTGAGAATGAAGAGGAAGTATATGGGATACACACCTTCACCAGCAAAAGCCCTCCGATAATGTTAAAAGTTGAACTTAACAGCACTCCAGTCTCCATGGAACTAGACACGGGGGCGAGTCAATTAGTTATGAGCCAGAAGGCTTTCGAGAGGCTGTGGGGCGACAGAGCACAACGAGCCAAGCTGATCCTGGACCAACCAGGATCCCACGTTAATACCTGCCAAAGTTGTACTGCTAGACGGGATGTGGTAACCTATCTGTCGCAGACGAGAGACCCATCCCTACGTTGCAAAGTAAGGCAGGGCTGTAGGATTTCTGAATCTCTCTGGGCTTACATTTAACAGTGAGACGATTCTTTCAGAACAATTGGCACAGTTTATTGAAAACACACACATGCATTTAACAGCACTCGTCAAATGTCCTATAGATCTACCTTAGTTACAACAAAGATATAATGAGGTTATAATAAAAAGCGATATACGTTGCACCACTTTTGCTGGCTGGTTTGAACACATGGCATGCTGATTTGGTGGTCTTCAACAGGAGGTCTTTTGCCGTGTGTCCAGCAGGGAGAGAAGAGAAGAGAGAAAAGTTCCTGGCTTGCATTTTTATATTCCTCAAGGCCATTGTTCAGAAAATCTCCTGATTGGACGTTAGTTCCAGGGCAGCTTCTTATTGGCTCTCCTCACACATGTGGCTGTCTGGACTGACTCAGCCATCTCTGATTAGTTTAAATGGCTTTCCAATACACAAAACCCATGCGGCAGCTCTGGGGGCTTTCATTTTGTTTCTTACAAAACTTAGCCCACGCTGGCAATCTGTGGGCTTCCATTTTATCTCAACACAAACAGGCCTTTCCGTTAATCTACACTTGTAACATTTATACATACATATAATCAATTTTAATCATTAGTAAAGACTTTTATTCTTACAAACTCCCCACCTTGAGGGGGAAATATCCTTATTGACCCCTTATATATCGTAAGCATTGAGGGGGAGAGGAAGAAAAGTGGATGGCCTGTCTTGGTCCCCACCACGTAAGGTGTAGGGCATTTACTATAGTCCGATAACATCTCCAGCGGAGACTCTCCCCTTCCCGTACCTTCAGTGCTCCGTCGCTTCTCGAAGCACATTGATGATGTTCGTGAGTCATGCTGCAGCTCCCACTTCTCCATCTTCCCTCGGCTTCAGGCCTGACAATGGTGAGGATCCGTATCATGGTCCGTGGGAAACAAGATCAGTGCAGTAATTACTCTTTGGCAGCTTTTAACTGATTAATGTGAAACCACTTCTTGTACTTAGCGCCCTTGCTCCCAGGTAACTGAATCAGATAAACCGCGGGGTTCGATCGGTCTATAATGTTATGTGGTCCCCACCACTTGGGCTCAAAGGCAGCTTCTTTTTCCCATCATTTGGAATCATTATTGAGTCTCCCACCTCGTAGTCAAAGGGACGTACTTTCTTGGCAAAGTACCTTTTAATTTGTCTTTTTCCCCAATTTGGTGGCCACAAATCGATTGATCTGATTGGTGTGATCTACCACTTGTTCCAGCCACTTGGAACTACATGTTTTCATTGTCAGGGGACTCATCCCTGTTAGTGTTAGCTGGCCTGGTGTTCTCATGAGCCTCCCCATCATGGCCTGATATGGGAAGACCCCTGTTGTTCGATGAAATGTGGACCTCATTGCCATTAAGCACATTGACAGCATGTTAGCCCATTGAGTGGGGTGGTCCGTGCACAATGTTTTTAACATTAACTTGAGGGTCCTGTTCCCCCTTTCAACCCCTCTGGACGACTGGGGGTGGAGAGCAAAATGTAATTTGTGTTTTGTACTGTATGTAGGCACCTTTAGTAATGACTCCACGAGGCAGGGTATGACACTTAAACTGTGTCGACCTGTAGTCCTTTATTTGCCCTGAGTGAGGGCAACAAGCTGCAAGTTCCTTTTTATACTGGGTCACCTGCAGTGTGCAGGTAACCCTTAAGTCTCCAGCAGCAGCACCCTCTGGTGTACAGGTAAGGTGTGTACAGTATAAGGGTACATTCAGTGTGGCATAACAGTGTTACAGACATCACACAGTAAACAGGCATGCATACACAACAATACTCCCCCCTAAGCATTTTTCATATGCTTATTGTCATGACCAGGGGAGGTGATCAGTGGTGGGCTATGGGAGGTTGTGGTGAGGGTTGTGTGGTTACCAGGTGTGACCCCTGTGCTTGAGGCTGGCCTCGTATGTTTCCCCTCCCTCACACACAGACCAAGTGGGTGTCACTGTTGTGGGATCCCTCGGGGGGGTAGTCACGACAGCAGTGGGTGGTGTGTATACACTGTGATGTGGGTAGTTGTGGAGTGGTGGGCATGGCCACAAGACTGAGTAGGCGCCTTGTCCACCAATTGGGATGAGGGTCAGGTCATCCCAGGGTTTGCCAGGGAAGCTGGAGGGTATTGGCCTCATGTCCTGGTGTTGGCCCTGGTGGCCAGGGGTTGTAGGGCTGGTCTGGTGCAGGTTGCCATTGGTGATGGCTGGGCTGCCCATTGACCACTGTCCCTGTAGTGGGTCTGCTCCCACTGACTGTGTGTGTGTCCTGCAAGGGGCATCACATTAATTCCAAAGGTCCAGGCTACATGGTCAGGTAGCCTGCTGGACCTGGGGGTCTCCCACAAGGGGATTCCATTGGCATCGGTATGGTCCCTGTAGGACCCAATGTCCTTTGGCAGTGTCCTACCGGTATACATGACACCTTGGCTCTGATCACACATAGTCGAGCCTGCATTATGCATTCTAACATTTGCATCACTTTTGGGAGTCCTGGTTTCAACAGACATGGTTACATTAGGCATTTCACATTCTCTATCATTATTGTTAAGCGTAATAAACTTGTTCTTAACCTTACTGACACCTGCATTCATCTCATTAGTCATATTAGTTAAACCAGCATCACAATTCATTGTTACATCACATACATTTTCATACTTGCACCCTTTAATCGCAGCTTTAGCTTTAAAGTCCGTGTACTCAAATAGTTGAAACTTCCCCTTTAAATTTATTTGGTTACCGGTCTCCTTTAAGGGAGCCTTCAAATCCGATTGGCCGCTCGGTGTCACGTGATGCTCCTCCAATGCTCCTCGTGGCATGGCCGCGGCCATTTTGATGACAAGTTTTTCTCCTCGTGGTGCTGGTTTTGCAACCATTTCCTGGTTTTCCTGCAGGTGGGCTGTGGTGGTCTTTTCTTCCACAGGGCCACTTCGCCTGATGTGGACCGGTTCAACCAATTCCTGCCCAGCAGCGTGGGACTATCGCCGGCTACAATCCACAGGGGGAGTTTGTTCAACACGCCGCCCTGGGAGACCTGGACGTTTACACTGCCAACGATTTGGATTTTACCTTTGGTATAAGTGAGCAGCTTCGCCTGGACAGGAGACAGTTTTGGTTGAGTGGTGGGATTCATCCAAATTTTTTCAAAGGTCATTTGGCTCATCACAGACTGGCTCGTCTCTGTGTTGATTTCGATGGAGACTGGGACCCCGTCGATGTCCACTTCCATTGTCCATGGAGAACTTTCAGTGGAGCAGGTAAAGATTCCATACTCTTCTTCCAGGGTTTGAGCAACTTCCTCTTCATCTGTGTTGGAGCCCGGTTGATCAGCCAGCTCATCAGAGACGCGGTGAGTAAAGCCTTTTCTGCACATTCTCTGAAGGTGCCCTTTCTCTTTGCAGCCTTTGCATGCATAGTCTTTGTAGCGGCACTGGTGGGCCCTGTGGTTTCCTCCACAGCGCCAGCACAGGGCCATCTGGTTTGCCCCATGTGGTGGACTCAGGGTTGCGGGACTCAGGGCAGCATTTCTGCCTTTAGAAGTGTCCATGCGGTGCACTGCGCTCGTCGGTTTAGAGTCCTGGCTCAGTATTCGCCTGGAGTCGCTGGCCGAAACCATGTAGGCCTGGCTCACTTGGATTGCTTTCTGCAGGGTGACCGTGATGTCAGCCGAGAGCAATTTGTGTAGGAGGCCTTCGTGGCCGATTCCGATGACAAATATGTCCCTTAGTGCTTCATTAAGGTGGTCGCCAAACTCACACGGTGCAGCTAGCCTCCTTAAGTGTGCAGCATACTTGGCAATTTCTTGGCCCTCAGGTCGCCGGTAAGTGTAGAACCGGTGCCTGGCTGTGAGGATGCTTTCTTTCGGTTTTAGTTGCTCCTGTATGATTGTTACAAGTTCCTCACAGCTCTTGGTGGTTGTCTTCTCCGGGGCTAGTAAGTCCCTGCTGAGACCGTAGATGGTGGGCCCACAATTGCTAAGCAGGATGGCCCTGCGTTTGTTCGGTAGTGTGGCCGGTGTGTCCACGACCAGGTCGTTGGCTGTAAAGAAATGTTCCAAACTTTCTACAAAAGCATCCCAATCTTCCCCTCCGTAAATTGCTGGAAGTTGCTGAGGTTAGACATGTTGAGCGTGTAGTTCGTGATCCCGTATTCCCGTTGCCTGTTGTAGTGTATGTAGGCACCTTTAGTAATGACTCCACGAGGCAGGGTATGATACTTAAACTATGTAGACCTGTAGTCCTTTATTTGCAGCTCCTGAGTGAGGAAAACAAGCTGTGAGTTCCTTTTTATACTGGGTTACCTGCACCGTGCAGGTAACCCTCAGGTCTCCAGCAGCAGCACCCTCTAGTGTACAGGTATGGTGTGTACAGTATAAGGGTACATTCAGTGTGCCATAACAGTGTTACAGACATCACACAGTAAACAGGCATGCATACACAACATGTTTTATCCCCAACATTTCCTGCAGGTGGGTAAAGTGTGAACCTCGATCGCTGTCACTTGTACTGGTACTCCCCACCTACAAAACACATGATTCAATAGTGTTTAGGCTGCTGTGATTGTGGTGTTGGAGCAGCAGGGGAATGTTTTGATCCATTTAGTGAATTGATCCACCACCACTAGGGCATGCTGAAAATTGCCTTGTGCCTGTGGAAGTGGCCCAATGAAGTCTATCTGGAGGTGAGTCCATGGCCCTTGAGGTGGGGGTACACTTTGAAGCAAGGCTCAGTTAGTGTATGCGGAAGGATTGTGTTGTAGACACGGTAGGCATCATGCCACGTATTGGTCGATTGTTTCCCTCATGGAAGGCCACCAAGCTGTGGGTGCTACCTCGTGGAAGGTTACCAGGGCCGAATTGTGGGGTGGGAGTGAAAGAGGGGGAGCAGTTCCTGACCCATCTCTGGTGGAACACACACCATGGGCAGGCGTTCGGCTTTCTTTGGGACATCAGCAACTGCTCATCTGAGTCAGGGGCAGTGGCTAGTCTGGTATTGGGGGCCCAGGCTGTTGGTTAAGGAAGGGGTCTGCCTTCCTCATGCCAAGTGTTTACAACAGCATATGACCAGTATTGCTGCTGCAGGGATTTCAGATCTAGGTGATCTGTGGGGAGCCCTTGCTAACAGCATTTCAGGGCTCAATAATTATATCCTCTATCTCCCCATCAATCGCAGCATCCTTGGGGGCTCTGTCTGCTCTGGAATTTGCCTCACTATGTAGACCCCCTTTTCTATGGACTGCTACCTTTCCTATGAAGCAGGGCTGGGATCGCTGTTTAAGATATGACCAGAGCAGGCATAACCAGGGCCCATGGACCAGGACCTTACCGTCTATCGTACAATAGTCGTTTTTGTAGGAGAGGGGCAGGGAGACCATGGTGTTTATAAATAGGCATATCAGACCAAATAGTCACGGGTCTATCTGTGGTTTCCTTCACAGCGGTTAGAAGTGCAGCGATTTATGCATATTGTGAGGACTGTTTATTGCATCTTCGCTGGATGGTTCTTTCTGGCAATACCACAGCATACCCGGTGTGGGGGATCCTTCAATGTGATATGAGGACCCATCGATATAGACATCTGGGGCACCCTACATGGTCTCTTTCTTCACAGGATGTGATATGTCCTGACTATACAGTATAAATGCACACGAGGCCCATACTTGAGAGAAGGTCACTCTGTGACCAGTTACCTTTATTACCAAGACCTCGAGTGGGGAAGGTGGGTGGAGCTTCCCCTTTTATACCTGAAAGTCCAGGTTAGGAGTGTCTCCCATAAGTTCACCCCCTTGTGGCCAATGTTCTCAAGGTGTACAACTTAGGTCAACTTGTACATGGGTTACAATGATAGTTGAATACATGACATCACCTCCCCAGCAAAGTCTTATTGGGATCACAGATTAAGTCTCTCTGGTGGTTAACGCTCCCTTGTAGAGCACCTGAGTTGGGGCTCCGGTTGTTGGGCGCTGGCCTGAGTGTCTGCTGTTTGCGGTGCCTCAGGCCTGTCCGGACTGCCCACAGTGACTGGGCTCTCCTCCACTTGGTTCCGGTGTTCGGTCACCTGTGGTGGAGTAAACTCTATGTCATGTAGAGCTCAGTAAGTTGATCAGGGAACACCTTAAACCGGCGAGCAGCATGCACATGGCGAGACACTGGTTTTACACACACCGGTGGCGAGAATGGCAAAACGTTCCAGACTTCGTGGCAGACCTCCGGCGACTGGCGAGCCTATGTAAGTTCCCAGATGCATGCAGAGCGGAGATGCTGCGAGACTTTTTTATTGAGGGCATCGGGCACGCTGGGGTTTTCAGGAAACTGATTGAGACCAAAGACTTGAGCTTGGAAGCGGCAGCTCTGATAGCCCAGACATTTCTCTCAGGGGAGGAAGAGAAGGAATGATGTATGACAAAAATCTTGGCTCAATTGTGGCAAACGACCAGGGAGTCAACATTGTTAACGCGGCACACAGTTCTCCAGGCAGACAGGAGCAATCGGACATGCCCCAGCATGTAGTCGAACCCAAAGGGGGCATTCAACAGAGACAATGGCTAGTTAATGGCGATTCATGCCATCGCAATGGACAATGTGGCAGTAATGGGGCCATCAACACCTGTTAATGGTGCGCTTAAGGACAGTTACAGAGACAGCCAGAGACGATCGACTGGTAATGGACCTTTTGTTTCCAACAACGGGGCCTCCAGCTCATGTTGGAGGTGTGGAGGCAAACACCCAGCCAGAGCTTGCAGGTATCAGCAATATACCTGCAGAAACTGCAACGTCAGCGGTCACTTGGCACATATGTGCAGGAAGCCTGCAGCCAGGTGATGTACGAGGAGGACGGGCCCGATGTAAGCCCTACGAGGCCAAATGAATACTGGGGGAAATCGCTGGAAGCTGAAGTACATGGGTTGCCATTGAGGAGCACATATACAGTTCATATACCAGAATGCCACCGATAATGATGTAAGTGCTCCTCAATGGCATCCCATGTACTCTGTCCCGTGAAACACTCCCAGGGCACGTACAGGGGTTTAGATACAGAGTAAAGCTCCCTCTACACTGTCCCATCAAACACTCCCAGGGCAGGTACAGCACGGGTTAGATACAGAGTAAAACTCCCTCTACACTGTCCCATCAAACACTCCCAGGACAGGTACAGGGGGTTAGATACAGAGTAAAGCTCCCTCTACACTGTCCCATCAAACACTCCCAGGGCAGGTACAGCACGGGTTAGATACAGAGTAAAGCTCCCTCTACACTGTCCCATCAAACACTCCCAGGGCAGGTACAGGGGGTTAGTTGCAGAGTAAAGCTCCCTCTACACTGTCCCATTAAACACTCCCAGGGCAGGTATAGCACGGGTTAGTTGCAGAGTAAAGCTCCCTCTACACTGTCCCATTAAACACTCCCAGGGCAGGTATAGCACGGGTTAGCTGCAGAGTAAAGCTCCCTCTACACTGTCCCATCAAACACTCCCAGGGCAGGTACCCCCGACTCAGACGTTATTAGATGGGAGGATAAAGGACGGCACGGTGAGCAGTGCTCACATTGCTCGCTGGACTTTATCGCTCTCACAAATGCATCTGAGAGTGTAAGGCCTGTGTGAGCCCAAGCTGGCAGCTAACATGATCGATGCAGGGACGGCCCATAAGTGTATGGTAGAGGGAATATGGGACGTAGACATAGGATTTCAGGCCGGGTTACACCCCACGGGCCGTGAAATATATGTCGACAGATCCAGTTCGGTGGTAGCAGGGGAGTGTTTCACCGGGTGTGGGATTTATGACCTGACGGCAGGCATTGCAAGGGCCATTAAACTCCCGAGCACCCTGAGAGCCCAGCACGTCGAACTGTCGGCAGTGGTGTCTGTCGTTACCCACGCCGGCGAGTTCCCGACCCCATACACCATCTGCTCGGATTCCACGTTCACATGCAATTCGTGCACCGAACACTTGGCCATCTGGTCTCGTCGCGGTTTCACATCCGCAGACGGGAAGCTCTTAGCAACCAAACCACTGTTACAAAGGATCTTCGAGACCACTCATAAAGTAAAGGCCCATTCCAAGACAGAGCCCAGAGGGGAAGGCAAGCAAAAGGCTGACGGGTTAGCCAAGGAGGGAGCCAGAACAGGAGAGTTTTGGGACCCATATGGGTCCAGCCCAGTAGCAGCGATCCAGGACAAAGGGGGAACACAAGGGAGTGAAGGGGTAGCATTGGATCCGGACTTGAGGAAAGTCCAGACACAGGATCCCGTCCTCAAAGTTGTCCTGGAGCAGCTGGCTAGGGGAGAAAAGGTAGAAGGCCCGTTCGGGGTAGTGGCCATTACTTTAAAGGAGGGAATGCTTTTCAGGGGAGATCAGTGGGTGGTTCCAGAACAGCACCAGAGGGAATTCCTCCAGATAGCCCACGGGGGCCCAAGAGCGGGACACCCAGGGCTGGAGACTACCTGGCAGAGGGTAGAACAGGCAGGGTGGTGGCCACAATTGAGGGAGGATGTCAGCGATTTTTGCGCAGACTGGTGGTGTGCTCAGCAAACAACCTCGATCCCCAGAAAGGAAAGGTTCCCATGGGACACACGAGAAGGGCAGAGAGACCACGGCAGTCAGTACAGGTCGATTACATCGGACCATTGCCCACCGCAAAGGGTGGTTACAAGTACTGTTTGGTCCTAGTGGAAGTTTTCTCGAAGTGGGTTGAAGCCTTCCCTAGCTGATCAGCCACGGCGTTGGCGCCGGCAAGGATCTTGGTGAGGGAAGTGTTCTCTAGGTGTGGACTGCCACAGATCGTGGAGTCCGACCAAGGGAGCCACTTCACAGGGCAGGTCATGCAGGCCAGCTTGAAATGGCTCGGGATAGAAGGGAAATGGCATGTGGCTCACAACCCACAGTCATCGGGGGTTGTGGAGCGACTTAATCGGACCACCAAAGAAAGGCTGCAGAAGGAAACAGGACAGTCCCCGAAAAAGTGGGTTGAGGTCCTGCCGTTTGACCTGATGGGGGTCCGAGCCAGCCTCTCCAGAAGCAAAGGGTATTCCCCATATGAGCTGATGACTGGTCGGGTCATGTGCCCCCCCACCCATGTTCTGGCGCTGGTTCTCACAGCGGGGCAGGTGAGAGAGCTAAACCGGGACAAGTTTGTCAAGGATCTGTTCGAACACTTGAAACAGATTCATTGTCAAGCTGCTAGCAACATGGGGAAGCAGCACTGGACAATCAGTTGGTGCTCGAGTCCCGGAGAACCCACGATGGAAGGTCGGGGATCAGGTCATGGTCCACAATTACGTTCAGGTGGGCACGTGTGAGCCTTTGTACATGGGACCCTACAGCATCGTAGATAAGGCCAGTCCCATGGTGTACGCCGTTAAGCTTCCGAAGCGCACAAAGTGGTTCCATGTGAACCAGTGCAAGTTGTTTAACCCGGGGGAAAGAGCGAGAAACAGAAAGAAGCACCAAGGCGCTATAAACAGCATGGTGGACGCAGGCCTTCCTCCCATAGTTTGGGACAGTGAAGAGCCCGTGGTGGTGGTGGTTAGGAGGAATAGCAAGATCCCACGGCCGAGAACGCTGTGGTCGCCTCCTTACACACCACCAAGGAACCATAAAAGGCCCAGGTCGTAGAGACCTAGCGGGGCCACCCAGAGACGGGTGGCGGTGTATATAGTGTCCCTCTCAGTTTCCTGTTTTACAAAGTGTCTTTTGATGAAGCCAGACCTGTGGAGGTATACCCTCTCACAAAAAGGTTGTTGTTTCTTTGTATCTTCACAGGAAGCCGAGAGAAAGATGGAGACAACCCTGGTAATCGTTCTTTGGAGCTTGGCCGGAACAGGGTACAGCAGGAGGGGGGACACCGAGTTGTCCTTCCTCTACGGATGTACTGGGGGGAACAGACCCACCCTCACACAGGGGGGTTGGACAGGGGACACGGATGGGATGACAGCCTACTTCCACGAGGGAAGGAGGCCAGGGTGGCTGGGGTCGACTTCAACGAAATACTCTGATTCAAGGGGTGCCAGAGCAGGGGTGCACACGTCATATTGTGTCCCCAGCATTTGAACGCATTCGATCGGCCAGAGTGTGGGTTTGAATCCAAGAGGCACGAGCTCATCAATTGCCCCATGGAGGTGAGGGCCTAGAGCCACGTCCCACCTCAGGTAGCACATGTGGGCGACGGGACATACTGTGTAACCACGAGTGTGGACCGGTATCGAATGCACCGGGACACTTGGTGTCCGGCAATGACAGCACTTTCTGCTTCAAACCCCACGCCGAAGTTCAAGTGGCACAGGAAGGTATTATTCCGATCCCAGAACCATCCACGGTACACATTACGGTAAACAACACGATCCCGAACCTGCAACAGTACATTACCCAGTTCAGGTATCAGATTCCTTTTGAGCCGGGACACCTAACAACGTTATTAAAGGTCATCGAGCTAACCCCAAAAACATTATTTCACGCTGGAACAGACGAACCGGAACACAGGGGAAAGAATTAAAGGGATAAATGCCCCGTCCTGGTGGGACCTTGGTATAAGTGTGGAGGTTCCTCCGTGGATCCAGATATGCTCACATGCTCTCGTCATTGTACAGTGTTTGATTGTGATATACCTGTTGTGTATTTCTTGTAAAAAGAGAAGTCAGATGCTCCGGAGTCGATGGGAGGCTGCAGTTAACGAACCGTGAATGTAACGTTCTGTATCTCCATGGTAACAGTGCGATGCACGGTTGTATTTCAGGGATGTATATTCGGGGTGTTTTAAAAGTAAAAAGGGATAGGATTGGTTGGGAACCACGAGGCTTGCTCACCAGCGGACGTTGATATGTTCTCGAAGACTCTTGAAATATCATAGGGGAGACTGTAAGGACTGTAAGCAACGAATCCCCAAGGATCTGGACATTGCGTTTTAATCCCCAAGGATTTGTGTTTTAATGTTTTTCTCACCGCAGAAAAAGCTGAAAGGGGCCCAGGTGCGGCTATGATGGACTTAGAATGATGGGCAGGGGTTCTGGGAAGACAATGGCCACGCTAAGGCAATTTATTGCAGATGATGAGCAAATGGACTGTGTTTTGTTCAGCAATGTGAACTGGTCAAGTGAACTGATCCGTGATGGAGCCATTACCTGGATGAGATACCAGAACAATAGAAAGCCATTAAGCCCCACACTGCTCGGAAGCAAAACCCATCACTGGAAAAACAGGAAACCTCGAAACAAAGGGAGAAACTTTATTGAGCTAAAAGCAGAAGACACACCCACAGGAAGTCTTGCCTTGAAACAAACTTTATTCAGCCTGAAAGGACAGACAGTACTGGCATATAAAAGAAGAGGCCGTGTGGTCACTCTCTCTCTCTCTTGCATCGCTGTTTCGCCTCGACAAGAATCCAACCCTCCATGTGGGATGGAGAGAAGAAACCAGAAGAGACACCTTTTCATCGGAAGAAGCAGTGAGGAAGCCAGCGAATCGGTGAGCATCATTTCTGCACACACATCTTTTAAGATCACAGTCACGGTGTGAGGGGGTATCGTGCGTTCTCCCAACCAATATCTTAGGGATTTTCAGGGGAGGTGTTTTAGACGTGGGTACTTCGCAGTAGGCTTAGACAGGCCAGACTGTGTGTTGTACTGCGTTTGTTTTTATTACACTACCAGGGTGTGTTTGTACTGGGTGCAAGTGTGTGTTTTAACTTTAATAAAAGCATTGCCAGTACTAGGACCAAGGTACCCATCCCTGACTCATCCATCTGTTCGGTACAGTAATAATTCCCAGCGTTAGAACTATTGTAAAGTGGGGATGCTTCGAAAACACCGAAGGGAAACCACTTCCAGCTGAGAGGGCAGGGGGTGTGGGAGACACTTACAGGGCTGTGGGAAGGGAACAAGGAGAGAATTAGATGTGTGCTGGGAGGGCAGCGGGTGGTTGGGAGCCATTTGTGGGACTGTGGGGAGGGAGCAGGGGAATGGGACTTTTGTGTGGCTCGTGCAAAGGTCCAGCATAGACATAATGGGCTGAATGGCCTCCTTCCGTGCTGTATGAGTCCATGGCTTGTCACAGAGTCATCACCCTCTGGAGCAAACGTGTGCAGAGGGTGAGTGTTGGGGCACTACACTCATTTATTTTACAGGGGAAGTTGAAAAGTTTCTGAGCGGACACTGGCAGTTACGGGGAGTGAGAGGCCACTTTAGATTGTGATGTTACTGGAGCAGCAATGCTCTCCCTGGAGCCTCAGGGAGTTGTAGAGCAATTGCCCAGAGGTTTTTTTCCTGAATTGGCCACATTCCTTTGTTTGTTCCAAGAGATAGCGTTACTAGAGGTGGGACAGGAGCAGGCGAGGTTATGCTGTCTGAGAGTCTTTATCTACTGATGGTCCTTTTGTAGGTTTGTATGTGCAGACTGAGGATTGTCTCTGGGCCCTGCCTGGTGTGTGGCTCAGAGAGTTCACCCAGTCAGTAGCTCAGCCCAAGGACAATCCACAGTCTGCAAACTCCCCATCGAAGAACTCAACCCTCCCGCTTTGTTCCTTGCTATGATCTGTGCACAAAGGTGTAAAGAAAGGAAAGATAGATTACAAAAGTAAACTTGCGCAAAACATAAAAACAGATAGTAAAAGCTTTTACCGATATATAAAACGGAAAAGAGTGACTAAAGTAAATGTTAGTCCCTTAGAAGATGAGAAGGGGGATTTAATAATGGGAAATGTGGAAATGGCTGAGACCTTAAACAATTATTTTGCTTTGGTCTTCACAGTGGAAGACACAAAAACCATGCCAAAAATTGCTGGTCATGGGAATGTGGGAAGGGAGCACCTCGAGACAATCACTAACACTAGGGGTTAGTGCTGGACAGGCTAATGGGACTCAAGGTAGGCAAGTCCCCATGTCCTGATGAAATGCATCTCAGGGTATTAAAAGAGATGGCGGAAGTTATAGCAGATGCATTCGTTATAATCTCCCCAAATTCTCTGGACTCTGGGGAGGTACCAGCGGATTGGAGAGCAGCTAATGTAACGCCTCTTATTAAAAAAGGGGGCAGACAAAAGGCAGGTAACTATAGGCCAGTTAGTTTAACATCTGTAGTGGGGAAAATGCTTGAAGCTATCATTAAGAAAGAAATAGCGGGACATCTAGATAGAAATAGTGCAATCAAACAGACGCAACATGGATTCATGAAGGGGAAATCATGTTTAACTAATTTACTGGAATTCTTTGAGGATATAACGAGCATGGTGGATAAAGGTGTACCGATGGATGTGGTGTATTTAGATTTCCAAAAGGCATTTGATAAGTTGCCACACAAAAGCTTACTGGAGAAGATAAAGGTACGCGGAGTCAGAGGAAATGTATTAGCATGGAGAGAGAATTGGCTGGTTAACAGAAAGCAGAGAATCGGGATAAATGGGTCCTTTTTGGGTTGGAAATCGGTGGTTAGTGGTGTGCCACAGGGATCGGTGCTGGGACAACAACTGTTTACAATATACATAGATGACCTGGAAGAGGGGACAGAGTGCAGTGTAACAAAATTTGCAGATGACACAAAGATTAGTGGGAAAGTGGGTTGTGTAGAGGACACAGAGAGGCTGCAAAGAGATTTAGATAGGTTAAGCGAATGGGCTAAGGTTTGGCAGATGGAATACAATGTAGGAAAGTGTGAGGTCATCCACCTTGGAAAAAATTATTTGAATGGGGAGAAATTACAACATGCTGCGGTGCAGAGGGACCTGGGGGTCCTTGTGCATGAATCACAAAAAGTTAGTTTGCAGGTGCAGCAGGTAATCAGGAAGGTGAATGGAATGTTGGCCTTCATTGCGAGAGGGATGGAGTACAAAAGCAGGGAGGTCCTGCTGCAACTCTATAGGGTATTGGTGAGGCCGCACCTGGAGTAATGTGTGCAGTTTTGGTCATCTTACTTAAGGAAGGATATACTAGCTTTGGAGTGGGTACAGAGACGATTCACTAGGCTGATTCCGGAGATGAGGGGGTTACCTTATGAAGATAGATTGAGTAGACTGGGTCTTTACTCGTTGGAGTTCAGAAGGACGAGGGGTGATCTTATGGAAACATTTAAAATAATGAAAGGGATAGATAAGATAGAGGCAGAGAGGTTGTTTCCACTGGTCGGGGAGACTAGAACTAGGGGGCACAGCCTCAAAATATGGGGGAGCCAATTTAAAACCGATTTGAGAAGGAATTTCTTCTCCCAGAGGGTTGTGAATCTTGGAATTCTCTGCCCAAGGAAGCAGTTGAGGCTAGCTCATTGAATGTATTCAAATCACAGATAGATAGATTTTTAACCAATAAGAGAATTAAGGGTTACGGGGAGCGGGCGGGTAAGTGGAGCTGAGTCCACGGCCAGATCAGCCATGATCTTGTTGAATGGCGGAGCAGGCTCGAGGGCCTACTCCTGTTCCTAATTCTTATGTTCTTATGTTCTTATGTAAATCAGGAAACACAGAGTAAGTTCGTTAATCTTCATTGCACCTTTATTTCCAGATGTTAAACTTCTCACATTTAAGTTGTTGAAATAACGTGACTTGAAACATAAATGAGGACAGGAAAAGACCCGCTGCTCCATCCAGCCTGTCCCACACAACTGAGATGCTCTGTACCAGCAGACAACATTCGATGATGACTTGAAACCGGTCAGCGGCTTGTCCCGAGCTTTCACTTTGATGTCATTCCGGCTTGCACAAACACTGTCGCCAATCTGTTTTTGAAAGCGCTAACTGTGACCCCTTTCATTTGCCATTCCTTTGGGCCCTGCCATGCTCAGTGGATTGGAATTGAGTTACAGAGCCAGCAGCAATGAATGGATGAAACATCAGCTCCTAAACATTAATGGGCCAAATGGGAGGGTTCAAGGGGGGTGAGGCGGTTGGGGATGGGGACCTAATTATCGGGGTACATCGGCACAATTTACGCGGCTCCCATGCTGTGTTAACTTTAGCACACTCCAGAACTCAGTTTGTTGACACCCAAAGACAACCCAGAATGAGGAGAATCCATTCACTTCCCTCCCCAAAAGACACAAGAGACAACCAGGTAGCTTAAAAATGCCGTCACTTGAAGAATGAAGAGGAGCTTACAAGGGAACAGCTTACAAAGGAGCTGATCTTCATTTGGGCATTCTCCACGCACTGCTGGCAACCATCCAAGTAGACGAGGAGGATGAGAAAGGAGGCTTAAGTGACCAGACAGACGTGATAAAGTGATTATTACCCATGGGTACACCCTACTCTGATGGGCATGCCATCTCAACAGCCAGGCTACCAATCAGAAGCTGGCAAGATCCAAATCCAGATCCTGCTGATGCAGTTTGCTGTTTCGATCTGGCACTGGTGTCCGTGAATAACACTGACTTTGATCAATTTGTCCTGGGAGTTGCAGAGTCTGTTCCCTTACAGGGCCCACCCTTCTCACCCTGATTACCAGTTGGTCAGTGTCCAACAGTATGTGGAGCATGTTGGAATGAAAAATAACGATTCCCTAAAAAAAAGTAGGCTTGTCTTTAATCTGGAAATGACTCCTGTGAGCTTCTGAAGTCAGACCGGCAATATTCAACACGCGGGTGTATGAGAAACACGGTTTGTGAAGCAAGGAAAGGGTTAACCAGAATCACCATCTGCTGCAATTTTCTGTAGCATCCTGGAGATCAGGCAACCCCTGAGCAACAGAATCTAGAAACTAAAGAACGAAAGACTGTCCAGCCTCCGCCTGACTGCCTGAGGTCCTCGAGCAGATTGGCGATTGTCCGGTGATACGAGCAAGTCCATCGATCTGGTAAGCCTCAAAGTGCTGAAGATATTCTGGACTATCTCAGTGTGGATCATCCACTTGTCAGGGTGAATCACAGAGCGGCTGACTGTGCTGACTGTAGTATTGTCGACCCCGACCGAAGGGACTCCAGGGCCGGAACTACCCAAAACTACTGCTCAATACACCCAGCTTGCGCTCGGGCCCCCAGTGGCATCCAGGCCTCTCCCCAGTGACGTCTGGGCCTGTCCCCGGTGGAGTCCGGGCATTCGGGCCCCCTTTGGGGACGACTGGGCCGCTACTTCCCCGCAGTACTCCGGGTGTGGTCTGCCCAGGGCTTTGTGCAGCTGCAGAGGGCTGGCAGTGCCCATGGAGCAGTGCCAAGGGAGTAACCTACTACTGACTTACATCTTAAACTTTTAAGAAGCTTTTAATAAACTTTTAAACTTTTAATCAACTTGAGAAACTTTTAAAACAATTTGGGAAAACTTTTAAACTTTTAAACAACTTGGAGAAATTAGTTTAAAACCTCTGGAGAAAGTTTTACATAATTTTGGAAAACTTATTTTTTAAACTTTGGAAGAAACTTTTTAAAACATCCCTCGGAACTCCAGCGGACAACTGACCTTCCTAATGCCTGCCCCCAACCAAGCCTCGGGACACCTACAATCAAGGGCGCTACTCAGCACCGAGCTTGCCGCCAACATCTCACTGTAGGCAATTCGGCTCATACAGCAGTGCCTGGTCTCCAGTCGTCTTGGACCCCTTTGCCACTGGACCAAGACCTTGCTCAGCTAAGTCCGTGTGCAACGACCACCCCACATTAAAAGAACTCACACACAGGCATCTTTCACTTTGTTAACATGAAGTTCGGGACCTGAAACGTCAGGACCCTCATGGAGAACTCCAACAGCGACAGGCCAGAACGCCTCACCGCCATAGTCGCCCGGGAACTTAGGCGCTTTGACATCGACATAGCCATCCTAAGCGAGACCCGGTGGGCAGGGGAAGACCAGCTCAAGGAACAAGGTGGAGGTTACACCTTTTTCTGGAATGGAAAACCAGAGGAAGAACGCCGCCTTCACAGAGTCGGTTTCGCCATCAAAAGTGAGCTGGTCGGCCACCTCAAAGACTCCCCCTGTGGGGTTAACGAACGCCTCATGACTCTTCGACTCACCCTATCCCGGAACCGATGCACCACGGTCATCATTGCGCAGGCCCCTACACTCGATGCAACGGATGAGACCAAAGAGGGTTTTTATTCCAACCTCGAAACATCCCTGTCCCGTGTCCCCGCGGGCGACAAACTGATCCTCCGAGGTGACTTCACACCAGGGTCAGCAAAGACACAGCCCTCTGGGATTGGCAGCGAGGGGATAGAGAAAGCCAGCGGTACCCTACTCCTGACAAAATGTCCAGAACATGAACTTCTCATCATCAACATCCTGTTCCGCCAGAGGGACAAATACAAGGCATCGTGGCAACACCCTCGCTCCAAACACTGGCACCTGCTCGACTGTCATCACCCGAGCCAGGGATTGCAAGTATGTGCACATCACCCGCGCCATGACAGGAGCTGACGACTGCTGGACGGACCAGCGCCTAATCCGATCCATCATCGACATTTAAAAGCCCCAAAGCGAAGGGGACAGCAGAAGCAGTGCCACAAAAAAGTCAATGCAGGGGCACTTAAAGACCCAGCAAAGATGGACCTATACAGCCAGCACCTCACAGCTAACCTGGCATGCCTTGATAACCCTGAGATACTGAATGCCCACAGTGCTTGGTCTGCCCTCCAGGCCTCCAGAACCAGTGCCTGTGAAGAGACACTTGGTCACTCAACTGGAAAACACCAGGACTGGTTTGATGAGAATGATCAGGTGATCCAAGAACTAATAGATCGCAAGAGCAGAGCATTTCTGAGCCTCAAACAACAACCCAACATGGGAGCAGCAAAGTAACATTACAGACGGCTCAAGGCTGAGGTCCAACAAAAAACCCGGGACCTAACAAAAAGGTGGTGGATGGAGAAAGCACAGGAGATACAGCAGCTGGCCGATAGCCATGATATGCGAGGATTCTTCATCGCAGTCAAGACCAACTACAGTCCAAACTTCCAAGGCCCCATAATCATCATCATAGGTAGTCCCTCGGAATCGAGGAAGACTTGCTTCCACTACTAAAGTGAGTTCTTTAGTGGCTGAACAGTCCAACACGAGAACCACAGACCCTGTCACAGGTGGAACAGATATTTGTCGGGGGAAGGGGTGTGGCACTGATTTACCACACGCTCCTTCCGCTGCCTGCACCTGACCTCTTCACGCTAGCAGCGTTGAGACTCGAAGAACTCAACACCCTCCCGAATGCACTTTCTCCACCTAAGGTGGCCTTCAGCCAGGATCTCCCAGGTGTCAGTGGTGATGTCACACTTCACCAGGGAGGCTCTGAGGGTGTCTTTGTAACGTTTCCGCTGCCCACCTTTGGCTCGTTTACCATGAAGGAGCGCCGCATAGAGCGCTTGCTTTGGGAGTCTCGTGTCTGCCATGCAAACTAAGTGGCCTGCCCAGCGAAGCTGATCGAGTGTGGTCAGTGCTTCAATGCTGGGGATGTTGGCCTGGGCAAGGACACTGATGTTGGTGCGTCTGTCCTCCCACGGGATATGAAGGATCTTGCGGAGACATTGTTGGTGATATATCTCCAGCGACTTGAGGTGTCTTCTGTACATCGTCCATGCCCCTGACCCATACAGGAGGGCGGGTATTACTACAGCCCTGTAGACCATGAGCTTAGTGGTAGATTTCAGGGCCTTGACTTCGAACACTCTTTTCCTCAGGTGGCCGAAGGCTGCACTGGCGCACTGGAGGCGGTGTTGAATCTCCGCATCAACATCTGCTTTTGTTGATAAGAGGCTCCTAAGGTAAGGGAAATGGTCCAGGTTGTCAGGGACCACGCCATGGAACTTGATGACTGGGGGACAGTGCTTTGCAGCAAGGACAGGCTGGTGGAGGACCTTTATCTACCACCAAGCTCATGCTCTATAGGGCTGTAGTAATACCCTCCTGTATGGCTCAGGGGCATGGACGATGTACAGAAGGCACTTCAATTCGCTGGAAATATAGCACCAACGATGTCTTCGCAAGATCCTACAAATCCCCTCGGAGGACAGACGCACCAACATTAGCGACCACGTCCAGGCTATCATTTCCAGCACTGAAGCACTGACCACACTCGGTCAGCTTCGCTGGGCAGGCCACATAGTTCGCATGTCAGACACGAGATTCCTTCAGCAAGTGAACTATGCAGAGCTCCTTCACGGCAAATGAGCCAAAGGTGAGCAGCGGAAATGGTGCAATGACACCCTCAAAGCCTCCCTGATAGAGAGCGACACCATCACTGACACCGAGAGTCCCTGGCCAAAGACCGCCCTAAGTGAAGAAAGTGCATCGGGAGGGTGATGAGCACCTCGAGTCTCAACGCCAAGAGCGTGCGGAAATCAAGCGCAGACAGCGGAAAGAGCATGTGGCAAACCAGTCCCACCCAGCCTTCCCCTCAACGACTATCTGTCCCACCTGTGACAGAGGCAGTGGCTCTCTTATTGGACTACTCAGCCAGCAAAGTACTCATTTCAGGAGTGGACGAACGTCTTCCTCTATTCCGAGGGACTGCCTATGATGATGATGTCCACCCTGGCCAAATGTGGCAGCAAGAGTGTCACCCCGTCGTTCAAGCACCAATGGGAAGTAACACGTCAACTTGACAGAGGGACCCAGGAGGGGGTCCCAGACTGTAGAAATACCGGACTACTGTCATACAGTCTGTCTGTAGACATGCTGACTTGCCCGGCACTGAGACTGAAGGTGTACACTGTCCTATTGGACCATTCACATCCCGAGGCTGCTGATCACTGTTTGGGGACGTGGAGCTGGAACGGGTTTCGAAGGTTACTGACCTGCATTCCAGGTCCTAATCGGGAATGATGGACTAGATGGTACAAAGGACATTACGGTCTGGATAAAGCATTGTAAAGTCTTATGGAGGTGAATGATTACATCGATTACAGCACAGAAACAGGCCATTCGGCTCAACCAGTCCATGCTAGTGTTTATGGTCCACTCGAGCCTCCCCCCTGTCTCCCCTCATTTAACTATCAGGATAACTCTCTGGTCACTTCTCCCTGAAATGCTTATCTCAATCAATCATCATAGGCAGTCTCTCGGAATCGAGGAAGACTTGCTTCCACTACTAAAGTGAGTTCTTTAGTGGCTGAACAGTCCAACACGAGAACCACAGACCCTGTCACAGGTGGGACAGACATTCGTCGTGGAAAGGGTGGGGTGGTACTGATTTACCACACGCCCCTTCCGCTGCCTGCACCTGACCTCTTCACACTCGCAGCGTTGAGATTCGAAGAACTCAACAACCTCCCGAATGCACTTTCGCCACCTAGGACGGTCTTCAGCCAGGGTCTCCCAGGTGTCGGTGATGATGTCTCACTTCACCAGGGAGGCTTTGAGGGTGTCCTTGTAACGTCTCCACTGCCCACCTTTGGCTCATTTGCCATGAAGGTGTGCCGCATAGAGCGCTTGCTTTGGGAGCATCGTGTCTGGCATGCGAACTAAGTGACCTGCCCAAGCTGGGGATGTTAACCTAGGCAAGGACACTGATGTTGGTGCGTCTGTCCTCCCACAGGATATGAAGAATCTTGCGGAGACATCATTGATGATATATCTCCTGTGACTTGAGGTATTTTCTGTACATCGTCCATGCCCCGGAGCCATACAGGAGGGCGGGTATTACGGCAGCCATGTAGACCATGAGCTTAGTGGTAGATTTCAGGGCCTGGACTTCGAACACTCTTTTCCTCAGGTGGCCGAAGGCTGCACTGGCGCACTGGAGGCGGTGTTGAATCTCCGCATCAACATCTGCTTTTGTTGATAAGAGGCTCCTGAGGTAAGGGAAATGGTCCAGGTTGTCGGGGGCCACGCCATGGAACTTGATGACTGGGGGACAGTGCTTTGCGGCAAGGACAGGCTGGTGGAGGACCTTTATCTACCACCAAGCTCATGCTCTATAGGGCTGTAGTAATACCCTCCTGTATGGCTCAGGGGCATGGACGATGTACAGAAGACACCTCAATTCGCTGGAGATATAGCACCAACGATGTCTTTGTAAGATCCTGCAAATCCCCTCGGAGGACAGACGCACCAACATTTGCAACCACGTCCAGGCTATCATTTCCAGCACTGAAGCACTGACCACACTCGGTCAGCTTCGCTGGACAGGCCACATAGTTCGCATGTCAGACACGAGATTCCTTCAGCAAGTGAACTATGCAGAGCTCCTTCACGGCAAATGAGCCAAAGGTGAGCAGCGGAAACGGTGCAATGACACCCTCAAAGCCTCCCTGATAGAGTGCGACATCATCACTGACACCGAGAGTCCCTGGCCAAAGACCGCCCTAAGTGAAGAAAGTGCATCGGGAGGGTGATGAGCACCTCGAGTCTCAACGCCAAGAGCGTGCGGAAATCAAGCGCAGACAGCGGAAAGAGCATGTGGCAAACCAGTCCCACCCAGCCTTCCCCTCAACGACTATCTGTCCCACCTGTGACAGAGGCAGTGGCTCTCTTATTGGACTACTCAGCCACAAAAGTACTCATTTCAGGAGTGGAAGCAAGTCTTCCTCTATTCCGAGGGACTGCCTATGATGATGAT
Source organism: Pristiophorus japonicus (assembly GCF_044704955.1). Classification (NCBI taxonomy): domain Eukaryota; kingdom Metazoa; phylum Chordata; class Chondrichthyes; family Pristiophoridae; genus Pristiophorus; species Pristiophorus japonicus. The sequence continues at coordinate 290,183 of NW_027253510.1, forward strand.
GTCCACCCTGGCCAAATGTGGCAGCAAGAGTGTCACCCCGTCGTTCAAGCACCAATGGGAAGTAACACGTCAACTTGACAGAGGGACCCAGGAGGGGGTCCCAGAATGTAGAAATACCGGACCACTGTCATGCAGTCTGTCTGTAGACATGTTGACTTGCCCGGCACTGAGACTGAAAGTGTACACTGTCCTATTGGACCATTCACATCTCGAGGCTGCTGATCACTGTTTGGGGACGTGGAGCTGGAACGGGTTTCGAAGGTTACTGCCCTGCATTCCAGGTCCTAATCGGGAATGATGGACTGGATGGTACAAAGGACGTTACGGTCTGGATAAAGCATTGTAAAGTCTTATGGAGGTGAATGATTACATCGATTACAGCACAGAAACAGGCCATTCGGCTCAACCAGTCCATGCTAGCGTTTATGGTCCACTCGAGCCTCCCCACTGTCTCCCCTCATCTAACGATCAGGATAACCCTCTATTTACTTCTTCCTGAAATGCTTATCTCAATCAATCATCATAGGCAGTCTCTCGGAATCGAGGAAGACTTGCTTCCACTACTAAAGTGAGTTCTTTAGTGGCTGAACAGTCCAACACGAGAACCACAGACCCTGTCACAGGTGGGACAGACATTCATCGTGGAAAGGGTGGGGTGGCACTGATTTACCACACGCCCCTTCCGCTGCCTGCACCTGACCTCTTCACACTCGCAGCGTTGAGATTCGAAGAACTCAACACCCTCCCGAATGCACTTTCTCCACCTAAGGCGGTCTTCGGCCAGGGTCTCCCAGGTGTCGGTGGTGATGTCACACTTCACCAGGGAGGCTTTGAGGGTGTCCTTGTAACGTCTCCACTGCCCACCTTTTGCTCGTTTGCCATGAAGGTGCGCCACATAGAGCGCTTGCTTTGGGAGCATCGTGTCTGGCATGCGAACTAAGTGACCTGCCCAAGCTGGGGATGTTAGCCTAGGCAAGGACACTGATGTTGGTGTGTCTGTCCTTCCACGGGATATGAAGAATCTTGCGGAGACATCATTTATGATATATCTCCAGCGACTTGAGGTGTCTTCTCTACATCGTCGATGCCCCTGAGCCATACAGGAGGGCGGGTATTACTACAGCCATGTAGACCATGAGCTTAGTGGTAGATTTCAGGGCCTGGACTTCGAACACTCTTTTCCTCAGGTGGCCGAAGGCTACACTGGCGCACTGGAGGCGGTGTTGAATCTCCGCATCAACATCTGCTTTTGTTGATAAGAGGCTCCTGAGGTAAGGGAAATGGTCCAGGTTGTCGGGGGCCACGCCATGGAACTTGATGACTGGGGGACAGTGCTTTGCGGCAAGGACAGGCTGGTGGAGGACCTTTATCTACCACCAAGCTCATGCGCTATAGGGCTGTAGTAATACCCTCCTGTATGGCTCAGGGGCATGGACCATGTACAGAAGGCACTTCAATTCGCTGGAAATATAGCACCAACGATGTCTTCGCAAGATCCTACTCATCCCCTCGGAGGACAGGCGCACCAACATTAGCGACCACGTCCAGGCTATCATTCCCAGCACTGAAGCACCGACCACACTCGGTCAGCTTCGCTGGGCAGGCCACATAGTTCGCATGTCAGACACGAGATTCCTTCAGCAAGTGAACTATGCGGAGCTCCTTCACGGCAAATGAGCCAAAGGTGAGCAGCGGAAACGGTGCAATGACACCCTCAAAGCCTCCCTGATAGAGTGCGTCACCATCACTGACACCGAGAGTCCCTGGCCAAAGACCGTCTTAAGTGAAGAAAGTGCATCGGGAGGGTGATGAGCACCTCGAGTCTCAACGCCAAGAGCGTGCGGAAATCAAGCGCAGACAGCGGAAAGAGCATGTGGCAAACCAGTCCCACCCAGCCTTCCCCTCAACGACTATCTGTCCCACCTGTGACAGAGTCAAAGGCTCTCTTATTGGACTACTCAGCCACCAAAGTACTCACTTCAGGAGTGGAAGCAAGTCTTCCTCTATTCCAAGGGACTGCCTATGATGATGATGTCCACCCTGGCCAAATGTGGCAGCAAGAGTGTCACCCCGTTGTTCAAGCACCAATGGGAAGTAACACGTCAACTTGACAGAGGGACCCAGAAGGGAGTCCCAGACTGTAGAAATACCAGACTATTGTCATACAGTCTGTCTGTAGACATGCTGACTTGCCCGGCACTGAGACTGAAAGTCTACACTGTCCTATTGGACCATTCACATCCCGAGGCTGCTGATCACTGTTTGGGGACGTGGAGCTGGAACGGGTTTCGAAGTTTACTGCCCTGCATTCCAGGTCCGAATCGGGAATGATGGACTAGATGGTACAAAGGACATTACGGTCTAGATAAAGCATTGTAAAGTCTTATGGAGGTGAATGATTACATCGATTACAGCACAGAAACAGGCCATTCGGCTCAACCAGTCCATGCTAGCATTTATGGTCCACTCGAGCCTCCCCCCTGTCTCCCCTCATTTAACTATCAGGATAACCCTCTGAGATAAGCATTTCAGGGAAAAGTGACCAATCAATCATCAGAGGCAGTCTCTCGGAATCGAGGAAGACTTGCTTCCACTACTAAAGTGAGTTCTTTAGTGGCTGAACAGTCCAACACGAGAACCACAGACCCTGTCACAGGTGGGACAGACATTCGTCGTGGAAAGGGTGGGGTGGCACTGATTTACCACACGCCCCTTCCGCTGCCTGAGCCTGACCTCTTCACACTCGCAGCGTTGAGATTCGAAGAATTCAACACCCTCCCGAATGCACTTTCGCCACCTAGACGGTCTTCAGCCAGGGTCTCCCAGGTGTCAGTGGTGATGTCACACTCACCAGGGAGGCTTTGAGGGTGTCCTTGTAACGTCTCCACTGCCCACCTTTGGCTCGTTTGCCATGAAGGTGTGCTGCATAGAGCGCTTGCTTTGGGAGCATCGTGTCTGGCATGCGAACTAAGTGACCTGCCCAAGCTGGGGATGTTAGCCTAGGCAAGGACACTGATGTTGGTGCGTCTGTCCTCCCACTGGATATGAAGGATCTTACGGAGACATCATTGATGATATATCTCCAGGGACTTGAGGTGTCTTCTCTACATCGTCCATGCCCCTGAGCCATACAGTAGGGCGGGTATTACTACAGCCCTGTAGACCATGAGCTTAGTGGTAGATTTCAGGGCCTGGACTTCGAACACTCTTTTCCTCAGGTGGCCGAAGGCTGCACTGGCGCACTGGAGGCGGTGTTGAATCTCCGCATCAACATCTGCTTTTGTTGATAAGAGGCTCCTGAGGTAAGGGAAATGGTCCAGGTTGTCGGGGGCCACGCCACGGAACTTGATGACTGGGGGACAGTGCTTTGCGGCAAGGACAGGCTTGTGGAGGACCTTTATCTACCACCAAGCTCATGCTCTATAGGGCTGTAGTAATACCCTCCTGTATGGCTCAGGGGCATGGACGATGTACAGAAGGCACTTCAATTCGCTGGAGATATAGCACCAACGATGTCTTTGTAAGATCCTACAAATCCCCTCGGAGGACAGGCGCACCAACATTAGCGACCACGTCCAGGCTATCATTCCCAGCACTGAAGCACTGACCACACTCGGTCAGCTTCGCTGGGCAGGCCACATAGTTCGCATGTCAGACACGAGATTCCTACAGCAAGTGAACTATGCGGAGCTCCTTCACGACAAATGAGCCAAAGGTGAGCAGCGGAAATGGTGCAATGACACCCTCAAAGCCTCCCTGATAGAGTGCGACACCATCACTGACACCGAGAGTCCCTGGCCAAAGACCGCCCTAAGTGAAGAAAGTGCATCGTGAGAGTGATGAGCACCTTGAGTCTCAACGCCGAGAGCGTGCGGAAATCAAGCGCAGACAGCAGAAAGAGCATGTGGCAAACCAGTCCCACCCAGCCTTCCCCTCAACGACTATCTGTCCCACCTGTGACAGAGTCAAAGGCTCTCTTATTGGACTACTCAGCCACCAAAGTACTCACTTCAGGAGTGGAAGCAAGTCTTCCTCTATTCCGAGGGACTGCCTATGATGATGATGTCCACCCCGGCCAAATGTGGCAGCAAGAATGTCACCCCGTCGTTCAAGCACCAATGGGAAGTAACACGTCAACTTGACAAAGGGACCCAGGAGGGGGTCCCAGACTGTAGAAATACCGGACTACTGTCATACAGTCTGTCCGCAGACATGCTGACTTGCCCGGCACTGAGACTGAAAGTCTACACTGTCCTATTGGACCATTCACATCCCGAGGCTGCTGATCACTGTTTGGGGACGTGGAGCTGGAACGGGTTTCGAAGGTTACTGCCCTGCATTCCAGGTCCGAATCGGGAATGATGGACTAGATGGTACAAAGGACATTACGGTCTGGATAAAGCATTGTAAAGTCTTATGGAGGTAAATGATTACATCGATTACAGCACAGAAACAGGCCATTCGGCTCAACCAGTCCATGCTAGCGTTTATGGTCCACTCGAGCCTCCCCCCTGTCTCCCCTCATTTAACGCTCAGGATAACTCTCTGTTCACTTCTCCCTGAAATGCTTATCTCAATCAATCATCATAGGCAGTCTCTCGGAATCAAGGAAGACTTGCTTCCACTACTAAAGTGAGTTCTTTAGTGGCTGAACAGTCCAACACGAGAGCCACAGACCCTGTCACAGGTGGGACAGACATTCGTCGTGGAAAGGGTGGGGTGGCACTGATTTACCACACGCTCCTTCCGCTGCCTGCACCTGACCTCTTCACACTCGCAGCGTTGAGATTCGAAGAACTCAACACCCTCCCGAATGCACTTTCTCCACCTAGGACGGTCTTCGGACAGGGTCTCCCAGGTGTCGGTGGTGATGTCACACTTCACCAGGGAGGCTTTGAGGGTGTCCTTGTAACGTTTCCACTGCCCACCTTTGGCTCGTTGCCATGAAGGTGCGCCACATAGAGCGCTTGCTTTGGGAGCATCGTGTCTGGCATGCGAACTAAGTGACCTGCCCAAGCTGGGGATGTTAGCCTAGGCAAGGACACTGATGTTGGTGCGTCTGACCTCCCACGGGATATGAAGGATCTTGCGGAGACATCATTGATGATATATCTCCAGCGAATTGAGGTCTCTTCTGTACATCGTCGATGCCCCTAAGCCATACAGGAGGGCGGGTATTACTACAGCCCTGTAGACCATGAGCTTACTGATAGATTTGAGGGCCTGGTCTTCAAACACTCTTTTCCTCAGGTGGCCGAAGGCTGCACTGGCGCATTGGAGGCGGTGTTGAATCTCTGCATCACTGTCTGCTTTTGTTGATAAGAGGTTCCTGAGGTAAGGGACATGGTCCACGTTGTTGAGGGCCGCGCCGTGGATCTTGATGACTCGGGGCAGTGCTTTGTGGCAAGGACAGGCTGGTGGAGGACCTTTGTCTTATGGATATTTAGCGTAGGGCCCATGCTTTCGTATGCCTCAGTAAATACATCGACTGTAACCTGAAGTTCAGCCTCAGAATGTGTGCAGATGCAGGCGGCATCCGCGTACTGTAGCTCAACGACAGAGATTGGGGTGATCTTGGTCCTGGCCTGGAGGCAGCGTGGGTTAAACAGCTTCCCACTGGTTCTGTAGTTTAGTTCCACTCCAGCGGGGAGCTTGTTGACTGTGAGGTGGAGCCTGGCCTCCTGTGTCTGCGCACATTCTGAGGCTGAACTCCAGAATAGAGTCGACGTATTTACTGAGGCATACGAAAGCATGGGCCTTACGCTAAACATCCGTAAGATAAAGTTCCTCCACCAGCCTGTCCTCACCGCACAGCACTGCCCCCTAGTCATCAAGATCCACGGCCCTCAACAACGTGCATCATTTCCCATACCTCGAGAGCCTCTTGTCAACAAAAGCAGACAGTGATGCAGAGATACAACACTCCCTCCAGTGAGCCAGTGCAACCCTCGGCTGCCTGAGAAAAAAACTGTTCAAAGACCAGGCCCTCAAATCTAGCACCAAGCTCAAGGTCTACAGGGCTGTAGTAATACCCAACCTCCTGTATGGCTTAGGAGCATGGACGATGTACAGAAGACACCTCAATTCGCTGGAGATATATCACCAACGATGTCTCCGCAAGATCCTACAAATCCCCTCGGAGGACAGGCACACCAACATTAGCGTCCTCATCCAGGCTAACATCCCCCCAGCATTGAAGCACTGACCACACTCGGTCAGCTTGGCTGGCAGGCCACAAAGTTCGCATGTCAGACATGAGACTCCCAAGGCAAGTGATCGATGCTGAGCTCCTTCACGGCAAATGAGCCAAAGGTGGGAAGCGGAACCATTGCAAGGACACCCTCATAGCCTCACTGATAAAGTGCAACATCATCACTGACACCTCGGAGTCCCTGGCCAAAGTCCGTCCTAAGTGGAGAAAGTGCATCGGGAGGGTGTTGAACACTTCGAGTCTCAACGCCGAGAGCGTGCGGAAATCAAGCACAGACGGCGGAAAGAGCATGCGGCAAACCAGTCCCACCCTCCCTTACCCTCAACGACTATCTGTCCCACCTGTGACAGAGTCTGTGGCTCTCGTATTGGACTATTCAGCCACCAAATAACTCACTTGAGGAGTGGAAGCAAGTCTTCCTCTATTCCGAGGGACTGCCTATGATGATGACCTCCACCCAGGACAAATGTGGCAGCAAGAGTGTCACCCCGTCATTCAAGCACCAATGGGAAGCAACACGTCAACTTGACAGAGGGACCCAGGAGTGGGTCCCAGACTGTAGAAATACCGGACTACTGTCATACAGTCTGAGTGTAGACATGCTGACTTGCCCCTCACCGAGTCTGAAAGTCTACAATGTCCTATTGTACCATTCACACCCGAGGCTGCTGATCACTGCTTGGGGAGGTGGAGCTGGAACGGGTATCCAAGGTTACCTCCCTGCATTCCAGGTCCTAATCTGGAATGATAGGCGATCATGGTGCAAAGGACATTGCGGTCCGGATAAAGCCTTGTAAAGCCTAATGGAGGTGAATGATTACATAGGAATACAGCACAGAAACAGGCCATTCGGCTAAACCAGTCCATGCTGGCGTTTATACTCCACTCGAGCCTCCCCCTGTCTCCACTCATCTAACTATCAGGATAACCCTCGATTCACTTCTCCCTTCTATACTTCTCAATCAATCATCATAGGCAGTCCCTCGAAATGAGGATGACTTGCTTCCACGCTAAAAAAGGATGAGTTCACAGGTGTTTCAATGAAGACCCCGAACTACATCCTCAAGGTTGGAAGATGCCTGTGCTTGGATGTTTTTAAAATCTGGTGGCCGTTGCACACCAGCCACCACATGGGCTTGACAGAGCGAGGTCTTGGTCCAATGGCAAGGGTTGACCAAGACGATTAGAAACCAGCTCTGCTGCACGGACCTAGTGCGTACACATATCTCATCTAGCCTCCCCTTAAATACATCGATACTATTTGCCTCAACTACTCCACATCTCACCATTCTCTGGGTAAAGAAGTTTCTTCTGAATTCCTAATTGATTTGTGGGTGACTATCTTATATTGATGTCCTCGAGTGAAAACATTCTCTCTGTAACTACTCGATCAAAACCTTTCATCATTTTAAAGATCTCTATTGGTTACCCCTCAGCCTTCTTTTATCAAGCAAAAAGAGACCCAGCCTGTTCATCACTTTCTGATAGGTTTACCCTCGCATTTCACTATCATCCTTGTAAGTCTTCTCTGCACCCGCTCCAGTGCCTCTATATCCTATCTGTAATATGGTGACCAGAATTGTACGCAGTGCTCCAAGTGTGGTCTAACCAAGGTTTGATACAAGTTTAGCATTGCTTCGCTACTTTTCAATTCTGTCCCTCTAGAAATAAACCCCAGTGCCTGGTTTGCTTATTTTATGGCCTTGTTAGTCTGTGTCACAACTTTCATCAATTGGTGTATTTGTACTCCGAGATCCCTTTGTTCCTCGACCCCACCCAGACTCGCACGATCCAAACAATAAGTGACCTCCTTATTCTTCCCACCTCACATTTTTCTGTTTGAAATTAATTTGCCAAGTAGATGCCCATTCTGCAAGTTTATTAATGTCCTCCTTTATAATTTGTTGCGGTCCTCCTCAGTATTGACTACCCTCCAATTTAGTGTCATCGGCAAATTTAGAAATTGTGTCTTTGATTCCAAAGTCTAAATCATTAATATAAATTGTGAACAACATTGGTCCCAGCACTGATCCTTGTAGAACACCACTCCCCACATTCTGCCACTGTCAATAGCTACCCTTTACCCCTCCTCTCTGCTTTCTGTCATGAGGCCAGCTAGCTATCCATTCTGTTACTTGTCTCCTGACTCCACCTTCTCTGACCTTATATTTTAGTCTATTTTGTGGTACCTTATTGAAGGCTTTTTGAAAATCTAGATAAATGACATCGACTACATTGCCCTTATCTACTCTCTCTGTTACCTTTTCAATGAGGCTGGTCAAGCAAGACATTTCCTTTTGAAATCCAGGCTGCTATCCATTATTATATTTTTGGTTTCTAGATGTGCTTTTATTTTCTCCTTTAGTAGGGATTGCATTATTTTTCCTACGACTAATGTTAAGCTGGACATGTTTCATCTCCCTCCTTAAATATAAGAAAGGATTGGTGATGGTGAGTGGAAGGGGCCTATAGATGGGGTGGGCTACTACATCGAGAGGAGGAAGGTTTAGAAACAAGTATCTTTACATTTCCCGGGCTTACGTCACCCACATTCTGGCGGCTTCCATACAGCTGGAGCCATGCTCGGAGCACCACCTGGTGTGGGCAGAGCTCGCTCCGCTCCGTGAATGGGTGTGGGGTCTGCGCATTGGCATTTTTAAAACCTGCTGCTTGAGGGTGAGCGGTTTTGGGATTCGTTCCATCAATTCTGCGATTCATGCCATCAATTCTGGGAACGATGAAGGTTCTGCTACAGCAGTCCACCCGAAGTGCCCTGGAAATTGGTCGGATGAATACAGCAACAGCCTGAGTAAACCCCAAGTAAAGACACAAACCCCCAAGTGAAGGGACTTCTGGAACCCACAGTTTCAGATTCGTCACCCTTGTGTTAAATACATGAAAAAGCCCAAAAGACTGGAGGTGCTGGTCCGACTCAGGCTCCCAGCTTGGCATCCGAAGGTGGGATGGCTCTGGGAAGCTGCCTCGGGCTGAAGAGACAGGGAAGGTTGATAGTGAGGCTCTGGGAACAGAGATGAGGGCCTCACGATCAGCCTTCCTGCCGGTTCAGCCCGAGGAAGCTACCTGGAGGCTTCCTGCCTTCGGAAGCGATTAGTTACAGGCTCATGAATACAAAGGCCGATTGAGTTAGACCCTGCAGACATGAGCCCCCGCCTCGTGGGGGAGGTACCACTGGGGCACACATATCCTCCCTTGGAGTGAGAGCCCTTGGAACCTCGATGCCCCATAGGAATTGGGAGAGATCCTGGTACCAGCAGTCACGGACTCCTCCGAGCCAGCTGGTGCCAGGGGAGGGCTCCCTCTGAATTCTGGGAAGTCTTGGGGCAACAACCAGAGCGTCCATGCTTGAGACTTTCCTGTTAAGTCCCGAGGTGGAACCCTGGATGGCACTGGTTGGAGATGATGGCACAGACTGGGCTTTACCCAGTGCCAGTGCAGTTCACCCCAAGCATTGCCGAACTGAGCCTGGAGTTGGAGCAGGGTTGGTGCTTGTTGCCGGTGCAGGGACATGAGGACTAGATGGGTCTCTGGGGAAGGGGGGATACTGGCCGTTAAATGAAACACAAATTGAAAGGTGTGGAGTTGGTACTGAGAAATGGATGGGACACAGAGGGAGGGCATCGGGATAATTTCAGTTACACCGCCCGCTCCTGTGGTTTCTCTGCTGGCATTGATTTGATTTCTGTCACGATGTGCTCTCTCTTGTGTGTCTGATCCACTTGTCTTTGTGGTTTTGTTACTCACAACTTTAGTCTGGAGGTACTTTGATGAAACCGCCCATTTTCTCTCTCTCATCCTGACGCCAACCGTGTACCTCTAGCAGAAGAACAAATGACAGATTTGTTTTTAAATCACTGGATCACAACAAGACAACGACAGGTACTTTAGAACGAGCATTGTACAGTAAACCATTGAAGCTGTAAATGTTTAATGCAGATTCTGGGGGCAAAACTATCAACGTGTTTCTTTCCATGTAATGTCACTGGCCACAGATTCTGCTGCCACCTGAGTATTAAAGGTTGTGGAGTTGGGGAATTTACACCTTCTTCAGAATCCGAGAGATGGTCCAGAATGGCGGCAATGCCATCAGGTGAACCAGGATCATTGGGACAAGGAACTTCTCTGACAATCGGAGGGCTATTGGTGGCAGTACCTGAGCCAGCTGACCTGGGAGCAAGTCCTTGACAAGGACCCAGGGATTGACAAGGTCAGAGGGCACCAGTAACAGCTGGGACAAGAGTTTCCCATCGACTCCTTGTCCCACAGATTATCCCAGTTGATCAGAACAACGAGCGAGTACTGATCTGGTTTCAGTTCCCAGGGTTTGAACATTGATGTCTGCATGGTCACTGCAGTGGGTTATACTGTTACACACTCTGACTTTCACAGGGAATTATACAAGCTGGATTAAACAAACCTTCTACAGCAACACCCTTCTGACTGTCAGCTGGTTAGTGATGATTCCATTGTTCACACTCCCTTCACCAGGTCTTCTAGCCGGCCACATTCACTCCTAGAGAGATCAGCCAGTTAGTCACAGTCAGTACAGCTCCCTTTCCTTCACTGAAACTGCTTGTGCAACCTCTTCTGCCTCATGTTGCCCATGTTTACAAACCTACCGTGATGTCAGTGATCACGTGATGCACCGGGTAGAGTCAGGCTTGCCCTGTGATGTCACAGTTTGACCCGTCCAGTGAAAGGGCCTCACCTTGATGTAACTGTGTTTGGCCAGAATCCCCTGGGCTTTAGATTACAAGGACTAGATGCGCTAGAATGCAATAACAGCTTTACACTTGGTTATGTCCCAGAGAAGAGGGTGCTCGGGCGATGGACAATGATAAACTTGTTTGCCTTCTCCGTGCCCACATCTCTGGGTGGAGGATGACTCTAGCACTCCAATGTCCTTCTGAAACAGCGTTTGTGTTTCTTGGGTTTGGAGTGCTGGACGCTCAGATCAACGTTGGTGCAGCAGTCATAAGAACATAAGAAATAGGAGCAGGAGTAGGCCATTTGGCCCCTCGAGCCTGCTCCATTATTTAATATGATCATGGCTGATCCGATCATGGACTCAGGTCCACTTCCCTGCCCGCTCCCCATAACCCCTTAATCCCTTATCAGTTAAGAAATTCTCTATCTCTGCCTTAAATCCATTCAATGACCCAGTATCCAAAGCACTCTGAGGCAGTGAATTCCACAGGTTTACAACCCTCTGAGAGAAGAAATTCCTCCTCATCTCAGATTTAAATGGGCGGCCCCTTAATCTAAGATAATGCCTCCTAGTTCTAGCTGGAATAAACAAACCTTCAACAGCAACACCCTTCCGACTGTCAGCTGGTTAGTGATGATTCCATTGTTCACACTCCCTTCACCAGGTCTTCTAGCCGGCCACATTCACTCCTAGAGAGATCAGCCAGTTAGTCACAGTCAGTACAGCTCCCTTTCCTTCACTGAAACTGCTTGTGCAACCTCTTCTGCCTCATGTTGCTCCTGTTTACAAACCTATCGTGATGTCAGTGATCACGTGATGCACAGGGTAGGGTCAGGCTTGCCCTGTGATGTCACAGTTTGACCCATCCAGTCAAAGAACCTCACCTTGATGTAACTGCGTTTGGCCAGAATCCACTGGGCTTTAGATTACAAGGACTAGATGCGCTAGAATGCAATAACAGCTTTACACTTGGTTATGACCCGGAGAAGTGGGTGCTCGGGCGATGGACAATGATAAACTAGTTTGCCTTCTCCGTGCCCACATCTCTGGGTGGAGGATGACTCTAGCACTCCAATGTCCTTCTGAAACAGCTTTTGTGTTTCTTGGGTTTGGCGTGCTGGACGCTCAGATCAATGATGGTGCAGCAGTCATAAGAACATAAGAACATAGGAAATAGGAGCAGGAGTAGACCATTCAGCCCCTCGAGCCTGCTCTGCCATTTAATACGATCATGGACTCAGGTCCATTTCCCTGCCCGCTCCCCATAACCCCTTAATCCCTTATCAGTTAAGAAACAGTCTATCTCTGTCTTAAATCCATTCACTGTCCCAGCATCCAAAGCACTCTGAGTCTGTGAATTCCACAGATTTACAACCCTCTGAGAGAAGAAATTCCTTCTCATCTCAGTTTTAAGTGGGCGGCCCTTATTCTAAGATTATGCCTCCCAGTTCTAGCTGGAATAAACAAACCTTCCACAGCAACACCCTTCCGACTGTCAGCTGGTTAGTGATGATTCCATTGTTCACGCTCCCTTCACCAGGTCTTCTAGCCGGCCACATTCACTCCTAGAGAAACCAGCCAGTTAGTCACAGTCAGTACAGCTCCCTTTCCTTCACTGAAACTGCTTGTGCAGCCTCTTCTGCCTCATGTTGCCCCTGTTTACAAACCTATCGTGATGTCAGTGATCACATGATGCACCGGGTAGAGTCAGGCTTGCCCTGTGATGTCACAGTTTGACCCGTCCAGTGAAAGGGCCTCACCTTGATGTAACTGCGTTTGGCCAGAATCCCCTGGGATTTAGATTACAAGGACAAGATGCGCTAGAATGCAATAACAGCTTTACACTTGGTTATGTCCCAGAGATAAGGGTGCTCGGGCGATGGACAATGATAAACTTGTTTGCCTTCTCCGTGCCCACATCTCTGGGTGGAGGATGACTCTAGCACTCCAATGTCCTTCTGAAACAGCGTTTGTGTTTCTTGGGTTTGGAGTGCTGGACGCTCAGATCAATGGTGGTGCAGCAGTCATAAGAACATAAGAACATAAGAACATAAGAAATAGGAGCAGGAGTAGGCCATTCGGCCCCTCGAGCCTGCTCCACTATTTAATACGATCATGGCTGATCCGATCATGGACTCAGGTCCACTTCCCTGCCCGCTCCCCATAACCCCTTAATCCCTTATCAGTTAAGAAATTCTCTATCTCTGCCTTAAATCCATTCAATGACCCAGCATCCAAAGCACTCTGAGGCAGTGAATTCCACAGGTTTACAACCCTCTGAGAGAAGAAATTCCTCCTCATCTCAGTTTTAAATGGGCGGCCCTTATTCTAAGATTATGCCTCCCAGTTCTAGCTGGAATAAACAAACCTTCCACAGCAACACCCTTCCGACTGTCAGCTGGTTAGTGATGATTCCATTGTTCACGCTCCCTTCACCAGGTCTTCTAGCCGGCCACATTCACTCCTAGAGAGATCATCCAGTTAGTCACAGTCAGTACAGCTCCCTTTTCTTTCCTGAAACTGATTGTGCAGCCTCTTCTGCCGCATGTTGCCCCTGTTTACAAACCTATCGTGATGTCAGTGATCACGTGATGCACAGGGTAGGGTCAGGCTTGCCCTGTGATGTCACAGTTTGACCCGTCCAGTGAAAGGGCCTCACTTTGATGCAACGGTGTTTGGCCAAAAAGCCTTGGGCCTTAGGTTGGATGTGCTGGAATACAATAACCGCTTTGCACTTGGTTATGACCCAGAGAGTCGGGTGTGCGGGCAATGGGCAGTGATGGGATTGTTTGCCTTCTCCGTGCCCCCTTCTCTCAGTGGGGCCCAGTTACATGTGTGACTGTTGCTCACCCTGCAGACCGTCCCGAGCAATGCCCCGGGAGGTCTAACAATGATAAGTAGTTGTCTACATTTACAGAACACGGAGTGAGCACCAAACGCAAGGGCTGGGAGGGGCTGGTCAGTGAGGGAGCTGAGAGTGGGACTCAGTAACCATCTGTGAGCAGGCTACAGGCCCCAGACTAACTATTAACAACCCCAAAGAAGATCGAATCACAACAAAATGAACTATTCCAACAAGCTACTGTGCACCAGTATTACTGTATCTATTAAACTCGTTATGTTGCTCATTCTGACTTTCACAAATGATAATACAAGATCAATAGGTTAATCCCAACCTTTCAAAGCTCACAACCTTCTCTCTAATCTGCTGGTTGATGATGTTTTCATCGTGTTCTCTTCATAAAATTAAAATGGTGAGATATTGTATCCGGCCACATTCACTGCTAGAGAGATCAGCCAGTTAGTCTCAGTCAGTGCTTTCCTTCACTGAAACTGCTTGTGTCTCAGGTAGCCCCAGGTGACAAACCTATTGTGATGCCTCATCTCACTGTGATGCACAGGGTAGGGTCAGGCTTGCCCTGTGATGTCACAGTTTGACCCGTCCAGTTACCTTGATGTAACTGTGTTGGTCAAAAACCCCTGGGCTTGAGATTAAAATGACTGGATGCACGAGAATTCAACAACAGCTTTACACCTGATTATGACCCAGCAAGCAAATGTATTGACGGAACTGTCGTCAGCATCCAAATGTATTGTATGGAATTGCTGACTGCATCCAAATGTACAGAAATGCCTTCCAATGTACCGTGCAAATTTTTATATGAATAAAGTATAGAAATATGAGGTTATCCACTTTGGTGGTAAAAACAGAGAGACAGACTATTATCTGAATGGTGACAGATTCGGAAAAGGGGAGGTGCAACGAGACCTGGGTGTCATGGTACATCAGTCATTGAAGGTTGGCATGCAGGTACAGCAGGCGGTTGAGAAAGCAAATGGCATGTTGGCCTTCATAGCGAGGGGATTTGAGTACATAAGAACATAAGAATTAGGAACAGGAGTAGGCCATCTAGCCCCTCGAGCCTGCTCCGCCATTAAACAAGATCATGGCTGATCTGGCCGTGGACTCAGCTCCACTTACCCGCCCGCTCCCCGTAACCCTTAATTCCCTTATTGGCTAAAAATCTATCTATCTGTGCTTTGAATACATTCAATGAGCTAGCCTCAATTGCTTCCTTGGGCAGAGAATTCCACAGATTCACAACCCTCTGGGAGAAGAAATTCCTTCTCAACTCGGTTTTAAATTGGCTCCCCTGTATTTTGAGGCTGTGCCCCCTAGTTCTAGTCTCCCCGACCAGTGGAAACAACCTCTCTGCCTCTATCTTGTCTATCCCTTTCATTATTTTAAATGTTTCCATAAGATCACCCCTCATCCTTCTGAACTCCAATGAGTAAAGACCCAGTTGACTCAATCTATCATCATTAGGTAACCCCCTCATCTCCGGAATCAGCCTAGTGAATCATCTCTGTACCCCCTCCAAAGCTAGTATATCCTTCCTTAAGTAAGGTGACCAAAACTGCACGCAGTAGGCCAGGTGCGGCCTCACCAATACCCTGTACAGTTGCAGAAGGACCTCCCTGCTTTTGTACTCCATCCCTCTCGTGGCGCAATGGATAGCGCATTGGACTTCGAATCAGGATGTTTGTAAAACATTCAAAAGTTGAGAGTTCGAGTGCCACCAAAGGCAGATTTAGGCCTACGACCACACTTGTCTGAAAATGCCTGCTCTCATCTGATCTTGAAAGCTAAGCAAAGTCAGGCCTTGTTAGTACTTGGATGGAAGACTGGAGGCTCTATCCCACCCCTGTATTCAGGGGGCACTTGAACTAATTGTTTACCCAAAGAGAGTTTCATGCACAAGGACCCTCAGGGTCCCTCTGCACCGCAGCATGTTGTAATTTCTCCCCATTCAAATAATATTCCCTTTTACTGTTTTTTATTCCAAGGTGGATGACCTCACATATTCCGACATTGTATTCCATCTGCCAAACCTTAGCCCATTCGCTTAACCTATCTAAATCTCTTTGCAGCCTCTCTGTGTCCTCTACACAACCCGCTTTCCCACTAGTCTTTGTGTCATCTGCAAATTTTGTTACACTACACTCTGTCCCCTCTTCTAGGTCATCTATGTATATTGTAAACAGTTGTGGTCCCAGCACCGATCCCTGTGGCACACCACTAACCACCGATTTCCAACCCAAAAAGGACCCATTTATCCCGACTCTCTGCTTTCTGTTAGCCAGCCAAATCTCTATCCATGCTAATACATTTCCTGTGACTCCGCGTACCTTTATCTTCTGCAGTAACCTTTTGTGTGGCACCTTATCGAATGCCATTTGGAAATCTAAATACACCACATCCATCGGTATACCTCTATCCACCATGCACGTTATATCCTCAAAGTACAGGGACAACGAGGTGTTACTACAGTTGTACAGGGCCTTGGTGAGGCCACACCTGGAGTATTGTGTATAGTTTTGGTCCCTAACTTGCGGAAGGACATTCCTGCTATTGAGGGAGTGCAGCGAAAGTTCACCAGACTGATTCCCGTGTTGGCGGGACTGACATTTCAAGAAAGACTGGATCAACTGGGCTTGTATTCACTGGAGTTCAGAAGAATGAGAGGGGTTCTCATCGAAACGTTTAAAATTCTGACGGATTTAGACAGGTTAGATGCAGGAAGAATGTTCCCAATGTTGGGGAAGTCCAGAACCAGGTGTCACAGTCTAAGGATAAGTGGTAAGCCATTTAGGACCGAGATGAGGAGAAACTTCTTCACTCAGAGAGTGGTGAACCTGTGGAATTCTCTATCACAGAAAGTTGTTGAGGCCAATTCACTAAATATTTTCAAAAAGGAGTTAGATGTAGTCCTTACTACTAGGGGGATCAAGGGGTATGGCAAGAAAGCAGGAATGGAGTACTGAAGTTGCATGTTCAGCCATGAACTCATTGAATGGCGGTGTAGGCTAGAAGGGCTGAATGGCCTACTCCTGCACCTATTTTCCATGTGTCTATGTTTCTATGTTTCTATTTTGAAATATTAAAAAAATGACCTCAAGAAGAGGGTGCTCGGGCGATAGGCAATGATAAACTAGTTTGCCTTCTCCGTGCCCACATCTCTGGGTGGAGGATGATTCTCGCACTCCTATGTCCTTCTGAAACAGCGTTTGTGTTTCTTGGAGTGCTGGACACTCAGATCAATGGTGGTGCAGCAGTCATAAGAACATAAGAACATAAGAAATAGGCACCTCGAGCCTGCTCCGCTATTTAATACGATCATGGCTGATCCGATCAGGTCCACTTCCCTGCCCGCTCCCCATAACCCCTTATTCCCTTATCAGTTAAGAAACTCTCTATCTCTGCCTTAAATCCATCCAATGACCCAGCATCCAAAGCACTCTGAGTCTGTGAATTCCACAGGTTTACAACCCTCTGAAAGAAGAAATTCCTCCTCATCTCAGTTTTAAATGGGCGGCCCTTAATCTAAGATTATGCCTCCTAGTTCTAGCTGGAAGAAACAAACCTTCCACAGCAACACCCTTCCGATTGTCAGCTGGATAGCGATGATTCCATTGTTCACACTCCCTTCACCAGGTCTTCTAGCCGGCCACATTCACTCCTAGAGAAATCAGCCAGTTAGTCACATTCAGTCCAGCTCCCTTTCCTTCACTGAAACTGCTTGTGCAGCCTCTCTGCCTCATGTTGCCCCTGTTTACAAACCTATTGTGATGTCAGTGATCACGTGATGCACAAGGTAGGGTCAGGCTTGCCCTGTGATGTCACAGTTTGACCCGTCCAGTGAAAGGTCTTCACCTTGATGTAACTGCGTTTGGCCAAAAAACCCTGGGCTTTAGATTACAAGGTCTAGATGCACTAGAATGAGATAATAGCTTTACACTTGGTTATGACCCAGAGATGTGGGTGCTTGGGCGATGGACAATGATAAACTTGTTTGCCTTCTCCGTGCCCACATCTCTGGGTGGAGGATGACTCTAGCACTCCAATGTCCTTCTGAAACAGCGTTTGTGTTTCTTGGGTTTGGAGTGCTGGACGCTCAGATCAATGGTGGTGCAGCAGTCATAAGAACATAAGAACATAAGAAATAGGAGCAGGAGCAGGCCATTCGGCCCCTCGAGCCCGCTCCACCATTTAATACGATCATGGACTCAGGTCCATTTCCCTGCCCGCTCCCCATAACCCCTTAACCCCTTATCAGTTAAGAAACAGTCGATCTCTGTCTTAAATCCATTCAATGGCCCAGCATCCAAAGCACTCTGAGTCTGTGAATTCTACAGGTTTACAACCCTCTGAGAGAAGTAATTCCTCCTCATCTCAGTTTTAAATGGGCGGCCCCTTATTCTAAGATTATGCCTCCTAGTTCGAGCTGGAATAAACAAACCTTCCATAGCAACACCCTTCCGACTGTCAGCTGGTTAGTGATGATTCCATTGTTCACGCTCCCTTCACCAGATCTTCTAGCCGGCCACATTCACTCCTCGAGAAATCAGCCAGTTAGTCAGTCAGTACAGCTCCCTTTCCTTCACTGAAACTGCTTGTGCAACCTCTTCTGCCTCATGTTGCCCCTGTTTACAAACCTATCGTGATGTCAGTGATCACGTGATGCACAGGGTAGGGTCAGGCTTGCCCTGTGATGTCACAGTTTGACCCGTCCAGTGAAAGGGCCTCACTTTGATACAACGGTGTTTGGCCAAAAAGCCTTGGGCCTTAGGTTGGATGTGCTGGAATACAATAACCGCTTTGCACTTGGTTATGACCCAGAGAGTCGGGTGTGCGGGCAATGGGCAGTGATGGGATTGTTTGCCTTCTCCGTGCCCCCTTCTCTCAGTGGGGCCCAGTTACATGTGTGACTGTTGCTCACCCTGCAGACTGTCCCGAGCAATGCCCCAGGAGATCTATCAATGATAAGTAGTTGTCTACATTTACAGAACATGGAGTGAGCACCAAACGCAAGGGCTGGGAGAGTCTGGTTAGTGAGGGAGCTGAGAGTGGGACTCAGTAACCATCTGTGAGCAGGCAACAGGCTCCAGACTAACTATTAACAACCCCAAAGAAGATCGAATAACAACAAAATGTACTGTTCTAACAAGCTATTGTGCACCAGTATTACTGTATCTATTAAACTCGTTATGTTGCTCATTCTGACTTTCACAAATGATGATACAAGATCAATAGGTTAATCCCAACCTTTCAAAGCTCACAACCTTCTCTCTAATCTGCTGGTTGATGATGTTTTCATAGTGTTCTCTTCAAAATGCAAAAATGGTGAGATATTGTATCCGGCCACATTCACTGCTAGAGATATCAGCCAGTTAGTCTCAGTCAGTGCTTTCCTTCACTGAAACTGCTTGTGTCTCAGGTAGCCCCAGGTTACAAACCTATTGTGATGCCTGATCTCACTGTGATGCACAGGGTAGGGTCAGGCTTGCCCTGTGATGTCACGGTTTGACCCGTCCAGTTACCTTGATGTAACTGTGTTGGTCAAAAACCCCTGGGCTTGAGATTAAAATGACTAGATGCACTAGAATACAATAACAGCTTTACACTTGGTTATAACCCAGCATCCAAATGTATTGTATGGAATTGCTGACCGCATCCAAATGTACTGCTCGGGCGATGGACAATGATAAACTTGTTTGCCTTCTCCATGCCCACATTTCTGGGTGGAGGATGACTCTAGCACTCCAATGTCCTTCTGAGACAGCTTTTGTGTTTCTTGGGTTTGGAGTGCTGGACGCTCAGAGCAACGGTGGTGCAGCAGTCATAAGAACATAAGAACATAAGAAATAGGAGCAGGAGTAGGCCATAAGGCCCCTCGAGTTGCTCCGCTATTTAATACGATCATGGCTGATCGGATCATGGACTCAGATCCACTTCCCTGCCCACTCCCCATAACCCCTTAACCCCTTATCAGTTAAAAACTGTCGCTTTCTGTCAAATCCATTAAATGATCCAGCATCCAAAAGCAGACTGAGGCAGTGAATTCCAAAGATTTACAACCCTCTGAGAGAAGAAATTCCTCCTCATCTCATTTTTAAATGGGCGGCCCCTTATTCTAAGATCATGCCCCCTAGTTCTAGTCTCCCCCATCAGCAGAAGCATCCTCTCTGCATCCACCTTGTCAAGCCCCCTCATAATCTTAAACGCTTCGATAAGATCCCCTCTCATTCTTCTGAATTCCAATGAATAGAGGCCTAACCTCCTCAGCCTTTCCTCATAAGTCAGCCCCCTCATCTCCGGAATCAACCTAGTGATCCTTCTCTGAACTGCCTCCAAAGCAAGTACATCCTTTCGTAAATATGGAAAGCAAAACTGCACGCAGTACTCCAGGTGTGGCCTCACCAATACCCTGTATAACTGTAGCAAGACTTCCCTGCTTTTATACTCCATCCCCTTTGCAATAAAGGCCAAGATTCCATTGACCTTCCTGATCACTTGCTGTACCTGTATACTATCCTTTTGTATTTCATGCACCAGGACCCCCAGGTCTCACTGTACTGCGGCACTTTGCAATCTTTCTCCATTTAAATAATAACTTGCTCTTTGATTTTTTTTCTGCCAAAGTGCATGACCTCACACTTTCCAACATTATACTCCATCTGCCAAATGTTTGCCCACTCACTTAGCCTGTCTATGTCCTTTTGCAGATTTTTTTTGTCCTCCTCACTCATTGCTTTTCCTCCCATCTTTGTTTCGCTCGCAAACTTGGCTACGTTACACTCGGTCCCTTCTTCCAAGTCATTAATATAGATTGTAAATAAGTGGGGTCCCAGCACTGATCCCTGCAGCACCCCACTAGTTACTGATTGCCAACCAGAGAATGAACCATTTATTCCGACTCTCTGTTTTCTGTTAGTTAGCCAATCCTCTATCCATGCTAATATATCACCCCCAACCCCGTTAACTTTTATCTTGTGCAGTAACCTTTTATGTGGCACCTTGTCAAATGTCTTCTGGAAATCCAAATACACCACATCCACAGGTTCCCCTTTATCCACCCTGTTCATTAGATCCTCAAAGAATTCCAGCAAATTTGTCAAACATGACTTCCCCTTCATAAATCCATGCTGACTCTGCCTGACTGCATTATGTTTTTCCAAATGTCCTGCTACTGATTCTTTAACAACATTTTCCCAACCCTTTAACCAATCCTCAATCCATGCTAGTATATTACCCCTAATCCCATCAACCCTCCTTTGTTTAATAATCTCTGGTGTGGCACCTTATCGAATGCCTTCTGAATATCCAAACTAGACCACATTCACTGATTCCCCCGATCTATTCTGCTAGTTACCACCTCAAAAAACTCAAAACAGATTTGTCAAACACGTTTTCCCTTTCATAAATCGATGTTGACTCTGCCCAATCCTATTATTATTTTCTCAGTGCCCTTAATAATAGATTCAAGCATTTTCCCTATTACTGATGTCAGGCAAACTGGTCTGTAGTTCCCCGTTTTCTCTCTCCCTCCTTTCGTAAATAGTGGCGTAACATTAGCAACATTCCAGTCCAAGGGAACCGTTCTAGAATCTATGGGACTAGACTTTCGGCACATCATCGCCCAATTTATCCCCCATTTATCGCCCACTTATAGCCCATTTACGCCTATTGATCGCCCATTTATCACCCATTTATCGCCCATTTATCACCCATTTATTGCCCATTTATCGCCCATTTATCGCCCATTTATCGCCCATTTATCACCCATTTATCGCCCATTTATCACCCATTTATCGCCCATTTATCACCCATTTATCGCCCATTTATCGCCCATTTATCACCCATTTATCGCCCATTTAATGCTGAGATACAGGCTATTGCCCATTTTTGCCAGAAAGTGGAAACTAGCACCCGATTATCGCCCATTTATCGCCGGCCAAACTTTTGGCACACATGAATGTGCTGCATCGCCCGGCTTAAGTTTAAAAAATATATGAAGTCATCTGCGTGCCAGGCCGAGAATAGTGCTGAAACTGGAAACTTGTGCCCGATTATCGCCCATTTATCGCCACCGCAACTTCCGGCATTTCGCCCACACTTCGCCGAAATGGTCGCTGGTCGAAAAAGTCGCTGAAAAAAAGCTGCACTCACCTGACCTTAAGTCGGTGCTACTCGGCAATATTCGGCAGTACTCGGCAATACACGGCAATACTCGGCAGTACTCGGCAATACTTGGCAGTACTCGGAAATACTCGGCAGTACTCGGCAAGACTCGGCAGTACTCGGAAATACTCGGCAGTACTCGGCAGTACTCGGCAGTACTCGGAAATACTCGGCAGTACTCGGCAATACTCGGCAATACTCGGCAGTACTCGGCAGTACTCGGCAAGACTCGGCAGTACTCGGAAATACTCGGCAGTACTCGGCAGTACTCGGCAATACTCGGCAGTACTCGGCAGTACTCGGCAATACTCGGCAGCACTCGGAAATACTCGGCAATACTCGGCAGTACTCGGCAGTACTCGGCAATACTCGGCAGTACTCGGAAATACTCGGCAATACTCGGCAGTAGTCGGCAGTACTCGGCAATACTCGGCAGTCATCGGCAGTACTTGGCAATACTCGGCAGTACTCGGCAGGACTCAGCAGTACTCGGCAGTACTCGGCAGTACTCGGCAGTACTCTGCAATACTCGGCTACTCGGCAATACTCGGCAGTACTCTGCAATACTCGGCAATACTCGGCAGGACTCAGCAGTACTCGGCAGTACTCGGCAGTACTCTGCAATACTCGGCAATACTCGGCAATACTCGGCAGTACTCAGCAATACTCGGCAGTACTCTGCAATACTTGGCAGTACTCGGCAATACTCGGCAGTACTCAGCAATACTCGGCAGTACTCTGCAATACTTGGCAATACTCGGCAATACTCGGCAGTACTCTGCAATACTTGGCAATACTCGGCAATACTCGGCAGTAATCTGCAATACTCGGCAGTACTCGGCAGTACTCGGCAATACTCGGCAGTACTCGGCAATACTCGGCAGTACTCTGCAATACTCTGCAGTACTCGGCAATACTCGGCAGTACTCGGCAGTACTCGGCAGTACTCTGCAATACTCGGCCGTACTCAGCAATACTCGGCAGTACTCGGCAGTACTCTGCAATACTCGGCAGTACTCGGCAATACTCGGCAGTACTCGGCAGTACTCGGCAATACTCTGCAATACTCGGCAGTACTCGGCAATACTCGGCAGTACTCGGCAGTACTCGGCAATACTCGGCAGTACTCGGCAGTACTCGGCAGTACTCTGCAATACTCGGCAGTACTCGGCAATACTCGGCAGTACTCGGCAGTACTCTGCAATACTCGGCAGTACTCGGCAATACTCGGCAGTACTCGGCAGTACTCGGCAAT
This sequence comes from Pristiophorus japonicus, assembly GCF_044704955.1. Classification (NCBI taxonomy): domain Eukaryota; kingdom Metazoa; phylum Chordata; class Chondrichthyes; family Pristiophoridae; genus Pristiophorus; species Pristiophorus japonicus. The sequence goes on from NW_027253510.1 coordinate 313,398, forward strand.
ACTCGGCAGTACTCTGCAATACTCGGCAGTACTCGGCAATACTTGGCAATACTCGGCAGTACTCGGCAGTACTCGGCAATACTCGGCAGTACTCGGCAGTACTCGGCAATACTCGGCAGTACTCTGCAATACTCGGCAGTACTCGGCAATACTCGGCAGTACTCGGCAATACTCGGCAGTACTCGGCAATACTCGGCAATACTCGGCAGTACTCGGCAATACTCGGCAATACTCGGCAATACTCGGCAGTACTCGGCAATACTCGGCAGTACTCGGCAATACTCGGCAATACTCGGCAGTACTCGGCAATATTCGGCAATACTCGGCAATACTCGGCAATACTCGGCAGTACTCTGCAATACTCGGCAGTACTCGGCAATACTCGGCAATACTCGGCAGTACTCTGCAATACTCGGCAATACTTGGCAGTACTCGGCAATACTCGGCAGTACTCGGCAATACTCGGCAATACTCGACAATACTCGGCAGTACTCTGCAATACTCGGCAGTACTCGGCAATACTCGGCAATACTCGGCAATACTCGACAATACTCGGCAGTACTCGGCAGTACTCGGCAATACTCGGCAGTACTCGGCAATACTCGGCAATACTCGGCAATACTCGGCAATACTCGGCAGTACTCTGCAATACTCGGCAGTACTCGGCAATACTCGGCAATACTCGGCAGTACTCGGCAATACTCGGCAATACTCGGCAATACTCGGCAGTACTCGGCAATACTCGGCAGTACTCGGCAATACTCGGCAATACTCGGCAATACTCGGCAATACTCGGCAGTACTCGGCAATACTCGGCAATACTCGGCAATACTCGACAATACTCGGCAGTACTCTGCAATACTCGGCAGTACTCGGCAATACTCGGCAATACTCGGCAGTACTCTGCAATACTCGGCAATACTCGGCAGTACTCAGCAATACTCGGCAATACTCAGCAGTACTCGGCAATACTCGACAATACTCGGCAGTACTCTGCAATACTCGGCAGTACTCGGCAGTACTCGGCAATACTCGGCAATACTCGGCAGTACTCGGCAATACTCGGCAATACTCGGCAATACTCGACAATACTCGGCAGTACTCTGCAATACTCGGCAGTACTCGGCAATACTCGGCAGTACTCTGCAATACTCGGCAGTACTCGGCAATACTCGGCAATACTCGGCAGTACTCGGCAGTACTCGGCAATACTCGGCAGTACTCGGCAATACTCGGCAGTACTCTGCAATACTCGGCAGTACTCGGCAATACTCGGCAGTACTCGGCAATACTCGGCAATACTCGGCAGTACTCGGCAATACTCGGCAGTACTCGGCAAGACTCGGCAGTACTCGGAAATACTCGGCAGTACTCTGCAATACTCGGCAGTACTCGGCAATACTCGGCAATACTCGGCAGTACTCGGCAGTACTCGGCAAGACTCGGCAGTACTCGGAAATACTCGGCAGTACTCGGCAGTACTCGGCAATACTCGGCAGTACTCGGCAGTACTCGGCAATACTCGGCAGCACTCGGAAATACTCGGCAATACTCGGCAGTACTCGGCAGTACTCGGCAATACTCGGCAGTACTCGGAAATACTCGGCAATACTCGGCAGTAGTCGGCAGTACTCGGCAATACTCGGCAGTCATCGGCAGTACTTGGCAATACTCGGCAGTACTCGGCAGGACTCAGCAGTACTCGGCAGTACTCGGCAGTACTCGGCAGTACTCTGCAATACTCGGCTACTCGGCAATACTCGGCAGTACTCTGCAATACTCGGCAATACTCGGCAGGACTCAGCAGTACTCGGCAGTACTCGGCAGTACTCTGCAATACTCGGCAATACTCGGCAATACTCGGCAGTACTCAGCAATACTCGGCAGTACTCTGCAATACTTGGCAGTACTCGGCAATACTCGGCAGTACTCAGCAATACTCGGCAGTACTCTGCAATACTTGGCAATACTCGGCAATACTCGGCAGTACTCTGCAATACTTGGCAATACTCGGCAATACTCGGCAGTAATCTGCAATACTCGGCAGTACTCGGCAGTACTCGGCAATACTCGGCAGTACTCGGCAATACTCGGCAGTACTCTGCAATACTCTGCAGTACTCGGCAATACTCGGCAGTACTCGGCAGTACTCGGCAGTACTCTGCAATACTCGGCCGTACTCAGCAATACTCGGCAGTACTCGGCAGTACTCTGCAATACTCGGCAGTACTCGGCAATACTCGGCAGTACTCGGCAGTACTCGGCAATACTCTGCAATACTCGGCAGTACTCGGCAATACTCGGCAGTACTCGGCAGTACTCGGCAATACTCGGCAGTACTCGGCAGTACTCGGCAGTACTCGGCAGTACTCTGCAATACTCGGCAGTACTCGGCAATACTCGGCAGTACTCGGCAGTACTCTGCAATACTCGGCAGTACTCGGCAATACTCGGCAGTACTCGGCAGTACTCGGCAATACTCGGCAGTACTCTGCAATACTCGGCAGTACTCGGCAATACTTGGCAATACTCGGCAGTACTCGGCAGTACTCGGCAATACTCGGCAGTACTCGGCAGTACTCGGCAATACTCGGCAGTACTTTGCAATACTCGGCAGTACTCGGCAATACTCGGCAGTACTCGGCAATACTCGGCAGTACTCGGCAATACTCGGCAATACTCGGCAGTACTCGGCAATACTCGGCAATACTCGGCAATACTCGGCAGTACTCGGCAATACTCGGCAGTACTCGGCAATACTCGGCAATACTCGGCAGTACTCGGCAATACTCGGCAATACTCGGCAATACTCGGCAATACTCGGCAGTACTCTGCAATACTCGGCAGTACTCGGCAATACTCGGCAATACTCGGCAGTACTCTGCAATACTCGGCAATACTTGGCAGTACTCGGCAATACTCGGCAGTACTCGGCAATACTCGGCAATACTCGACAATACTCGGCAGTACTCTGCAATACTCGGCAGTACTCGGCAATACTCGGCAATACTCGGCAATACTCGGCAATACTCGACAATACTCGGCAGTACTCGGCAGTACTCGGCAATACTCGGCAGTACTCGGCAATACTCGGCAGTACTCGGCAATACTCGGCAATACTCGGCAGTACTCTGCAGTACTCGGCAATACTCGGCAGTACTCGGCAATACTCGGCAATACTCGGCAGTACTCGGCAATACTCGGCAATACTCGGCAGTACTCGGCAATACTCGGCAGTACTCGGCAATACTCGGCAATACTCGGCAATACTCGGCAATACTCGGCAGTACTCGGCAATACTCGGCAATACTCGGCAATACTCGACAATACTCGGCAGTACTCTGCAATACTCGGCAGTACTCGGCAATACTCGGCAATACTCGGCAGTACTCTGCAATACTCGGCAATACTCGGCAGTACTCAGCAATACTCGGCAATACTCGGCAGTACTCGGCAATACTCGACAATACTCGGCAGTACTCTGCAATACTCGGCAGTACTCGGCAGTACTCGGCAATACTCGGCAATACTCGGCAGTACTCGGCAATACTCGGCAATACTCGGCAATACTCGACAATACTCGGCAGTACTCTGCAATACTCGGCAGTACTCGGCAATACTCGGCAGTACTCTGCAATACTCGGCAGTACTCGGCAATACTCGGCAATACTCGGCAGTACTCGGCAGTACTCGGCAATACTCGGCAGTACTCGGCAATACTCGGCAGTACTCTGCAATACTCGGCAGTACTCGGCAATACTCGGCAGTACTCGGCAATACTCGGCAATACTCGGCAGTACTCGGCAATACTCGGCAATACTCGGCAATACTCGGCAGTACTCGGAAATACTCGGCAGTACTCGGCAATACTCGGCAATACTCGGCAATACTCGGCAGTACTCGGCAATACTCGGCAATACTCGGCAATACTCGGCAATACTCGACAATACTCGGCAGTACTCTGCAATACTCGGCAGTACTCGGCAATACTCGGCAATACTCGGCAGTACTCTGCAATACTCGGCAATACTCGGCAGTACTCGGCAATACTCGGCAATACTCGGCAGTACTCGGCAATACTCGGCAATACTCGGCAATACTCGACAATACTCGGCAGTACTCTGCAATACTCGGCAGTACTCGGCAATACTCGGCAACACTCGGCAATACTCGGCAATACTCGGCAATACTCGACAATACTCGGCAGTACTCGGCAGTACTCGGCAATACTCGGCAGTACTCTGCAGTACTCGGCAATACTCGGCAGTACTCGGCAATACTCGGCAATACTCGGCAATACTCGGCAGTACTCGGCAGTACTCGGCAATACTCGGCAATACTCGGCAATACTCGGCAATACTCGGCAGTACTCGGCAGTACTCGGCAATACTCGGCAGTACTCGGCAATACTCGGCAATACTCTGCAATACTCTGCAGTACTCGGCAATACTCGGCAGTACTCGGCAATACTCGGCAGTACTCGGCAATACTCGGCAGCACTCGGCAACACTCGGCAGTACTCGGCAATACTCGGCAATACTCGGCAGTACTCGGCAATACTCGGCAATACTCGGCAATACTCGACAATACTCGGCAGTACTCTGCAATACTCGGCAGTACTCGGCAATACTCGGCAACACTCGGCAATACTCGGCAATACTCGGCAATACTCGGCAGCACTCGGAAATACTAGCCAGTACTCGGCAATACTCGGCAGTACTCGGCAATACTCGGCAGTACTCGGCAGTACTCGGCAATACTCGGCAATACTCGGCAATACTCGGCAGTACTCGGCAGTACTCGGAAATACTCGGCAATACTCGGCAATACTCGGCAATACTCGGCAATACTCGGCAGTACTCGGCAATACTCAGCAGTACTCGGCAATACTCGGCAATACTCGGCAATACTCGGCAATACTCGGCAGTACTCGGCAATACTCGGCAGCACTCGGCAATACTAGCCAGTACTCGGCAATACTCGGCAATACTCGGCAGTACTCGGCAATACTCGGCAGCACTCGGCAATACTCGGCAATACTCGGCAATACTCGGCAATACTCGACAATACTCGGCAGTACTCGGCAATACTCGGCAGTACTCGGCACTACCGACGCCTTTTCGACAGTCGGAGGATCTGTACTGAAAGGCTGCTTCAAGTGTTTGTGAGGAGAATCAATCTCTGAGTGATTTTAAGGGCCTTTTTGACCCTTGCCAATCATCGAATCACATTTGTATCTGTTGAGGACAAATGAAGGGCATTTCTAGTGATTGATAGTGATGGGCCTGTAATTTCTCAGCCAGTATTGGTCACTAATCACATGCTGCAGACTGACGATGGGAGAAGGTATATTGAAGAGCATTATGTGTCCAATCAAAGAGTTGGCAGACTGGTGCAGAGGAGGAGACCTTACACCCAACGCATTTACAGGGAAAAGTGATCATAGCTGAACTTGTCCGATAACATGTGCGTTAGGAGGCTGCGCTTCCGAAAGGAGGACATCAGTGAGATAGAAACATATAGAAACATAGAAACATAGAAAATAGGTGCAGGAGTAGGCCATTCGGCCCTTCTAGCCTGCACCGCCATTCAATGAGTTTATGGCTGAACATTCAACTTCAGTACCCCATTCCTGCTTTCTCGCCATACCCCTTGATTGCCCTAGTAGTAAGGACTTCATCTAACTCCTTTTTGAATATATTTAGTGAATTGGCCTCAACTACTTTCTGTGGTAGAGAATTCCACAGGTTCACCACTCTCTGGGTGAAGAAGTTCCTCCGCATCTCGGTCCTAAATGGCTTACCCCTTATCCTTAGACTGTGACCTCTGGTTCTGGACTTCCCCAACATTGGGAACATTCTTCCTGCATCTAACCTGTCTAACCCCGTCAGAATTTTAAATGTTTCTATGAGGTCCCCTCTCATTCTTCTGAACTCCAGTGAATACAAGCCCAGTTGATCCAGTCTTTCTTGATAGGTCAGTCCCGCCATTCCCGGGAATCAGTCTGGTGAACCTCCGCTGCACTCCCTCAATAGCAAGAATGTCCTTCCTCAGGTTAGGAGACCAAAACTGTACACAATACTCCAGGTGTGGCCTCACCAATGCCCTGTACAACTGTAGCAACACCTCCCTGCCCCTGTACTCAAATCCCCTTGCTATGAAGGCCAACATGCCATTTGCTTTCTTAACCGCCTGCTGCACCTGCATGCCAACCTTCAATGACTGATGTACCATGACACCCAGGTCTCTTTGCACCTCCCCTTTTCCTAATCTGTCACCATTCAGATAATAGTCTGTCTCTCTGTTTTTACCACCAAAGTGGATAACCTCACATTTATCCACATTATACTTCATCTGCCATGCATTTGCCCACTCACCTGACCTATCCAAGTCGCTCTGCAGCCTCACAGCATCCTCCTCGCAGCTCACACTGCCACCCAACTTATGCCAGCTCATCAAGGGAGATCTGCAGTCTACCAGCACCATCAGGACTGCACTGCCTGTTGAGGTTAAGGTTACTGCGGCACTTTCCTTCTACGCATCGGGCTCCTTTCAAACCTCAGCTGGCGACATTTGCGGAAGCTATCAGCATGCCCGACACACACTGCTCCATTCGACAGGTGACTGAAGCCCTTTACGCACTCAGGATGGACTTTATAAACTTCCCTATGACCAGGAAGGCACAGATTGAGAGGGCTTTGGGTTTCTCGCAAATAGAAAACTTCCTCAAGGTGCAGGGAGCAATAGACTGTACGCACATCGCCCTGCGAGCACCTTTTCAGGATGTAGAGATACTTTGGAAGCGAAAAGGATTCCACTCCCTGAACGTGCAGCTCGTTGTCAACCACAAGCAAATAATCCTGGCAATAAATGCAATTATCCAGGCAGCATCCATGATGCACACATCTTGCATGGGAGCACTGTCTCTGACCTGTTTAAGAGTCAGCCACAAGGTCACGGTTGGATGCTGGGGGATAAAGGATATGACCTTGCCAGCTGGCTCATGACCCCCCTGCGTAAGGCCCAGACGGAAGCTGAGAAGTGCTACAATGAAAGCCATATAGCGACATGCAATGTCGTTAGAAAGACAATTGGAGTGCTTAAACAGCGCTTCAGATGCCTGGACCACTCAGGAGGTAACCTGCAATACCACCCTGAGCAGGTCGCGGAGCTTATTGTGGTGTGCTGCATGTTGTAGAACCTAGCTGTCAGGAGAGGACAACAATTGCAGATGGGACCACCAAAACTATCCGCTCCATGCCCTCCGATATTCATGTGGACATTGCGGCAGTGTTTCCGGTCAACCCACCAATCGCCTGGAGCAGTTGTCGACCGATATGGACACTGTCCCTGGACAGTGCCACCAGGTCCTCAGTAGGATCTGCCTGTCGCAGTGCATGCCTATCTCGCCGAATCAACCTCCGTGGGGTCAGCGTGGGCACTGTGCACCTTGGAGTGGCCTGCTGCAAGCCGCTTGGCCCCGCTACTTCATCCACCCATGAAGACGTGGCCGCAGGTACAACAGATGACAATTGGTCATCTTCCTCCTCCTCAGTAGTCTCCTCTGGACCCGTGGTGATGACCACCTGCAATGGCACAGGCGTCCGTGGAGGGGACTCCCTTCGCACCTCGGGAGTCTCGGGACCTGCAAATCATCATTGAGGTTATTGGAACAGAAGGGTAGACAGGAGAATGCTTGCGCTGTACTGGCATATGTACAAGGAGCAACATTACTGCAATAAATGTGAACAAGAGACGTTACATATGATTACATCATTATGGTTGTACATCTATGCCCCAGAGAGCTGTGGAGGCTGGGTCATTGAATATATTTAAGGCAGAGATAGACAGACTTTTGAGCGATAAGGGAGTAAAGGTTTATGGGGAGCGAGAAGGGAAGTGGAGCTGAGTCCATGATCAGATCAGCCATGATCGTATTGAATGGCAGAGCAGGCTCGAGGGGCCGTATGGCCCACTCCTGCTCCTATTTCTTATGTTCTTATGTTCTTTAACTGAGAGTACTACAGAAGCTGCATGCACAACATGGCATTATTATTATATTATAATGAAATGCCATTAAATGACTTTAAATGACTCTGGTTTACCACTGCTTTACACATTAGTCACGCTGTACAACAACGGGACCTGCACCACCGAGGGTGGCAGAGCGACTGTGACTGCCCACTAGTGCTGCAGCACATTCTGCCAAGTCAGTCAGGGTCTGTATATCAGCAGGGCCTCCTCCGGTGTGCCTCTGGTCCGCCTGATTCGTGGATATCTTCCTCTGCATGGCATAAACTAATTGACTAGGTACTATTACGGAAAGACAATAAATTCTAATGTTACATGCTAATACGGTTTGTATCCACAATGGATGCATGGTTATAACATCTACGTTCAGAGAAAATATTTGGACTTGCAAAAGGCTTTTGACAAGGTCCCACACAAGAGATTGGTGTACAAAATTAAAGCACGTGGTATTGGGGGTAATGTATTGACGTGGATAGAGAACTGGTTGGCAGACAGGAAGCAGAGAGTCGGGATAAACGGGTCCTTTTTAGAATGGCAGGCAGTGACCAGTGGGGTGAAAGGTCAAAATTCACTGGAAACCGCCCCCCCCCTCCCCCGCCCCACCACCCCCCCTCCCCCGGCCACTGTTTGGGCTCATTGGAAAGGAAATTTAATTTGGGACTATCGACCAGAAAGTTGAAATCCTGAAGTGCTTATGGAAGAAACCACGAACTTTAATCGAATTTTGGACTTTTACAAGACAAATTCAAGTCTGTGGGCAGGCCTCAAAGAACTGAAGGAGCCAACTTGATTATTGGAACTGTCTGGGTGTTGGGGCTAACGTAAAGTGTCTGGAGAAATAGATATTCGAAAACCCTTCTCCAGAAGAGACATTAATATTACAACACTAACTCAGAGATGGCCAGCAATCCAACCGAATTGAGAAAAGCCATCTTCGGCACGCATAAAAACAAAAGGGCCCACTACAGCCTGTATGCAAAAACCAAGCACAAAAGGACATTTCGATTACCAAGCCAATATTTTCCATCAGGAAACAGATTTCGAAGAGCAACCCACCCAAGACATGCAAACTTTTAACGAGCCCGCCAAAATATTACAAAGTAATGTCAAGCCTGCCAAATTCAAACAAAGAATTCTGGACTTATTTGGCATGCAGATTAGGACAGCTCAAACCATATAACTGGCCCCTGTTTTAACAGAGGCTAGGTTGCTACTACCTCAGGAGACACTGAGTATGCTATGCGTGTATACCATACTACGACTGTGCCATCAAGAAGGGAGAGAGAGCAACGCAACAGTTGAAAACTAACTTCTCCAGCCTCGAAGTCCTGAAGTCCAAAAGGGAAGGAAGGAGATCACCATCGTGGCAGCAACTGACCGCAGCCAACGTGGTACCAATAAAAGCCACCGAGATCGACCAAACTCAAAACAAAACTCCAACGGAAAGAAACCGAAGAATCGAAAGTTTCCACTCTACAAGCTGTTCCTGAGCTACCAATGGATAAAACATTACCTAAAGTACTGTAAAAACCTACTTCTAATGATAGAAAATGGGTACTTACCCCACAAATCCAAAACGTGCCTTTCCACATCAGCGGACTCAGACCAACTGAAGATTGTGCAGTAAGAAGTCCTCTCCGATGTTCGGGGTGTGACAAGCAGAACCTACAGAACTCAACGAACACCAAAATCGTGAACTACCGCTAACTGACCAGAAAGGATTGGTAAGCATAGTCCCTGCCTGCCCTGGAGTCTAACCTAGCTAGGCTTAGGTACTAGGAGGTGGGAGGTGTAATTTTTACTGTAACCATCTTTGAATGGACATTCTGAAATGGGAGGGAGAACAGCCAGTTGTCGTGGTGCACATTGGTACCAACGACATAGGTAAAAAAAGGGATGAGGTCCTACGAAACGAATTTAAGGAGCTAGGAGCTAAATTAAAAAGTAGGACCTCAAAAGTAGTAATCTCGGGATTGCTACCAGTGCCACGTGCTAGTCAGAGTAGGAACCGCAGGATAGCGCAGATGAATACGTGGCTTGAGCAGTGGTGCAGCAGGGAGGGATTCAAATTCCTGGGGCATTAGAACCGGTTCTGGGGGAGGTGGGACCAGTACAAACCGGATGGTCTGCACCTGGGCAGGACCGGAACCAATGTCCTAGGGGGAGTGTTTGCTAGTGCTGTTGGAGAGGAGTTAAACTAATATGGCAGGGGGATGGGAACCAATGCAAGGAGACAGAGGGAGACAAAAAGGAGGCAAAAGCAAAAGACAGAAAGGAGATGAGGAAAAGTGGAGGGCAGAGAAACCCAAGGCAAAGAACAAAAAGGGCCACTGTACAGCAAAATTCTAAAAGGACAAAGGGTGTTAAAAAAACAAGCCTGAAGGCTTTGTGTCTTAATGCAAGGAGTATCCGCAATAAGTTGGATGAATTAACTGTGCAAATAGACGTTCACAAATATGATGTGATTGGGATTACGGAGACGTGGCTCCAGGATGTTCAGGGCTGGGAACTCAACATCCAGGGGTATTCAACATTCAGGAAGGATAGAATAAAAGGAAAAGGAGGTGGGGTAGCATTGCTGGTTAAAGAGGAGATTAATGCAATAGTTAGGAAAGACATTAGCTTGGATGATGTGGAATCTATATGGATAGAGCTGCAGAACACCAAAGGGCAAAAAACGTTAGTGGGAGTTGTGTACAGACCTCCAAACAGTAGTAGTGATGTTGGGGAGGGCATCAAACAGGAAATTAGGGGTGTGTGCAATAAAGGTGTAGCAGTTATAATAGTTGACTTTAATATGCACATAGATTGGGCGAGCCAAACTGGAAGCAATACGGTGGAGGAGGATTTCCTGGAGTGCATAAGGGATGGTTTTCTAGACCAATATGTCGAGGAACCAACTAGGGGAGAGGCCATCTTAGACTGGGTGTTGTGTAATGAGAGAGGATTAATTAGCAATCTCATTGTGCGAGGCCCCTTGGGGAAGAGTGACCATAATATGGTGGAATTCTGCATTAGGATGGAGAATGAAACAGTTAATTCAGAGACCATGGTCCAGAACTTAAAGAAGGGTAACTTTGAAGGTATGAGGCGTGAATTGGCTAGGATAGATTGGCGAATGATACTTAAGGGGTTGACTGTGGATGGGCAATGGCAGACATTTAGAGACCGCATGGATGAACTACAACAATTGTACATTCCTGTCTGGCGTAAAAATAAAAAAGGGAAGGTGGCTCAACCGTGGCTATCTAGGGAAATCAGGGATAGTATTAAAGCCAAGGAAGTGGCATACAAATTGGCCAGAAATAACAGTGAACCCGGGGACTGGGAGAAATTTAGAACTCAGCAGAGGAGGACAAAGGGTTTGATTAGGGCAGGGAAAATTGAGTACGAGAAGAAACTTGCAGGGAACATTAAGGCGGATTGCAAAAGTTTCTATCGGTATGTAAAGAGAAAAGGTTAGTAAAGACAAACGTAGGTCCCCTGCAGTCAGAATCAGGGGAAGTCGGAACGGGGAACAAAGAAATGGCGGACCAATTGAACAAGTACTTTGGTTCGGTATTCACTAACGAGGACACAAACAACCTTCCGGATATAAAAGGGATCAGAGGGTCTAGTAAGAAGGAGGAACTGAGGGAAATCTTTATTAGTCGGGAAATTGTGTTGGGGAAATTGATGGGATTGAAGGCCGATAAATCCCCAGGGCCTGATGGACTGCATCCCAGAGTACTTAAGGAGGTGGCCTTGGAAATAACGGATGCATTGACAGTCATTTTCCAACATTCCATTGACTCTGGATCAGTTCCTATCGAGTGGAGGGTAGCCAATGTAACCCCACTTTTTAAAAAAGGAGGGAGAGAGAAAACGGAATTATAGACCGGTCAGCCTGACCTCAGTAGTGGGTAAAATGATGGAATCAATTATTAAGGATGTCATAGCAGCGCATTTGGAAAATGGTGACATGATAGGTCCAAGTCAGCATGGATTTGTGAAAGGGAAATCATGCTTGACAAATCTTCTGGAATTTTTTGAGGATGTTTCCAGTAAAGTGGACAAAGGAGAACCAGTTGATGTGGTATATTTGGATTTTCAGAAGGCTTTCGACAAGGTCCCACACAAGAGATTAATGTGCAAAGTTAAAGCACATGGGATTGGGGGTAGTGTGCTGACATGGATTGAGAACTGGTTGTCAGACAGGAAGCAAAGAGTAGGAGTAAATGGGTATTTTTCAGAATGGCAGGCAGTGACTAGTGGGGTACCGCAAGGTTCTGTGCTGGGGCCCCAGCTGTTTACATTATACATTAATGATTTAGACGAGGGGATTAAATGTAGTATCTCCAAATTTGCGGATGACACTAAGTTGGGTGGCAGTGTGAGCTGCGAGGAGGATGCTATGAGGCTGCAGAGTGACTTGGATAGGTTAGGTGAGTGGGCAAATGCATGGCAGATGAAGTATAATGTGGATAAATGTGAGGTTATCCATTTTGGTGGTAAAAACAGAGAGACAGACTATTATCTGAATGGTGACAGATTAGGAAAAGGGAAGGTGCAACGAGACCTGGGTGTCATGGTACATCAGTCATTGAAGGTTAGCATGCAGGTACAGCAGGCGGTTAAGAAAGCAAATGGCATGTTGGCCTTCATAGCGAGGGGATTTGAGTACAGGGGCAGGGAGGTGTTGCTACAGTTGTACAGGGCCTTGGTGAGGCCACACCTGGAGTATTGTGTACAGTTTTGGTCTCCTAACTTGAGGAAGGACATTCTTGCTATTGAGGTAGTGCAGCGAAGATTCACCAGACTGATTCCCGGGATGGTGGGACTGACCTATCAAGAAAGACTGGATCAACTGGGCTTGTATTCACTGGAGTTCAGAAGAATGAGAGGGGACCTCATAGAAACGTTTAAAATTCTGACGGGTTTAGACAGGTTAGATGCAGGAAGAATGTTCCCAATGTTGGGGAAGTCCAGAACCAGGGGTCACAGTCTGAGGATAAGGGGTAAGCCATTTAGGACCGAGATGAGGAGAAACTTCTTCACCCAGAGAGTGGTGAACCTGTGGAATTCTCGACCACAGAAAGTAGTTGAGGCCAATTCACTAAATATATTCAAAAGGGAGTTAGATGAAGTCCTTACTACTTGGGGGATCAAGGGGTATGGCGAGAAAGCAGGAAGGGGGTACTGAAGTTTCATGTTCAGCCATGAACTCATTGAATGGCGGTGCAGGCTAGAAGGGCTGAATGGCCGGCTCCTGCACCTATTTTCTATGTTTCTATGTTTCTATGAATGTGTAATATATTGTTCTTTATTACAGTGATTATAAGGCTGACCTTGTACTTTCTTGTCTGTAATAAAGTCAAAGTTCTTTGCACCAAACCAGTTGTACTTTGCATTTTGTCACATTCCCCAAATAAACCCAGAGTGTAGAACCCAAGGGAGTGGGAGCCATTCGAACCACTCAAGTCGGTCAGAGGTGAACCTGAAGCCCGGGACCACCCCTTACAAAATGGCGACCGCGGCAGGACTCTGGTACAAGGGCTGTGATGCGGAGCGTGCTGGTTTGGGGGAAAGAACCAAGATGGAAGAGAGGATTTCCTCCTATGTGTACAAGAAAGTGAATGTCACTAAGGAATGGGTGCTTGGTCTGTTGTGCGCTGAGCGTCCAGTCGACGCTGCAGCCCAGTGGACAGCAAGCAAGGATCACAAAGAATCAGTAGAGAAGGCAATCTGATTGGTCTGTCTGCAGCGACAGGTCCAACTCCTGGATAAAACCAATGAGACACTACAGGCAGAGTTATGGGAATGTGCAGAGAACTATCAGGAAAGGGCTATTGCAGAAGAACTCCGTAAGCTAAAACAGGAAAAGACCCAGCTAATGGAAAGGTTTAAGAACAGTCAGGACTATTTTCAATTTCAGGTTACCGAGGCCAAAAGTAATGAAAAGTCACTGAGGGAGGAAAGCACTCGCCTCACCCTACAAGTAAAAGAGCTCCAGGAAAATTTAAAAGATGTGCAAGCAGCGTATAAAGTAGCTAGCACTAATGGGTTTGAATCGGGAGACCACGGTCCCTGCCAGCAGCAAATCAAGAGTTTAACCCTTGCTCTGTCCAAGGCAAAAGGCATGGTATGTTTAATAAGCCCGGGTACGCCCCAGGTAAACCTGGAAGAGAAGGAAGAAACGACCTGGCCACTACCTGTAGCACCGGTGACTACACCGGTGAAGCAGCAGGAGGGGCGAACGAGTTGCAGGGTGAACAGGGATAGTGAACCACCAGCACCTGTGGCACCGAGTTTCAGCTCGGTCTGGCAGCAGGGAGGAGAGGGAGGCGAGCCAGAACAGGGAGAGCCAGAACCAGGGCCAATGTGCCTGGTCCGGCAACAGAGGTTTGGCCCGCCCACCCTTGCCGGGGGTCCAGGACCCTGGAAAGTCAGTTTGTGGTCCCCCACACTCCCCACCAGCTTAGGGCTATGATAAGCCACCTGGGAAAGCTCACTCCAAAGGGAGACCCCTCAGTTCACTTTGTGGAGGTGGAACAGGCAGGGGATATTAATGGGTGCGATGAGGCCGAGATGGCAAAGATGCTTCTCCTATCTCTCGACAGCAAACTGTACCAGTCCCTCTCTACTGAGAGCAAAAGAGGACAGAAAACACTTGCTGCCATCCAGAAAGACATTTTAGAAGCTCTGGGCTGCATGAAGTGAGTCCCTTCTCCAGAGTAAATGGTGCAGCTCACAGGGGAAACCCCACAGGCTTTCGCAGACCGACTGTGGGCTGTGGAGGGGACCTCAACTGAAATCACTTAAACCCGGACGAGTTAGCCCACTGGCTCCGAAGCCTAGTATCTAACAGTTTACCCAGAATAAGAACCAAGGCTGAGGCCTGGTTCGACCCCAGAGACCCCCAAGCCACAGAATAGAGAGTGCTTAGGCAGCTGACCCTAGCTTACAGAAACAGCAGAGGGACAGAAGAGCCCCCACAAAAGGGAAGGGTTCACGAAATCTGATCTAACCAAGACAAGAGGGAATGGCACCACAAGGGGGCAACCCCTCCGATACAAAACGTACCTGCTTTGGGTGTGGAAAGAGTGGGCACTGGAGAAAGGATTGAAGAAATCCTTGGCAGAATAGCGCAGGAAAGAATTCTCCAGCCCCTGCCCAAAAGACCGGGACAGATAAGCCAGTCCCTCCCCACTCGTTTGAGACCTTTTTAACTGCGCTCCGAGCCATGTTAGATGGCCCTGGAAAGGTAAGCCACCGCCACTGGTACCGAAATCCCATCTGCCCCCTCCCAACCAAAACCGTGACTAGGACAGGCACAGCCTGTCCACCTGTGTGCCCTCGAGTATGATACGTGTGTTGATTTCTGGATTCTTTTCCCTCAATCTGGTTCAGTGAAATCACTGAGTCGAATACCGATTGTGCTTTAAACAGAGCAAGCTTTTATTTAAAAAGCAAATCCCGATCGGGGACCTTATCAGACAGAAGGAATGCAACTCTGATAGAACGCACTCACTTCCTACGGACAAAGTGACGTTACATTGTAAAGGGACGACGGTTATACATTTTCGGCAAAAGATAACAAGATAGGGCTAGAGTGACATCCTAGTTCAGCCTATCCCTTTTGATCCCTCTTTCCCTTTGTCCACTCATAAGCCGACCTAAGTATGGTCTGATTTTAAACAAAGGCCTTCTGTTAATGTTTCAGGTTAATAACATGATTTAATAAGACCTTGAGGTTTTTCTGCAAGCTGTGGGTTTTGTTTCAATATGTGTTAGTGTTGTAACATTTTGCAGTCTCGAGTTTGAGATGTCATGGCTATTCCTCCATGAATTCTTTGTTAGCTTATACTGTCCATATATAATTCCCACGTTCTCAACTTCTCGACTTTATACATTTTTAAACATTCACATTCCCCCCTTTTATCATTCCATGATAACACTTAGGATCATTCTAGGAGTATTGCATTCATCCGTTCACACTCTATTTCCTGAATCATATTGTTGTTAGTGTCGATTAGTTCTTTAGTTCGTTGGATCATAACTCGGGAGCCCTTGACCACAAGCGGGTTTGCTAACCTTGCCATCATTACTTTACAACAAAGGTTAAGGCAACCAACAATCAAACAACAGGTAATTATTACTACGATGAGAATAATTGCCCCATGCATTAGATAGGATCCCCAGGATCCACCCGATAGCCAATCAAACCAGTTAGATCTTCCTGCTGGCGTGGATAACTTCTTCACCTTCCTTCTTATGTGATCAAAGAGATTGGTTATGTTTTCTGAACTATCGGGAATGTAAGTGAAACATTCAGATCCTATCAGGGCACACGTTCCCCCTTTCTCAGCTAACAGGTAATCGAGGGCCATTCGGTTTTGTAATGCTACGGTCCTTATTGCTACCATTTCAGCTGTGATGCCCTCCAGAGCTTCAGCAGTATTGTTAGCTATCTGTTCCAATATCGTCTCCAGGTTCTGTACTTCATCCATGAGACGTCCTATCCTGATTGGGAACATCATGACCCCAAAGAACTTGTCGGCGGGGGTGATGGCTCGCTTGTATCGGTTGGAGGCATGTGCTTCCACCAGGGTACGTACAAATGGCACCACATATCCCAGATAACAGGACCCTGTCCATCGCCTAGGCAACCAAGGATATGCCTTATGACCGCACACGAAATACGTGCCGTTAAAAGCTGCTTTCTGATATATTGCTTCCGGGTCCCAGGACTGGGCCCACAAACCTCCACCTGTTTTATTCGGAAGGTGAGAGAGGATGGTGACTCGTGCACCTGTGGTGATGTTGAGATTGTGTGGGCATTTGCTGTACCCTATGATATGTCCCTTGTTACTGGTGTCATTTCGAGTTCGACATATGTCCCCGGTTGGCCTCCCAATCCCCGAGGTATTGGTCAGAGCTAAGAATGGGGGTTCCTTTCCACAGTCGTAGGTTGGTTGGTACCATCCCTGGGACATCTGACTAATGGGGTCTCCAGCACTCTCCCACTTGGTGACCTCCCCGTGGTCGTTCATGTGGTAACGGTATAATACGCCTCCTGATCTCTGTGATCCCTCTTTTGACCCGCCTTTCCTCTCTCGTATTTGCATTGGCCCCCCTCCACTCATGCTAGTCTGGCTCAGAAGCCACTTGACAGTCTCAGTTAGGGTCAGTGGAACGGGGCGTAAAGGAATACCCCCTTTGGAATGTATAGGGATATGTGAGCACACCCAGCATCAAGAAAAGTTCCCATATTGCGCATAAACATAAGACATGTACAAAAAGGTGTTTACATGGAGCTCTCTTCTCTGTCTCCCCTCCCATGCGCCGAAACTGTCA
Source organism: Pristiophorus japonicus (assembly GCF_044704955.1). NCBI lineage: Eukaryota > Metazoa > Chordata > Chondrichthyes > Pristiophoridae > Pristiophorus > Pristiophorus japonicus. The sequence continues at coordinate 330,765 of NW_027253510.1, forward strand.
TATTATACAGACTGTGGCATACAGACACAGTTTCATCTTATGGCTCAGGATTCAGATAAATAGTCCAATTATTTTGCTGATTAAAAGAGTTCGGTTCTCCCGTCTCTCTTCTTAGGTCACCGTCGGTGTAGCTGGCTGTCTATCACTACTGGTAAAAGTTCAAACTGGTCCACGTTACAATTAGGATGTCAACGGCCTTGTTCAGCTATGGAGAAGAGGAAATCTGGAACAGAAACAGGAGTTAGAATAACCAGTAAAATAGGTTTGTTAGAGGGTGGTGAGCTTGCAGTGGTGCAGGTGAACCCAGGCACTTCTCCCCTCAACCTTGGCTGCAGTGGGGGTAGTGAATAACACCTGAAAAGGCCCCTCCCATTGTGGCTCCAATCCCTTCCGAATCCACCTCTTAATCAGGACATACTTCCCAGGTACCATGAGGGACGATTTGGGTAAAACTGGGAGGTCGAGGTGAGCCTCTCGAACCTGGTTGTGAGCTAGCCGCAGAGCCTGAGTCAGAGAAAGAACATAGGTTGTCATCAGTCGAGCTGAGATACCATATCTAGGAACAATTTCCCTCATTAACACCTTAACAACAGTTTGAGCCTTATTGTCCAGGGTAGGGTAGGCTTCAATCCACCTGCTAAACACATCTACTATTACTAACACATATTTGTAACACTGAACTTTTTGCAACTCAATGTAGTCCAACTGAAATGTCTCAAAGGGACCTTCGGGTAGGGGCATTTTACCCCAATCACAGGGGACTCCCTTCCCTGGATTATGTTGCTGGCAAACCAGGCAACGACTACTGATGTTCTGGGCGAGCGCCTGCAGTCTAGGATGCCACCAAGTAGCCAAAAGTGTGTCACTCGTGGTCCTTGCTCCACAATGAGTAGCAAAAATGCATACATTCAATAACCCATAGAGCCAACTCGTCAGACATGCAAGTCTGTTCCGCGGGAGTGGTCCAGAGTTTAGAAACATTGTCATAAGTACATCCATAATTTTTCCACAACAGTTTTTCTTTTTCAGGAGCGTCCTCCTGTGCTTTAATAACATCTTGGATGGTTGGCATTGGTTTTTCCGAGGCTAACTTATCCTTCGCAGGATTTTTTAGTCTGACTCATCATTTTGGGCACTACCACCTGTTGGTCACGAGAGGCCTGTTTAGCCTCTTTGTCAGCACAACGATTCCCTATATCAACCGGGGATTTTCCGGTGGTGTGGGCGGTACATTTGACAATGGCAATGTGCTTGGGGAGCATGAGGGCTTGCAACAAATCAGATACTAGTTGCTTATGGGATATCTCATTCCCCTGTGAGGTTAGGAATCCCCTATTTTTCCATAATTGTCCGAAATCATGGGCCACCCCAAAGGCATACCGAGAGTCGGTATAGATATTGACTTTGAGGTCTTTGGCCAAGATACAGGCTCGGGTGAGGGCGAATAGTTCAGCTTGTTGGGCAGAATTGGCGGTTTCAAAGGCGGCAGATTCCAAGACCTGATTCTCCTGGTTTACTATGGCGTATCCTGAGATTCGTGTATTTTCTGGATTAATAGAAGAACTTCCGTCAACATACATAATACAGTCTGGATCTTCCATTGGTACATCAACTAAATCTTCCTTGACTGATGTGGTCTCTTGAATTAAAGATAAACAATCATGACTGGGTTCTTCCTCATCTTGGGGCGGCTCAGTAAGAAAACAGGCCGGATTAATTGCAGTACAGTGCCGAAAGGTCAGCTTGGGTTGTTTAGTAGGTAGATCTCAGATCTGCTTTGCCTGGCCATGGTAAGGTGTTGAGTCTGCAGCTGGCCCAGGAGGGCAGCTACGGAGTGAGAGGTGTTAAGACAACGGTAGCACAGTCTTTCAGGATTGTACAATACAGTTGAAAGGTCATAGAGGGGCCAGACCAAAGCCGGAGCTTGCAGCAGGGCTGTCTTTAGTTCCTTAAAGGCTTGGACGTCTGCGGTTTCTATTTCAAAGCTGCCTTCCTTATTTGTATATGGGGTGAGGTGCTTAGTCATCAGGGCAACATTAGGGATCCAGGATCTGCAGTAATTGATCATCCCCAACCACTGGCGCATTTGTTTAGCCGTGCTCGGGACTGGAAACTGGCAAATTGGTTCGACTCGGCTAGCCTCCAGAGCTCGGTGGATACTCGGTATTGCCTGTGATTTCAGAGGGTACTGTCGGATAGAGGGCCAGTCCACATTGCCCTGCACTGGGATCTCAATCGGATCAATGGGAGTATAACCCACTTGGGAGGGGTCCTCTTCCCACACATGAGGATCCACATAGTCAGGTATGTCAGAGCCAGTATGATGCTGCAGAGTCGTTAAGACCTTCTCGGGGTCCCCGTGGAATTGGACTGTTCGGCCATGTTTTACAATTTGCACATCCCGGCTGGTATGGTCAGCCTCGTCTATAGCCTAGCGCACCATAACTCCCAAATCTTTCGCGTGGTGGGGAGGTAATACTTCACGAGTAATATGTGGTGCCACAGTTGGGGGCTGTCCATTTCCACAAAATCTGCCTTCCCTTCCGGTCCAGTCACTCTAGCCCTTAATAGAATTTCCTTCACTTCCCCTTCGTGATCCTGATAAAAGTTCTGCAGGTCCTGATTCTTTCCACTGGGATCGTATGCTAGGGTCACGTGATAGGGTGCCTGCGGCAGGTCCAGAGACCACCACTGAGGGGTTCTAGTGGTATAATACTGCCGCTTAAGGGTTCCTTGTTTTACCATAATCCCATCATCTCCACACTCCAAATGCAACTGGAATTTGCAGAGGAGGTCTCTAGCCATCAAGTTACAGTCCAGATTGGTTGTGATAACAAATCGATGTTCCACCGATTCTTCCTGGTAACCCATTTTAACCGGTTCTGACACCGGGAATGTAGAGACTTGTCCCAGGAATCCTGACAGTCCCTGTGTTTCAGTGAAGGCGGGGAGTTTAAGCTTTGATTGTACAGAAGAAATGAAGGCTCCCGTATCTATCAAGAAGGGTTGCCACTCATTCCGAATTTTTAACAATATCATCGGTTCGTCATCCGGGGAGGGTCCCTGCACAACCAAGCTACATAGTCAATACGAATAATCGGGGGACGGTTGGCCAAAGGGGTTGTTCTGGGAGAAGTTAGTGTAAGATCCCCGTCCTCTTCCCCCCTTGCCCCACTCCTCTTCCTCCTCTTCCTTTTTCGTGCTGACGGGAGGGACAATTTCTATTCCAATGTCCTCTTGCCCACAAATAAAGCATCCATCTCGTCTTTCCAAGCCCAACCTCTTTCCATACCAGGCCGGGGACAGTAGGGCGGTCCGTAATTAGCAGGGCCCGGGCCATTTGGGTGTTTGATATAACCGTATCCCTGTTTATCCACCAACCCTGCACGCAACACTGCGGTTCCATCTGGTATCCCCTTAGGTCGGGTTTTGGTCCTTCCACCCGAGGCGGCTCTTCCTTTCTAGTCACGTATTCAGTCTTGACCCGGGTTGGGGGCGCACCTCCCCCCTCTCCTTTCTTTTCTTGCCAATAATATTTAACCGCCCTTTCCATCTGGGCTTTACTGTTATCTGCCCAATTCATATTATTTGTCCGGATAGCGTGAGCAACCGAATAGGGCAGGCACTGAAGTAGGATAGCGCAGAATTGAGGAGAATCCTCTCCTGCCCTGAAGGCATTATCTCCTGATTGACTTCCGTATATTTCAATAAATCTTTCCATGAATTCATCGGCAGTTTCTTCTCGTTTGGGTTTAGTTTCTAATACTGCGGCCATACTGATGGGCTTCTGAAGGGTCGTGGTGAGAGCATTAGTGTTTAGGCGATCCTGGACATCGTTAGGGTGAGCAACCAACAATGCATCATGAGTAGCACATCCTAGGTGAGTTAGAAATCGGGCTTGCTCAGTTGGGCTCAGGGTTGGCTTTACCAGAGCCCACAGGTCCCTTGATTCTGCGTTATATCCATGCATGTCGAGGTCACTCCGTGAAATCGGAGGTCAGGGTTAAGTTGGGTTTGTGGATCCCTTTCAGCTTATTTATCTTAGCCTTTTAACTCTTCAATTTGTTTTGTTTGAGTATCTATTTCTTCATTGTATCAGGCAAGTATTATTACATAAGCTAGTTCTGTTTTTATTTTTATTCTGACTATCGCACCATTCCTCTGTTAGGTGAGTCTTTTTTCTATTAAGAAATCCAAATTGATAATGTTCAGTGTGAAACGGCTGTCAATGGAAAGGGTTAACTCCTTTACAGGTTTGTAAGAAGACCTGATGTCATTACGTGACTTCGCGTAACCATCTGAAAAAAAAATCTTTTCATCAGGAAAGGCAGCATTTGATTAAACGCCAATATTTTTTAACTTCTTATTCAAGTACTCGCCAAAGATATTTTTTTAATTGATTTAAAACGAGACCACACATTTTTAATAGCTATTTGTTTACTGAAATTCAATTTCGTCATCAGCCTCAGTGAATGCAAAGCCAACCATTTTAACTACGTAGTCTATCGATACCTTTCTCAGAGGTCCCAGTGGAACTCTGAGTACATTTCTCGTGCATGCACTCTTTCTTTAAGATGTCTACGGTTTTTAATATGTCCTCCTTCTGTCAATGAAAGCCCTAATTTAATGGAGTTTTTCTGCCAACTCGACAGGAGTGATGCATTTTTTTTTAGACTGCAATAGAACTTTTCTCATAATTTAAAATCTCAGAACATTTTTTTTTCAGCACCTATTTAGTACATTACGTCTTTTTTTTCATCTTTTCCACAACTAGAGGGAAGTCTGGCACGTAGGCTGTGGACTGCTTTTCGTTATCTCAATTGTTCCAGCCTCAAGGTCGTGTTATACTATTTCTTCTAAACTGCAGATTTAATATCATATATTTTTTTTGAATCCTTTTGAATCCATCTCAGTTGTTTTGCTGTGCCTTCTCTGAATATCTCAAAATCCCGATTCAAACTTTGTAATGTAATCAATCATTGCATGTTTTCTTTCGACAAGTAAGTGAGCATGTCAAATCCTTTTTTAACCACCGGGACCATGTATTTTTTTCTTTTTTTACTCAACAAACCTATCCTTTGTGCATTTCCTGGCTCCGTAACTTATCATCCGAATATACGTAATTCAATAAGGCTCACACTCTTAAACTTCCCACATACAGGACAACACTACGAAGGGTTAAAAAAACTTTCATTTTGTTTGAAAAAGTGGGTGGAGCTAAAACAAACCACAACTCCCCGGCTTTCTTTTCCACAGTAAAAATCACATAAGCATTTCTCATTTAAAACAGACGTTCACAAGAGTCTCTCTTCTTTCCTATTAATTGTTTTGGCCGGCTCTATTTTTGGATCCATGACCTTTCAGGGAATTTGTAGTTTTATCTAAATTACCCATCCTGGTCACCGCACGTTGGATCAGGGTCCTAATTAGTCCTGATTGTCTCCACGTCGCCCCGTGGTGGTTTCAGTTATCTTACCCAGAGTCTAGGCGGACCAAGTGATGTACAAGATCGACGCCGTACCTGGCGTAGGTACAATTTAAAATTTACACAGTCCCGCGCAGTCCCGCGGCTTAATTTTACGTAATTCCCTAACCTCCGCGTTTCCCTACGCGGTTCGCGCGATTCTCTCTCTCTCTCCGCGTTGCCGCGCGGTTTTACTTGGGCCTCGAACCCACACAGACACTGGGCCTCGAACCCAGGCAAGCTCTGGGCCTCGAACCCAGGCAGACTTACCTATTCTAACCTATCTTTCCAAGTCGCCGCTTGGTTTGCGTCACCGCGCAATTTCCCTAACTCTATCCCTATTCTAAGTTTGAAAGGTATTCACCAGATTGTCCTGGATCTCGTTCAGACACTACCTGAGAACCAGCGAGTGGCTAAACTTTCCTCAGACTTTTGAAACCGGGGGAAACTGGAGCAGTATTGAAAGTATACTTACTCCAGTGGCCACTTTCCCCTCGTCTCGTCCAAGGCTAGTCTGGCTCTTAATTCGCAAGTTTTCGGCAGTCGTCCGTTGAGATCCCACTTCTGACACCAAATGTTGATTTCTGGATTCTTTTCCCTCAATCTGGTTCAGTGAAATCACTGAGTCGAATACCGATTGTGCTTTAAACAAGGCAAGCTTTTATTTAAAAAGCAAATCCCGATTGGGGACCTTATCAGACAGAAGGAATGCAACTCTGATAGATCGCACTCACGTCCTACGGACAAAGTGACGTTACATTGTAAAGGGACGAAGGTTATACATTTTCGGTAAAAGATAACAAGATAGGGCTAGAGTGACATCCTAGTTCAGCCTATCCCTTTTGATCCCTCTTTCCCTTTGTCCACTCATAAGCCGACCTAAGTATGGTCTGATTTTAAACAAAGACCTTCTGTTAATGTTTCAGGTTAATAACATGATTTAATAAGACCTTGAGGTTTTTCTGCAAGCTGTGGGTTTTGTTTCAATATGTGTTAGTGTTGTAACATTTTGCAGTCTCGAGTCTGAGATGTCATGAATCCTTTGTTAGCTTATACTGTCCATATATAATTCCCACGTTCTCAACTTCTCGACTTAAATGTCTGTATACATTTAATATCCATGTTCAGTATGCATTCTCACCACCACTCTGCTCATGTTGATTTGTGCAGTGAGAATCACCGAGGTGCTGGTATCTGCACTGGTGCCTGCAATGCATGTATCCTGTGATGGTACATCCTCCGCAGGTATAAAGTCCTCGAGGAATCTTCATCCTCCCTGGGCAGTGGCTCGGGTTCTTCATGTGATGGCACTGGGGCGAGAAGGAAGAGATAATATTTGGAGATGGTACTTTGTAATTGTTGATATGCCCATGAAGCACTTGATCAGGTGATGATGTTGTGAAGCCCACTGTGGGTGATGTTGCTTTGTGGGAGGTGCAGGTATGAAAGATTAAAGCAGTCGCCCTGCTCCACCAACCTCTCCATCTCCAATGCTCACAGTGCTTGAGATGCCACGGATCACCAGCGCCTCCTCTTAACAATTTCCTGCAGCCCTCCTCTGGTCCTGGCCCTTTCCCTGGCATTCTGCGCTCTCTTCATCCTGCAGCCCTGTGAGTGGCATCCGATGGATGCACTGCATATGGTGAAGGTGAGAATCAGGTAGATGCATAAGGAGTGGGAATGGCATGCCTTTGAGGAACATGGTCACGGTGCCACCTCAGGATGTGTAATGAGAGTGGGTGGAGGTGATTGAGGTCAGATGAGATGAGAATTGCGGTTACTGACAGTGGTGGAGTGAGGAAGAGGGTGATGAGCTTGTGAAGGGAGTGAGGATGAGAGGAGGTGTGCGAGGGTGCATTGGAGGATTCGGGTGCAGATAGCCATCGACTGACCTTCCCTGACCTAGTCAAGTCATTGAACCGTTAACAGCACTGAATCCACAACCTCCTGGTCACACTCCTGCTCCTGACTTCTGTCGCCTCTACTCACACCTTGAGCTGTGACAGCAGCTTTCCTTTTCCTGCCGGTGGGAACTAGCCCGTCCCTCCTGGCTCTGACAGCGCCCAGCAGAACATCAGGGGAAGCTTCTGTGAAATGGGGGCATAGCGGCAACCTTCCCACTTTCCGCAGCCTCTCACAGCTCCTCTTCTTCAGTCCTCTGTGTAGAAAGCGCGAACCTCTTCCTCCATTTCCGTGCTGAGCTGAACCTTGGAATTGGCGCCGGGAAATTGCATCACGCGGGTCTGCGTCACTTCCACCGATGCACAGAGAAGATGATGAACCTGGGAGCTATATTCAAATGAGGCCCGGCAGTTAAAATCAGCCAGATTTCCTGGTCTGGCGATGCTGCGGGACAGTCGCTCGTTATATCCCAGATACAAGCGTACTATGCTTCAACAAAGGGGACTACAGTGGGATGAGGGCAGAGTTGGCTAAAGTAGACTGGAAACACAGACTAAACGGTGGCACAATTGAGGAACAGTGGAGGACTTTTAAGGAGCTCTTTCATAGTGCGCAACAAAAATATATTCCAGTGAAAAAGAAGGGCGGTAAGAGAAGGGATAACAAGCCATGGATAACCGAAGAAATAAAGGAGAGTATCAAATCAAAGACCAATGCGTATAAGGTGGCCAAGGTTAGTGGGAAACTAGAAGATTGGGAAAATTTTTAACAACAGCAAAGCATGACTAAAAAACAATAAAGAAAGGAAAGATAGATTACGAAGGTAAACTTGTGCAAAACATAAAAACAGACAGTAAAAGCTTTTACAGATATATAAAACGGAAAAGAGTGACTAATGTAAATGTTGGTCCCTTAGAAGATGAGAAGGGGGATTTAATAATGGGAAATGTGGAAATGGCTGAGACCTTAAACAATTATTTTGCTTCGGTCTTCACAGTGGAAGACACAAAAACCATGCCAAAAATTGCTGGTCACAGGAATGTGGGAAGGGAGGACCTTGAGACAATCACGATCACTAGGGGGGTAGTGCTGGACAGGCTAATGGGACTCAAGGTAGACAAGTCCCCTGGTCCTGATGAAATGCATCCCAGGGTATTAAAAGAGATGGCGGAATTATAGCAGATGCATTCGTTATAATCTACCAAAATTCTCTGGACTCTGGGGAGGTACCAGCGGATTGGAAAGCAGCTAATGTAACGCCTCTGTTTAAAAAAGGGGGCAGACAAAAGGCAGGTAACTATAGGCCGGTTAGTTTAACATCTGTAGTGGGGAAAATGCTTGAAACTATCATTAAGGAAGAAATAGCGGGACATCTAGATAGGAATAGTGCAATCAAGCAGACACAACATGGATTCATGAAGGGGAAATCATGTTTAACTAATTTACTGGAATTCTTTGAGGATATAACGAGCATGTTGGATAGAGGTGTACCGATGGATGTGGTGTATTTAGATTTCCAAAAGGCATTCGATAAGGTGCCACACAAAAGGTTACTGCAGAAGATAGAGGAATGCAGAGTCAGAGGAAATGTATTAGCATGGATATAGAATTGGCTGGCTAACACATAGCAGAGAGTCGGGATAAATGGGTCCTTTTGGGGTTGGAAATCGGTGGTTAGTGGTGTGCCACAGGGATCGGTGCTGGGACCACAACTGTTTACAATATACATAGATGACCTGGAAGAGGGGACAGAGTGTAGTGTAACAAAATTTGCAGATGACACAAAGATTAGTGGGAAAGTGGGTTGGGTGGAGGTCACAGAGAGGCTGCAAAGAGATTTAGATAGGTTAAGAGAATGGGCTAAGGTTTGGCAGATGGAATACAATGTCGGAAAGTGTGAGGTCATCCACCTTGGGAAAAAAAAACAGTAAAAGGGAATATTATTTGAATGGGGAGAAATTACAACATGCTGAGGTGCAGAGGGACCTGGGGGTCCTTGTGCATGAATCCCAAAAAGTTAGTTTGCAGGTACAGCAGGTAATCAGGAAGGTGAATGGAATGTTGGCCTTCATTGCGAGAGGGATGGAGTACAAAATCAGGGAGGTCCTGCTGCAACTGTATAGGGTATTGGTAAGGCCACACCTGGAGTACTGCGTGCAGTTTTGGTCACTGGCTTTGGAGGGGGTACAGAGATGATTCACTTGGCTGATTCCGGAGATGAGGGAGTTACCTTATGATGATAGATTGAGTAGACTGGGTCTTTACTCCTTGGAGTTCAGAAGGATGATAGGTGATCTTATCGAAACATTTAAAATAATGAAAGGGATAGACAAGATAGAGGCAGAGAGGTTGTTTCCACTGGTGGGGGAGACTAGAACTAGGGGGCACAGCCTCAAAATACGGGGGAGCCAATTTAAAACCGAGTTGAGAAGGAATTTCTTCTCCCAGAGGGTTGTGAATCTGTGGAATTCTCTGCCCAAGGAAGCAGTTGAGGCTAGCTCACTGAATGTATTCAAGTCACAGATAGATAGATTTTTAACCAATAAGGGAATTAAGGGTTACGGGGAGCGGGCGGGTAAGTGGAGCTGAGTCCACGGCCAGATCAGCCATGATCTTATTGAATGGCGGAGCAGGCTCGAGGGGCTAGATGGCCTACTGCTATTCCTAATTCTGATGTTCTTATGTTCTTCTGTTCCCGCCCCACGCGCTCTGTTCCCGTCTCTGCGTTAATATCGGGGTCGGTGATTCAGGACATGACACAATCTGAAGCAATCAAATCACACCTCTTTTTAAAAATCCTTTCAGATACAACCAATCAGAACTTCATAACTACAGCACACAGGACACTAGATCCAGCAACAGAAAAGAACGGTAGGTGAACCAATCAAACCACTCAAAATACTTTTGCAAAACATGTTCCCCTGAGCCCTCTGGTTACACACAGGTAAACAACACAAGTTAAAACGTAACTGATAGAAAAATGCAGGAATATTTTAACCTCCCAATAAAATGGCCCACCCCCTGACTAAACTGCTCTGTGATGATTTTCTGCCTGGGGCTTTGTGGTCGGCCTCTAACTGGAGGAAGCTGCACTGCTCCTGGCCGAGCTCGCCCTGTCGCTCACGCGGAGCCCTGTTGATACCCACCCAACACCAGCACACCTTTTGCCCTTCAGGCCTGCCTCCAACCCAATGTTCCACCCCCTCGACCCCTCCCTGCTGTGTGTCAGCCATGGCTCAGGTCAAGTCCCTCTCCAGAGACTTGAGCACAAGAAGCTAGGCTGACACTGTTGGCCAGTACAGTGTGATGTTAAAGAGCTAAGCTCAGGATATGTTTAAAACAACGAGCTGAAATTCAGGGTCCGTATAAGGCCGGTTACCGCCGTTTTGCGACGGTCACGTGGTGAAATCGAGTGGCCGCCATGTTGCAGTCCATTGGCCACTGTCGAAATCTCGACCTCCGAAAAGAATGACTCCGACACTTACAGCTCCGGTAGAAGTTTCTTATCTTTACTTGCTCGCAAGGGGTAGGTCACACTCAGTCAAGGGCTAAGTGAACACCTCCGAAATGGTTCAGTTTAACAAGATATTTATACAGTAAAACCAAAGTTCTGGCCTCTCCCTGTGTATTGCTCTGTCTCACAGTCAGTGAATACAGATAAAGAGTTAATTACTATATCCTGATCCTGACATGGTATCCAGATATTTCCTTTTGTCAGGGTTATCAGAAAGCCAAACGGCCATTACTCCATGAGTCATAGGTAATGGGCTATTACCTGTCTTGTATTGTGTCAGGATTGTTTCAATTTCCTGGTCAGTTTATCTGTTTGCATCAAATGGATGAGGTCTCGGAAAGAGATAATGGCTAGAAGATAAGGGTGGGGTGACATGGAACTCCTGTAGTGTAGACAATAGGAGAGCACCATGGGGGGGGGTTACTTGTCTCAGCATGACTTGTCTCCTAGCTGTCTGATGGCCATCAGCCATCTAACAGCAGGTTTAGCTGTTTATGCAAGCTGACTGCTAAAATGCAGAAAGTTCTGGAAGGGCCAGGACTACATTTTAATCAAAAGGCACACAAATACCGTATGGTATCAGCTTAGATAAAAATACTTTCCACATTCCCCCATTTTGTCCTTCACAAGGACAACTTAATCCATTCTGATCTTGTACAGTCTCTCCATTTCCATTTCCACACAAGAGCCTTCAGCAGTTGTTGCTACCATAACTCTAGCCGTGGTCTCGGTAGGTAACATAGTTTCTCCCACCCTGGCACAGCAACACTTAACGATGACAAATAATAGATACAGGGCGAAGACTATCAGCAGGAATATGATTAAACCCTGTACCACAGATTTCCCCAGGGCTCCCAACCATCCCGATGTTTTCAGCTAGACTGCTGATATCTTCTGATTTATCTGGGATATACGTACAGCATTCTTCACCTATTAATGCGCATGTTCCTCCCTCCTTGGCTAGGAGATAATCTAAGGCCATACGATTTTGGAGAGCCACTGTTCGAATAGCTACCATTTCGTCATTTATCCCTTCAAAGGCTTGGGAAGTTGCGTTGGCTACTGATTCTACTAAGTTAGCCAGTTCCCGTAACTGCCATTCGGTCGATGCTATTCCATAGGGTGGCACCATTACCTTGAATATTCCGTTTAGCCACGTCAAATCCCGTTCAAATCTGTGGCTTCCATAGGCCTCCCTTAGAGTCCTTACTGATCTGATAAGGGGTACCACATATCCTAAGTAACAGGACCCTGTCCAGTTGGCTGGTAACCATGGGTAGGCTTTATGGCCACAAATAAAGTAGGTGCAATTATAGGGTGTCAGCTCCTGGTCCTTTCGCACTATCCCTACTCGAGTGGTCTCACCTTCCCACCTTTCACCTGGGGCTTTGTTATGGACCGTTGTCCAGCCAACGGTTGCTATCTTTCTCTCAGTGGGATTAGTTGTGGCTTGCCATTTAGTCATTTGGGAACACTTGCTGCGTCCCATTTCTGGTCCTTTAGTTTCATTACTCACTAGGCATATTATACCTTCAGGATTTCCTATTCTGGGAGTAATGCTTAGGAAGGGAGGCTGATGGTTATTATCATAATTGGGCTGGTACCATCCCTGGAAGGCTGTAAGTTTATACCCTGCCGACCTCCATTCGTTTCTGGCCCCTTAGTTAGTTTTGTCCTGTTTTGCACTGTCAACCATTCTACCATTTCTGATTCGTTGAAGGGGACAGATCTCAGGGGAATACCCCCCCTGGAGTGAACAGGTACATGGGAACATATCCAACAACTCGACAAGTTTCTTTCTTGAGCATACCTATGACTCAGTGCCATAAATACGTTTACGTGCCATTCCCTTCGGTGGTGGGTCTGTACCCCTGGTGTAATCAATAATGCGAAGTAAAACCCTGTCAAGCCCAGCACCATCAGTCCCCATAGTCCATACAGTTCCTTATTCAGTCTTCCTTTTTCTGTTCCTCTGATTCCTTCGTCCCTTCCTCCTGGTCGGGTGCCCGTTTGCAATGGGATGCGTGGATCCATGTTGGTCTTTCCTTTACCTTGATTGCAGTATTGGTCGCCAGCAGGACCTGGTATGGTCCTTCGAATCTTGGCTGTAGACTGCTTTTCCTTTTAAAAATCTTGATGTAAACGAATTCCCCTGGCTCCAGGTTATGACACTTCCCTTCCGCTGGCTTGACTTGGGCTTCCTTTACCTGTGAATGAAAGCTGGAAATACATTTGGTTAGTGCAATACAATAATTCAACATATTTTCCTCCATTTTGTGGATGTCCATTTGTTTAGCAGTAAATGGTGCTGTAAAAGGTAGTCGTTGGGGACGTCCCATAACTATCTCATGCGGTGACAGGCCTGTTGTTCTGTTGGTTGCAGATCGCATTACCATCAAAGCTAAGGGCAGCAGTTCTGTGCATTTCAGTCCAGTGTCATTGCATAGTTTTGCCAGCTTATTTTTAAGCATTCCATTATATCTTTCAACAAGTCCAGCTGATTGTGGATGATAACTGCAATGAAAACGTTGATTAATCTGTAAAGCTTTACACATTTCTCTTATAACAGTTCCCGTGAAATGTGACCCGTTATCACTGGAAAGCTTAGCAGGGATTCCGAAGCGCGGTACAATTTCTTTTAACAAACATTTAGCAACAGTAGTGGCATCGGCCTTTTTACATGGAAAGGCTTCAATCCATCTAGAGAACACATCTACAATAACTAATACATACTTGAATCCCATACACATAGGTAATTCAATAAAATCCATTTGTAAATGTACAAAAGGCCCGACTGGATTTGGGTGGGAGGCAGATTCTACTTTTTCCATCTTACCCAGATTCATTGTCTGACAGGTAACACAATTTTCACAGATTTGTTTTGCAATTGCCGAAATACCTGGTGCATACCAAGTTGCCAAAATATAATCTGCCAATCCCCCTTTGCCTGCATGTGTGAATGTATGAACACATCGGGCAATCCATGGAAGTAAGGATCTAGGGGCCACCACGCGGCCGTCCTGGTGAACCCATATTCCTTCTGGATTTTTATAACATTGATCCTTCGTCCAGGTCACCACCTCCTCCGTACTGGCCTGTGTCTGAAAGGCCAGCACGTCATTAATAGTGGGTGGCGGGTCTGAGCAATTATTTTTCCTTAGTGGGAACAATGACACCTGCATCCCCCCTTTCGACAGAGCTGCTGACTTAGCTGCATTATCAGCTCTGGCATTCCCAAGTGCCCCCTCATTCGACTGGCCTGTATGTGCTTGGCATTTGATAATGGCAAGTTTCAAAGGGCATTGAATGGCTCGCAGGAGATTTTCCACTTGTTCTGCATTTTTGATAGGGGTTCCTGAAGAAGTCAGGTACCCGCGAATCTTCCAAATTTGTCCATAGTCATGTGATACCCCAAAAGCATACCTGGAGTCAGTGTAGATATTAACTGTGTGTCCTTCAGCCAGAATACAGGCTCGAGTTAACGCAAACAATTCGGCTTGTTGGGCTGAAAAGGAGTCTGGAAGAGAGGCTGTTTCGACAACATTAAACTGAGTTACAATTGCATAAGCTGCTCTCAGTTGGCCCCTATCATTTCGTAAGTCTGATCCGTCAACATAGTACATTAGATCAGGGTTACACATTGGTACATCTGTTAGATTGATACGTGGTTTAGTCACTAATTCGGTTACCATTTCACATGAATGGGGTTCGCCGTCGTCATCCGTGGGGAGTAGAGTGGCTGGATTTAAGGTAGTGCATCTTTTGATGATTAGGTTCGGATTTGATAACAGTTCGACCTCGTATTTAGTGGTTCTTGCGGAGGTTAGGTGTTGGGTGGCACATTTAGTAAGTAAAATCTCGACAGAGTGTGGGATATACAAAATGGTCTGATGATTTAGAGTTATTGTCTGAGCCTGTTGCATAGCATAATAAGCTGCTGCCAACAAAGGAAGACATCCTGGTAGTCCGCGTGTTACTGGGTCTAGTTGGGTACTGAAATATGCGACCGGTCGCTGCTTGTCCCCATGTAACTGAGTCAAAACAGATTGTGCAAAACCCGACTTGTGATGCACAAATAAGTTGAGTAGCTTAGTGTAATCTGGTAATCCCAAGGCTGGTGCTGAAGTGAGGGACTGCTTAAGACTCTGGAAAGCATTCCGGGATACTTCATTCCACATCCTTTAAGCATTGTGAGAATATAGTAGATTCATTCACAGCTCATAGGTCATGGACAAACCTCCATTTGTGTGGGCTTCTGAACTGGACGAATCTGTGTGTTACACGGACTTCTCATTTATGCTTATAGTGATTCACAGATCACAGAATGTAAAGTACTTGTTTTCTAATTTTATTAAAAGGCTTCCAAACCCAAGATTTTTCCAATACACCCAAAATGTTGATCAAGGAGATCACCTGAAATATCTCAAAATCCCAATTCAACTATTGTACTGTCACTCTTTATCAAAAAAATCCTCTTACTGAGCTAGAAGCTTTTGTACCAAGATTTTACACCAAGGACAATGAGAGTGTACTCCCCCAGCCTGCACCTCGAGAGACCCACAAAGGCTTTTTTTCAAAAAAAAGGCATTACAACTTTTAACCACCGGGACCATGTCTCAACAAACCTATCCTTTGTGCATTTCCTAGCTCCGTAACCTCTCATCCGAATAAATCCACACCTGCGCTTCTAACTTAAAATGTCTTAAACTTCCCACATACAGGACAACACTATGAAGGGTTAAAAAAACTTCACTTTGTTTGAAAAAGTGGGTGGAGCTAAAACAAACAGGCAGTTCCACAACCTTTCCAAACAGGTTTCCAGACACAAGGAAAAAAAACAGAAGCACTCTCATTCAAAGACAAGACATTCACGCACTCTCATTCAAAGACAAGACATTCACAAGTCTCTCTCCATTCAATAAAGCTTTTTCTTTTGCTAGCTTCATTTTTTTTTTGAATCCATAAGTCACTATCAGGTTCTCTTTTTTTTTACATTTGATTTACTTCCTCTGTTAATTTTACATGGGCTTGAAGAATCGGAACCCAGGCCTTTTCTATTACTTTCCTTTTTTTTTCTACCTGGATCTCTGTTTATAAGACACTCCTCTAGACATGTTGTTCTCTCTAAATTAAATGAACCATCGGGTGGAAATGGCCTGTTTTCACCCTTAGTCCACTTTACCGGTTTTTGTTTCTTTGGTCAATTGAAGACTGACCACAATTCTGGAGCATGACATAGGCTGGTGTGCCTTTTGGTGGTGGGTTACTTGCTCCAGCCCCCATTCTGGATGATTTAAGATTTTTCCACAGTTTCTGATCTCACAATCCTTTCGGCCAACCGAGTTCTCTACGCCCACTTCTCCTGGCCGTTACGTGGCCTGAAAAGGCTCTTAATTCGGGCTCAGTCTGGGTGTGTGAGATATGTTGGCACGAACCAACCGTAGTTGATCAATCAGTTACTGTTTCTTTTCCTAATCAATCCTTGTGTTTTTTTTTCGAATCACAATTTTCCCTAGTGACTCTTCCCGTTTCTCTAATGGCAATGACTCTCAAAGGTATTGCACACGACAGTAATACAAGGACAACAAACAATATTGCCGCGAGTACACAAATCATAACCTCTAAACAAATTCTCAGTCTGCGTTGTACGCCACTACAGACCGAGTCCTTAACTTATCCTAATAAAAACTGATAAAACTTAAGGTTCCGTACCCAAACTCTTTGATCGATTGCGCTTTCTTTTTTTTTATAGTCTTATCACATAAGAACCCCTTCCGAATTAAAAACAATAAAAATCATATCACATAAGAACCTTCGATCGATTAGCGCTTTCTTTTTTCTCTTTTTTTTTTAATAGTCTTATCACATAAGAACCCCTTCCGAATTAAAAACAATAAAAATCTTATCACATAAGAACCTGGAACCCTTTTCGGTCGACTAGCGCTCCCTTACCTACTGAAACCTTCCCCGGGCTGTCTCGAGATTTTTTCCAGAACCTGTTCTCTTCTGCTGGCGAGCTGAGAAAGAAATGGTTATAAAAAATACCTTTAGCTTTTAAATGCCGAGTCTTGTAGATGCAGTACCTCCGCTGTGGACAACAGATTACATATGCGATTCAACAGTGAAGAAACCTCTTGTGAGCAAAGGCTCACCTTGTTTGGCCACCGAAGCCTTTCACTGGAGAGGCACTATGCCTGTATCCGTTTTACTCACAGGACAGAGAGTATGCCTCTCGGTGGAACCTCCAATAACTGTCGAAATCTCGACCTCCGAAAAGAATGACTCCGACACTTACAGCTCCGGTAGAAGTTTCTTATCTTTAATTGCTCGCAAGGGGTAGGTCACACTCAGTCAAGGGCTAAGTGAACACCTCCGAAATGGTTCAGTTTAACAAGATATTTATACAGTAAAACCAAAGTTCTGGCCTCTCCCTGTGTATTGCTCTGTCTCACAGTCAGTGAATACAGATAAAGAGTTAATTACTATATCCTGGTCCTGACATGGTATCCAGATATTTCCTTTTGTCAGGGTTATCAGAAAGCCAAACGGCCATTACTCCATGAGTCATAGGTAATGGGCTATCACCTGTCTAATATTGTGTCAGGATTGTTTCAATTTCCTGGTCAGTTTATCTGTTTGCATCAAATGGATGAGGTCTCGGAAAGAGATAATGGCTAGAAGATAAGGGTGGGGTGACATGGAACTCCTGTAGTGTAGACAATAGGAGAGCACCATGGGGGGGGTTACTTATCTCAGCATGACTTGTCTCCTAGCTGTCTGATGGCCATCAGCCATCTAACAACAGGTTTAGCTGTTTATGCAAGCTGACTGCTAAAATGCAGAAAGTTCTGGAAGGGCCAGGACTCCATTTTAATCAAAAGGCACACAAATACCGTATGGTATCAGCTTAGATAAAAATACTTTCCACACCACCCCGACCCAAATTCAGCCACAAGCGCGTCATCAAAGCACGCACCGCCGCTATCCCGCACCTCCATTGCAATCTGCCCCAAAGTTACTTTAAAAAAACCACGAGCCGCTGCATGGTGCCCCCGACAGCTTTTTCTGTTGGTGCACCTTGTTCTGCCTGTGTGCAGCACGACAGCGTGGCGGCCCTTCAAGGGGAGGGCCCACTGCCGCGGCCACCATGTTTTTATTTTTGCCGGCCGACTTCCCGATCGGCCGGCCAATTATTGCCCCGGGTTCAGCCGGGCCGGCAACAGGGTCAGTGGCCTGGCCCCTCCCTGGTGGCCCAGTGGACCGATGTTTCTGAATGCTGAATGCTCTCACCTTAAGTGAAGGGTAGAGCGGGGTTACACACACGCGTCGTGACGTCATCGCCACTTCCATTTCAAGTTATTACTTTATGTTGTTCCTCATCAGTTCTGATCATCAGTTATTTACTATTCACAGGTCTAAAGGCAAGTCCGGTTCTTATCCAGTCCCCAGAAGTTGTGACGGTGCCCGAGGGTGGGATGGTGAAGTTTTGGTGTACCCTGGAGAGCAGCAATGTGAATGTGGATAAATATACTGTACACTGGTACCTCTCACAGGATAGGAAACACAAAATATTTACTCATTACGTACATGGCAGGGTTGACCGATCACACGGTTTCTCTGAGCGGTTTCAGCTCTCCAGAGATGATGCCAGTAACAGCTACATTCTGACCATCAGAGGTATGCAGCGCAGAGACAGCGCGGTCTATATCTGTGGTATTTTGGGGAACAATCTATGGAAATGGAACCCGGCTGTAAGTAACCAGTAAGTACCTTCTATGTTATATTGGTTTTATACCTAATAATGTTATGTACAAGCATCTTGTTTAAATGTTATACAAGCTGTTCCTTTTACAGTAACACTAAGTTTTAACTACAGAATGGTGGGTGGAATCTGGGCCAAACTCAATTTGTTTTTAACAGAACAAATAATTGTGAGCACATGGTGGGACAAAATCTCACACACAGGATTCAACGGTAAAATACATGTTGAGGGAAAAGTGCAGTAATAGGAATAATTTAGAGAGCTCTAAACCATGAAATCGACCCTGATATTAACCCCCTGCCACCCTCTGCCCCTCCATGCTGTGCGGGAGAGCATCGGAGGGGTGGGTGTTCGTGTTAATTATGGGAAAATTGTCCCCAACATGCCCAAGTCCTCCAGATAGCGCACTCTCTCCTTTCCCTTCCGCCTCCCCCAATCATGCCCTCTCTCTCCCTCCCCTCCCGCACCTCCCCCCACACGATCGTGGTCTCTCTCTCTCTCTCTCCCCCCTCCCCCTTGCCCAATCATGGCCTCTTTCTCTCCCTGCCCGATCGTAGCCTCTCTCTCTCCCCCACCCGATCGTGGCCTCTCTCTCTCCCTGCCCGATCGTAGCCTCTCTCTCTCCCTGCCCGATCGTGGCCTCTCTCTCTCCCCTGCCCAATCGTGGCCTCTCTCTCTCTCCCCCTCGCCCGATCATGGCCTCTCTCTCTCTCTCTCCCCACCCAATCGAGCCCTCTCTCTCTCCCCACCTGTTCATGGTCTCTATCTCTCTCCCGCCCAATCATGGCCTTTCTCTCTCTCCCCCCCACCCGATCGTGGTCTCTCTCTCTCTTCCACCCAATCATGGCCTCTCTCTCTCCCTGCCCGATCGTGGCCTTTCTCTCTCACCTGCCCAATCGTGGCCTCTCTCTTTCGCCCCGCCTGTTCACTGTCTCTCTCTCTCTCTCTCTCCCCCTGCCCATTATACTGTTGTTTAAAAAATGAGAAAGGGATAGACCGAGAATTGCAGGCCTATCAGCCTAACGTCGGTGGTGGGAGAATTATGGGAAAACATTCTGAGGGACAGGATAAATCTTCATTTCGAAATACACAGATTAATCAAGGACAGTCAACATGGATTTTTTTAAGGGAAGATAGTGTCTGACTAACTTGACTGAATTTATGAGGAGGTAACAAGGAGGTTTGATGAGGGTAGTGCGTACGATGTAGTATATATGGGTTTTACCAAGGCTTTTGATAAGGTGCCACATGGTAGACTGGTCATGAAGGGTAAGCCCATGAGATACAGGGCAAAGTGACAAGTTGGATCCAAAATTGGCTTGGAGGAAGGAAGCAAAGGGTAATGGTCGATGGGTGCTTTTGTGTCTGCAAGGCTATTTCCAGTGGGGTTCCACAGGGCTCAGTACAAGTTCCCTTGCTTTTTGTGGTATATATCAATGATTTAGACTTGAATATAGGGGGTATGATTAAGAAGTTTGTAGATGATACTACCATTTTTTGTATGGTTGATAATGAAGAAGAAAGCTGTAGACTGTAGGAAAGATATCAATGTACTGGTCACGTGGGCAGAACAGTGGCAAATGGAATTCAATCCGGAGAAGTGTGAGGTAATGCATTTGGGAAGGGCTAACAAGGCAAGGGAATATACAATAAATGGTAGGACAATGAGAAGTGTAGAGGAACAGAGGGACCTTGGAGTGCAGGACAGAGTATAAATTAAGAAATAATGGGGCTTTTAAGAGAGGTACTGCAATAATCGTGGGCAATTTTAATCTTCATATAGATTCAACAAATCAAATTGGCAAAGGTAGCTGTGACAACTAGTTCATAGGGTGTATTCGTGACAGTTTCTTAGAACCATACATTGTAGAACCAACCAGGGTACAAGCTATTTTAGATCTGGTAAGGTGCAATGAGACAGGATTAATTGATTGCCTCATAGTAAAGGATCCTCTCGGGAAGAGTGAGTATAACATGATAAAATTTCACGTTCAGTTTGAGGGTGAGAAACCTGGATCTGAAACTATATCTTAAGCCTAAATAAAGGCAATTACAAAGGTATGAAGTCAGAATTGGTTAATGTGGAGTGAGAAATTAGATAAGCAGTGGCACACATTTAAGGAGATATTTCATAATTCTCAACAAAGATATATTCCATTGAGAAAGACTCAAATTGAAAGAAAAGGCAGATATGTTGCAAAGATTAGTGGTAGGCTAGAAGATTGGCAAAATGTTAGAAACCACCAAAGGATAACTAAAAAATGAATAAAGAAGGAGAAAATAGATTATGAGAGTAAACTAGCAAATAATATAAAAACAGACGGTAAGAGCTTCTACAAGTATATCTCTCTTAGGCGGTCCCTCGTATCGAGGATGACCCACTTCCACACTAAAAAAGGATGAGTTCACAGGTGTTTCAATGAAAGACCTGATATTCCTGGTCCCGAACTACATGTTAAACGTAGAAACATAGAAACATAGAAATTAGGTGCAGGAGCAGGCCATTCGGCCCTTCGAGCCTGCACCGACATTCAACAAGATCATGGCTGATCATTCAACCTCAGTACCCCTTTCCTGCTTTCTCTCCATACCCCTTATTGACCTATGAGGAGAGACTGGATCAACTGGGCTTGTATCCATCGGAGTTTAGAAGAATGAGAGGGGATCTCATAGAAACATATAAAATTCTGACGGGATTGGACAGGTTAGAGGCAGAAAGAATGTTCCCATTGCTGGGGAGTTCCAGAACCAGTCACTCTCTAAGAATAAGGGGAAAGCCATTTCGGCCGTAAGGGCCATATCTAACTCCCTTTTGAATATATCTAATGAACTGGCCTCAACAGCTTTCTGCGGTCGAGGATTCCACAGGTTAACAATTCTCTGAGTGAAGAAGTTGCTGCCCCAGGGCCCTCGCCTCTGCTGGGCCCCGAACTCACGCCTCTCCTGGGCCTCGATCACATCGCTCCACGATAACTCACCGCTCCTGTGTCCCAAACTCGCCGCTGCTGCTGTACCTGCCCACGTTCCAATCACCGACCTGGACCTTGGTGATGTCCAATCCAGTTGCCCGCTGCACTGCTGTTGCCCTCTTGCACCAGCTCGCACTGCTCCCTGAAGTGGCATGTCACCACGCTGCTCCCAGGGTCGCTCGCTGCTCGCCTTTTATGGCCCCGACCTGCTGCTGGTATTTCCTCCATGGTCGGGGTCGCCACGCCACGTATATAAAAAGGAAGGGAGTAGCTAAAGTAAATATTGGTCCCTGAGAGAGTGAGACTGGGGAAATAATAATGGGAAACAAGGAAATGGCAGAGACTTTGAACAAATATTTGTATCTGTCTTTACGGTAGAAGACATGAAAAGCATCCTACTAATAGAAAATCAAGGGCAAAGGGTCGGGAGGAAATAAAAACAATTATCATCACTTCAGAAAAAGTAATCGGCAAACTAATGGGACTAAAGACTGACAAGTCCCCTGGACCTGATGGCCTGCATCCTTGGGTCTTAAAAGAAGTGGCTGCAGAGATAGTGGATGCATTGGTTGTAATGTTTCAAAATTCCCTAGATTCTGGAAAGGTCCCAAGGATTGGAAAACTGCAAATGGAACACCCCTCTTTAAGAAAGGAGGGAGACAGATAGCAGGAAATTATAGGTCAGTGAGCCTAACATCTGTCATTGAGAAAATGCTGGAATCTATTATTAAGGAAGTAGTAGCAGGACATTTAGAAAATTGTAATGACTCAAGTCTGTTTACTGTAAACTCACTCAGGTGCAACCTGATCCTTCTTTATTCCAGCCCAAGAGTGCCAGCGTGACAAAGATACCCAGCTTATATACAGGTGACCAAGCACACATGCCACATGTGTACAGCCCAATGACCTCTGACCGCGGCACCCTCTGGTGTCTGGTGACCCTCAAGTATTAATACATAACAACATTCCCCTTTTAAAACCTTAACGAGTTTTTTTTTTTACAAATTAAGATGGTCTGGGGCTTTCCTCTCACGAGTTGATCGTCTCAGTTCAACTTTGGCTCTGGGCGAGCATTCTGAGTCCGTTGAGACTGAGGGCTGAGTAGCTGAGCTGATGGGAGTGGTCATGACCACATCAGAGACTGAAGGTCCAGAGTCAGTAATGTCAGCAGAGTCCTCTGATGGGTCAACAATGGCTGGTTGGTCACTGACTGCATCTTCCTCACTCGCTTCCAGTTCATCCGTGTGCCGCAGTTTAACCTGGTCAAGGTGTTTCCTGCATGTTTGCCCATTCTTGAGCATGACAATAAACACTCTGTTACCCTCCTTGGCTGTAACAGTGCCGGCGATCCACTTTGGACCTTGACCATAGTTCAGTACATAAACCGGATCGTTGACCAAGATGTCACGTGACATGGCAACACGATCATGACACCATTGCTGACTTTGACGTCTGTTTTCAACATGATCATTCAAATCAGGATGAAGAGAAAGCCTGGTCTTGAGATTTCTCTTCATCAGTAGTTCAGCAGGAGGAACCCCAGTAAGTGTATGTAGTCTTGACCTGTAACTGAGCAATATACATGGCAACCATCTCTGCAGTGAGCCCTGAGTTACATGTTTCATACTTTGCTTGATCGTTTGAATGGCACGCTCTGCTTGACCATTAGAAGCAGGCTTGAAGGAGCTGATCTCACATGTCTGATGTCATTGAGTTTCATGAACTCCTGGAACTCAAGACTTGAGAAGCAAGATCCATTGTCGCTCACAACAATGTCAGGCAAACCATGAGTAGCAAACATGATACGAAGGCTCTCAATGTTAGCTGTAGACGTGCTGGATGACGAAATAACCACTTAGAATATGCATCTACTACGACAAAAAACATCTTTCCTAGGAACGGACTTCAGTAAACTCTCCACAGTCCTCTGAAATATGGCTGCAACTGAACAAATCCCAAAAGGACACCTGTTGTAGACGAACAGTCCTTTATGGGTGTTGATGCAGGTGAGTTTCTTCGAAGTGGTGACAAGTTCCTGGGTCATATAGGCCGACGTCAGATCCAGTTTCGTGAACGACTTTCCACCAGCTAGCATGGCGAACAGGTCATCGGCCCTCGGTAATGGATACTGATCCTGTTTTGAAAATCGGTTAATCGTCACCTTGTTGTCTCCACAAATCCTGACAATGCCATCACTCTTCAACACAGGAACAATGGGACTGGCCAACTCGTTAAACTTGACCGGTGATATGATCCCTTCATGCTGGAGTCTGTCAAGCTCGATTTCAACCTTCTCCCTCATCATGTACGGAACAGACCGAGCTTTGTGATAGGCAGGCCTTGCATTCGAGTCCAGGTGAATCTGTAAAATTACCAATGCCCGGTTCAAACAAAGAAGGAAACTTTTTCAATACTTGAGCACACTAAGTATCATCTACCCAGGACAACATCTTGACATCATTCCAATTCAGCTTGATTTTCTCGAGTGAATTCCTGCCGAACAGCGTTGGATAATGACCTGGGATGATCCATAATGGTAGCTCGTGAACCACACCATCATATGACACCTCGATTGCTGCATTGCCGAGCACAGGTATGAGTTCCTTAGTGCAAGTACACAACCTGGCATTGACTGGACTCAGCTTTGGTTTCGCAGCCTTAGTGTCCCACAGCTTGTCGAATGTCCTTTGGCTCATTATCGACTGGCTCACACCCGTGTCCAGCTCCATTGATACACGCACGCCATGCAGCTTCACATTAACCACTATTCGGCTGGCTCTTGCTCAGGAACGAATACAGTCCATTCACTTCCTCCTCGGGTTGTGTATCCGGGCCATCACTGAACTGATCCTCATTCACCACGTGGTGAGCCGCACCATGCTTGCTCCGTTGTGGACACATCCTGTGAAGGTGCCCCACTTTTAAACATCCATTGCATAAACCGACACTGATGAGGCCGATAATTGCCCCCACATCACCAACAGGGTGAAATCTGGATCGAACCAGTTGGCGGACTGTGAGCAGCGGCAGGTTTCGGGGAAGCAACTCTGCCCGAAGACAACGCCATCTTGTGTACAGTACTTGCCATGGAACTCCAACTCGTCGATGATATCTGCCTCAAATTCTCATCTGTTGTCATGCATACCTGGGCAGTCGCGATGGCCTTTTTCAAATCCAGCGTATCTGCAGCCAACAGCTTCCTGAGCATCGCATCATGGCTGATGTCTATCACTGAGACATCACGCCGCATGTCTTAGAAACATAGAAAGTAGGTGCAGGAGTAGGCCATTCGGCCCTTCGAGCCTGCACCCCCATTCAATATGATCATGGCTGATCATGCAACTTCAGTACCCCATTCCTGCTTTCTCTCCATACTCCTTGATTCCTTTAGTCGTAAGGGCCACATTTAACTCCCATTTGAATATATCTGACGAACTGGCCTCAACTACTACGGTAGAGAATTACACAGGTTCACAATTCTCTGAGTGAAGAAGTTTCCTTCATGTCTGTCCTAAATGGCTTACTCATTATCCTTAGACTGTGACCCTGGTTCTGGACTTCCCCAACATCGGGAACATTCTTCCAGCATCTAACCTGTCCAATCCCATCAGAGTTTTATTTGCTTCTATGAGATCTCCTCTCATTCTTCTAAATTCCAGTGAATATAAGCCTAGTCGATCCAGTCTTTCTTCATATGTCAGTCCTGCCATCCCCGGAATCAGTCTAGTGAACCTTCGCCGCATTCCCTCAGTGGCAAGGATGTCCTTCCTCAGATTAGGAGACCAAAACTGCACACAATACTCAAGGTGTGGTCTGCAGTAAGACCTCCCTGCTCCTATACTCAAATCCCCTTGCTATGAAGGCCAGCATGCCATTTGATTTCTTTACTGCCTGCTGTACCTGCATGCCTACCTTCAATGACTGATGTACCACGACACCCAGGTCTCGATGCACCTCCCCTTTTACTAATCTTTCACCATTCAGATAATAATCTGCCTTCCTGTTTTTGCCACCAGAATGGATAACTTCACACATATCCACATTATACTGCATCTGCCATGCATTTTCCCATTCACCCAACCTGTCCAAGTCCCCCTGCAGCCTCTTAGCATCCTCCTCGCAGCTCGCACTGCCACCCAGCTTACTGTCATCTGCAAACTTGGAGATATTACATTCAATTCCTTCGTCTAGATCATTAACGTATATTGAAAATAGCTGGGGATATAGCACTGAACCCTGCAACACCCACTAGTCACTACCTACCATTCTGAAAAGGACCCATTTATTCCCACTCTTTGCTTCCTGTCTGCAAACCAGTTTTCTATCCACGTCAATACATTACCCCCGATTCCATGTGCCTTAATTTTGCACACTAATTTCGTGTCAAAACATTTTGAAAATCCAAATACATCACATCCACTGGTTCTCCCTTATCCACTCTACTAGTTACATCCTCAAAAAACTCTCAAAGATTTGTCAAGCATGATTTCCCTTTCATAAATCCATGCGGACTTGGACCGATCCTGTCACTGCTTTCCAAATGCGCTGCTATTTCATCTTTAATAATTGATTCCAGCATATTCCCCACCACCGATGTCAGGCTAACCGGTCGATAATTCCCTGTTTTCTCTCTCCCTCCTTTTTTAAAAAGTGGTGTTGCATTAGCTATCCTCTAATCCATAGGAACTGAACCAGAGTCCATGGAATGTTGGATAATGACCACCAATGCATCTACTATTTCTAGGGCCACTTCCTTAAGTACTCTGGAGTGCAAACTATCAGGCCCTGGGCATTTATCGGCCTTCAGTCCCTTCAATTTCCCGAACACCATTTCCTGACTATTAAGGATTTCCCTCAGTTCCCCCTTTTCGCTCGACCCTCGGTGTACTAGTATTTTCATGAGGTTATTTGTGTCTTTTTTAGTGAAGACAGAACCAATGTATTTGTTCAATTAGTCTGCCATTTCCTTGTTCTCCATTATGAATTCCCCTGATTCTGACTGCATTAGTCTTCATTAATATTTTTCTCTTCACATATCTGTAGAAGTTTTTGCAGGTTTTATGTTCCCAGCAAGCTTACTCTCATACTCTAGTTTCCCCCTTCTAATTAAACCCTTTGTCCTTCTTTGCTAAATTCTAAATTTCTCCCAGTCCTCAGGTTTGCTGCTTTTTCTGGACAATTTATATAGCTCTTCCTTGGACTTAACACTTTCCCTAATTTCCCTTGTTAGCCACGGTGGAGCCATCTTCCCTTTTTTTATTCTTACGCCACACAGGGATGTACAATTGTTGTAGTTCATCCATGTGATCTTTAAATGTATGCCATTGCCTATCCACCATCAACCCTTTAAGTATCAGTCGCCAGTCTATCCCAGCCAATTCATGTCTCATACCGTCGAAGTTTCCTTTCTTTAAGTTCAGGACCCTAGTCTCTGAATTAACTGTGTCACTCTCCATCTTAATGAAGAATTCTATCATATTATGGTCACTCTTCCCCAAGGGCACGACCAGATTGCTAATTAATCCTCTCTCGTTACACAGTCTAGGATGGCCTGCTCTCTCGTTGGTTCCTCGACATATTGGTCTAGAAAACCATCCCTTATACACTCCAGGAAATCCTCCTCCACAGTATTGCTACCAGTTTAGTTAGCCCAATCAATATGCAGATTAAAGTCACCCATGATAACTGCTGTACCCTTATTGCACGTGTCTCTAATTTTCTATTTGATGCCATCCCCAACCTTGTTACTACTGTTTGTTCCCGAACTTACACGGCTCAGCAAGACGTCGCAGGTCAGCGACAAATCCCAACACGTCCTGGCTCTCAGCATGAACATGTGTGTAGAAACGGTAGTGTGATATGATGATCCCCTCGTTTGGTTTCAGATGGTTACCCACCAATGTACACAATTCCGCGTACCTTTTCCACCGGATGTACAGACGAGAGAAGATTCTTCATGAAGCCGTAAATTTTCAGACCACAAACGGTGAGGAGAACTGCCCTGCACTTAACTGCGTAGGCCTCTGCCTCCATGCCATTGGCCACAAAATATTGATCCAGGCGGTCGACAAAATCCACCCAATCCTCGCCCTCCACGAATCTCTCCAGGATTCCAACAGTGCTCATTGTGCATGCGAAGGTTCTTAAATTACCTCGTCGCCAATTGTAATGACGCAAGAGTCTGGTTACTGGAAACTCACTCAGGTGCAACTTGATCCATCTTTATTCCAGCCCAAGAGTGCCACCGTGACAAAGACACCCAGCTTATATACAGGTGACCAAGCACACATGCCACATGCATACAGCCTGATGACCTCCGACGACAGTGCCCTCTGGTGTCTAGTGACCCCCAAGAATTAATACAAAAATAATAATACAATCAAGTAGATTCAACATGGTTTTATGAAAGGGAAATCATTTTTGACAAATTTATTATTGTTCTTTGAGGATGTAACAAGCAGGGTGGGTAAAGGAGAACCAGTGGATGTTGTGTACTTGGATTTCGTGAAGGCATTCGATAAGATGCCACATAAAAGGTTATTACACAAGATAAGAGCTCATGGTGTTGGGGGGTAATATATAAGCATGTAGAGGATTAACTAACTAACAGAAAACAGAGAGTCGAGATAAATGGGCCATTTTCAAGTTGGCAAACTGTAACTAGTGGGGTGCCACAGCGATCAGTGCTGGAGCCTCAACTATTTACAATCTATTTTAATCTATATTAATGACTTGGGTGAAGGGACAGAGTATTACAGCCAAATTTGCCGACAATACAATGATAGGTGGGAAATCAAGTTGTGAGGAGGACTCAGAGTCTGCAAAGGGATATAGATAGGTTAACTGAGTGGGAAAACATTTGGCAGATGGAGTATAATGTGGGAAAATGTGAGGTTATCCAATTTGATAGGAAGAACAGAAAAGCAAAATATTATTTGAATGGAGAGAGACTACAGAATTCTGTGTTGCAGGGGGTACATGTAACACAAAAAGTTAACATTCAAGTAGCAAGTAATTAGGAGGGCAAATGGAATGTTGGCCTTTATGGCAAGGGGGATGGAGTATAAATGTAGGGAAGTCTTGCAGCAACTGTACAGGGCATTGGTGAGACCAAACTTGGAGTACTGCGTGCTATTTTGGTCTCCTTATTTAAGGAGGGATATAGTTGCATTGGAGGCAGTTCAGAGAAGGTTCACTAGGTTGATTACTGGGATGAAGGCATGTTATGAGGAAAGGTTGAGCAGGTTGGGCCTGTACTCTTTGGACTTTAGAAGAATGAGAGGTGATCTTATTGAAACATATAAGATTCTGAGGGGGCTTGACAGGGCAGATGCTGAGAGGATGTTTCTCCTCATGGGGGAATCTAGAACTAGGGCACATAGTTTCAGAATAAGGGATCGTCCATTTAAGACGGAGGTGATGAGTAATTTCTTCACTGAGGGTCATGAATCTTTGGAATTCTCTACCCCAGAGAGATGTGGAGGCTGTCAGTGAAGATATTCAAGGCTGAGATAGACAGATTCTTGAACTATAGGGGAGTCAAGGGTTATGGGGAACAGGAAGGAAAGTGGAGTGGAGGCCAAGATCAGATCAGCCACGATCTTATTGAATGGCGGAGCAGGCTCGAGGTGCCATATGGCCTAGAACGGCTCAAATGTCTTATGTTCTTGTATCCACAGCTCCCTGAAGGTAGCAGGACAGGTATATAAGGTGGATAAGAAGGCATATGGGATACTTGCCTTTATTAGCCAAGACATAGAATATAAGAGCCGGGAGGTTATGCTTAAATGGTATAAAACACTAGCTAAGCCACAGATAGAGTACTGTTTGCAGTTCTGGTCACCACATTACAGGAAAAGATGTAATTGCACTAGAGAGGGTATAGAGGAGATTTACGAGGATTTTGCCTGGACTGGAGAATTTTAGCCTTAATGAATGATTGGATAGGCTGGGGTTGTTTTCTTTGGAACATAGGAGGCTGAGGAGAGACCTAATTGAGGTGTATAAAATTATGTGGGGCCTAGATAGAGTGGATAGGAATGACCTATTTCCATCGGCAGAGGGGTCATCAACCAGGGGGCATAGATTTAAAGTAATTGGTAAGAGGTTTAGAGGGGATTTGAGGAGAATTTTTTTCACCCAGAGGGTGGTGGGGGTCTATAAGAACATAAGAAATAGGAACAGGTGTAGGCCATACGGCCCCTCGAGCCTGCTCCGCCATTCAATAAGATCATGGCTGATCTGATTATGGACTCAGCTCCACTTCCCCACCCGCTCCCCATAACCCCTTATCCCCTCACTGCCTGACAGGGTGGTAGAGACAGAAACCTTCACCACATTTAAAAAGTACTTGGATATGCACTTGAAATGCCGTAACATACAAGGCTATGGACCAAGAGCTGGAAAGTGGGATTAGGCTGGATAGCTTTGTCGTCCGGCATGGACACGATGGGCCGAATAGGTCGCTTGTGTGCTGTAAACTTTCCAAGTCCTGTAAACCCATCTCCCCTGTGATCGCTGACCTACATTGGCTCCCGGTTAAGCAACGCCTCGATTTTAAAAATGCTCATCCTGGTTTTCAAATCCCTCCATGGCCTCGATCTTTACACTCTCTGTAATCTCCTCCAGCCCCATGACCCCCCGCCAAAGAGATGTCTGCGCTCCACTAATTCTGGCCTGTTCAGCACCCCCGACTATAATTACTCAACCACTGGCGGCCGTGCCTCCAGCTCCCTATGCTCTGGAATTCCTTGCTAATCCTCTCGACTCTCTTTTCTCCGATAAGACGCCCCTTAAAACCTACTTCTTTGACCATTTGTGTCATGTGTCTTGGTATCAAATTTTTTGTCTTATCTTCTCTTCGGCGGTCCCTTGTATCGAGTATGACTTGCTTCCACCAAAAAGGGATGAGTTCACATGTGTTTCAATGAAGGACTGGCTATTCCAAGTCCCGAACTGCAGATTGAAGGATGGATGATGCCAGAGTGTGGATTTTTTTAACGTGTGGTGACCGTTGCACACCAACCACCACATGGGCTTGACAGAGCTAGGTCTTGGTCCAGTGGCAAGGATTAACCTTGACGACTGGAAACCAGCTCTGCTGCACGGATCTACTGCACACACATATTGCAGTGTGGGCTGGCCCGTGTGCCCCTGGGCCCTCGCCTCTTCTGGTCCCCGAACTCATACCTCTCCTGGGCCCCGATCACGTTGGTCTGCAATCCCTCGCCACTACTTCGCACCTCATCGCTCCTGCTGTACCTGCCCACGCTCCAATCACCGACCTGCATTATGAGGATGTCCATTCCAGTCGCCCTCTTCACAGTCGTTGCCCTCCCTGACTGGCTCGCGCTGTACCTTGCAGTGGTATGCCGCCATGCTGCTCCTCCTTTTAAAGCCCCGACCTTCCGCTGATGGTTCCTCGCAGCTTGAAGGAACCATCTTTTGTCTAATAACACTCCTGTGAAGCACCTTGGGACCTTTTACTGCATTAAAGGCGCTATATCAATACCAGGTCCCTCCCCAGGTCTCCCTTTACCAGTTTCCATGATAGAATCAGACAGCACCAAAGGACACTGATTCGGCCCATTGTACCCGTGCCCACGCCAGCCGGTGAATGAAAAGAAAAAGAACCTTCTCTTCTATTGGTGAACTTGTTCAAATAAAAGGCAGGGTTCACAACACAGGTTTTCCACATTTTGGATCGGAATCAGTAACTGACAAATCGCACTGCTCCAGGATTGCAATCTTTGATCTCCGTCTAACTTGTACTGCCTGGACTGGCCCTTTAAATACCGGGGACACTTTGTAACCTTCAGACCGGTTTTTAAGTGATTGATATTTTCCCATTAAAGGTGCAGTTGTCCCTGTCCTGACCCAGTCTCCAAGCCTAAAACGTGTCACAGAGGGTCACACGGCGCGGTTACAGTGCACCATGTGGAACGCCAGAGTGAGCGACACCGATGTCCACTGGTACCGGCAACTACCGGGGCCAGATACGGAGTGGGTTTTAACACGAGGCAAGTGGCAGCACACGAGGGAGCCCAGGTTCCACTGACCATCTCCAGCCTTCCAGACTCACCTCCAATAACAGCTTCATTCTGACAGTCACAGACGTGCAGCCCAGTGACACTGCCGCCTATTACTGTAAAATGTGGGGCGATATCAGCGGGAGCGGAACCCAGCTCAATGTAACCAGTAAATACAGTTTGCATTATATTAACCTGAATAGAAGGAATAACCTCTTACACATGGATTTATTGATCAGTATCTGATTAATATCACAAAAACCGCTGGTAAACTTAATGCAATAAGGTGGACGAATTAACTGCGCAGATAGATATTAATGGATATGATGTAATTGAGATTACGGAGACATACTCCAGGCTGACCAAGGCTGGGAACTCAATATCCAGGGGTATTCAATATTCAGGAAGGATAGACAGGAAGGAAAAGGAGGTGGGGTAGCGTTACTGGTTAAAGAGGAGATTAACGCAATCGTAAGGAAGGACATTAACGTGGATGATGTGGAATCTATATGGTAGAGCTGCGAAGAACCAAAGGGCAGAAAACGTTCGTGGGAGTTGTGTACAGGCCATCAAACAGTAGTATGGGGGTTGGGGATGGCATCAAACAGGAAATTAGGGACGCGTGCAATAAGGTTACAGCAGTTATCATGGGTGAATTTAATCTACATATTGATTGGGCTAACCAAACTGGTAGCAATACTGTGGAGGAGGATTTCCTGGAGTGTATAAGGGACGGTTTTCGAGAACAATATGTTGAGGAACCAATGAGAGAGCAGGCCATCCTAGACTGGATTTTGTGTAATGAGAGAGGATTAATTAGCAATCTGGTCGTGTGAGGCCCCTTGGGGAAGAGTGACCATAATATGGTAGAATTCTTCATTAAGATGGAGAGTGACACAGTTAATTCAGAGACTAGGGTTCTGAACTTAAAGAAAGGAAACTTCGACGGTATGAGACGTGAATTGACTAGGATGGACTGGCAACTGATGCTTAAAGGGTTGATGGTGGATAGGCAATGGCAGACATTTAAAGATCACATGGATGAACTACAACAATTGTACATCCCAGTGTGGCGTAAAAATAAAGGGAAGGTGGCTCAGCCGTGGCTAACAAGGGAAATTAGGGAAAGTGTTAAATCCAAGGAAGAGGCATATAAATTGGCCAGAAAAAGCAGCAAACCTGAGGACTGGGAGAAATTTAATATTCAGCAGAGGAGGACTAAGGGTTTAATTAGGAGGGGGAAAATAGGGTATGAGAGTAAGCTTGCAGGGAACATAAAAACTGACTGCAAAAGCATCTACAGATATGTGAAGAGAAAAATATTAGTGAAGACTAATGTAGGTCTCTTGCAGTCAGAATCAGGGGAATCCATAATGGGGGACAAGGAAATGGCAGACCAATTGAAAAAATACTTTGTTTCTGTCTTCACTAAGGAAGACACAAATAACCTCCCGAAAATACTATGGGACCGAGGGTCTAGCGAGAAGGGGGAACTGAGGAAAATCCTTATTAGTCAGGAAATGGTGTTAGGGAAATTGAAGGGATTGAAGGCCAATAAATCCCCAGGTCCTGATTGTCTGCACTCCAGAGTACTTAAGGAAGTGGCTTTAGAAATAGAAGATGCATTGGTGGTCATTTTCCAACATTCCATGGACTCTGATTCAGTTGCTATGGATTGGAGGGTAGCTAATGTAACACCACTTTTTAAAGAAGGAGGGAGAGAAAACAGGGAATTTTCGACTAGTTAGCCTGACATCGGTGGTGGGGAAAATGTTGGAATCAATTATTAAAGATGAAATAGCAGCACATTTGGAAAGCAGTGACAGGATCGGTCTAAGTCAGCATGGATTTATGAACGGGAAATCAAGTTTGACAAATCTTCTAGAGCTTCTTGAGGATGTAACTAGTAGAGTGGATAAGGGAGAATAAGTGGATGTGATGTATTTGGACTTTCAAAAGGCTTTTGACAATGTCCCACACAATAGATTAGTGTGCAAAATTAAGGCACATGGTATTGGGGGTAATGTATTGACGTGGATAGAGAAATAGTTGGCAGACAGGATGCAAAGAGTGGGAATAAACGGGTCCTTTTCAGAATGGCAGGCAGTGACTCGTGGGGTGCTGCAGGGTTCAATGCTGGGACCCCAGCTATTTACAATATACATTAATGATTTAGACGAAGGAATTGAATGTAATATCTCCAAGTTTGCAGATGACACTAAGATGGGTGGCAGAGCGAGCTGCGAAGAGGATGCTAAGAGGCTGCAGGGGACTTGGACAGGTTAGGTGAATGGGCAAATGTAGTATAATGTGGATAAATGTGAGGTTATCCACTTTGGTGGCAAAAACAGGAAGGTAGATTATTATCTGAATGGTGACAGATTAGTAAAAGAGGAGGTACAACGAGACCTGGGTCTCATGGTACATCAGTCTTTGAAGTTAGGCAAGCAGGTACAGCAGACAGCAAAGAAAGCAAATGGCATGCTGGTCTTCATAGCAAGGGGATTTGAGTATAGGAGCAGGGAGGTCTTGCTGCAGTTGTACAGGACCTTGGTGAGACCACACCTTGAGTATTGTGTGCAGTTTTGGTCTCCTAATTTGAGGAAGGACGTGCTTGCTATTGAGGAAGTGCAGCGAAGGGTCACCAGACTGATTCCCGGGATCCAGAAGAATGAAGGGAGAATCTCATAGAGACATATAAAATTCTGACGGGACTAGTCAGGTTAGATGCAGGAAGAATGTTCCCAATGTTGGGGAAGTCCAGAACCAGGGGTCACAGTCTAAGGATAAGGGGTAAGCCATTTAGGACCGAGATGAGGAGAAACTTCTTCACTCAGAGAGTTGTTAACCTGTGGAATTCTCTACCACAGAGAGTTGTTGATGCCAGTTCGTTAGATATATTCAAGAGGGAGTTAGATATGGCCCTAACTGCTAAAGGGGTCAAGGGATATGGAGAGAAAGCAGGAAAGGGGCACTGAGGTGAATGATCAGCCAAGATCTTATTGAATGGTGGTGCAGGCTCGAAGGGCCGAATGGCCTACTCCTGCACCTGTTTTCTATGTTACTATCATTGCTCTGTTCCCTGTCAGGCAATGAAGGAATCGGATCAGTCCATATACAGTGAGCTTAAAGGTATGTTTCTCTCACACTGACAAGGGTAGAGGCAAAGCGTGTGATATCTGTCACTTTTTGTATAAATGGTGAAACTGTGGGAAACCTTCACCTAAAATGGATCCATAGCAGCAACACTGCCTGGAATAGACCGAGAGCAATGAGCCCAGTGTGGTAACGGGCCATCAGTAGCCCAGTACGGTGATGGATTGAATGTTGTGTGGTGATGAACAGCTTTTACTAAATCATTAACACCCACAGCCGCACACACATAAATCCTCTCCTTTGTTCACACTGAGTATTGTAACCAGGTTAAAAGTAGCCAGCACATTTCATTTTCTGATTCAACATTTTCCATTGGTTTCAAGGGTTAAGTAAATTATTGGCTCTGATGTTTTCCAACAAGAGCTATGTCACATTAATTCTGGGAAAACAGACCATAATAATCAAGGGAAAGCTACGTATAGAATCATAGAAATTTACAGCATGGAAGGAGGTTATTTTGGCCCATCGTGTCCGCACCGGCCGACCAAGAGCTATCCAGCCTAACCCCACTTTCCAGCTCTTGGAACGTAGCCCTGTAGGTTACGGCACTTTAAGTGCACATCCAAGTATTTTTAAATGTGGTGAGGGTTCCTGCCTCTACCACCCTTTCAGGCAGAGAGTTTCAGATTCCCACTACCCTCTGGGTAAAGACATTTCCCCTAATATCTCCTCTAAACCTCCTCCCAATTACTTTAAATCTATGTCCCCTGGTTGTTAACCCCTCTGCAAAGGGAAACAGGTCCTTCCTATCTATTCTATCTAGGTCCTTCATAATTTTATACACCTCAATCAGGTCTCCCCTCAGCCTCCTCTGTTCCAAAGAAAACAGACCCAGCATCTCCAATTTTTCCTCAAAGCCAAAATTCTCCAGCCCAGGCAACATTCTTGTAAATCTCCTCTGCACCCTTTCCAGTGCAATCACATCTTTCATAGAAACATAGAAAATAGGTGCAGGAGTAGGCCACTTGGCCCTTCCAGCCTGCATCACCATTCAAAAAGATCATGGCTGATCATTCACCTCAGTACCCCTTTCCTGCTTTCTCTCCATATCCCTTGATCCCTTTAGCCGTAAGGGCCAACTCCCTCTTGAATATATCTAACGAACTGGCATCAACAATTCTGTGTGGTAGAGAATTCCACAGGTTAACAACTCTCTGAGTGAACAGATTTCTCCTCATCTCGGTCCTAAATGGCTTACCCCTTATCCTTACTGTGACCCCTGGTTCTGGACTCCCCCAGCATCGGGAACATTCTTCCTGCATCTAACCTGTCCAGTCCCGTCAGAATTTTATATGTTTCTATGAGATCTCCTCTCATCCTTCTAAACTCCAGTGAATAGAGGCCCAGTCGATCCAGTCTCTCCTCATGTCAGTCCTGCCATCCCAGGAATCAGTCTGGTGAACCTTCGCTCCACTCCCTCAATAGCAAGAACATCCTTCCTCAGATTAGGAGACCAAAACTGAACACAATATTCTAGGTGAGGCCTCACCAAGGCCCTGTACAACTGCAGTAAGACCTCCCTGCTCCTATACTCAAATCCCCTCGCTATGAAAGCCAACATGTCATTTGCCTTCTTCACCACCTGCTGTACCTGCATGCCAACTTTCAATGACTGATGTACCATGACACCCAAGTCTCGTTGCACCTTTTCCTAATCTGCCGCCATTCAGATAATATTCTGCCTTCATGTTTTTGCCACCAAAGTGGCTAACCTCACATTTATCCACATTATACTGCATCTGCCATGCATTTTCCCACTCACCTAACCTGTCCAAGTCACCCTGCAGCCTCTTAGCATGCTCCTCACAGCTCACACCGCCACCCAGCTTAGTGTCATCTGCAAACTTGAAGATATTACTCTCAATTCCTTCATGTAAATCATTTATATATATTGTAAATAGCTGGGGTCCCAGCACTGAGCCCTGCGGCACCCCACTAGTCACTGCCTGCCATTCAGAAAAGGATCCGTTTAACCCGACTCTCTGCTTTATGTCTGCCAACCAGTTCTCTATCCACGTTAATACATTATCCCAATACCATTTGCTCTAATTTTGCACACCAATCTCTTGTATGGGACCTTGTCAAAAGCCTTTTGAAAGTCCAAATACACCACATCCACTGGTTCTCCCTTCTCCACTCTACTAGTTACATCCTCAAAAAATTCCAGAAGATTTGTCAAGTATGATTTCCCTTTCATAAATCAATGCTGACTTGGCCCGATCCTGTCACTACTTTCCAAATGCGCTGCTATTTCATCTTTAATAATTGATTCAAAATTTTCCCCACTACTGATGTCAGGCTAACTGGTCTATAATTACCCGTTTTCTCTCTCTCTCTCCTTTTGTAAAAAGTGGTGTAACATTAGCTACCCTCCTTTCCTGTAATGGGGTGACAGAACTGCACACAGTACTCCAGCTGCGGCCTAACCTGTGCTTTTACAGTTCAAGCATAACCTCCTAGCTCTTGTATTCCATGCCTCGACTAACAAGGGCAAATATTCTCTCTGTCTTCTTAACCACCTTATCTACCTGGCCTACTACCTTTAGGGATCTGTGGACCTGCATTCCAAGGTCCCTTTGTTCCTCTACACTTTTCAGTGTCGTACCAGTTACTGTGTATTCCCTTGCCTTGTTAGACCTCCCCAAATGCATTACCTCACACTTATCCGGATTGAATCCATTTTCCACTGTTCCAACCGCCTGACCAGTACATTGATATCGCCTTGCAATCCGCAGCTTGCTTCTTCATTATCAACCACACAGCCTATTTTAGTGTCATCTACAAACCTCTTAATCATACCCCCAACATTCAAGACCAAGTCATTGATATATACCACAAAAAGCAAGGGACCCAGCACTGAGCCCTGCGGACCCCTACTGGATACAGCCTTCCAGGCACAAAAACACCCATCAACCATTACCCATTGCTTCCTGCCTATGAGCCAATTTTGGATCCAACTTGCCACTTTGCCCTGGATCCCATGGGCTTTTACTTTCGTGACCAGTCTGTCATGTGGGATCTTATCAAAAACTTTGCTAAAATCCATATACACTACATCATACACTCTGTCCTCTTTGACCCTCCTCGTTACCTCCTCAAAAAATTCAATCAAGTAAGTCAGACATGACCTTCCCTTAACCAATCCGTGCTGACTATCCTTGATTAATCCCTGTCTTTCCAAATGAAGATTTATCATGTCCCTCAGGATTTTTCCCAACACTGAGTTAAGACTGACTGGCCTGTAATTACTTGGTCTATCCATTTCTCCCTTTTTAAACAAAGGTACAACATCAGCAATCCTCCAGTCCTCTGGTACCACACCTGTAGCCAGAGAGGATTGGAAAATGATGGTCAGAGCCTCTGCTATTTCTTCTTTTGCTTCTCTTAACAGGGATACATTTCATCCGGGCCTGGGGATTTATCCCCTTTCAAAGTTGTTAAGCCCCTTAATACTTCCTTTCTCACAATGTCTATCTCATCTAATATTTCACACTCCTCCTCCTTCATTGCAAAGTCTTCATCGCTCCTCTCTTTTGTGAAAACAGATGCAAAATATTCATTAAGAATCATACCCACATCTTCTGCCTCCACACACAGATTTACTTTATGGTATCTAATAGGCCCCACTCCTTTTCTAGTTATCCTCATGCTCTTAATGTATTTATAAAACATCTTTGGGTTGTCCCTGATTCTACTTGCCACGAATGGCAGCAAAACATTCCTGGTTACAGGATTTTCAGACGAGATAGAGAGGGGGATAAAAAATGGAAGGGGTACTCGCAATATTGGAAACAATTACAGCTGTGAGGAGGGATAATACGTTAGAAAGATCATCAAATGAGGCCTTATGGGTTGAACTGAAGAACAAAAAAGGGGCAATCACACTGCTGGGAGTGTACTATAGACCCCCAAATCGTCAGAGGAAGATACAAGAGCAAATATAAGCACATTTTTGAGAAGTGCAAAAACAATAGGGGATTTCAACTACCCTAACATGAACTGGGATAGAATCAGTGTAAAACGTACAGAGGGTGCAGAATTCATAAAATGCATTCAGCAGAACGTTTTTAGTCAGTCGTAGCAAGCCCAACAAGAGAGGGGCGGTTCTGGTCTTAGTTTTATGGAATGATGCTGGACAGATGGTAGGGGTATCAGTGGGAGAGCATTTTGGTGTTAGTGATCATAATTCAGTTAGATTTAGTGTAGTTATGGCTGTATGGCTCAGATATGCCCGGGATAAACTCAATGTCTGAATTGTCACATTTTACACTAGATTACTGCAGATAACTGTTTTTAATTTTGTTCAAAACAGGCAATATCATCATCATAGGCAGTCCCTCAAAATCGAGGAAGACTTGCTTCCACTCTAGAAGTGAGTTCTCAGGTGACTGAACAGTCCAATAGGGGAATTACAGTCTCTGTCACAGGTGGGACAGACAGACATTGAAGGAAAGAGTGGGTGGGACTGGTTTGCCGCACGCTCCTTCCGCTGCCTGCGCTTGTTTTCTGCACACTCTCGGTGACGAGACTCGAGGTGCTCAACGCCCTTCCGGATGCTCTTCCTCCACTTAAGGCAATCTTTGCCCAGGGATTCCCAGGTGTCAGTGGGGATGTTGCACTTTATCAAGGAGGCTTTGAGGGTGCCCTTGAAATGTTTCCTCTGCCCACCTGGGGCTCACTTGCTGTGTCGGAGTTCAGAGTACAACGCTTGCTTTGGGAGTCTTGTGTCGGACATGCGGACAATGTGGCCTGCCCAATGGAGCTGGTCGAATGTGGTCAGTGCTTCGAAGCTGGCCTGATTGACAACACTGATGTTGGTGCGTCTGTCCTCCCAGGAGATTTGCAGGATCTTGCGGAGACATCGTTGGTGGTATTTCTCCAGCGATTTGAGGTCTCTACTGTATATGGTCCACGTCTCCTGAGCATATAGGAGGGCGGGTATCACTACAGCCCTGTAGACCATTTGCCTTCCCAGAAGAAGGTGTAACCTCCACCTTGTTCTTTGATCTGGCCTTCCCCTACTCACCGGATCTGCTTCGGGCGGCACTGTCGATATCGAAGCCTCTAAGTTCCCGGGCATCGATGGCGGTGCGGCATTCCAGTCTGTCGCTGTTGGGGTTGTCCATGAGGGGCCGGACGTTCCAAGTCCCAAACTTCATTTGAAGGGTGGAAGATACATGTGCGTGAGTTTTTTTACGGTGGGGTGGCCACCGAACACCGGCTACCACACGGGCTTAGCAGAGCAAGGTCTTGGTCCAGTGGCAAGGTGGTCTGAGACGATTGGAGACCAGGCACTACTGTATGGGCCTAATTGTCTATAGTGGGGTGTGAGCTGTAAGCTCGGCACTGAGCAGTGCCTTCAGGAGAGGTGGTGGGAGATCTGAGGTGTGATGAGGGAATGGGATGAAACATGCTGGGGCCCTGCTCCATTTTAGCTTCTCGAAGGATTGTGGGAGAAGTCAGAGTGGCCGCCACCATTACCCACGCCACATGCCGAACAGGTGCACCAGGCTCGCGCGGCCTCCGTTGTCCCGGAGACGCTGATGTTTAACTCTCCCTCAGCTGCTCCAGGCTCATGCTGCTGTCTTACGAAGCATCTTACTGCTGTAGTCTCTGGTGGCATCGAGACTGTATCTGCTCTCATGCAGTCTCAGCTGGATGCCAAGCGAGATCTGACTGTTGCCATCGCGGCTGGGTCCACCACGGTCCACGGGGAACTTCCGGTGTCGTGCCACACCACTGACCTGTGCTCCAGCTGATTGGTGGGGGTGGTGAGGTGCTGCCCCAGGGGAGTGGAGCAGGCTCCTCAGACCAGGATTCTGATGTGCTCTCTCAGTAGTCCTGAGCTGAGACCTCTCAGTCCGCCATTGCCATCAAGCATGGAATCGCCCCAGCCAATCCCGACTGAATGCACCGAGGAGAGTGCGGTGCAGTCTGCAGCTGGCACTCCCAGGGAAAGAGCTGGTCGAGGGCGTCCTAGAAGAACATCTGCAGCTTCTACACCTGAAACACAGCAGCCTTCCCAGACGCATGATGCAGCCACAGGCGAGACACTGGGGCATAGTTCAAGAATAGGTTTGTGTAAGAATAAGCAAATGCACAAGGATGATAATTGATGGTGTATGTTTTTTTGCACCATTCTTTCTTGTGTAATAAATCTTTATTTTGTGTTTCAATATCTGTGCAGGTGTCTCATTTCCCTGTGGGCAATGATGTGTGAGAGGGCTCATTGGGTTGGCCATGGAGATGCACAGGTGAAGGGTGAAGTGCGCATGAACTCATCAGAAACGAGCAACAATGAGACGGTTTTGCACTTCCCTTGCAGGGTTTGGATGACGACGCTGCCTCCAGCTTGGCCAGCGACCCGCATCCTGGTCCTCCTCCTGCACCTCCTCCTCCTTCTGTGCATCGTGCTCCTGTGCCTCCTCCTCCTCCTGGTACTGGTACTGGTCCTCCTCCTCCTGGTCCTCCTCCTCAGCTGATACTGGTGCCTCGTCCTCCAATGGTTGTGCCCTCATGATTGCCAGGTTATGAAGCATGCATCAGACGACCACGAATAGGGAGACCCGCTCAGGCGAGTACTGGAAGAGTGATCCAGGCAACGGAACCTCTGTTTAAGGATTCTGATGCACTGCTCAATGAAGCAGCTGGTGGCTGAATGAGAGTCATTGCCGGCTTGCTGCACAGCAGTCCTGGGGTTGTGAAGGGGAGTCAGCAGCCAAGTGCACAGTGGGTAGCCCTTGTCTCCAAGGACCCAGCCGCAACCTTGGCTTGGTCCAACAAACACGTCAGGCGCACCGCTCTGGCGCTGGATGAAAGCAACGAGGCTGCTGCCAGGATACCAGGCATCAGCTGCCATGATTTTGTGGTGGGGTGTCACACACCAGCTGCACATTGAGGGAGTGGAATCCCTTGCAGTTTCTGAAGATCTCGGGATTGTTCTGTGGTGCCCTCATTGCGACGTGGGTGCAGTCAATGGCACCCTGAACCCTGGGGAAGCCCGCACACCTCACGAATCTGGTCTCCACACCAACTGTTTGTCCCTGCTCATCGGGAAGGATAACTAGTCCCTCCTTCTCTTATAGAGAGCATCTGTCACTTAATGATGGAGCTACGCGCGGTGAAATGTGAAATGTTCGAGATGTCTACTGCAGCAGCTTGGAATGATCAAGTCGCATAGAAATGGAGTGCTATGGTCACCTTGGATGCAACGGTCAGCACTGTCCTCAACTTTGTTCGAGGCTGGAGGTCTGGCTGCAGGAGATTGCACAGGAATCGAAGTCTCCGGAGACACTGGTCATCCGTCAGGTCCATGTATGAGAACTGCTGTCTGTACACCCTTGGACGATAGGGCCTTCTCCCTGCCATGTCTATGTTCACGTCTTCCGATGGCAGCTGCCTCATTGCCTTCTCCTTCATGCTCTTGCTGCTCCTCACCCTCTGCAGCCTGCTGCTGGCAAGCATCTGCCTCCTGTGCACCCTGCCTTCTCTCCATTTCACCCAATATCTGGAGTGGGAGGGTCAGTGCAGAATGCTGCTACATGCAACACGCTTTTAAAGGCTGCTGGTGGTCTTGAGTTAGCACTGTGTACCGACCCAAAAAACTGTCGTTGGCATCGACAGGCGGCTGGAAGACTTTTTGAATGAATTTACCTTCCGGGGCGGGTCCGATGCGGTGCGTGCTCGGATGACATCGTTAACGACGCATCTGCTGGAGCGGGGCGGATCTTCACAATGCAGCAAAAACCTTTGAGGGCAATGCCACGAACATCGGCCAGTCCGCCGTGAGTCCCCGGCCATTCCGCGCCGCCCCATAGCCGCTGCTTTCAGGCAGCAAGAGGCTTTATCGGAAGGGGCAATTTCGG
This sequence comes from Pristiophorus japonicus, assembly GCF_044704955.1. Classification (NCBI taxonomy): domain Eukaryota; kingdom Metazoa; phylum Chordata; class Chondrichthyes; family Pristiophoridae; genus Pristiophorus; species Pristiophorus japonicus. The sequence goes on from NW_027253510.1 coordinate 373,425, forward strand.
CCCCACCCAACGTTAATAAGTGACCTGTTTTAAAATGCCCATGTTCTGTCTCTTTCTACAATGAAGTAAGCTTCCTGTTGGTTACTGTGGCACCTCCCTGTACAATCTCTCAATGCTCAGCTCATGGATACTATTTAAAACTAGACTGAAATAAATGACCAGTAACCAGGGCATTTGCCATCTACATGGTCACCAGCTTGAAACTACCGTCAGTCGTAGGGAGAAAAGCCACTTTAAAATGAATCGCTATTTGAAGTTAACGAAAGGTTCATGTATATTGCTCCATAAAACAGAGCATTCTCTGACTTATTGTGAGTAACACAGGACATCCACTGGCAACCTATTAAAAATGGTGCACAGGATGCATTTCCTGTTTGCCTGTCACATTTCCTGTGTCACACTTTGGCTGTCACACCTTCTCATATGCAAAGTTCTCCCAGCCGATAGGATTAAATTTCATATTCATCAACCACCAACAGATCACAACTGCACAGGTGGAGAACGTGAGAATCAGCAAGTAACAAGCAGGAATGAAAAACACCAAAACACGAAGCTCCAAAAACTACAAATTAAGATGTGCAATCAGCAGTCGCTATGATAGGCCCAGGCAAACCAATTCACATCTGGTTTCTTCATCTAACATCAACAGGTTAAAATATACATTGAATCAAATACGTAAGATTTTCAACTTGTGTAAAACTGCTGTTGTGAGCTGACACCCAGTGTAGAATCCGCCCAATCCTCATTGCACAAGACAAGGTTCTTTTTAAAAATTAGCCAATCTCCTGTGACGTTGTACATTGTAACCGTAATGTCTTTATGTTGTTCTTCTTGACTTGTCTGCAGACTTTGACATGATTTACCAATCCATCCTCCAAACCCTCTCCACCGTTGACCAGCTGGGTGGGACTGCATTCACCTGGTTTCAATCTTATCTATCTAACCGTTGCCAGAGAATAGTTTCTCTTCCTACTCCTGCATGTTAACTCTGGTTCCCCCCCCAAGAATCTATCCTTGGCCCCCTCCTATTTATCATCTATATTGGCAACGTAAACTTGAGGTCAACCAAAACTCAGCAGCCCGTGTCCTAACTCGCACCAAGTCCCACTCACCCATCACCCCTGTGCTCGCTGACCTACATTAGCTCCCAGTTGAGCAATGCCTCAATTTCAAACTTCTCATCCTTGTTTTCAAATCTCTCCATGGCCTCGCCCCTCCCCATCTCTGTAATCTCCTCCAGCCCCACAACCCCTCGAGATGTCTGCGCTCCTCTAATTCTGCCCTCCTGAGCATCCCGGATTATAATCGCTCCACCATTGGTGGCCGTGCCTTCTGTTGCCTGGCCCCAAGCTCTGGAACTCCCTGCCTAAACCTCTCCGCCTCTCTACCTCGTTCCTCCTTCAAGATGCTCCTTAACAACAACAACTTGTATTTATATAGTGCCTTTAATGTAAAACGTCCCAAGGCGCTCCACAAGCTCGGTCAAAGAGGTAGATTTTAGGGAGAGCCTAAAAGGTGTAAAGAGTAGAGAGGTCCCCCGCAACTTTCCTTGTATCTCGGTTCTTTTCTGCTGTTGTCTTTTTTTGTCTGAACTTATTTTTTGTGCACATCAGCTCCCTGCAGAATCTATTCCCTCCTTCACCCTGTCTTGCACTCTTGCTCCTGTTCTGCCCCTCCTGAAAACATTGCAATCTGATGTTTATGTTGCACTCCTGCACAATTCCCAGCCAGGTTTGTCAGTGCTGTTAAATCCGTGCCACCATTGTTTCTCATTCCCTCAGTAAGCCCCACACTCCCAGCATTGACAGACTTTATCTTTTGGCCGTATTTAAAGCTGCTCCTTGCCCTTGTTTATCTGTCCAAGCTCACACTTCCTTTCAGGATTGTTGCTGCACACAACTCATTGATTTGATTTCCCGCTTCTATTCCTTCTCATGCTGTGATTGACCACAAATGGTTTGTTTGTATATTTGGGTCATCCGGTTCAAACTTCCCGCGCGCCCAACCGTCCCCGCCCCGCCCCGCGCGGGGGCCCCGCCCACCGGCCCCGCCCCGCCCCGCGCGGCGCTGGGGACCAATCAGAATGGCGAGTGGATGAGGCGGGAACAGCGGAGCGGCGCCGCGGTTGGAGGCGATGGCGGCCGGTGAGCGGAGGCTGAGCCCGGGCCCGGGCGGGCGGGGAGAGGCTGGGGGCCGGGGCCGGGGCCGGGGCCGGGCTGCAGTGAGCGGGGGGCGGACCCGGGCGGGGGATGGATGGATGGGGTTAGGGGGGAGTGGGCTCCAGGGGCCGAGGTGGTGCCGGGGCGGGGGGGAGTGTGTGGCGGCAGTGGGCTGGAGGAGGCAGTGAGCGGGGCGGGGCGGGGCGGGGATAAACTCCCTCCAACACTCCCCAGTCAGGGCAGTAACTGCGGCCAATGCCAATAGTTCCCGGGACAACTCCATCTTCCCTCCTGCAGCACACAGGCTCACAGTCCTGGCTGAGAACGTGGGGCCAATCCTTTCAACCCACATCCCAATATGATCGCTTGTATTCGAGCTGTGACAACAATGTGGGGAAGTGAAGTGACATTGAGCCACCTGTGGACCATGGACGGTAACAGGAGACAGCGCGTGTATACAACACATCATCACCATCACAGGCAGTCCCTCGGGATCGGGGGACACTTGCTTCCACTCTAACACTGAGTTGTCAGGTGACGGAACCGTCCAATTGGGGAATGACAGTCTGTGCCACAGGTGGGACACACAGTGGTTGGAGGAAAGGGTGGCTGGGACTGGTTTGCCGCACGCTCCTTCCGCTGCTTGCGCTTGGTTTCTGCACGCTCTCGGCGACGGGACTCGAGGTGCTCAGCGCCCTCCCGGATGCTCTTCCTCCACTTCGGCTGGTCTTTGGCCAGGGACTCCCAGGTGTCAGTGGGGATGTCGCACTTTATCAGGGAGGCTTTGAGGGTGTCCTGGAAACATTTCCTCTGCCCACCTGGGGCTCGCTTGCCGTGTACGACTTCCGAGTAGAGCACTTGATTTGGGAATCCTGTGTCTGGCGTGCGGACAATGTGGCCCGCTCAACGGAGTTGGTCGAGTGTGGTCAGTGCTTCGATGTTGGCCTGATCGAGAACACTGACGGTGCCTCTGTCCTCCCAGGGGATTTGCAGAATCTTGCGGAGATATCGTTGGTGGTATTTCTCCAGCGCTTTGCGGTGTTTACTGTACATAGCCCACGTCTCTGAGCCATACAGGAAGGCGGGTATCGCTACCTCACTGTCGACTATAAGCTTGGTGCCAGATTTGAGGTCCTGGTCTTCAAACAATTTCTTCTTCAGATGACTGAAGGCTGCACTAGAGACGGTGTTGGACCTCGTCATCGATGTCTGCCCTTGCTGATAATAGGCTCCCGAGGTATGGAAAATGGTCCACGTTGTCCAGGGCCGTGCCGTGGACTTTGATGACCGGGGCACAGTGCTATGTGGCGGGGTCAGGTTGGTGGAGGACCTTTGTCTTACGGATGTTTAGTGCAAGGCTATGCTTTCGTAGCCTCAATGATGGTGTTGACCATGGCTTGTAGTTCGGCCTCTGAGTGTGCGCAGAAGCAAGCGCAGTACAGTATACTTCATGGTAGAAGACAAAAACATCCCAATAATGGATAATCAAGGGGCTATCAGGAGGAACTGAAAACAATCACTGTCACTAAAGAAGAAGTACTCAGTAAAATAATGGGACTAAAGGTGGATAAGTTCCCTGGATCTGATGGCTTGCATCCTAGGGTCTTAAAAAAAGTGACTGCAGAGATAGTGGATGCATTGGTTGTAATTTAACCAAAATTCCCTGGATTGTGGGGAGGTCCCAGAGGCTGGAAAACTGCAAATGTAATGCCCCTATCTAAAAAAGGAGGCAGACAGAAAGCAGGAAATTATAGACTAGTTAGCCTTACATCTGTCGTTGGCCAAATGCTGGAGTCCATTATTAAGTAAGCAGTAGCAGGACATTTGGAAAAGCATAATTCAATTAAGCAGAGTTAGCATGGTTTCATGAAAGGAAAAACATGTTTGACAAATTTGCTGGAATTCTTTGAGGATGTAACGTGCAGGGTGGTTAAGGGGGAACCAGTGGATGTGTATTTGGATTTCCAGAAGGCATTCGATAAGATGCCACATAAAAGATTACTGCACAAGATAAAAGTTCATGGGGTTGGGGATAATATATTAGCACGGATTGAGAATTAGCTAACTAACAGAAAACAGAGAGATGGGATAAATGGGTCATTTTCCGTTTCGTACACAATAACTAGTGGGGTGCTGCAGGGATCGGTGCTGGGGCCTCAACTATTTACAATCTATAATAATGATTTGGATGAAGGGATTGAGTGCAATTAAGCCAAGTTTGCTGATGATACAAAGATGGGTGGGAAAGCAAGTTGTGAGGAGGGCACAAAACATCTGCAAAGGGATATAGACAGGCTGAGTGGGCAAAAATTTGTCAGGTGGAGTATAATGTGGGAAAGTGTGAGGTTATCCACTGGCAGAATTTTTTTTTAAAAGCAAATTATAATTTAAATGGAGAAAAATTGCAAAGTGCTGCAGGGATAAAGATGGAGAAGGTAGAATATGAGAATAAATTAGCAAGAAATATAACAACATACAGTAAGAGCTTCTACAGGTATGTCAAAAGGAAACGAGTAGCTAAAGTAAACGTTGGTCCCTTAGAGGATGAGACTCGGGAATTAATAATGGAAAAACAGGGAAATGGCAGAGACTTTGAACAAATATTTTGTATCGGACTTTACAGTAGAGGACACTAAAAACATCCCAATAATTGATAATTGAGCTATTGTGGGGTGGGAGGCGGGGGTAGACTTGAAACAATCACTATCACTAGACCATAAGTTTGGTGCCAGATTTGAGGGCCTAATCTTCGAACACTCTCTTCCTCAGGCGGCCGACGGTTGCACTGGAGGCGGTGTTGAACCTCGTCGTCGATGTCTGCCCTTGCTGATAATAGGCTCCCGAGGTATGGAAAGTGATCCACGTTGTCCAGGGCCGGGCCGTGGATCTTGATAACTGGGGGGCAGTGCTGTGTTGCGGGGTCAGGTTGGTGTAAGGCCAATGCTTTTCGGTGAAGATGTCGACGATGACTTGGAGTTCAGCCTCTGAATGTGCGCAGACACAAGCGTTGTCCACGTACTGTAGTTTGATGAGAGGGTGCGAGACCCGCCCTCCTGTATGGTTCATATACAGTACACACCTCACATCGCTGGAGAAGTAACTCCAGCGATGCCTCCGCAAGATCCTGCAAATCCCCTGAGAGGACAGACGCACCAATGTCAGTGTTCTCGATCAGGCCAACATCCCCAGCATCAAAGCACTGACCACACTCGACCAGCTCCGTTGGCCGGGCCACATTGTTCGCATACCCGACACAAGACTCCCAAATCAAACGCTCTACTTGGAACTCCTACACGGCAAGCGAGCCCCAGGTGGGCAGAGCTTTCTCCTAGAGCTTTACTGGACACTGATGCATTTCTAAACAGCCAAACAAACCTGTTGACAAGCCATTGCTCTTTTACATAGAAACATAGAAACCTACAGCACAGAAGGAGGCCATTCCGACCCATCGTGTCCGTGCCGGCCGACAAAGATCCACACGGCCCTCGGTCAGCAGCCCTGAAGGTTACAGATAAACCTATGAACAATGTGGAAAATCTAAAAAGCCTAACCAGTCCACCCCCACACAACCGCGACACCCCTTTCACCGAAACATTCTATATCCCACCCCAACCGGAGACAGGTGATCTCCTGAGCGAGGCAAAAACCAGATTTTAAAATCCAGGCCAATTGTGGAAAAACAAATCTGGGAAAATTCTTCTCTGACCCATCCAGGCAATCGAAACTTGTCCCGGAGATCACCCTGGCCATATTCGATTCCCTGCAGTATTTGCCATCTTATCTGCGCCATCCAACAAGAGGTTATCCAGTCTAATCCCACTTAGCAGCTGTAGTTCCGTAACCCTGCAGATTACGGCACTTTTAAGTGCCCATCCAAGCACCTTTTAAATGTGGTGAAGGTTTCTGTATCTGTTACGCTCATAAGAAAGTGATACAATTGAGTACTGTATGCAATGAGTAAGTGTGACCCTAGCTCCTTTAATTAAACTCCAGAGTGTCGGTACAGCATGGGAGGCCTGCTTATATACAGTGCTCCCAAGGGATGCTGGGATTCCTTGGGACTCCGAACAGGTAGGCCCTCTGCTGGTGGTATGATACAGGTTGCCAAGAGTTACATACATAACAGTATCCACCACCCTTCGGGCATTGAGTTCCAGACCCCCATAACCCTCTGAGTGAAGAAGCCTCCCCTCAAATCCCCTCAGAACCTTCCACCAACCACCTTAAAACTATGCCCGCTCGTAATTGACTCCTCAACCAAGGGAAATAGTTCCTTGGTCTCCACTATATCCAGGCCCCTCAAAATGTTATACACCTCAATGAGGTCTCCTCTCGACCTCCTCTGTTCCAAATGAGAACAAAGCTAGCCTATCCAATCATTTCTCATAGCTAAAATTCTCCAGTCCAGGCAACATCCTCATAAATCTCCTCTGAAGCCTCTAGTGCAATCATATCTTTCCTGTAATGTGGTGACCAGAACTGCACGCAGTACTCCAGCTGTGGCCTAACTAGTGTTTTATACAGTTCAAGCATAGCCTTCCTGCTAACAAAGGCAAGTATTCCGTGTGCCTTCTTAACCACCTGGCCTGCTATCTTCAGTGATCTGTGGACATGCACTCCTAGGTCCCTCTGTTCCTCTACACCCTTGTGTCCTACCATTTATTGTGTATTCCCTTGCCTTGTTGGCCATCCTCAAATGCATTACTTCACACTTCTCCGGAATGAATTCCATTTGCCACTTTTCTGCCCACCTGACCAGTTTATTGATATCTTCCTGAAGTCTACAACTTCCTTCTTCATTATCAACTATGTTATATATGTAAACTTGTATTTACTCTACAGCCACCAGAGGGCTTATCCCCTGGAGTCCCAAGGGATCCCTTAATCCCTTCGGAGCACAGGTATTTAAGGAGGCCTCACAGGTTGGAGAGGCACTCGGGAGACTTGCAATAAAAGACTAAGGTCACACTTTACTTTGAGCTCACAGTGTTCAATCTGACTCTTTCTCCATACATAACTACTGGCGACGAGATACAGATAGCGAACCCAAAGATGCAGAGAACTGGGCATCCTGGAGTAATTCTCGGAGGGAGATGATTGGGAAACTTTTGTGGAGTGACTCGACCAATACTTCGTGGCCAACGAGCTAGATGGGGAAGAGAACGCTGCCAAATGAAGGGCAACCCTCCTCACCGTCTGGGGCACCAACGTATGACCACGTGAAGAATCTGCTCACCCCAGCGAAACCCACGGAGAAATCATACGATGATTTGTGCACACTGGTCCGAGAGCATTTGAACCCGAAGGAAGACGTTCCGATGGCGAGGTACCGGTTCTACAGCGACAAAAGGTCTGAAGGCCAGGAAGTGGCGAAATATGTCTCCGAGCTAAGACGCCTTGCAGGACATTGCGAATTTGAAGGACATTTGGAGCACATGCTCTGAGACTTTTTCATATTTGGCATTGGCCACGAAAACCATACTTCGCAAACTTTTGACTGTAGAGACCCCAACCTTGAGTAAGGCCATAGCGATAGCCCAGGAGTTCATTGCCACCAGTGACAATACGAAGCAAATCTCTCAGCACACAAGTGCTGCTACAAGTACGCAAATCTCTCAGCACACAAGTGCTGCTACAAATACTGTAAACAAAGCAATGTTGTTTTTGAATCGTAATGTACAGGGCAGGTCACACACACCTGCAGCTGCACGTCCACAGATGTCTGAGTTCACCATCGAGGGTGATGAATGCAAGGCCATTAACACCTTGTTGGCACTGCGGGGGTAATCATCTTTTCCATTCATGCCGATTCAAAAAGTACGTTTGCAAGGGCTGTGGAACAATGGGACACCTCCAACGAGTGTGCAGGTGAGCTGCAAATCCTGTCAAACTTGCAAACTACCATGTTGCAGAGGAGGACGGATCAACGGAGGATCACGACGAACCAGAGTCTCAGACCGAAGACTCAGAGGTATATGGGGTGCACACATTTACCATGAAGTGTCCCCCGATAATGCTGAATGTTGAACTAAATGAACTCCCGGTGTCAATGGAGCTGGACACGGGCGTGAGCCAGTCCATCATGGGCAAAAAGACTTTCGAAAGATTGTGGTGCAACAAGGCCTCATGGCCAGTTTTAACTCAAGTTTGCATGAAACTAAGAACTTAAACAAAATAACTTATTCCTGTAATCGGCAGTGCTACCGTAAAGGTCTCCTATGATGGAGCAGTGTGCAAGCTACCACTCTGGGTGTTACCAGGCAATGGTCCCACCCTGCTTAGCAGAAGCTGGCTGGGAACGACATGCTGGAACTTGGACAACGTCCGAGCGCTATCGCCTGCTGACGACACTTCATGTGCCCAGGTATTAAACAAGTTTCCTTTGCTGTTCAAACCAGGCATCGGGAAATTCCAAGGAGCAAAAGTGCAGATCCACCTAATTCCGGGGGCTCCACCCATCCATCACAAGGCGAGAGCAGTACCGTACATGATGAGAGAAAGGGTAGAGATCGAGCTAGACCAGCTGCAAAGAGAGGGCATCATTTCACCGATCGACTTCAACGAGAGGGCCACTCCTATCGTCCCAGTCCTCAAAGGAGACAGCACCGTCAGAATCTGGCGATTACAAAGTAACTATCAATCGTTGATCCCTGCAGGACCAATACCCACTACCAACGGCCGACGACCTCTTTGCAATGCTGGCGAGAGGAAAGACGTTCACGAAGCTGGATCTGATTTCAGCCTACTTGACGTCGGATCTGGAGGAATCATCGAAGGCCCTCACCTGCATCAACACGCACAAAGGTCTTTTTGTTTATAACACATGCCCGTTTGGAATTCGATCAGCGGTGCCGATATTCCAGAGAAACATGGAAAGCTTACTGAAGTCGGTCCCACACACTGTGGTCTTCCAAGATGACATCTTGGTCACAGGTCGGAACACAGACGAGCATCTGTAGAACCTGGAGGAGGTTCTTAGTCGACTCAACCGCGTGGGGCTCAGGTTAAAATGCTTGAAGTGCATTTTCCTGGTGCCTGAAGTGGAGTTCTTGGGAAGGAGAATCACGGCAGGCGGCATCAGGCCCACCAACGCGAAGACGGAGGCAATCGAGAACGCACCGAAGCTACAGAACGTGACGGAGCTGCGGTCGTTTCTGGGACTCCTGAACTACTTTGGTAACTTCTTACCGGGTCTCAGCACACTGTTCGAACCATTGCATGTCTTACTACGAAAAGGGGACGAATGTGTTTGGGGCAAAAGCCAAGAAAATGCTTTTGTATAAGCGAGAAAATTGTTATGCTCAAACAAATTGCTTGTGTTGCATGATCTATGTAAGCGTTTGGTACTGGCATGTGATGCGTCGCCATATGGCGTCGGTTGGGTACTGCAGAAGCCAATGATTTCGGGAAACTGCAACCGGTTGCTTATGCATCCAGGAGTCTGTCTAAGGCTGAGAGAGCCGACAGCATGATTGAAAAAGAAGCGTTGCGTGTGTCTATGGGGTAAAGAAAATGCATCAATACCTGTTTGGGCTAAAATTCTAATTGGAAACTGACCATAAGCCACTTACATCCCTGTATTCCGAGAGTAAAGGGATAAATACCAACGCATCGGACTATCACGTTGTCCGCATACAACTACGCCATCCGCCACAAGCCAGGCACAGAAACTGCGCCGATGCTCTCAGTAGGCTGTCATTTCCCACCACGGGGGTGGAAATGGCGCAGCCCACAGATCTAGCCGTGGTTATGGAAGCATTTGAGAGTGAGCAATCACCTGTCACTGCCCGGCAGATCAAAACCTAGACAAGCCAGGACTCCTTATTATCTCGAGTCAAAAGCTGTGTGCTTCATGGGAGCTGGTCCAGTGTCCCAGTGGAAATGCAGGAAATGATTAAGCCATGGCAGAGGCGCAAGGATGAAATGTCTATACAGGCAGACTGCTTTCTGTGGGGCAATCGAGTAGTGGTCCCCAAGAAGGGCAGAGACCTCCACTGACCTCCACAGTACCCACCCAGGCATCGTAATGATGAAAGTGATAGCCAGATCCCACGTGTGGTGGCCCGGTATTGATGCGGACTTAAAGTTCTGCATTCACAGATTCAATATATGCTCGCAGTTAAGCAATGTACCCAGGGAGGCGCCGCTAAGTTTATGATCTTGACCCTCCAAACTGTGGTCTAGGGTACACGTCAACTATGCAGGTCCATTCTTGGGTAAAATGTTCCTTCTGGTTGTAGACGCGGATTCCAAGTGGATTGAATGTGAGATAATATCGGCGAGCATGTCTGCTGCCACCACTGAAAGTCTGCGGGCCATGTTTGCCACTCACGGCTTACCCGATGTCCTGGTGAGCAACAATGGTACCCATGTTTTACCAGTGCTGAGTTCAAAGAATTCATGACCCGTAACGGGATCAAACATGTCACATCTGCCCCGTTTAAACCAGCATCCAATGGTCAGGCAGAGAGAGCAGTGCAAACCATCAAGCAAGGCTTGAAGAGGGTAACTGCAGACTTGCCTACCCTGCGTCCTGCTTAGCTACCGCACGAGATCCCACTTGCTCACTGGGATCCTACCTGCTGAACTGCTCATGAAAAGAGCACTTAAGACAAGGCTCTCATTAGTTCACCCTGATCTACATGAACAGGTAGAGAGCAGGCGGCTTCAACAAAGTGCATACCATGATAGGGCAAATGTGTCATGCGAGATTGAAATCAATGATCCTGTTTTTGTATTGAATTATGGACAAGGTCCCAAGTGGCTTCCCGGAACTGTCGTGGCCAAAGAGGGGAGTAGAGTGTTTCGGGTCAAACTTTCAAATGAATTCATTCACCGGAAACGCTTGGACCAAATCAAACTCAGATTCACGGACTATCCAGAGCAACCCACCTTGGACCCTACCTTTTTTGACCCCCCAGCATACACACCAGCGGCAACCGGCACCACGGTTGAGCACGATGCAGAACCCAACACATCAGGCAGCTCAGCAAGGCCAGCTGCACAGCAGCCCTGCGAGGGCCCAACAAATGATTTAACAATATCAGCTTTTACACCGAGACGATCAACCAGGGCAAGAAGGGCCCCAGATCGACTCACGTCGTGAATAGTTACACTATTGACTTTGGGAAGGAGTGTTATTTTTGTAAACTTGTAATTACTCTGTACAGCCACCAGCGGGCTCATCCCCTGGAGTCCCAAGGGATCCCATAAACCCTTGGGAGCACAGGTATTTAAGGAGGCCTCACGGGTTGGAGAGGTACTCTGGAGACCTGCAATAAAAGACTACGGTCACACTTTACTTTGAGCTCACAGTGATCAGCCTGACTCTTTCTCCATACATAACAAACCACACTGCCAATTTTTGTATCATCATACCCCCTACATTAAAGTCCAAATCATTGACATATACCACAAAAAGCAAGGGACTGAGTACTGAGCCTTGCGGTGCTCCACTGGAAACAGCCTTCCAGTCACAAAAACACCCATTGGTCATTAATACACTTTGCTTCCTACATCTGAGATTTTTTGGATCCTTTATTTCTTCCTTTTTCCTCAACCATGGATGCCCCTCTATCATGGTTAACATGGCCCTCAACTGTGTCCATTCTATTTCCCTCATTATTCCCCAACCTGCTCGACCTTTCTTCATGTGACAATCCCTTCATCTCAGGAATCAACCTCGTGAACCTTCTTTGAACTGCCTACAATGCAAGTATGTCCTTTCTTAAATAAGGAGAGCAAATCTGTACGCAGTACTCCAGGCGTGGTCTTACCAACACCCTGTACAGTTGTAGCAGGACTTCCTTACTGTTATAGTCCATCCATTTTGCAATAAAGGCCAACATTCCATTTGCCTTCCTAATTATTTGCTGTACCTGCATGCTATAACCTTTTGTGTTTCATGTACAAGGACCCACAGATCCCTCTGTACCGCAGCATTTTGTAATCTCTCCCCATTTAAATAATAATTTAATATCCTTCAGGACTGGGGCAGCTTGGTCAGTAGTGGTGCTACCGAGCCATTCTTGGTGATGGACATTGGAGTTCCCCACCCAGAGTACATTCTCTGCCCTTGCTGCTCTCAGTGCTTATTCCAAATGGTGTTCAATATTCAAGAGTACTGATTCATCAGCTGAGGGAGGGCAGTCGGTGGTAATCAGCAGGAGGTTTCCTTGCCCATGCTTGACCTGAAACCATGAGACTTCATGAGGTCCTTAGTCAATGTTGAGGACTCCCAGGGCCACTCCCTCCCAACTGTATACCACTATGCCATCACCACAAGTGGTTCTATCCTGCCGGTGGGACAAGACATACCCAGAGGTGGTGATGGAGGAGCCTGGGACATTGGCTGATAGATTTGATTCCGTGAGTATAACTGTCAGGTTGTTGCTTGACTAGTATGTGGGACAGCTCTCCCAATTTTGGCACAAGTTCCCAGATGTTAGTGAGAAGGACTTTGCAGGGTTGGCTGGGCTGGGTATTCCTTTGTCGTGTCTGAAGCTGGTGCTGAGGTAGATGCTGGGTGGTCTGTCCGGTTTTATTATTATTACTGTTTTTAGAGCCTAGTTAAGAGTTAACCATATTGCTGTGGGACTGGAGTCACATATAGGCTAGACCGGGTAAGGGCGGCAGATTTCCTTCCCGAAAGGACATTAGTTTAGGTTTTTACGACAATCATGGAGTTTCATGGTGACCATTACTGACATTAGCTTTTTATTCCAGATTTTATTTATTTATGTAATTACTGACCGAATGCGATCAAGCTTGACTCCTAAATAGGAGGGTTTTGGGCATGGTTTACCTCAGTGCTGCAAAAGGAGACTTGATGGGTGTTGAGGTGGAATGAGGAGGTGTCAGTCTCTTGATTTGTCCGAAGTTGCCATCGGTGGAAGTAAGCCTCCATTCTCTGTAAACAACTGGTAAGGGTCACTTCGGTGATGGACAGCCTCTCCAGCACTTTATAACTAGTACAGAGGAAGGAGATTGGGCAGTAGCTGGAGGCTTCACAAGTGTTCTTCCCCTGCTTCAGGAGGGCAATTAATTTAGTCTCCCTCCAAACCAGTGGAATTTTACCGGTTGCCAGTACCTCAGAGAAGAAGGAGATCAATCATCTCTTCGCTTTGGGTCCCAGTGCTTTTAAGAATTCGGGATAAACACCATCTGGACCAACAGCTTTTCCAGGTTTGATTGTCGACGGGGTTATTTTTGTACTGACTTAAGACTGGATCAAAATTCTGAAACAAAAGGTAGATGCAATCCATTAACATTTTATTCTGAAGGGTTGGTTTGATTTGGCTTAACTCATTATATTGACATGAATTGCTATATTGGCATCAATCACTAACTTAGTTTGAATTACTATATTTGATATAGTTACCATGTATGTCGAGTTGGAATCCGCTTGAAGATCACTTGATTTCTGTAATTTAAAACAAATGTTTGGAATCAGACTGAATCCATTAACTGAGTCCATGTAGCTTGTCTGTCTCATCGGAGAACTCTGCAATGGGTGGTGTGATCTAATCTGTGAGACAGGCTTCTGAAATGAGGAGAGTAACTCTCTCTGATATTTGCCGTGATACTTCTCCACATGGCTACAGATTGGTACAGGCAGCTTTCTCCGAGGGCCATAGGTGGAATGGCAATATCTGCTCCATCACTCCTCTGAAGCCTGAGGTGGCTCACATGCACCTGATCCTTGGGCCTGAACGTCACTGCGAATATAGCAGATGCTGTAGAGCTTGGTGCCCGATGCAGGGTGTAATAAGCCTGCAGCTGAGCCCCAGTCTGTCAGGTGAGTGAGAGAGGCTTTTAAAATGGATTCTGCTTTTTCACCTACAAAGCACATATATTCTGCTTGTTTCATTTAAAACAGCATGTGTTCTACCTGTTCAAAATAAACCCTGTCCAAGGGCAGTTGTGATAGCTACTGATGTTGCCCCCATAAAGACATGACATAGGATTACATCGGATATATGGCACAGAAACAGGCCATTTGGCCCAACCAGTGCATGCCAGCGTTTATGCTCCACTCGAGCTTCCTTCCATCCTTCCTCATCTAAATTTATCAATATTGCCCTCTATTCCCTTCTCCCTCATATGCTTGTCTGGCCTCCCCTTAAATACATCGATACTATTCGTTTCAACCACTCCCTGTGGTAGCGAGTTCCACATTCTCACCATTCTCTCGGTAAATAAATTTCTTTTGAATTCCCTATTGGATTTCTTGATGGCTATCTTATATTGATGGCCTCAAGTTATGCTCTTACCCACAAGTGGAAACATTCTCTATCCACTCTATCAAAACCGTTCATAAATTTAAAGCCCTCTGAGACTACCCCTCAGCCGAAGTTTTTCAAGAGAAAAGAGACCTAATCTGTTCATTCATTCTTGATAGGTATACCTTGCATTTCTGGTATCATCCTTGTAAATCTTCTCTGCACCCTCTCCAGTGCCTCTTTATTTCCTTGTTATATGACGACCAGAACTGTACGCAATACTCTAAGGGTTAGAAATTCAATTTTGTTTTAATACCGCTATGACTCTGCTACTGCTACGAGGCCTAACATTCAGGATAAAATGCGCCCAGGGGTAAAAATCGGCGTTGCACAAGGATTCGTGGCGCAAATCGCAAATTTGCTGCAACTTTTCTCCGAGGCCGATACCGCTACGAGTTGGGCCTAGGGAGGGTGGAAAACACCCCCAAAAATTGCAAAAGAATTAAAAAAATCACAAGACACTTAGCTATCGAAAATAATTTAAAAATAAAAACTGTAACTTACCTTTTTTGCAGGTCTTCATACCTACCGCTGTTCCAAGGGCTGCAACGCAGACGGGAGCGCTGAGAATCAGAGGACACAGATTTAAGGTGATTGGCAAAAGAACCAAAGGCAACATGAGGGAAAACTTTTTTACGCAGCGAGTGGTTGGGATATGGAATGCGCTGCCTGAAAGGGGGGTGGAGGCAGATTCAGTTATGGCTTTCAAAAGGGAATTGGATAAGTACCTGAAGGAAAAAAAAATTGCAGGGCTACAGGGAACGGGCGGCTGTGTGGGACGAGCTTAAGTGCTCTTCCAGAGAGCCAGCACAGGCTCAATGGGCCGAATGGCCTCCTGCGCTTTAACTATTCTATGACTCGAATTGGAAAAACTCAGTGTTTCAACTAGTGTACTGTATAAGGGCTTCATTGGGCTTCCTTTTAAGGTAAGATGTTGACACTATGGTCTAAAGGGATGTGGGCATGAAAAACCTCAAACCAGCAGAAGTGTTGTATGCAGGATGCAGAGTAAGGGCTCTACTCTGGTCAGGATCTGCAGAGCTTGTATATTGAGACCACGTTCCCAACAAATAGTTCTGTGTATTTGGACCAATGCAGTGGTGGGAATTGGGAGTTCTCTGTATGAAGGGAGTCCTATGTTACCGGCCTGATAGTTACCTCCTTGGAGAGATGAGGTTTAATCTGTCTTTGGTTTGCATAGAGTTCAGAACCAGTCGGTGCCAATAAAGTCTTGTTGCTGGTTGGTGGTGCTAAATTCTTAAAGGGTAAAAAGCACCTCAGTGATGATTGGGGCTGGTGACCTCTTGGTGCCGACTGATGCTGGTGAGTCCATTGTGTTGGTTGAAGTTGCTGATCCTTCAGTTCTCGGCAATGCTGGTGTTTCTCAAGCACTTGTTCAGTCTTGCTTTGTCCTGAAATGAAGCGTCTAGTTTGGTATTTTCTGGAGGTACATGCTTCTCTGTTGGCAGATCTCAACTCCTTGGGCTTCTGGGAAAACTGAAAAAAGGAAAGCAAGAAATCCAGATAGGTCACTTTAGGCAACAGCATATTTGGTACTTTAGTGTCTCTCAACAATCTAAGGTGTCTGTCTTGGCTCAGTTGGTAGCATTCTCATCTCTGAATCAGAAGGTTGTGTGTTCAACATAAGAACATAAGAATTAGGTACAGGAGTTGGCCATTTGACCCCTCGAGCCTGCTCCGCCATTCAGTAAGATCATTGCTGATCTTCGACCTCGACTCCACTTTCCCGCACTATCCCCATATCCCTCGATTGCCTTAATATCCAAAAATCTATCGATCTCTGTCTTGAACATACTCAACGACTGAGCCTCCACATTCAAGTCTAGAGAACGATCTCTGTGCTGGAACGGACAGGCCCAAAGCTCACCCAATATCGGGCTTCTCATTTACACCAAACCGACGAGCTGCAGACACCTGCTCGGATCTCCCCAGGCAGCACGGCGTTGAAGAGTATTTGAATTTGTGGTTACTGCATCAGGTATAGGTCTCGGGAGAAGGGGATGTGCCCGGGAGAGGGGGGAATCTGGACAGGTAGGTGGGTGGGCACTCCTGCACCTGTCGGCTCCACATTCATGAAAGCATTTATTTTAAACTTGCCCTTTTGCTGGTGGCCTCCAGCGGCTCCATTGAGGGGCGCTGGTTAGGCCGCAGGAAGACCTGGTTTTCTTGAATGCAGCCGGCCTGGTGCCAGCTGTGTTCAGGCAAACCAGTTTGGTAAAGGAAGCATCAACCAGGCACTCGGCCCCTGATTTGCAAACGCAAAGGACTAATGGCTGTTTCAGACGTGGGCCTTGGATGCCTCTTTTGATGCCTATACCAATATGGTGGGCGGCGCACACCCAACGTGGAATGTACACGTGCTGCTTGACCACTACACTGGACATTTTGGCGCCCGTTTTATGCCTGTAAAATGGATTCAAAGTCATCGAATTTCTTGGCCCTAATGCTTTAAATACTCCAGAACATTAACAAAAGGCTGGCACTGGGCCAACCAACTCGACTCACTTGTGAGCGTCCGGGAAGGGAGGTATTTTTATAATCGCGTGCTGGCAATGTAGTAGCAGTGTGGACAGACGGGGCTGTAAAGGAAATCACAGAATGTCACCAACACCGAGTGTAGATAGGAACACGCAAACATGGAGGTTGGGGAAAGGCCATTGCAGTCCATTGGGTGGTCCCAAAGTTCACAAAAACCCAAACTGTACTGTCGTCCATAGCCCAAAACACTTCTTTCACCAAAAGAATCTACTCAGCTCCCTCTTGAATTCACTAATACTCTCACCTTTCAATGACTCAAACAATAGAAAAATACTAAGCATGCTGGAAATCTGAAATAAAAACAGAAAACGCTGGAAATACTCACAGCACCTATGAATGCCCATCTTTCCCTGGCTGTGTACTTGCTTAAAAACTGTCCATCTCTAACCCCTTCCAGTTCTGACAAAAGGTCATCATCCTGAAACGTTAACTCTGTTTCTCGCTGCACAGTTGCTGCTGATCTGCAGAGTATTTCCAGTATTTTCTGTTCTTATCCCTTCAATGACTATGGGCAGCTGATCCAGATGTGGTAGTTACCGTGAAATATTTATTTAAACGTACAGGATTGCAGTTTCCCGAACCATGCCTGTCTGATACAGAAGACAAGAGCAACTCCAGCAATGAGAGTAAGTCCCAGCACAGCCCCCACACTGATCCAGACAATCCTCAGGTCTTCATCCATTTGGACATTAGGATCTGTGAAAGTGAGAGGGACATGTAAGGGACTGGACTAACAGAATAAGGTATTTGCCATCAAATATTGGACCTTTACCAGCCCTGATCCACAAGGTGATGTCAGACGCAGATATAATATTATTACAATGTGAACTGTACTTACTGGTTACATTGAGCTGCTCCCACTGATATCTCCCCACACTTTACAGTAATAGGCGGCAGTGTCACTGGGCTGCACATTTGTGACTGTCAGAATGAAGCTGTTATTGGAGGTGTCTCTGGAAGGCTGGAGACGGTCAGTGGAACCTGGGCTCCCTCGTGTGCTGCCACTTGCCTCATGTGTTAAAACCCACTCCATATCTTGCCCCGGTAGTTGCCGGTACCAGTGGACTTCGGTGTCACTCACTCTGGAGTGCCGCATGGTGCACTGTAACCGCGCCGTGTGACCCTCTGTGACACGTTCCAGGCCCGGAGACTGGATAACTACTCCTTTAAGGGGAAATGAAAGATAGAAATAGCTTGAAGACCATCGACAGATGGGGAGGTGTCCTTCGTGCTTAAATGCAAAGCACAATATTGCATTGTTCAGCAAAATCAATTCCAATAATTAACTCGTAGAGTTAGTTAATTACTAATTCATGAGAAGAGAAACCTTTTAATGCAGAGCTTGTATTGAACTATTGGCACCATTGGGAGATTTGAACTCATGACGGGTTGCTAGTCTAGTCCCATAACCATTAGCCTAGCGGTTACTGTACTGGACAGTCTCCTTCCAATCAGTAGTGATAGAAGGATTCATCTGTAGTGCCATCAAGCGACACCTACTCATTAATAGCCACCTCTCTTTCCGTTGAGTTTCCACTTCAGCCATTCAGCTCCAGATGTCATAACAGCCTTGATGCAAACATGGACACAAGGCAGCTTTCCAATCTGTATGGCACCAAAGAGCCTCAACAAAATTAGGTAAATGGCCTGTAGCTGAGGCCATACCTAACACACAGGAAGATGTTTTGGTTGTCAGAGGACAATCATTTCAGCCCTGGGACATTATGCTTCGTTCCTTTGTCCCAACCATCTGCAGCTGCTTCATCAATGAATTTCCCTCCATCATAATGTCAGAAATGGGGCTGTTCACTTGTGATTTCCACAGCAGACCCTGGACTACATCTAGGCTTGGGTTGACATTTGGCAGGTAACATTTGTGGCCTATCAATTGGCGCATTGAATTTACAATCCTCTTCCTCGCTGGAAGAGGAACCAGTGCTGTGGTGTAGGATTTAAATTCACATCATGTGGGGGGGCGGGCAATGAAAGAACAAGATAAGGAAACAGAATGGAAAGAAAAATGGACAAGGAATGTAGGAATAAGGAGTGGCCGTAGGTTCTATTAAGTCGGCCTGAGATGGCAGGCGGGGCCTCAGTTTAATGTTCATCTGAAAGACGGCACCTCCGACAGTGCAGCACTCCTTCAGTACTGCCCCTCCAACAGTGCCATACTCCCTCAGTACTGCCCCTCCGACATTGCAGCACTCGCTCAGTACTGCCCCTCTGACAGTGCCATACTCCCTCAGTATTGCCCCTCCGACAGTGCAGCGCTCCCTCAGTACTGCACCTCCGACCATGCAGCACTCTCTCAGTACTGCCCATCCGACAGTGTAGCACTCCCTCAGTGCTGCCCTTCCAACAGTACAGTGCTCCCTCAGTACTGCCCCTCCAACAGTGCCATACTCCCTCAGTACTGCCCTCCCAACAGTGCAGCGCTCCCTCACTACTGCCCCTCCGACAGTGTAGCGCTCCCACAGTACTGCCCTTCCAACAATGCAGCGCCCCTCAGTACTGCCCCTCGGACAGTGCCTTTCTCCCTTAGCTGCTCCCCCGACAGTGCCGTACTCCCTCAGAACTGGCCCTCCGACTGCAGCGCTCCCTCGGTATTGCCCCTCTGACAGTGCGGTGCTCCCTCGGTACTGCCCCTCCGACAGTGCAGCATTCCCTCAATACTGCCCCTCCGATAATGCGGCGCTCCCTCAGTGCTGCCCCTCCGACAGTGCGGCGCTCACACAGTGCTGCCCCTCCGACAGTGCAGCGCTCCCTCAGTACTGTCCCTCCGACAGTGCAGCACTCCCTCAGTACTGCCCCTCCGACAGTATAGCGCTCCCTCAGTACTGCCCCTCTGATAGTGCAGCACTCCCTCAGGAAGGAAGGATGTAATCGGAGATTGATAGTGGTGGAGAGAGAGAGGGAAGCCACGATTATGTGGATGGGGGAGAGAGAGAGGCCACGATTGTGTGGGTGGGGGAGAGAGAGGTCATGATTGGGCAGGTGGGGGAGAGAGGGAGGCCATGAATGGGCGGGTGGGGGAGAGAGAGGCCATGATTGGGTGGGTGGGGGAAGAGAGAGGGAGGCTATGATTGGGCAGCTGCGGGAGAGAGAGGGAGGCCACGATTGGGCGGCTGGGGGAGAGAGAGGGAGGCCATGATTGGGCGGGTGGGGGGGAGAGAGAGAGAGAGACCAAGATTGGGTGGGTGGACGGGGAGAGAGGGCACGATTGGTCGGGCAGGAGAGAGTGAGAGAGAGAGAGAGAGAGGCTACGATTGGGCGGGTGGGGGAGAGAGCGGCCATGACTGGGCGGGCGGCGGGGAGAGAGAGAGAGAGAGAGAGAGAGGCCATGATTGGGTGGGTGTGGGGTGTTATATTTGTAACCTTGTATATATATTGTACCGC
This sequence comes from Pristiophorus japonicus, assembly GCF_044704955.1. Taxonomy (NCBI): domain Eukaryota; kingdom Metazoa; phylum Chordata; class Chondrichthyes; family Pristiophoridae; genus Pristiophorus; species Pristiophorus japonicus. The sequence continues at coordinate 393,820 of NW_027253510.1, forward strand.
CACCAGAGGGCTCATCCCCTGGAGTCCCAAGGGATCCCACAATCCCTTGGGAGCACAGGTACTTAAGGAGGCCTCCCAGGCTGGAGAGGCACTCTGGAGACCTGCAATAAAAGACAAAAGTCACACTTTACTTTTAGCTCACAGTATCCAGTCAGACTCTTTATTCATACATAACAACTGGCGACGAGATACAGATGACAAACCCAACGATGCAGAGAACAGTGGCAATCCTGGAGAAATTTTTGGAGGGAAATGATTGGGAAGTCTTCCAGGAGCGACTCGACCAATACTTCGTGGCCAACGAGCTGGAAGGATAAGCGAACACTGCCAAACGAAGGGCAATTCTCCTCACCGTCTGCGGGGCACCAACATATGGCCTCATGAAAAATCTGCTTGCTCCAGCGAAACCCAGAGAGAAATCGTACAATGATTTATGCACACTTGGCTGGGAGCATCTGAACCCAAAGGAAAGCGTTTTGATGGCAAGGTACCGGTTCTACACCTACAAAAGTTCTGAAGGCAGGAAGTGGTGAGTTATATCGCTGAGCTAAGACGCCCTTGCAGGACATTGCGAATTTGAAGGACATTTGGAGCACATGCTCAGAGACTTTTTCGTACTTGGCATTGGCCATGAAATGATACTTCACAAACTTTTGACTGTGTAGACCCCAACCTTGAGTAAGGCCATAGCAATAGCCCCGGCGTTCATTGCCACCAGTGACAATACTGAGCAAATCTCTCAGCACACAAGAGCTGCTACAAGTACTGTGAACAAAGTGATGTTGTTTTCACATCGCAACGTACAGGGCAGGCTCCACACGCCTGCAGCTGCACGTCCGCAGATGTCTCAGAGTCCACCATCAAGGGTGATGAATGTAAGGCCATTAACACCTTGTTGGCGCTGCATCATTTCCATTCATGCTGCTTCAAAGGGTACGTTTGCAAGGGCTGTGGAACAATGGGACACCTCCAATGTATGTGCAGGCGAGTTGCAAATCCTGTTAATCCTGCAAACCACCATGTAGCAGAGGATGAACAGATCCACGGCAGATCATCACGAACCAGAGCCTCAGACTGAGGAGGCAGAGGTATATGGGGTGAACACATTTAGCACAAAGTGTCCCCCGATAATGCTGAAGGTTGAACTAAATGAACTCCCGGTGTCAATGGAGCTGGACACGGGTGCGAGCCAGCCCATTATGAGCAAAAACACTTTTGATAAATTATGGTGCAGCAAGGCCTCAAGGCCAGTCTTGACTCCAATCCTCACAAAACTGAGACCTTACACAAAGGAAATGATTCCCATAGTCGGCAGTGTTACTGTAAAAGTCTCCTACGATGGAGCGGTGCACAAGCTACTACTCTGGGTGGTACCGGGCGATGGTCCCACGCTGCTTGGCAGGAGCTGGCTGGGAAAGATACGCTGGAACTGGGACGACGTCCGCGTGCTCTTGCCCGCTGACGACACTTCGTGTGCCCAGGTCTTAAACAAGTTCCCTTCACTGTTCAAACCAAGCATCGGGAAGTTCCAAGGAGCAGAAATGCAGATCCATCTAATTCCAGGGGTGTGACCCATCCATTACAAGGGAAGAGCAGTACCGTACATGATGAGAAAAAGGGTAGAGATCGAGCTAGGCCAGCAGCATCATATCGCTGATCGAATTCAATGAGTGGGCCAGTCCGATCGTTCCAATCCTCAAGTGAGATGGCACAGTCAGAATCTGTGGTGATTACAAAGTAACTATCAATCGTTTCTCCCTGCAGAATCAATACCCACTACCAAAGTCCGACGGCTTTTTGCCACGCAGGTGGGAGGAAAGATGTTCACGAATCTGGACTTGACCTTGGCCTACATGACGCAGGAGCTGGAGGAATCATCGAAGGGCCTCACCTGCATTAACACACACAAAGGTCTCTTCATTTATAACAGATGCCATCCGCCACAGACCAGGCACAGAAAACTCTGCCCATGCTCTCAGTAGGCTGCCATTGCCCACCACGGGGGTGGAAATGGCACAACCCGCAGATTTAGTCATGGTAATGGAAGCATTTGAGAGTGAGCAATCACCTGTCACAGCCCAACAGATTAGAACTTGGACAAGCCAGGAACCCTAGTTAAACTTGCCTTAGTTAAAAACTGTGTGCTGCACGGGAGCTGGTCCAGTATCCCAGTGGAAATGCAGGAACAGATAAAGCTGTACCAGTAGCACAAATATGAAATGTCTATACAGGCAGGCTGCCTTCTGTGGGGCAATCGAGTAGTGGTCCCCAAGAAGGGCAGAGATACCTTCATTAGTGACCTCCACAGCATCCACCCAGGCATCGCAATGATGAAAGTGATATCCAGATCCCACGTGTGGTGGCCCGCTATCGATGCGGACTTAGAGTCCTGCATGCACAGATGTAACACATGCTTGCAGTTGAACAATGCACCCAGGGAGGCGTCACTAAGTTTATGGTCTTAGCCCTCCAAACCGTGGTCTAGGATCTATGTCAACTATGCAGGCCCGTTCTTGGGTAAAATGTTTATTGTGGTTGCAGATGCGTTCTCCAAATGGATTGAATGTGAGATAATGTTGGCAAGCACATCCGCTGCCACCACTGAAAGCCTGCGGGCCATGTTTGCCACGCACGGACTACCCAATGTCCGTGTGAGCGACAATGGGCCATGTTTTACCAGTGCCGAATTCAAAGAATTCATGACCCGCAACGGGATCAAACATGTCACATCTGCCCCGTTCAAATCAGCATCCAATGGTCAGGCAGAAAGAGCAGTGCAAACTATCAATCAGGGCTTGAAGAGGGTAACTGAAGGCTCACTGCAGACTCGCCTATCCTGAGTCCTGCTTAGCTACCGCCCGAGACCCCACTCGCTCACTGGGATTCCACCTGCTGAACTGCTCATGAAAAGGGCACTTAAGACAAGGCTCTTGTTAGTTCACCCTGATTTACATGAAGCTGCCTGCTCTCTTCCTGTTCAACAAAGCACATATTATGATAGCTCAAATGTGTCACGCGAAATTGAAATCAATGATCCTACATTTGTATTAAATTATGGACAAGGTCCCAAGTAGATTCCTGGCACTGTTGTGGCCAAAGAGAGCAGGGTGTTTCGGGTCAAACTTTCAAATGGACTCATTCACTGGAAACACTTGGACCAAATCAAACTCAGATTCACTGAGCAACCCACTTTGTACCCTACTTTCTTTGACCCCCCCCACAACATACACACCAGTGCCAACCGACACCGCGGTTGGCCACGCAGCAGAACCCATCATCCGCAGCAGCCCAGCAGGACTCACCATACTAGGCAGCTCAGCAAGGCCAGCTGCACAGTAGCCCAGTGACGGCCCAACAGATAATTCACCTATACCAGCGTCATTTGTACCGAGACGATCAATCACGGCAAGAAGGCCCCCAGATCGACTCACCTTGTAAATAGTTACACTGTTGACTTTGTGGGGAGTGTTGTTATATATGTAACCTTGTATATACCTTGTACAGCCACCATATGGCTCATCCTCTGGAGTCTCAAGGGATCCCACAATCCCTTGGGAGCACAGGTACTTAAGGAGGCCTCCCAGGCTGGAGAGGCACTCTGGACACTTGCAATAAAAGTCTAAGGTCACACTTTACTTTGAGTTCACAGTATCCAGTCAGACTCTTTATTCATTCATAACAGGGGGAGAGAGAGTGAGAGAGAGACCACGATTGGACGGGTGGGGGAGAGAGAGGCCATGATCGGGCGGGCGTGTGAGAGAGAGAGAGAGAGAGGCCACGATTGGGCGGGTGGGGAGAGAGAGAGAGAGAGAGAGAGAGAGGGGCCATGATTGGGCGGTGTGAGAGAGAGAGAGAGAGGCCACGAGTGGGGGAGAGAGAGAGGCCATGATCGGGCAGTGGTGGGGAAGTGAGAGAAGCCACGATTGGGTGGGGGAGAGAGAGAGAGGCCGCGATCGATGGGGGGATAAGAGAGAGAGAGAGAGGCCACGATTGGGTGGGGGGGGGGGAGAGTGAAAGAGAGAGAGGGAGGCCATGATCGGGCGGGGGGCAGAAAGAGAGAGGCCACCATTGGGCGGGGGAGGGGGGGGGGGAGAGGCTACAATCGATGTAGGTGATGGCGGGGGGTGCAGTCCTGCCCCTCTTGCCCCAGAAGCAGTGCTGGAACATGCACTTACCTTGTGGATTGGGCCGCTCCCGCCTCCCTTTCACTGCCGGATTACCCGACTCCCGGGAAACCTGCGCAGGAGCTGCCTTGCTTCATTTTCAGTTCTGATCCCGAGCGCCGCACTTTCCAGAACCTCTCCCCATTATTCACCTAATCCCAGACACTGGGTGTTGTCAGGCTCTTGACTCTATAGGCCTTGTCGCCAAGCCTGATCCTGGTCCTCTGCCAGTGTCCACACACACACACACTTTCCGGCAGGGACCATGGGTTAGTCATTTAGTGTGGGAACCATGGCTGCCTTGTCCTTCCCCACTGCAGAGTTGCTAAAGTCAACGTTAACGTGCCAACTGCTGGCCTCATTAGCAGATACTCAGGACAGCCCAACCCTGGCATTTCCCCTTGTGATGAACACATGATTCACATTTGGAGCCACTGCTGGCTCCTATTTAAATGCCACATTAACACACACACCATTTCAGTTGGGTCGCTTTTGAATTCAGGCAGGAGCTGTCTTTGGAATTTTAATTTCTTATGTTATATATGTAAACCTGTAAATACCTTGTTTAATTATTAGAGGGCCCATCCCCTGGAGTCCCAAGGGATCCCACAAGCCCTTGGGAGCAGCTGTACTTAAGGAGGCCTCACAGGCTGGGGAGGCACTCTGGAGGCCTGTAATAAAAGACTACGGTCACACTTTACTTTGAGCTCTCAGTATCTGGTCAGACTCTTTATTCATACACAACATTATTGTTCTATTAAACCAACAACTTCTTTGTGAAAATAAAACCCTTCCCATCTTGGACAATCCATCCTTTCCCCCTGCCCTGCTGTGGGTCGGATACAGGTCCCAGTGTGGATATCTGAACGGAATATATGGAATTAAGGATAGTAAAGTAAACGGGATATATGAAAATGTATAAGCCATGGAAGAATAGCTGGGAGAATGTCAGATTGCAAATAGTGCAACATCAGCATAGCTAACAATCTGTCTCAAGGTTTCAAGTCACTAATCCTGCCAATAATATATAATTGTAACATGAAATACATCTGCAGAATTGCAAGGTCTCAGTAAATAGTCACACCATTAGATTGAAACATTTGGAGGCAATACTTGAGCTTTCAAGAAGAACATCTCATATAGATTGACTAATGAGTGTCTGAGTTAGACTGTCAATCCATTTGTATTTTGTTATCTGATTTCAAAACTGTATAACTGTTAACGCTTTACGATGTAACTTCACCTATCCGTAGGGAGTGTGTACGCTCTATCCAGAGAGTATATCTTCTGTCTGATAGGTCTTACTGGCCGGTAATAAAGACTGCTTTGTTCAAAGCACAAGAGGTATTCGACTCAGTAATTTTACTGAACCAGATTGAATAAAAGAATCCAGGAATTAACACCAGTGCGGTCTGTTCCTGTGAACCTGCGAGTGATAGCTAACATTTACATACCGATGACATTCAGCTGGGTTCCTGCTCCATCGATACGGCTCCACACACTGCAGATATAGGCAGCGGTGTTTCTGTGCTGCACGCCTGTGATGGTCAGAATGAAGCTAATACTGGTGACATCCCTGGAAGACTGAAAATGGTCAGCAAAACCCCGCTACTTTTTTAATGTATTATTTGTGTAATGAAGTATCATCTCCTTGTGTGTACCAGGGAGCTGTTGGGACCAGTGAACATCCACTTGCCTGACGTTGTCTTTCTTCATGGTGCAGCGTAAGCTCACAGTCTGACGCTCTCTCACGCTATAGACTGTCGGAGACTGAACCAGTACTGGTTCCGCCACTGCACCTGGGAATGTGATTGGTAAGTAAATAAATATAACAACGTAAGAATGACTTGCATTTCTATAGTGCCTTTCACAACCTCAGGACGTCCCAAAACGCTTTACAGCCTGGTGTGTAGTCACTGTTGTAATGTAGGAAAGGCGGCAGCCAATTGCAAGCTCCCACAAACAGCTATGTGATAAAGACCAGATAGTCTGTTTTACAACAACAACTTGTATCTATATAGCGCCTTTAATGTAGTAAAATGTCCCAAGGCACTTCACAGGAGTGTTGTAAGACAAAAATGTGACACCGAGCCACGTAAGATGGGGCAGATGACCAAAAACTTGGCCAAAGAGGTAGGTTTTAAGGAGCATCTCAAAGGAGGAAAGAGAAGCAGAGAGGTTTAGGGAGAAATTCCAGAGCTTAGGGCCGAGGCAGCTGAAGGCACGGCCACTGATGGTTGAACGATTATAATCAGGGATGCTCAAGAGGGCAGAATATGAGGAGCACAGACATTCTCGAGGGGGGGGGGGGTTGTGGCATTGGAGGAGATTACAGAGATAGGGAGAGGCGAGGCTATGGAGGAATTTGTAAACAAGGATGAGAATTTTGAAATTGAGGCAAATGTTGATTGAGGAATAAATATCGGCCCAGGACACGGGCGATAACCCTTCTTCTTCGAACTCTTCTACGAAATAGTGCCAAGGGATCTTTTACATCCATCTGCGAGAGCAGACGGGACCTCGGATTAATGTCTCCCCCGAAAGACGGCACTTCCGACACTGCAGCACTCCCTCAGCACTGCAGTGGATTTATGAGCTCAAGTCTCTGGAGTGGGACTTGAACCCACAACCCAACAGTGCAATATATCCCAACAGTGGATAGTCAAGGGGCTATAATGGAGGAGGAACACAATCACAATCACTAATGAGGTGGTACTCATTAAATAATGGGACTAAAGGTGTAGAAATCCCCTGGACCTGATGGCTTGCATCCTAGGGTCTGATTAGTGGATTAGTGGATGCATTGGTTGTAATTTACCAAAATTCCTTGGATTCTAGGGAGGTCCCAGCAGATTGAAAAACTGCAATTGTAACACCCCTATTTAAAAAAGGAGGCAGAAAAAAAGCAGGAAACTATAGACTAGTTAGCCTGACATCTGTGGTTGGGAAAATGTTGGATTCCATTATTAAAGAAGCAGTAGCAGAACATTTAAAAAAGCAGAATTCAGTCAGGCAGAGTCAGCATGGATTTATGAAAGGGAAGTTGTTATATATGTGGACTTGTATTTACTCTGTACAGCCACCAGAGGGCTCATCCCCGGGAGTCCCAAGGGATTGCATAATCCCTTGGGAGGACAGGTATTTAAGGAGGTTTCACAGGTTGGAGAGGCACTCTGGAGACCTGCAATAAAAGACTAAGGTTACACTTTACTTTGAGCTCACAGTGTTCAGTCTGACTCTTTCTCCATACACAATAACTGGCAACGAGATACAGATAACAAATCCAAAGATGCAGAGAACAGTGGGCATCCTGAAGAAATTTTCGGAGGGAGATGATTGGGAAACTTTTGTGGAGCGACTCGACCAATACTTCGTGGCTAACGAGCTGGATGGGAAAGAGAGCACTGCCAAATGAAGGGCAATCCTCCTCACCGTCTGTGGGGCACCAACGTATAGCCTCATGAAGAATCTGCTCACTCCAGCGAAACCCACGGAGAAATTGTACGACGATTTGTGCACACTGGTCCGAGAGCATTTTAACCTGATGGAAGGCGTTCTGATGGCGAGGTACCGGTTCTACACCTACAAAAGGTCTGAAGGCCAGGAAATGGCAAGTTATGTCGCCGAGCTAAGTGCATTGCAAATTTGAAGGACATTTGGAGCACATACTCCGAGACTTTTTCGTACTTGGCATTGTCCACAAAACCATACTTCTCAAATTTTTGACTGTAGAGACACCAACCTTGACCAAGGCCATAGCGATAACCCAGGCATTCATTGCCACAAGTGACAATACGATGCAAATCTCTCAGCACACAAGTGCTGCTACAATTACTGTGAACAAAGTGATTGGCTAACTAACAGAGAACACAGAGTCGGGATAAATGGTTCATTCTCGAGTTGGCAATCAATAACTAGTGGGGTGCTGTGGGGATTAGTGCTGGAACCTAACTATTTACAATCTACATTAACGACTTGGATGAAGGGACCGAGTGTAACGTAGCCAAGTTTGCTGATGATACAAAGATGGGAGGAAAAGCAACGTGTGAGGAGGGACAAAAAACTTGCAAAAGGACATAGACAGGCTAAGTGAGTGGGCAAAGATTTGGCAGATGGAGTATAAAGTGTAAGGTTATGCACGTTGGCAGAAAAAATCGAAGAGCAAGTTATTATTTAAATGGAGAAAAATTACAAAGTGCTGCAGTACAGCGAGACCTGGGGGTCTTGGTGCATGAAACACAAAAGGTTAGTATGCAGATACAGCAAGTGATCAGGAAGGCCAATGGAATTTTAGCCTTTATTGCAAAGGGGATGGAGTATAAAAGCAGGGAAGTCTTGCTACAGTTATGCAGGGTATTGGTGAGGCCACATCTAGAATATTGCGTAAAATTTTGGTTTCCATATTTAAGAAAGGATATACTTGCTTTGGAGGTAGTTCAGAGAAGGTTCACTAGGTTGATTCCAGAGATGAGGGAGTTAACTTATGACGAAAGGTTGGGTAGTTTGGGTCTCTACTCATTGGAATTCAGAAGAATGAGAGGTGATCTTATCGAAACGTATAAGATTATGAGGGGGCTTGACAATGTGGATACAGAGAGGATGTTTCCACTAATAGGTGAGACTAGAACTAGGGGGCATAATCTTAGAATAAGGGGCCGTCAATTTAAAACTGAGATGAGGAGGAATTTCTTTTCTCAGAGGGTTGTAAATTTGTGGAAATCGCTGCCTCAGAGAGCTGTGGAAGCTGGGACATTGAATAAATTTAAAACAGAGACAGTTTCTCAACCGATAAGGGAATAAAGGGTTATGGAGAGCGGGCAGGTAAGTGGACCTGAGTCCATGATTGGATCAGCCATGATCATATTAAATGGCGGAGCAGGCTCGAGGGGCCGTATGGCATGCTCCTGCTCCTATTTCTTGTTATGTTCTAGCCTTCCGACTCAGGTGGGAGTGCTGCCCACTTCTCCGAGAGAACTCACTCTTGCTGAACTTACAACCAGGGTCCTGAACTTAAGGAAAGGTAACTTCGATGGTTTGAAGCATGAATTGGCTAGAGTAGACTTGCAAATGATATTTAAAGGGTTGACAGTGGATATGCAATGGCAAACATTTAAAGATCACATGGATGAACTTCAGCAATTGTACATCCCTGTCTGGAGTAAGAATAAAATGGGGAAGGTGGCTCAACCCTGGCTAACAAGGGAAATTAAGGATAGTGTTAAATCCAAGGAAGAGGCATATAAATTGGCCAGAAAAAGCAGCAAACCTGAGGACTGGGAGAAATTTAGAATTTAGCAGAGGAGGACAAAGGGTTTAATTAAGAGGGAGAAAATAGAGTATGAGAAGAAGCTTGCCGGGAACATAAAAACTGACTGCAAAAGCTTCTATAAATATGTGAAGTGAAAAAGATTAGTGAAGACAAACGTAGCTCCCTTGCAGTCGGATTCAGGTGAATTTATAATGGGGAACAAACAAATGGCAGACCAATTGAACAAATTCTTTGGTTCAGTCTTCACGAAGGAAGATACAAATAACCTTCCAAAAGTACTAGGGGACCGAGGGTCAAGTGAGAGGAGGAACTGAAGGATATCCTTATTAGGTGGGAAATTGTGTTAGGGAAATTGATGGGATTGAAGGCCGATAAATCCCCGGGGCCAGATAGTCTGCATCCCAGAGTACTTAAGGAAGTGGCCCTAGAAATAGTGGATGCATTGGTAATCATTTTCCAACAGTCTATCAACTCTGAATAAGTTCCTGTGGACTGGAGGGTAGCTAATGTAACACCACTTTTTAAAAATGGAGGGCGAGAGAAAATGGGTAATTATAGACCGGTTAGCCTGACATCAGTCGTGGGGAAAATGTTGGAATCAATTATTAAGGATGAAATAGCAGCACATTTGGAAAGCAGTGACAGGATCGGTCCAAGTCAGCTTGGATTTATGAAGGAGAAATCATGCTTGACAAATCTTCTGGAATTTTTTGAGGATGTAGTTAGCAGAGTGGACAAGGGAGAATCAGTGGATGTGGTGTATTTGGATTTTCAAAAGGCTTTTGACAAGGTCCCACACAAGAGATTGGTATGTAAAATCAAAGCACATGGTATTGGGGGTAATATACTGATGTGGATCGAGAACTGGTTGGCAGACAGGAAGCAGAGAGTTGGGATAAATGGGTCCTTTTCAGAATGGCAGGCAGTGACTCGTGGAGTGCCGCAGGGCTCAGTGCTGGGACCCCAGCTCGTTACAATATACAACAATGATTTGGATGAAGGAATTGAGTGTAATATCTCCAAATTTGCAGATGACACTAAACTGGGTGGCGGTGTGAGCTGTGAGGGGGACGCTAAGAGGCTGCAGGGTGACTTGGACAGGTTAGGTGAGTGAGCAAATGCATGGCAGATGCAGTATAATGTGGATAACTGTGAGGTTATCCACTTTGGGGGCAAAAACGCAAAGACAGAATATTATCTGAATGGTGGCAGATTAGGAAAAGAGGAGGTGCAACGAGACCTGGGTGTCATGGTTCATCAGTCATTGAAAGCTGGCCAGATGCAGCAGGCGGTAAAGAAGGCAAATGGTATGTTGGCCTTCATAGCAATGGAATTTGAGTATAGGAACAGGGAGGTCTTACTGCAGTTGTACAGCGCCTTGGTGAGGCCTCACTTGGAATATTGTGTTCAATTTTGGTCTCTTAATCTGAGGAAGGACGTTCTTGCTATTGAGGAAGTGCAGCAAAGGTTCACCAGACTGATTCCCGGGATGGTCGGACTGACATATGAGGAGAGACTGGATCAGCTGGGCCTTTATACATTGGAGTTTAGAAGGATGAGAGGGGATCTCATAGAAACATACAAAATTCTGACGGGACGGGACAGGTTAGATGCGGGTAGATTGTTCCCAATATTGGGGAAGTCCAGAACCAGGGAACACAGTCTTAGGATAAGGGGTAGGCCTATTAGGACTGAGATGAGGACAAACTTCTTCACTCAGAGTTGTTAACCTGTGGAATTCCCTGCCGCAGAGAGTTGTTGTTGCCAGTTCATTGGATATATTCAAGAGGGAGTTAGATATGGCCTTTACGGCTAAAGGGATTAAGGGGTATGGAGAGAAAGCAGGAAAGGGGTACTGAGGGAATGATCAGCCATGACCTTATTGAATGGTGGTGCAGGCTCGAAGGGCCGAATGGCCTACTCCTGCACCTATTTTCTATGTTTCTGTGTCTCTACTGCCTGATGTGAATTACTGACCAGCTTGCTTTTTTCCCACCAGATGCCAGGTTGCTCTGTATTTAATGACGTACACTAACAGTGTTGAACAGGAAGGGAGGAATTGTATGTGGGAGTGTTATAGCTAGAATATTCTGGCCGGTGATCTTGTACATTATTGCACGCTGCACATGCTGAGAATGCCATTGCCAGAATGTGGTTTGAAACTGTAGACCTGTTGGAGAGAAGCCCCAACTCTTGAGACAAGGCGAGGCTTTCAAGTATAGGCTTTAGGGAAGACAGTAAAAGACAATTCAATAGATACATTTAATCATGTTATTGTGAGAGGGTCTTCATATTTAGAATTTTATATTATGTTTAAACTTTATTTCTGACATTAGAAAATTAATTTATGGCGAATAAATTGCAATTATTATTGGTCAGTCAGTGGTCAGCGGAAAATGAACGGCGCTCACCATTCATTACACTTAAGGTTAAACATTTGTTTGCTTAGCACCACCCGTTAGTGCCCAAGAGGCGGGGGGTGGGGGGGCACTAGAACATAAGAATATAGAAATAGAAGCAGGAGTCGGCCATTTGTCCCCGCAAGCCTGCTCCGCCATTTAATCAGATCATGGCTGATTTGATCTTGGGCTCAGCTACACTTCTCTGCCCACTCCCCATAATCCTTATCATTGAAACATATACTTGCATTGGAGGTAGTTCAGAGAAGATTCACTCATTTGATTCCTGAGGTGAAGGGATTGACTTATGAAGAAAAGTTGAGCAGGTTGGGCCTATACACGTTGAAGTTCAGAAGAATGAGAGATGATCTTATTAAGACATATAAAATAATGAGGGGGCTGGACAAAGTAAATGCAGAGAGGATGTTTCCACTCATGGAGTTATCTAGAACTAGGGTGCATAGTTTTCGAATAAGGGGTCGCCCATTTAAAACTGAGATGAGGAGGAATTTCTTCTCTCGGTTGTACATCTGTGGAATTCTCTGTGCCAGAGAGCTAAGGAGGCTGGGTCATTGAATATATTTAAAGCGGAGATAGCAGAATTTTGAGCGATAAGGGAGTAAATGCATATGGGGAGCGGGCTGGAAAGTTGAGCTGAGCCAATAATCAGATCAGCCATGATCTTATTGAATGGCGGACCAGGTTCGAGAGGCCCTTTGGCCTACTCCTGTTCCTATTTCCTATGTCTCTTATATTTACACAGTACCAGATCTAAGATACCCTGCTCCCTGGTTGTTTCCACAATGTACTGTCCAAGGAAACCATCCCAGATACACTCTATGAATTCTTCCTCAAGGCTATCGTGCCCAATTTGATTTGTCCAATCAATATATAGAGTAAAATCACCCATGATTATTGCCGGAACTTTCTTACAAGATTCCAATACTGCTTTATTTATGCTCTGCCCAACAGTGTAGTTTCTGTTAGGGGGCCTATAGACTATGCCCACCAATAACTTCTTCCCCTTATTGTTTCTTATCTCCACCCAAATTGATTCTACATCTTGATCTTCTGAGCCAATATCATTTCTCATTACTGCACTGATCTCATCCTTTATTAACAGAGCTGCCCCACCTCCTTTTCCATTCTGTCCATCCTTCCAAATTGTCAAAAATCCCTGAATTTTCAGTTCCCAGCCTTGGTCACCTTGCAACCATGGCTCTGTAATGGTTATCAGATCATACCCATTTCTATCTATTTGTGCCGTCAATTCATCTGTCTTGTTACAAATGCTGCGTGCATTCATATAAAGTGCTTTTGATTTTGTCTTTTACCATTTTCCCTGCTTTGACCTCACTTTCTGATACACTTATGTTTATAAATTCTGTCCCTTCCTGTCACACTCTGGTTATCATTTCCCCCATCGCTCCCCTGCTCTACTGCCTTCTAGCCGCTAAGCACTTGCTGCCCGAGTGCCGCGCTGTCGGTGCCTGCCGTGAACCTCAGTGATGGTTTAGCAGCGGCGCTATCAGTTAACGCCGTGCACTCTAGCACCACCCACTTGGTGACGTCATGGGTGTACAACGCCACGTTAGTGCCGCGATCCTGAACTTCACTCCTTTCGCCTGCCGTAGCGCCTGGCACTGTCACCGACAGGGAGAGCGGGTGTTCCATGGAAGCTCCTGGGGCGATGTTATAGAGCAGGAGCCTGTGGCTGGTCAGTTGTAAAATCTTTTAACATTGCCGTGATTCTGTGAGGTCGCACATACTGCTGCCGATGTTTCCAACGCTCCCTTCACCTTTCTCTCATTTTTCAGGTTTCCGAGCACCAGACCTTCATTATCCATGCAGTGCTACCACCCCTAGAGCCCTCAAAGTAGCGTAGAACGCTTCCCTAAGTGCTCCACTCCCCTCTTGGGGCGCTACTAGTGAATATCCCGTTTGGACACGGTAAACATCGCCCGGCGCTAATATTAGAACAGATTTTTAGGCCTAAGACTCTCTATGGGCTTTTGCACTGTAACTTGCGATAATCAGAGAGTAAAAACAGCGCGGTGCCCTCGACAGGGGATCTAGGACCTGTTTGAACACACCGTGATTCCTCCCGCAAAATCTGCACCATTGTAAAAAAAAAAACTATTATGAGCAATTGGATTGGTTAACAAGCCATGACAGTGAAATGTTGGGTTTTTTCGACATAAAATGTTGACATGGGCCTTGAATTTTCTCGCAATCCTCAGCACTTGCACCATTATTGTGCTAAAAAAGAGCGAGGAAATTGGTTTTTTGACACATTTATGTACTGTGGGAAAACTCTCCATCCTCTCCAGAGGTTTTCGGGCCCGAGGACCATGGGAAGTGGATGGTGCCAATAAGTGTTCACCCATGTCCCTGATTACAGAAACAGGAAAGGGTTTATTTAAACTCAATATTGCAGATTTGTGACCAGTCTTGAGTTTCATCGAACAATAAAAGTGTGCCGGAGCTGAGCTACCTTCGGTGGACTGGATTGAATCGGTTTGGAGAATATAAAGGAGCAAAGCAAGTGCTGGTCATCCTGAGACAAGGGGCACTCCATCACACATGGTGCAGTGAGAGTTTCAGCCCCTATCGGCCACTGGAGAACCAGTTAAAATGGAAGAATAAAATGTTGTCCTGAAGTTGTGAACTGGCTGTCAGAGTTACAGCAGCAGCAGTTATTTCTCCAGATGTTTGAACACTCAAAGGACTGACACCATCGACCACAACAGACCCAGAAGGTTTAGCAGGCTGCTCTAACACTATCCAGCAAGATGCCCATTGAACACCACCTTCCTACAGTGCCTATACTTTATAAGCCGATTATAAAGTCCAGTCGTAGCCCGAGAATCACCTGCAACTACTTCTCTTCCCTAACCACCGACTCCATCCCTCTCCTGGCAACTGTCTGAGGCTGGACCAGACCGCTCGCAACCTTGGTGTCGCACTTGACCCCGAGATGAGCTTCTGACCACATATCCGCACCATCACCAAGATCGTCAACTTCAACCTCTGTAACATGGTCAGACTCTGCCCCTGCCTCAGCTTATCTGTTGTTGAAACCTCCCATCCATGCCTTTGTTACCTCTAGACTTTACCCTTGTGCTCGTGACCTAAATTGGCTCCTGGTCTGGTAATTCTCATCCTTGTTTTCAAATCCCTCATCCCTCCCTGAATTCCACCAGCCCTACAACCCTCCGAGATCTCAGCGCTCCTCCAATTCTGGCCTCTTGTGCAACCTCGATTTCAATCGCTCCAACATTGGCGGCCATGCCTTCAGCTGCCTCGGCCCTAAGCACTAGAATTCCCTCCCTAAACCTCTCCGCCGCTCGACCTCTCTCTCCTCATTAAAACCTACTACTTTGACCAAGCGCAGTATCACATTTTGTTTGATAATGCTCCTGTGAAGTGTCTTGGGATGTTTTACTATGTTACAGGTGCAAGTTGTTGTTATGCATGTGAATCCTCTGAGGGCTACTGCCAGGAATAAAATCAGAAAATGCTGGAAACATTCAGCAGTTCAGAGCATCTACGGAGAGAGAAACAGAGTTAACGTTTCAGGTTGATGGTCCTTCGTCAGTTCTGACCTGCTGAGTATTTCCAGCATTTTCTGTTTTGATTTCCGATTTCCAGCATCCGCAGTGTTGTGCTTTTGAGTCGCTGACAGGGTTTTCTGTACATGTTGAACCTCCCTTATCCAGAACCCTGGAAACCTGGCCTGTTCTGCATAAGGGATTTTTCCGGATGAGGGGTGGTCATGTTAAATTGGATGGTACAGGTACTGAGCAAGGGGATATCAGGGCTGGCTGGCTTGTGGCTGGGAGTGCGGCAGAGAGATCATGGGGCGGGGGTTGGATCGCGGGGTCAGGCCAACGATTGCTGGAGTCGGCAGCGAGGAAGGACTTCAATTTGTTCATGTAGGACTTCTGAGCATGTACCACCGGTGGCCGGGAATGGTTCTGGACGAGGGGTGGCTCTGGATACGGGAGTTCTGGATAAGAACATAATAACATCATAAATAGGAGCAGGAGTAGGCCATACGGCACCTCAAGCCTGCTCTGCCATTTAATACGATCTTGGCTGATCCGATCATGGTCTCAGATCCACTTCCCTGCCCGTTCCCCATAACCCCTTATTCCCTTATCGGTTCAAAAACTGTCTATCTCTATCGTAAATTTATTCAGTGTCCCAGCTTCAATAGCTCTCTGAGGCAGTGAATTCCACAGTTTTACAACCCTCTGAGGAAATAAATTTTTCCTCATCTCAGTTTTAAAACGGCCCCTTATTCTAAGATTATGCCCCCTAGTTCTCGTCTCCCCTATCAGTGGAAACATTCTCTCTGTATCCACCTTGTCAAGCCCCCTCATCATCTTATACATTTCGATAAGATCACCTCTCAATTCCAATGATTAGAGACCCAACCTACTCAACCTTTCCACATAGGTTAACCCCCTCATCTCCGGAATCAACCTTGTGAACCTTCTCTGAACTGCCGCCAAAGCAAGTATATCCTTTCATAAATATTCGAGGTGTGGCCTCACCAATATCCTGTATAACTGTAGCAAGACTTCCCTACTTTTATACTCCATCCCCTTTGCAATAAAAAACAAGATTACATTGGCCTTCCTGATCACTTGCTGTACTGTAGCACTTTGCAATCTTTCTCCATTTAAATAATAACTTGCTCTTTGAATTTTTCTGCCAAAGTACGTGACCTCACACTTTCCAACATTATACTCCATCTGCCAAATTTTTACCCACTCACTTAGCCTGTCTACGTTCTTTTGCAGATTTTTTGTGTCCTCCTCACCCATTGCTTTTCCTCCCATCTTTGTATCGTCAGCAAACTTGGCAACGTGACACTCAGTCCCTTCTTCCAAGTCGTTAATATAGATTGTAAATAGTTGTGGTCCCGGCACTGATCCCTGTGGCACCCCACTAGTTACTGATTGTCAACCCGAGAATGAACCATTTATCCTGACTCTCTGTTTTCTGTTCGTTAGCCAATCCTCTATCCATGCTAATATATTACCCCCAACCCCGTGAACTTTTATCTTGTGCAGTAACCTTTTATGTGGCACCTTGCCTTCTGGAAGTCCAAATACACCACATCCACTGGTTCCCCTTTATCCATCCTGTTCGTTGCATCCTCAAAGAATTCCAGCAAATTTGTCAAACATGACTTCCCCTTCATAAATCCATGCTGACTCTGCCTGACCGAATTATGCTTTTCTAAATGTCCTGCTACTGCTTCTTTAATAATGGACTCCAACATTTTCCCAACCACAGATGTTAGGCTAACTGGTCTCTCGTTTCCCGCTTTTTGTCTGCCTTTTTTTTTTAAAAATAGGGGCGTTACATTTGCAGTTTTCCAATCTGCTGGGACTTCCCCAGAATCCAGGGAATGTTGGTATATTACAACCAGTGCATCTACTATCCCTGCCGCTACTTCTCTTAAGAGCTTAGGATGCAAGCCATCATGTCATGGGGATTTATCTGCCTTTAGACCCATTATCTTACTGAGTACCACCTCCATTGTGATTGTGTTAAATTCTTCGCCCCCTCCCCCCCTCCATTGCCCCTTGACTATCCACTGTTGGGATATTGTTAGTGTCCTCTACTGTAAAGACTGATACAAAATATTTGTTCAGAGTTTCTGCCATCTCCATGTTCCCCATTACTAATTCCCCGGTCGCGTCCTCTAAGGGACCAACATTTACTTTAGCCACTCTTCCTGTTTATATACCTATAGAAACTCTTGCTATCTGTTTTTAAGGGAGGTTCAACCTGTACTTGAAATGAAGGCACAGGTTTCACCCACTCAGTGTTTAAGGGGAGAGTGAGAGTGAGAGTGTGGGGCAGTAATAATGTCCAATGAAGCCTTTTTTCCACAGCCTCAGAGATGTGATCACACAGTCACGGCAATGTTTGCACCGCAAGTTTAACGTTGGTGCATAGCTAAAGTTCCATTGCAAATCCAGTGTCAGGATTTAACTCCACTCTGGAGTGAGGTGCAGTGAGAGTCAAAGTCCGACATTAATCCAGAGCGCCATTTGGATATCCTGTTAAAGGTGCTATATAAATGCAAGTTATTTTTATGCAGACAGATACAGTGATCTTTCCTAAACAGGCAGCCAGGAGCCAAGTCATACTTAAAGCCAAACTCCAGCTCCCGTCTCACACCAGAAGTTGGTGTAAATGCACGCTGAATGGAATCTGCCAATATAATAATGCTGCTTCCTCTTCTGAGGCACACATGTTGAAATTGGATATTAATAAATTCAGCACATTGCTAGATCACTGCAGAATATGTATGTCTAACAGGACACGGTTTCACAATCAGTAACAGAACCCATCAAAAGTCGAACATACTGAACCAAACATTCACTACTTCCAAACCAAACTGGAACAAGTACCTACCCACAGAAGAGCAGAGGGTCAGAGTGAAAACCAGGAATATTTTACAGATCATTCCAACTGGAAAGCGTGCCCCTACAGCCACTAATCTATCAGACACTATAATCTATCAGATAAGCAGATGTTACTTGGTGACACCAGTTACTTGTGACAAATCATCAGGTGGTACGTAGAGGGAGGAGGGACAGATATCAAAGCAAACAGGCTGACAAGACTTCAGTGATACTAAATGAAAAGGATAATACAATAATTGGGTTGTGCGTAAGGCAGCTTGGAAGCAAATTCCGAATTCTGGTCTAACTCCTTAACTGCAGTTATTTTCCCAACTCCTGCTCCCACCAGAGGAACTGAGTGTTTCTACCCATTGTCAACAGTACCTTTTACATCTTCCAATCTTCAAAATGTGGTTCCAGGGAAGCCAAGCTGATGAAAGAAAGTGATGCAAGGTTTACGAACCAATATAATGAATACAGGACAGCTACAAAAGGATAAATAAGAGAGTAACAGAGTTAACTAGCAATAAAAACATAAAGGAAATAAAAAGGCTTCAACAAGCATATTGGGTAGTGAGCAGGTAGTCAGGGCTACTGAGAGATGGGGGAGGCAAAGGTCGTCGTGGGAGGGTGGGAATGAAAGCGATATGACATAAGGCCTTTGTCTCAGCTTTCATAGAGGAGGTGGTTATTGAGATGTAGAACCAGCAGAGGTGGGGGTTATTATTCACACACAGATTGGACACAACACACAACTTAAACTTAAGGTAGGTGGATGGTTTCCATCTCAGGATCTTGAGGGAAATGAGTGAAGAAATACTTCAAATGGGCACCCAGCACAAAGGGGCAGAAGGGGAAGCTCACATTAACGGTAACGATGGCACCTCTGCTTGGGCCCACATGCCACCTTTGCCCCTATGTCCAGCTGCTTCCATGTTGCATCCTCACTAATTCCATCCTGGCATCTTACCTGTCCGAGCATCAGCACTGATACGCCCATTAGTGAGGCACTGGACAGTGAGAAGGGTTATCACCAGGCGAACCACTAGTGAGAATGAAGACCGAGGAGTGGAAGAGAGGATCAGTACCGTTCCACCATGGCAGGAGGAGAAACAACAGTCCTCCACGAACGGCCCAGGCCAATGATTTGGGAGCATCAGTCTCGTGAGCAGCTGGTGGAGACACTTTCCACGCATGTGGTTGAGAGGATGGACAAGTGGGAGGAGTCCAGCACCAACATCTGCAACAATATTTATTCTTCCTGCACCTCCCAAAAAGCCTCCTGAACTTCGACTTAGCTGCTGCCAGACTGATCAACCTACTCCTCCCCCTGAATACTTTTCTGCCAACTTGACTCCCCAGATTTCGAACCCCTCCCTCCCAAAATGGCGAGCTACCATATGATTAATTATAACGTGCCTTCAGCTTGGTGGTTCCATGCAAATGAGGCCTGACCCTGAAAATGAATCCGGCTTCTTACAGCCTACCTCAACAACAACAACTGGTATTTATATAGCACCTTTAACACAGTGAAACATCCCAAGGTGCTTCACAGGAGTATTATGAGACAATAAAAATTGACACCAAGCCACATAAGGAGAAATTAGCGCAGGTGATCAAAAGCTTGTTCAAAGAGGTAGGTTTTAAAGATTGTCTTGAAGGAGGAAAGAGAGGCAGAGAGGTTTAGACAGGGAGTTCTAGAGCTTAGGGCCCAGGCAACAGAAGGTATGGCCACCAATGGTTGAGTGATTATAATCGGGGATGCTCAAGAGGGCAGAATTAGAGGAACGCAGAGATCTCGAACAATGACGGACAGGAAAAGACCTACTGCTCCATCCAGCCTGTCCCACACAATTGTGATACCTTGTGTACCACAATATATACACTCCACCCCACTCAAAACCATGTCATCTCCTGGGAGAGGTGAAAAAACAGAAAGAAACCCAGGCCAAATGAGGGAAAAATGCGGGAAATTCCTCTCCGCCCCCTGCCCCCAGGTGATCGAAACTAATCCGGGAGATCACGTTGGCCCTGATAATTTCTTGCAGTACCTACCTATTGTATGAGGTGATCTCCACCCCAACCAGAAACAGGTTCAGCTCTCGCTTGAAGAAATTCAGTGAATCCGTGTCCATCGCATGAGCCAGCAGTCTGTTCCAGGGTAGAAACATAGAAAATAGGCGCAGGAGTAGGCCATTCGGCCCTTCGAGCCTGCACCACCATTCAATGGCTGATCATTCCCTCAGTACCCCTTTCCTGCTTTCTCTCCATATCCCTTGATCTCCTTAGCCCTAAGGGCCATATCTAACTCCTTCTTGAATATATCCAATGAGCGGGCATCAACAACTCTCTACGGCAGGGAATTCCACAGGTTAACAACTCTGAGTGAAGAAGTTTCTCCTCATCTCAGTCCTAATTGGCCTACCCCTTATCCTAAAACTGTGTCCCCTGGTTCTGGATTTCTCCTACATCGGGAACATTCTACCTGCATCTAACCTGTCCCGTCCCGTCAGAATCTTGTCTGTTTCTATGAGATTCCCTCTCATCCTTCTAAACCCCAATGTATAAAGGCCCAGTTGATCCAGTCTTTTCTCATGCGTCAGTCCTGCCATCCCAGGAATTAGTCTGATGAACCTTCGCTAAACTCCCTAAATAGCAAGAACGCCCTTCCTCAGATTCGGAGACCAAAACTGAACACAATATTCCAGGTGAGGCCTCACCAAGGTCCTGTACAACTGCAGTAAGACCTCCCTGCTCAAGTACTCAAATCCCCTAGCTATGAAGGCCAGGGTCCACTGTTCCCTGGGCAAAGAACCACCTCCTAACATCTAACCTCGATCTGGCCTTACAAAATTTCACATCGTGACCCCTGGTCCTCCCTAACCTTTGTAATTGGAACAAACTGTCAACTCGAACATAATCGCTTCCCTTCATTATCTTATAAACCTTGATTAGATCAGCCCCAAGTCTTCTCCAATATGTAGAGTCCCAGCTCGTTGAGCCTACCTTGATAACTAGGAAACTTTAAACTGGGAACTAGTCAAGTGGCCCTCCTCTGCACCCTTTGCAAAGCCTCAAAATCACCCACCATGTGAGGATACCAAAACTGACACAGTGTTCCACGTGCAGCCTGAGGAAGGTCTCTTACAAGGGGAGAAAGTATACTCACTATTTTAGGATCTCTCCGCCCATCACCTGCCCGATGAATGCTCCACTTCAAGATTATCCCTGGGTCTCTAAGTGTAGTAGATCATTTACTATGAAGATAATTCCTCATGTGGGGGGAGGGGGTGAAAATGGGTATCTTTGAACTAGGCTGTGAGTGACAGTTTCATTCAATGGTCAGCGGCACCTTTATAATATTTGCTTAATATCAGTCTGGGCTTCAAAGCGAAGGATGGGTATGACTGTTCCTGAATTTGAAACTTTTGTTCATTGAAACTGATTATTTTTGTCGATTAATTAGCAATCTCGTTGTGCGAGGCCCCTTGGGGAAGAGTGACCATAATATGGTGGAATTCTGCATTAGGATGGAGAATGAAACAGTTAATTCAGAGACCATGGTCCAGAACTTAAAGAAGGGTAACTTTGAAGGTATGAGGCGTGAATTGGCTAGGATAGATTGGCGAATGATACTTAAGGGGTTGACTGTGGATGGGCAATGGCAGACATTTAGAGACCGCATGGATGAACTACAACAATTGTACATTCCTGTCTGCCGTAAAAATAAAAAAGGGAAGGTGGCTCAACCGTGGCTATCAAGGGAAATCAGGGATAGTATTAAAGCCAAGGAAGTGGCATACAAATTGGCCAGAAATAGCAGCGAACCCGGGGACTGGGAGAAATTTAGAACTCAGCAGAGGAGGACAAAGGGTTTGATTAGGGCAGGGAAAATGGAGTACGAGAAGAAGCTTGCAGGGAACATTAAGACGGATTGCAAAAGTTTCTATAGATATGTAAAGGGAAAAAGGTTAGTAAAGACAAACGTAGGTCCCCTGCAGTCAGAATCAGGGGAAGTCATAACGGGGAACAAAGAAATGGCGGACCAATTGAACAAGTACTTTGGTTCGGTATTCACTAAGGAGGACACAAACAACCTTCCGGATATAAAAGAAGTCAGAGGGTCTAGTAAAGAGGAGGAACTGAGGGAAATCCTTATTAGTCGGGAAATTGTGTTGGGGAAATTGATGGGATTGAAGGCCGATAAGTCCCCAGGGCCTGATGGACTGCATCCCAGAGTACTTAAGGAGGTGGCCTTGGAAATAGTGGATGCATTGACAGTCATTTTCCAACATTCCATTGACTCTGGATCAGTTCCTATGGAGTGGAGGGTAGCCAATGTAACCTCACTTTTTAAAAAAGGAGGGAGAGAGAAAACAGGGAATTATAGACCGGTCAGCCTGACATCGGTAGTGGGTAAAATGATGGAATCAATTATTAAGGATGTCATAGCAGTGCATTTGGAAAGAGGTGACATGATAGGTCCAAGTCAGCATGGATTTGTGAAAGGGAAATCATGCTTGACAAATCTTTTGGAATTTTTTGAGGATGTTTCCAGTAGAGTGGACAAGGGAGAACCAGTTGATGTGGTATATTTGGACTTTCAGGAGGCTTTCGACAAGGTCCCACACAAGAGATTGATGTGCAAAGTTAAAGCACATGGGATTGGGGGTAGTGTGCTGACATGGATTGAGAACTGGTTGTCAGACAGGAAACAAAGAGTAGGAGTAAATGGGGACTTTTCAGAATGGCAGGCAGTGACTAGTGGGGTACCGCAAGGCTCTGTGCTGGGGCCCCAGCTGTTTACACTGTACATTAATGATTTAGACGAGGGGATTAAATGTAGTATCTCCAAATTTGCGGATGACACTAAGTTGGGTGGCAGTGTGAGCTGCGAGGAGGATGCTATGAGGCTGCAGAACGACTTGGATAGGTTAGGTGAGTGGGCAAAGGCATGGCAGATGAAGTATAATGTGGATAAATGTGAGGTTATCCACTTTGGTGGTAAAAACAGAGAGACAGACTATTATCTGAATGGTGACAGATTAGGAAAAGGGGAGGTGCAAAGACACCTGGGTGTCATGGTACATCAGTCATTGAAGGTTGGCATGCAGGTACAGCAGGCGGTTAAGAAAGCAAATGGCATGTTGGCCTTCATAGCGAGGGGATTTGAGTACAGGGGCAGGGACGTGTTGCTACAGTTGTACAGGGCCTTGGTGAGGCCACATCTGGAGTATTGTGTACAGTTTTGGTCTCCTAACCTGAGGAAGGACATTCTTGCTATTGAGGGAGTGCAGCGTAGGTTCACCAGACTGATTCCCGGGATGGCGGGACTGACCTATCAAGAAAGACTGGATCAACTGGGCTTGTATTCACTGGAGTTCAGAAGAATGAGAGGGGACCTCATAGAAACGTTTAAGATTCTGAAGGGGTTAGACAGGTTGGATGCAGGAAGAATGTTCCCAATGTTGGGGAAGTCCAGAACCAGGGGACACAGTCTAAGGATAAGGGGTAAGCCATTTAGGACCGAGATGAGGAGGAACTTCTTCACCCAGAGAGTGGTGAACCTGTGGAATTCTCTGCCACAGAAAGTTGTTGAGGCCAATTCACTAAATATATTCAAAAAGGAGTTAGATGTAGTCCTTACTAGTAGGGGGATCAAGGGGTATGGCGAGAAAGCAGGAATGGGGTACTGAAGTTGCATGTTCAGCCATGAACTCATTGAATGGCGGTGCAGGCTAGAAGGGCCGAATGGCCTACTCCTGCACCTATTTTCTATGTTTCTATGTTTCTAATTGCACCTCGCTCCTATTTTACGATCGGAATAACATGCCCATGGGAGACGTGCCAATCGCAGTCTCAGCCTTCACATTTTAACCTAATATGGTTTGCAGAATCAAACGTGGGCCTGAGTTGAGGAAATAGGCTGAGAAATGGGCAGGGGCCAAAGGAAATACTGTGTAAAGTCTGTGGTTTATGTGCTTAGCTCTCGAGCTTGATCTTTATATCGTTGTGAACAAGTTTCTCACACATTATTCAGCAGAAGCTTTTTATTTTTAATTTCACTGATGCAAGTAAATGTCAGAAAAAATTAAACTTTACAAAAACCTCAATATTTGATGCAGCAAAACCACTTAATGTAAGTTAACAACAAGAACAACTGGTATCTATATAGCACCTTCAACAGGGTACAACGTTCCAAGATGTTTCACAGGGGCATTATAAAGCACAATTTCAACTGAACCACAGAAAAGCTTAGAAACAGAAATTTACAGCGCAGAAGGAGGACATTCCGTCCCATCGTGTCTGCAGCAGACGACAAAGAGCCGCACGGCCCTTCGTCAGCAGCCTAAAGGTTACATACAAACCCATGAACAATAACGGAAAGACAAAGAGCACCCAGTCCAACCAGTCCGCCACACAGTACTGCAACACCCCTTATACTAAAAACATCGACACTCCACCCCAAATGGAGCCATGTGATCTCCTGGGAGAGGCAAAATCCAGATAAAAACCCAGGCCAATTTAGGGAGAAAATATCTGGGAAAATTCCTCTCCGACCCATCCAGGCGATCGAAACGAGTCCAGGAGATCACCCTGGCCGTATTCTATTCCCTGCAGTACTTACCATTATATCTGCGCCGACCAACAAAAGGTCATCTAGTCTAATCCCAATTACCAGCTCTTGGTCCTCCCTGCTCTTATATTTAAGTGCCCATCCAACCATCTCTTAAAAGTGGTGAGGGTTTCTGCATCCACCACTCTTCCAGGCATCGAGTTCCAGATCCCCACAACCCTCTGTGCAAAGAAGAACCCTCCCACAAATCCCCTCTAAATCTTCCACCAACCACCTTAAACCTCTGCCCCCTCGTATTAGCCCCCTCCATCAATGGAAATAGACCCTTACTATCTACTATCTCCAGCCCCTCAATATTTTGTACACCTCGATGAGGTCTCCCCTCAACCTCCTCTGTTCCAATTAGAACAAACCCAGCCTATCCAATCTGTTCTCATAACTGAGATTCTCCATTCCAGGCAGCATCCTAGTAAATCTCCTCTGCACCCTCTCTCGTACAATCACGTTCTTCTTATAATACGGCGACCAGAACTGCATGCAGTACTCCAGCTGTGGCCTAACCAAAGCATTATACAATTAAACATAACCTCCCTGCTCTTATATTCTATGCCTCGGCCAATAAAGGCAAGCATTCCGTATGCCTTCTTAACTACCTTATCCACCTGGCCTGCTACTTTCAGGGATCTGTGGACAAGTACTCCAAGGTCCCTTTGCCCATCTACACTATTAAGTGGCCTACCGCTTAATGTGTATACCCTTTGCTTATTAGCCCTCCCAAAGTGCATCACCTCACACTTCTCTGAATTAAATTCCATTTGCCACTGCTCTGCCTACCTGACCCGTAGATTGATATCCTCCTGCAGCCCATGACTTTCCTCTTCATTATCAACCACACAGCCAATTTTAGTGTTGTCTGCAAACTTCTTAATCATACTTCCAATATTCAAATCTAAATCGTTGATTTGTACCACAAAAAGCAAGGGACCCAGTACTGAGCCCTGCGGAACCCCACTACAAATATCCTTCCAGTCACAAGAACATCCATCAATCATTACCCTTTGCTTCCTACCTCCAAGCCAATTTTGGATCCAACTTGACACTTTGCCTTGGATCCCATGGCCTTTAACCTTCATGACCAGTCTACCATGCGGGACCTTATCAAAAGCCTTGCTAATCGTACGCACTACCCTCATCGACCCTCTTGGTTACCTCCTCAAAAAATTCAATCAGGTTAGTCAAACACGATCTTCCCTTAACAAATCCGTGCTGACTGTCCCTAATTAATCCTTGCCTATCCAAATGCAGATTTATCCTGTCTTTCAGGAATTTTTCCAATAATTTTCCCACCACTGACGTTAGGCTGACTGGCCTGTAATTACTCGGTCTATCACTTTCTCCCTTCTTAAACAAGGGTACTACATTAGCAGTCCTCCAATCCTCTGGCCCATATCCAAAGAGGACTGGAAAATGATGGTCAAGGCCTCTGCTATTTCCTCTTTTACTTCACTCAACAACCTGAGATGCATTTCATTTGGGCCTGGGGACTTATCTACTTTCAAAGCTGCTAAACCCCTAAATACTTCCTCTCTCACTATATTCATCCAGAATATCACACTCCTCCTCGATAGCAGTATCTGCATTACCGCTTTCCTTTGAGGAAACAGATGGCAAGTATTCATTAAGAATCCTATCAACATCTTCTGCCTCCTCACAGAGATTACCCTCATGGTCTCTAATACCCTTTCCTTAGTTACCCTCTTACTCTTAATATATTTATAGAACATCTTAGGGTTTTCCTTAATTTTACTGGCCAAGAATTTCTCGTGCTCTCTCTTAGCATTCCTAATATCCTTTTTAATTTTACCTCTTATCTTTCTATATTCCTCTAAAGTATTTAGCCATTGATATGTGACATAAGTGTCCCTTTTTTTCTTAATCCTCCCCTGTAAGTCCCTAGACATCCAGGGGGCTCGAGAATTATTTTTCCCAGCATTTTTCTGTTAGGGCACATGTTTGGCCTGAACCTTTCGGATCTCCTCCTTGAATGCCTCCCACTATTCTGGCACCGATTTACCCACAAGTAGCTGTTTCCAGTCCACTATAGACAAATCACTCCTTAACTTAGCAAAATTAGCTTTTTCCCAATTAGTAACTTTTATTTCAGGCCTATTCTTGTCCTTATCCATAACCAACTTGAATCTGACTGAATTACGGTCACTAGCACCCAAATGCTCCCCCATTAATACCCCTTCATCTTGCCCAGCTTCATTCCCCAAAACTAAATCCAAGCCTGCCCCCTCTCGTGTTGGGCTTGTTACATACTGACTAAAACATTCTCTTCAATGCATTTCAAGAATTCCCCACCCTCTATACCCTTCACACTAAATTTGTCCCAATCAATATTTGCAGAGTTAAAATCTCCCACTATTACTACCCTATGGTTTTTAGACTTCACAGCCTACATATTTGCTCCTCTATCTCCCCCCCCCCCCCCCACTGTTTGGGGGTCTATAATACACTCCCAGCTGTGTGATCGCCCCTTTTTTATTTTTCAATTCCACCCATACGGCCTCAGTTAATGATCCCTCTAACATATCATCCCTCCTTACCGCTGTAATAGTTACTTTAATTTATACTGCAACCCACCCCGCCCCCCCCCCCTTTTTACCCCCTTCTGTATCTTGTCTAAATATCCTGTAGCCAGGATTATTAATCTTCCAAACCTGCCCCTCTTTCAGCCATGTTTCTGTCATGGCTATAATGTCATACTCCCAAGTGTCAATCTACGCTCTTATCTCATCCGCCTTATTCGCTATACTCCTTGCATTAAAGTATATACCATTCAGCACAGGAAGATCTCCGTGCTTACTACATACTAAGCCCTGTTTCCTCTGTTTTACAGATTTGCTTTCTAGGTTCTTGCTATCCAACTTCTGCTTTACTTCCTTCCCTTTTGAATTTGTTCTCAGGTTCCCATCCCCCTGCCAAGCTAGTTTAAGCTCTCCCCAACTACACCAGCAAAACTCTCTGCGAGGTTATTGGTCCCGGCGCTGTTGAGGTGCAACCCGTCCGGTTTGTACAGGTCCCATCTCCCCAGAAGCAGTCCCAATGCCTCGACTTTAAAGCCCTCCCTCGTGCACCAATTTTCCAGCATGTGTTCATCCTCTCTATCCTTCTATACTTGCACTCATTAGCACGTGGCACTGATAGTAACCCGGAGATGACTACCTTTGAGGCCCTACCCTTGACCCTGGCACCAGGGAGGCATAAAACCATTCGGGAGTCACGTCTCCGGCCACAGAAACGCCTGTCTGTTCCCCTAACTATAGAATACCCTATCACTCGGAGTTTTTTGTTCTTCGTCTCTCCCCCCTGTGCAGCTGAACCAGCCGTGGTGCCTTGGAATTGGCTCTGGCTGCACTGCCCAGAGTCACCATCGCCCTTACCGATACTCAGAATTAAATATCGGACTTGTCACCTTTTTTGAAGATGGTCACGATTACAGCATCTGAGAGCTCCAGGCATGCTCTCCCCTCCTTCCAAATAAGAGAAATGAGTTCATGGATTCGTGCAAATTGTACTTTTCCACCATGCTTTAGTGCTTCGGTGGGGATTCCATCTGGTCCTGAGACCTTGTTGTTCTTCAGTTGTCGGATGGCCTTTTCAACCTCATGCCGGGCTGGGGTTGTGCTGAGGTGATGGTGGGTTGCATGCTGCAGAATGAAGTCGAGGACATTCATGTCAAAGACAGACTCTTGGTTAAGGAGATCTTCGAAGTGTTCCTTCCAGCGGGCACTGACTGCCTCTCTGTCCTTAATGAATATGTCTCCGTTCTTGGCCCACAGTGGGGGAGGACCTTGGGTGCTTGGGCCATAGGTGGTCTTGACTGCGCTAAAGATTCCACGCATGTCGTGGTTGTGGGCTACTTGCTGGATCTCCTGTGCTTTTTCCACCCACCATTTGTTCATTCGGTCACGAGTTTTATTTTGGACGTCAACCTTCAGACGTTGATAGAGCTGCTTTCTTGTTCTCGAGTTATGATGCTCTTTGCAGTTCAAGGATGCCTTGTGTTTGCGACTTATTAGCTCCTGGACCTCCTGGTCGTACTCATCGAACCAGTCTTGGTGTTTCCTGGTGGAGTGACCGAGTGTCTCTTCACAGGTGCTAATTATGGAGGCCTTGAGGCGGAGGGGTTTAGGGAGGATATTCCAGAGTTTAGGGCCTCGGCACACAGACTACAGTGGACACTGTGCGTCTCCGGTTCACTGGAAGTCGTCAGGTTGGTTGTGAGATGCTGGCTGAATGGAGCTTTCTTAGCAGGGTCTTTGAGTACTCCAGCATCGATTTCTGTTGCCACCATTGTTTTGGGGCTACATTGTCCGTCCAGCAGTTGTCAGTCCTGTCATGGCGCGGGTGATGCACACGTCCTTGTGGTCCCTCACACAAACAATGATGTAGTCTCGCAGATACCAGTGCTTGGAGCCAGGGTGTTGACATGAGGCCTTGTACTTTGGGTCGCTGGGTTCCCTGATGTAAGGAGAAAATCTATTCGTGGTGTTTGCAGGGCAGGCGTCCCCAGTGGCTGGCATCCTCACCTCATATTCCCTCTTTCTCCACTGCTGTACTATCTGAAGCTTTTTTAAATCATTCTTTGCAATGTGTGTGTCGCGGCCAAGCCCTGCATTTATTGCCCATCCCCAGCTGCCCTTGAGAAGGTCGTGGTGGGCTGCCTTGTTGGACCGAAGTAGTCTGTGTGCCTAGGCCCTAAACTCCGGAATATCCTCCCTAAACCCCTCCTCCTCACTACCTCTCTCTCCTCCTCTAAGACACTCCTTGAAACCTACCTGTTTGACCAAGCTTTTGGTCACCTGTCCTAATATCTCCTTATGTGGTTCGGTGTCAAATGTTGATAATGCTCCTGTGAAGCACCTTGGGACATTTTACTACATTAATGGTGCTATGTAAATGCAAGTTGTTGCTCTTCAAGGGACTCCCACCGTGCTTTTAGGGAGGGAGTTCCTGGATTGTGACCCAGCAACAATGAATATACATCGAAGTCAGGATGGTGTGTGACTGTAGAAATTGGAGGTGGTGGTGTTCCCATGCCCTTCTAGATGGTGGAAGTCGTGGGATTCGGAAATGCTGCCGAAGAAGCCTTGGTGAGTTGCTGCAGTCCATGCAGTAGTAAATGTTCACTGCAGACACGGTGTGTCGGTGGTGGAGGGAGTCGTTGTTTAATCTGGGATAGTGAGTTAGTGCTCACTGCAGACACAGTGTGTCGGTGGTGGAGGGAGTCGTTGTTTAATCTGGGATAGTGAGTTAATGCTCACTGCAGACACAGTGTGTCGGTGGTGGAGGGAGTCGTTGTTTAATCTGGGATAGTGAGTTAGTGCTCACTGCAGACACGGTGTGTCGGTGGTGGAGGGAGTCGTTGTTTAATCTGGGATAGTGAGTTAGTGCTCACTGCAGACACGGTGTGTCGGTGGTGGAGGGAGTCGTTGTTTAATCTGGGATAGTGAGTTAGTGCTCACTGCAGACACGGTGTGTCGGTGGTGGAGGGAGTCGTTGTTTAATCTGGGATAGTGAGTTAGTGCTCACTGCAGACACGGTGTGTCGGGGGTGGAGGGAGTCGTTGTTTAATCTGGGATAGTGAGTTAGTGCTCACTGCAGACACGGGGTGTCGGTGGTGGAGGGAGTCGTTTAATCTGGGATAGTGAGTTAGTGCTCACTGCAGACACGGTGTGTCGGACGTGGAGGGATTCGTTGTTTAATCTGGGATAGTGTCGAGCTTTGAGTGTTGTTGTAGCTGCACACATCCAGACAAGTGGAATTTTGAATGATATGGCCGAGGCTGGTACAGCCCATTCTTTGTGTTTTTATCTGTCTCTCCCTATAAATTGTGATTCTCTGTCAAAAATGTATATCTGGAATTTGGAAACTGAGATAACATCAACTTGCATTTATATAGCGCCTTCATGTAGAAAAATGTTCCAAGGTCCTTCACAGGAGTGCAATCAGACAAGAGTTGACATCGAGCCACTAAAGAAGGCAGGTGATCGAACACTTGGTCAAAGAGGTCAGCTGTAAGCAGCATCTTGAGGAGAGAGAGGTGGAGAAGTGAAGAGGTTTGGGAAGGAAGATTAGGGCCTAGACGGCTGAACCAATGGTTGTGGGAAGAGAATGAGGGATGCACAAGAGGCCAAATTTGGAGGAATGTCGAGGTCTCGGAGGGTTATAGAGTTGTCGAAGGTTACAGAGGAAGGGATGGGCGAGGCCACGGAGAGATTTAAACACAAGGATGAGAATTTTAAATTTGAGGTGTTGGTGACTGGGAGCTAATGTTGGTCAGCGAGCACAGGGGGTGATGGGTGAATGGGATTAGTGCGAGTTAGGCTAAGGGCAGCAGAGTTTTGGATAAGTTCAAGTATGGAGGGTGGAAGATGTGAGGCCGGCCAGGAGAGTGTTGGAATAGTTGTGTCTGTAGGGAACAAGAGCATGGGTGAGGGTTTCAGTAGCAGATGGGCTGGGGCAGAGACGGGCGATATTACAGAAGTGAAAGAAGGCAGTCTAAGTGTTCCCAGATCACAAGCTCACAGTTTCCTCTCCAGTAAAATTGTGAAAACACAGTAACAAGGAGGAACTCTCAAAATCATTTGTTCTTGTCCTCTCTTATTTGTGACATTTGTAACCAGACTGATTGTACTGGCTGCCTTAAATGACACTGTGCACAGCCCAAGTGACCATCAGCAGGGGTGGGTGTTATTCCCAGTTTAAAGTGTATGTACACACGTCATCAAACCCACAAACAATGCTGCACTTTCAAAAATGGTCAATCCATAAATAATCTGCAGCGGTTTTATTTACACTGCCTCCTTAATTCACTTCCGTAACAGGAACAGATTTTGGTCCTTCATACACGTGATTGGCATCCAAAACCGGGCCATGAACAACCTCTTCTGCTAAAATTGGTCTAATTATTTTTAGAAGCCATACCACAACAGGAAAATGCCCAACCAGGGTATTTCCTGTAAATGCTGACCTGATATCCTGTAATAAGTGGTAATGTTAAGAACGTAGGAAGAATTAGGGATGAATTATACATAATCTACAACGCACACAGGCCCTGAGGCCCAATGGGTCCGCGCCGGTGTTGATGCACCACACAAGCTCCTCTCACTCGAATTACCATCAGCTGTAGCTCAGTGGGTAGCACTCTCTCGGTGGGAGGGGCCAGGAGTGAGCAGGTACTGCTGGTTGTTTGATTAATGCTGGGGGTTGGAGTGAATTTGTAAAAAGTTGCTGTTGAGTTTTAGGGCCATTTTGGCCCATGAACTGATGTCTGCTGAGGGACCCGGAGTGCAGGGACCCGGAGTGCTGGCCCACTCAGAGGACAATGTTCCCAGGATGCATTTAATCAGGGGAGAAAATGTTGGGGGTAGGGAGAATAAAAGACCCAAAGATTTGGGCCGTGACCCCAGGAGATTGGGAAAAGAAAACACGGTGGTGGTGCAGTGCGAGGATAAGGAGATACGAGCTTGGGACATTATCCAGGCAGTACATGACGACTGCGGTGAGAGAAGCTGCTTTGCCTGCCGACCAAAGCCCAATGTTGGGTTCGAGGTGACGGTCAGTGGCTGAGAGGAGGTGGGAAGACTTTTACTGAGTTTGAAGGTTGGTGATAAGTTCTTGGATGTATCTCTGCTGTATTCTGAAGAGGTGGTGGTCTCATTCTTAAACCTGACGGTTTATATTGAGGATCATGTGCTAATAAAAAAGTTGGAGTCGTGGGACATTAAAATTTGCTCGGCAATAAAGAGGAGATACTCTCCAGGAACGCGGGAAGCAGGTGGAACCCGTTATGTAAAGGTGTGCTTCCCAGAGGGGATGAAGTCATTACCCAGCATGAAATTTGAGACAATGGAAGGACTGCAGTACTTCCGGGTACTGCATGATAACCAGGTGAAGATTTGCTTTTATTGTCTCAGACACGACCAGCTTGGAAGAAGCTGTCCAGACCTGTACTGCTATAATTGCGGTGAATCTGGACACATTGCGTGGCGTTGCAAGGCAGAGAGCTGTGGGGTGTGTCACAAAGGCCCCACCCTCTGAGTGTGAGGCAGAAGGAAGCCCCTTGAGTGACGAGGAGATGAGAGAACGAGCAGGAGGTGTGAGTGGAGTGGCTGGAGGAACAGAGCAGGCGGAGGACACTGCCGGCGAACGGAATGAGAAAAGAGCACAAGAAGAGGCAGAAAATTGTGGAGCAGAGAACAGGATGGAGATGGTGGAAAACATACCAAGTGTGGTGGAAAAGGACAAAGACAGCGAGGGGCAGCATTGGTCAAGGGCAGAGTCGAGCCATAATACAACTCGGCTCACCCTAAGGAATCGGGTGTCTGTGGGGGGAGCGGAGGTGGGAACGGGGTAAGTGTAAGTACTCCAAAGAAAGGCGGGGAGTCAGACATCCCGGGGAGCAGGAGGGGGCAAGACAAGGAGAGGGTGCAAGAGGCAGGAGTCTTAAAGGAGCAGCAGGACAACGAGTGGGGAGACAAAGAAGCCAAAAGGGAGCAAGATAGGTGAAGATGCATCATTGTCCCAGAGAGAGAAGAAACGGGGAGCAAGGGTCAGTGGTGGAGCTGAGGCCGAAGGGAGCGGCACTGTTGGAGAAACCACGATCGCAGGAAGACTGTCGAAGGGACATTATATAAGAACATAAGAAATAGGAGCAGGAGTAGGCCATACGGCCCCTCGAGCCTGCTCCGCCATTTAATACCATCATGGCTGAGATAAACCGAGACACTGTCTGCTCTCAGGTGGACGTAAAAGCTCCCATGGCACCATTTCAAAGAAGAGCAGGGGAGTTATCCCCGTGTCCTCGCCAATATTTATCCCTCAATCAACAACAAAAACAAATTATCTGGTCATTATCACATTGCTGTTTGTGGGAGCTTGCTGTGCACAAATTGGCTGCTGCGTTTCCCACATTACAACAGTGACTACACTCCAAAAGTACTACAGTGGTTGTAAAGTGCTTTGAGACGTCTGGTGGTTGTGAAAGGCGCTATATAAATGCAAGTCTTTCTTTGTGTGAATATGTTTTCCAGAGGACGGCCCACTTGCTCTTGTTATTTGTTCCTCTTTATGTGGTTTGTACTTGAGCTGTGAGAACCCTGTAAGGAAGTTCAGTGACAATCAGCTATCTCTGAAACATCGACGGTAACATATTATACAGTGTGTGAATGAACAGGAATTTCATCTTTTAAAAATAATTAATTTGAAATGTTTGGTCCGAGGCTCACAGCCGTGACTCTGACCCTCTGTGTCGCAGTGGGTAAGTAAATGCCCAGAGTGGGGGCATCCAACCTGGGTTTGGTTCATATGATCACATTTCTGAGATTGATTTTCCGATTGTGGCCGGGTGGTGTGAGTCGGGTATTTTGCAGTCAGATATTTATGTTTAAGAATTGAGATATGTTGGGATTTCTCATGGTTCAGTGGACAAATACCCGGTAAGATGTGACACTGAGCCACACTGCCCAGTTATCCCACTCCTGGTCTGTGTGTGTGACTGCTGGGGTGTGGAGACCAATAGGATCAACTGCTCTTCCAGGCTGAGAAGCCATCCACGATGTATTGTTCAGATTCACTTGTGAAGAACAGGCGTTGGGTGAGCTATCAGTAGGCTGGCCCCTCCTGTGAGGTAAGAAACAGTATTATACTAAAAGCAAAGGCTGACACAAATGCACGGCAACGTGGAAATAAAGCAACAAAGGGATACAAAGAAAGTAAGAGCTGCATAAAGGAATACAGAAAAAACTGGTGAAGATTATCAAAGCAAACAGCAGAAGTTAACAACAACAACTGGTATTTATATAGCACCTTTAACGTAGTGAAACTTCCCAAGGAGCTTCACAGGAGTATTATGAGAGATAAAATTTGACACCGAGCCGCATAAGCAGAAATTAGTGCAGGTGATCAAAAGCTTGGTCAAAGAGGTAGATTTCAAGGATTGTCTTGAAGGAGGAAAGAGAGGCGGAGAGGTTTAGGCAGGGAGTTCCAGAGCTTGGGGCGCAGGCAACAGAAGGTACGGCCACCAATGGTGGAGCGTTTATAATCAGGGATGTTCAGGAGGGCAGAATTAGAGGAGCGCAGATATCTCGGGTGGGCGGGGGGGGCGGGGGTTGTGGGGCTGGAGGAGATTACAGAGATAGGGAGGGGCGAGGCCATGGAGGGATTTGAAAACAAGGATGAGAATTTTGAAATTGAGACGTTGCTTAACCGGAAGCCAATGTCGGTCAGCGAGCTCAGGGGTGATGGGTGAGTGGGACTTGGTGCGAGTTAGGACACGGACAGCCGAGTTTTGGATCACCTCTAGTTTACGTAGGGTTGAATGTGGAGGCCGGCTAGGAGTGTGTTGGAATAGTCAAGTCTCGAGGTGACAAAGGCACTGATGGGTGTTTCAGTTTATTTGGAGAAAGGGAGCAGCTGAAGGGGAATGTGGGCCCAATAAAGACAGATACAGGCGAGACTATAATAGATAATAAGGGCACGGCAGGCTTGGGCAATGGAAACTTTGCATCGATTTTGAAGAACTTACTGGAGTTAATGCATGTAAAAAATGTCACTGTGTAAATATTGTGTCTGAAGAGAGACAGATCTCCAGGACCTGCTGGTTACCACCCCGGATATTAAAAGAAACCAGTGAGGAAATTGTAGATGTGTTTGTCGTAGTTTTGCAGAGTTCTCTAGAATCAGGAATTATGTCCACGGTCTGGAAAATTGCAAATGGTGCTCCATATTTGAAGAAGGGGGAGGCAGAAAGCAAGTAACTACTGACCTGGCAGTTTAATGTCAGTTGTGGGGAAGTTGCTGGAATAGATCACCAGGGACAGAGTGACCGAGCAGGTGGACAAGTCTGAGCTGATCAAAGAGCCAGCACGGATTGTGAAGACTAGGTCATGTCTGGTTCATCGAGCTGAATGTGTTTCGGAGCTCACTCACATGGTGGATAGGGGAGTGTCTACGGATATGGTCTGCATGAACTTCCAGAAAGATCAGGTTCCTGACAGATTATCAAACATGAGAAGACATGGAATTGAAGGGGACTCAGTGACATGTGTTGGTCATTGGTTGAGAGATAGGAGACAGTGACAGGTACTCTGATTAGCAGGATGTGACAAGTGGTGTTTCCCAGGGATCGGGACTGGGGACTCAGCTCTTCACCATATTTATTAGTGATTTGGATGGAGGGACAGAGTTACACATCCAAGATGGCACTGAGTTAGGAGACACTGTAAGTTGTGCAGATGGGAACAGGAAGTTACAAAGGTACATAGACAGACTCATTAAGTGGGCAAAACTATGGCAGGTGGGGTTTATTACAGGGAAATGTGAGGTCATCCATTTTGGATCCAAGAAAGACAAATCGGAATATTTTTGAATATGTTTTACTTGTATTTGTGAACATCATTGAGTGGCATACACCTATTTATGTGTCTCTATCTATAGAGCAATCTATATTAAAATACAGCCACCAGTGGATTTTACGCAGGAATTTTTGAAAGACCATAAACTGATTATATTATACAAATATATATTAACTGTCTAAGTGCTGCAGCAAAGTAAAAGCCTCTTTCTTCGCTGAAACCACCTTTAGTGTTTTGAACTTGCCTTGTAGTCAGCAAATACATGAGGATGGGTCACAGTGCTTTGAAACGTAAACCGCTGGTGAAACCAGTGAAAGTGGGTTAACAGCCTCGGGGGCAGGAAGCAGTGGCAGCAAAGGTAAGAAGGGATATTAGTTCACCAGTGCCAGCTGCTCCCTTCCTTTATTGATTTGTTGCTAGCCCATTCTCTCTCAATTCACCAATGTTGCTGTTAATCCATTCATCTGCTGATGTGCCTGCTGCTTCAGGAATTGATTTCCGTGTGTCCATGGCTCTGGAGTTGGTTCAGTTCTCACTGTCCCACTTACTTACTGATTTGTTGGTATTGCCACTGCTCCCATTTATTCACTGATGCTCACAACTCCATTCGTTTTCGAACCACAATTTGGGGTTTGCAGTTCTCCGTGTGTTTAATCCGGTCCGCCAATACTTGGAGAAGCTGGGCTCCCCCTCGCTGTTTGCCGAGTGTGTTTGTGGCTGCACAAATCCAATTGTGGGCTGCAGCCCGACCCATTCAATGAGAACAACTTGTATTTATAGTGCCTTTAACGTAATAAACCCTCACATGGTGCTTCTCAGGAACGGTATCAGACACAATTTGACACCGAGCCACATGAACAGATATTAAGCCAGGTGAAGAGGCCGGGTTTAAGGAGTGACCAAAAGGAAGTAGAGGCGGAGAGGTTTAGGGAGGGAATGCCGACCTTGTTCACCCCCTCCCCCTCCCCGACTGTGTTCACCCCTCCCCCGACTTTGTTCAACCCTCCCCCTCCCCGACCGTGTTCACCCCCTCCCCCGACCGTGTTCACCCCCTCCCCCGACCGTGTTCACCCCCCCCCCCCCACGACCGTGTTCACCCCCACTCCCCCGACCGCGTTCACCCCCTCCCCCGACCGTGGGCAGTGAGTAGCATGGTATGGAGAGTGGGGAAGGCAGTGAGTAGCATGGTATGGAGAGTGGGGAAGGCAGTGAGTAGCATGGTATGGAGAGTGGGGAAGACAGTGAGTAGCATGGTATGGAGAGTGGGGAAGGCAGTGAGTAGCATGGTATGGGGCAGTGGGGAAGACAGTGAGTAGCATAGTATGGGGCAGTGGGGAAGGCAGTGAGTAGCATGGTATGGAGCAGTGGGGAAGGCAGTGAGTAGCATGTTATGGGGCAGTGGGGAAGGCAGTGAGTAGCATGGTGTGGGGAAGGCAGTGAGTAGCATGGTATGGGGCGGTGGGGAAGGCAGTGAGTAGCATGGTAATGGGGCAGTGGGGAAGGCTGTGAGTAGCGTGGTATGGGGCAGTGGGGAAGCAGTGAGTAGCATGGTATGGAGAGTGGGGAAGGCAGTGAGTAGCATGAGAGTTGGAGGTTGGAGAGGAGAGAGTTGGAGGTTGGAGAGGAGAGAGTTGGAGGTTGGAGAGGGGGCGAGCTGGAGGTTGGAGAGGGGGCGAGCGTGCGGTTGGAGAGGGGGCAGTCTGAGAAATTGAGACCCACCAGCTCTTGTGCAGCCAATCGTTTCATCATTGAGGATGAGTGGCCAGAAATCTGCCACGAAGACTGCCAAAAGCAGGCCAGAGCTCCCTGGTTTCATGAAGTGGAATTGGAGGAGATGGTAACGGAGGTGGAGTACAGGTACAAACACCTCACCTGGGATGGTGGTGGCAAGCCTCCACCACCCCAATACTGACACATTGGGAGGAAGATTGCTGAGATCGTGTCCACAATGGACATCCTTGACCGAGATGGGGACCAATGCCGGAAACGTTGGAACGACTTGGACTGGCAGCAAGAGTGAGTAAAAATGTATTCACCCGCTCCTGTCCAACTTCAAAAAGGAAAAGGGTTGTGCGCCAGATGTGTGTGTGTAGGGGGGCCGCGGGGAGGCATCAGGAAAGGGGCTAAAGGCTACAACGTTTCTTTGTGCAGAAAAAAACCCCGTCCAAGGCAACAAGGGGGACCAGCAGGGGTGGTCGAATTGAGCAGGCTGGAGGAGCATCTTTTGGCATTGGTGGGTGACCGCCGCCATGCAACCACAGCAGGTGCTGGAGCATGGTAAGCTTCTACTAATCTGCAGTCTCAGCCACGTTCATGGCATGAAAAGTCTTGCAATGTTGAGGCACTCGCCTACATTTTGTTGCACAGTATTGGCATGCCCATGTAGAGATCGAACTCCTTGCTGACAGAATGTGAGAGGGCACGGCTCACATCTAAGCTTGACCAGCACCACCCCCCCACCCCACAGACTGAAATGTTGTCCTCTACTTGCAGCATGGATCAAGGTACACCATCGACCTCTGGCCTTCAGAAAATCCGTCAAATCCCAACGTCTCCCACCCAGACGTTGCCCCAGCCCAAGACAATGGATCATTCCTCCACACACTCCGCCCCCCTCCATTCAGATCGCCCACCTCCTCTGCCCACAGCCACGAAGAAGAGGAAGGAGAAGGGTCCAACTTTGTGACCCTTGAGCTGGAGGAGCCGGAACAGGATGAATACAGCCTCCTGCCATGTGAGCCAAATGTCCGTAGAACCTTGGTGTCAGGCACCGAGTTCCTGGGGTTTGGAACCCACTCCATACTGGGAAGTTCGACCAAGTACAGAGGCCATGGCGTGAATGCAAACAAGACGAGAGAACCCACCAGGAGCGAGAAACCAGCTGAGGATGCAGCACCGCTCTCTGCAAGTCAGGAGATGGTCCAGCTATCACGGACAAGCATGCAGATAGGTCGTGATATGCTCCAGACCATGGCTGGGAACGCTGGCAGTATCGTGTTTTGGATCGATAATAATAGATCCAGCTTCGGGATCTGGATGAATGTTAAATAAGAGACAAGACAAATGAAGTAAAGATAAAATACCGTTTACTGAGAGAAAAGAAACATAATGCAGTTTACGAAAAAAAGAGAAGTATGATAAGATGCAACAAAGCTGACGGCCTTCAGCCCATCGGGAACTCCGCAACGACGGCTTGTCAGGAGCCTTGGGGGTCCCGGCACCGCTCGCGAATCACGGTCCAAGGTGAAGTTCAAAGAGCTATTGGTCAGTTCTGTTCCTTTTTACTATTGAACAAACATGGGTGCATGTGGCTTCTGGCCAACTCCTAATCTGTAAGGCCCCAGCTGCAAGCTGGTGTGTGCCTCAAGGTCTCTCTCTCTCTCTCTCTCTCTCTCATTCAACAACATTCCCCGAGGCATGGAGCAGAAACACACTGTAAATGTCAAAATATCATAATTAACCCTATGTGATTAACCCTACACAATACACATCGCCACCTTCACTCAGCAGCATGATGACAGGATGGACCGGCACATTACTGTGTTGGTACACAACCGAATCCGTTGAGACAATGAGGCAAGAGACGGCTTCTGTACGCGTAGTGCAAGTCCCCGAGCCCACACCCTCAAGGCAGACAGATCCGGAGGAGCAGGAGATCTGGCATCTTCAGTCATGCCCCCTGCCGTCTCATCAAGACGCACAGATCTGCAGACATCCCGCTGCCCTCCTGCACAACCTCGTCAACCAGAGGCAGTGAGGGACCGGGGAGCGGCACGCCGTGGTGTAGGCGGGGCGAGGAAGAGGAACTTGGGCATCGCTTCAAGGGGGGGTGGGGGGGGGAAGAGAGGTGGTGGTGCTGGGTAGAGGGATGGGTGTTGGTGGTGTCAATGTAATAATGTTATGTAACCTTTGTTGTTGTGCACTTGTAAATACACTCACATTGTTGACCCTCTCTTGGTGAGTGTCTGATTTTAACATCATGTGTGGTGCCTTGTGAGAAACATACATCTGTCCCTCAGGTCATCCACATGTGACTGCATTGTACAATGGGTCCTGTCATCAGGCCATCGCAACATGACAAGGAAGGGTCACCAATGCAGGAAGGCTGCCATTAAATTACTCTCATTTTACCTACTTGCAGGGCAGCCCTTAAGGCTTGCACTTCAACTCTCTTTTTCCGAGGCCAAACATGGTGGAGTGCCACCCCTGAGATGACATGGTCATCAGTTACATTGCAGTCCCGTGTCATGCTCTTCTGGCGATCATTTGCAGCGATGCACTATTTCTTTAAATCTTCTGCCTCTCGCTTATTCAGCCTGACATACTCCCATACCCTCTGCGCAGTCACAATATGAGCCTAAATATGGTCCACATAACTCTTGGAGGGCATCTCCACTGAGCCTTTACCATCTTTCGCTACTCATTGCCGCGTCATCCACCGCACCTTCCCTTCAATGGAGTCAGATGGAGAAACATATCTGAACTCTCTCTGTGCGGGTTAAGGTCCATCACATTACTCTGTGCTTTGAGGATTATTCGATCTGTCAGATATATTACATCTCTCAGAATAGATTTATGTCCGTCACCACAACAAGGCATGCTGGATACAGGTCACTTGTGTTGAATCAGAATAGATTTTATGAAGTTGTTTGCTTGCAGTACAAAAAAACCCACATTAACAAGTCAATAGTGACAGTCTAGTTGTTGAAACCTCAACAGGTGGTCACTGAGTCACCACAGCACGTGTCTCTTGCTGTGTTCTATCGACCGTAGTCCTTCCTCAGTTTGCTCTCTAATCGTGCTGTCCCTAAAGTCGAATAGCTATAACTTTATACCCTTTTCCTCCCATACAAATGTTGTCAGAGTCTGCAGCTGTCTCAGGCTTACAATAGATCATTCTAACCCTAACCCTCTAACCCTCTATGTGATATGTAGTGCTTCCCTGAGAACTTCTTGAAGGACTGTGTCACAGAATTAATTAATCAGCTTGGATGAACAAAGTGTGACCTGCTGAAGACTTTTCACTTATTCATAATTATTTTGCCTTCGCCATTGGGCTTCTCAATGAAGGTCTTTCAGCAATGTCAAAGAAAAAAGTTTCCATCGGCCAAGACACATTTCAGTCGCTTTTATCACATCCAAATGAAACCTGACCATCAGCCATAAAGTGAAGCAAACATCCACCGAACTTTTTCCCAGCAGTCCCACTCCTGATGGTCCAGAATCTGCACCATGGCCGTGATGTGCAGCGCTTCAGCATTCAGAGCCCTTCTCCCTGCCGCCTGACTCACGGCCAGCTCACAGCACTGACCACACTCGACCAACTCCGTTGAGCGGGCCACATTGTCCGCACGCCAGACACAGGATTCCCAAAGCAAGCGCTCTACTCGGAAGTCGTACACGGGAAGCGAGCCCCAGGTGGGCAGAGGAAATGTTTCCAGGACACCCTCAAAGCCTCCCTGATAAAGTGCGACATCCCCACTGACACCTGGGAGTCCCTGGCCAAAGACCAGCCGAAGTGGAGGAAGAGCATCCGGGAGGGCGCTGAGCACCTCGAGTCCCGTCGCCGAGAGCGTGCAGAAACCAAGCGCAAGCAGCGGAAGGAGCGTGCGGCAAACCAGTCCCAGCCACCCTTTCCTCCAACCACTGTGTGTCCCACCTGTGGCACAGACTGTCATTCCCCAATTGGACGGTTCCGTCACCTGACAACTCAGTGTTAGAGTGGAAGCAAGTGTCCCCCGATCCCGAGGGACTGCCTGTGATGGTGATGATGTGTTGTATACACGCGCTGTCTCCTGTTACCGTCCATGGTCCACAGGTGGCTCAATGTCACTTCACTTCCCCACATTGTTGTCACAGCTCGAATACAAGCGATCATATTGGGATGTGGGTTGAAAGGATTGGCCCCACGTTCTCAGCCAGGACTGTGAGCCTGTGTGCTGCAGGAGGGAAGATGGAGTTGTCCCGGGAACTATTGGCATTGGCCGCAGTTACTGCCCTGACTGGGGAGTGTTGGAGGGAGTTTATCCCCGCCCCGCTCCGCCCCGCTCACTGCCTCCTCCAGCCCACTGCCGCCACACCCCGCACCACCTCGGCCCCTGGAGCCCACTCCCCCCTAACCCCATCCATCCATCCCCCGCCCGGGTCCGCCCCCCGCTCACTGCAGGCCGGCCCCGGCCCCGGCCCCGGCCCCCAGCCTCTCCCCGCCCGCCCGGGCCCGGGCTCAGCCTCCGCTCACCGGCCGCCATCGCCTCCAACCGCGGCGCCGCTCCGCTGTTCCCGCCTCATCCACTCGCCATTCTGATTGGTCCCCAGCGCCGCGCGGGGCGGGGCGGGGCGGGGCCGGTGGGCGGGGCCCCCGCGCGGGGCGGGGACGGTTGGGCGCGCGGGAAGTTTGAACCGGATGACCCAAATAT
The DNA here is from genome assembly GCF_044704955.1 of Pristiophorus japonicus. Classification (NCBI taxonomy): domain Eukaryota; kingdom Metazoa; phylum Chordata; class Chondrichthyes; family Pristiophoridae; genus Pristiophorus; species Pristiophorus japonicus. The sequence goes on from NW_027253510.1 coordinate 436,495, forward strand.
ACAAACAAACCATTTGTGGTCAATCACAGCATGAGAAGGAATAGAAGCGGGAAATCAAATCAATGAGTTGTGTGCAGCAACAATCCTGAAAGGAAGTGTGAGCTTGGACAGATAAACAAGGGCAAGGAGCAGCTTTAAATACGGCCAAAAGATAAAGTCTGTCAATGCTGGGAGTGTGGGGCTTACTGAGGGAATGAGAAACAATGGTGGCACGGATTTAACAGCACTGACAAACCTGGCTGGGAATTGTGCAGGAGTGCAACATAAACATCAGATTGCAATGTTTTCAGGAGGGGCAGAACAGGAGCAAGAGTGCAAGACGGTGAAGGAGGGAATAGATTCTGCAGGGAGCTGATGTGCACAAAAAATAAGTTCAGACAAAAAAAGACAACAGCAGAAAAGAACCGAGATACAAGGAAAGTTGCGGGGGACCTCTCTACTCTTTACACCTTTTAGGCTCTCCCTAAAACCTACCTCTTTGACCGTGTTTGTGGAGCGCCTTGGGACGTTTTACATTAAAGGCACTATATAAATACAAGTTGTTGTTGTTAAGGAGCATCTTGAAGGAGGAACGAGGTAGAGAGGCGGAGAGGTTTAGGCAGGGAGTTCCAGAGCTTGGGGCCAGGCAACAGAAGGCATGGCCACCAATGGTGGAGCGATTATAATCCGGGATGCTCAGGAGGGCAGAATTAGAGGAGCGCAGACAACTCGAGGGGTTGTGGGGCTGGAGGAGATTACAGAGAAAGGGAGGGCGAGGCCATGGACGGATTTGAAAACAAGGATGAGAATTTTCAAATTGAGGCGTTGCTTAACTGGGAGCCAATGTAGGTCAGCGAGCTCAGGAGTGATGGGTGAGTGGGACTTGGTGCGAGTTAGGACACGGGCTGCTGAGTTTTGGATGACCTCAAGTTTGTGTAGGATAGAATATTCAAGAATAAAGGTAAAAAGGCATGGATGAGGGTTTCAGCAGCGGATGAGCTGAGGCAGGGTCAGAGACGATCGATGTTACAGAGTTGGAAATAGGTGGTCTTAGTTAAGCTGCAGATAAATGGTTGGAAGCTCATTTCCAGGTCAAATATGGCACCAAGGTTGTGAACAGCTTGGTTCAGCCTCAGACAGGACAGGGATGGAGTAAGTGGCTGGGGAACGGAGTTGGTGACGGGGACTGAAAACAATGGCTTTGGTTGTCCCACTATTTAATTGGAGAACATTTCTGCTCATCCAGTACGATATGTTGGATAGGCAGTCTGACAATTTAGAGACCGTGACGGGGTGGAGAGACGTGGTAGTGAGGTGAAGCTGGGAGTCGTCAGCGTATGTGTGGAAACTGGCGCTGTATTTTTGAATGATGTTGCCAATGTAGATGATAAATAGGAGGGGGCCAAGGATAGATCCTTGTGGGGGGGAACCAGAGTTAACATGCAGGAGTCGGAAGAAAAACTATTCTCTGGCAACGGTTAGATAGATAAGATTGAAACCAGGTGAATGCAGTCCCACCCAGCTGGTCAACGGTGGAGAGGGTTTGGAGGAGGATGGAATGGTCAACCATGTCAAAATCTGCGGACAAGTCAAGAAGAACAACACAAAGACATTACGGTTACAATGTACAACGTCACAGGAGATTGGCTAATTTTAAAAAAAGAACCTTGTCTTGTGCAATGAGGATTGGACGGATTGTACACTGGGTGTCAGCCCACAACAGGAGTTTTATGCAAGTTGAAAATCTTATGTATTTGATTCAATGTATATTTTAACCTGTTGATGTTAGATGAAGAAACCAGATGTGAATTGGTTTGCCTGGGCCTGTCATAGCTACTGCTGACTGCACATCTTAATTTGTAGTTTTTGGAGCTTCGTGTTTTGGTGTTTTTCATTCCTGCTTGTTACTTGCTGATTCTCATGTTCTCCACCTGTGCAGTTATGATCTGTTGGTGGTTGATGAATATGAAATTTAATCCTATCGGCTGGAAGAAATTTGCATATGAGAAGGTGTGACAGCCAAAGTGTGACACAGGAATGTGACAGTCAAACAGGAAATACATGTTGTGCACCATTTTTAATAGGTTGCCAGTGGATGTCCTGTGTTACTCACAATAAGTCAGAGAATGCTCTGTTTTATGGAGCAATATACATGAACCTTTTGTTAACTTCAAATAGCGATTCATTTTAAGGTGGCTCTTCTCCCTACGACTGACGGTAGTTTCAAGCTGATGACCATATAGGTGGCAAATGTCCTGGTTACTGGTCATTTGTTTCAGTCCAGTTTTGAATAATATCCATGATCTGAGCATTTAGAGATTGTACAGGGAAGTACCGCCGTAACCAACAGGAAGCTTACTTCAGTGTAGAAAAAGACAGAACATGGGCATTTTAAAACATGTCACTGATTAAAGTTGGGTGTGTTTGAGTCTTTCTCGATCTATCTCGTCCTCTTGTATAAGCTTCTCTTTGTCCTGACATCGGGCTCAAAATTGTCCCACCTCTTTTTTCTGCGCATTCACCGGAGATGCGCTGCTTTTTTGCGTTGAAAAGTGCTCCGAAAAAATGCGTCCCCACTTTGGCTGCTGTCCGGCCTCTCCCGGGTCTTCGTACAGCGTGGCTAGTCGAGTCGGGGGCGGAGCCAGCGTCCTGCGCTGAAAACAGTGCCGGGACGTCTGCACATGCGCGTTGGGGTGTGTGCACATGCGCAGTAGCTCCTCGCCCCCAGCCTCTCAGTGTGCGTGCTGCAGCATGGGACCTGATCATCATCATCATACCGGCTGCTGGTACGTTCCGCCCCTATCCCAAGACGAGTGGCTTACCGCACATGCTGGCCCGCTGCCTTCCTGTGCTGAAGATGAAGGTAGTGTAGGACTTACTTCTATTTTTTATTTGGATATTTTGAAAAAAATTATGCAAATATATTTTGTCTCTTGTGAATAGTGGTGACCATTTGTCAAGCCTATTTACCTGGTGCTATTGTGAAAGAAGAACATAAGTGATGGAGGAACACTGAGAGAATATCTTATTTATTGAAGTAGACTTTATTTAGATAATATGGGCTCAATTTTGGCCCAGTATAATCATTGCAAACAAATAGTTGTTTAAATTAGTTGAAAGAGTAGGGCAATTTAATTCAACTATCTTTTACTTTTATTTTTGTAGTTTAAGCTTCCATGAATGCTTCTGTTTGTGTAGTAAATTAACTTTGCGAAGTTTGTCATATGATGTCCTGTATAGCTGTTTGATCCTATTCACATTCTTTAATCAAGTCATTAAGTTCTGCTGGCCTCCGATGTACCTACCTGCGCTGATTTCTTAACTCTCCAAGGGTTTTCACAAATGGCCACAAGTGGTCACATACGCTGGCCTAAGTAGATTTGGAGTAACTATTAGCTGGCCAAAGTGGCCTAAATGGCCAAAACTGGCTTAGATGGCTGTAACGCCCACTTTTGAGAAAAACTAAACTAAACTCAAAAAATCGTAACTAACTCACTTACACTGGCGCAAATTGAATGTGCAAAATGGGGATTTTTAAGATACTCCAGAAAAATCAAGTTGCTCCAAACAAAACGGAGCAGCCCCTGGCCAATTTTGAGCCCAAAATTTCTATCATGTTCTCCATATGTAAGGCTTTTTCTTTCACAGTGTCTGGTATTCTCTCTCTCTCACATACACATATACATCCACTGATGGTCTCTCGCTCACTCACACAATCATCAGCACCATCATCATCATCATCATCGGCGATCCCTTGAACGAGGATGACTTGCTTCCACATGGGTTCACAGATGTTTCAGTGAAGGACCCCATGTTCCAGATCCTGAACACCAATTGAGGGGGTGGAAGATGCCTGTGCGTGGATTTTTTTAACGTGTGGTGACCGTTGCACACGGGCTTGACAGAGCTAGGCCTTTATCCAGTGGCAAGGGTTAACCAGGACAACTGGAGACCTGCTCTGCTGCATGGACCTAGTGCGCACACATATCGCAGTGTGGGCTGGTTCCCCTATCCCCCTATCCCCCATTTACTGGTGCCCCTCCCCCTATCCCCCATTTACTGGTGCCCCTCTCCCCCTATCCCCCATTTACTGGTGCCTTTCCCTATCCCCCATTTACTGGTGCCCCTCCCTGTCATAGGAACACAGCAAAGGAGGCCATTCAGCCCCTTGAGCCTGTTCCGCCATTCACTGAGATTATATATGTGTGTGTGTGTGTGTGTATATTTTTTTAAAGTTTTTGTTTATATATATATATATAAAAGGAATACTTGCCTTTATACAACACTTTTCATGACCACCTCGCATCTCAAAGCGCTTTACATCCATCACTGTTGTAATGTGGGAAATGAGGCGGCCAACCTGCGCACAAGCAACTCCCACAAACAGCAATGCGACAATGACCAGACAAACTGCTTTGCAATGTTGATTGAGGGATAAATATCTGCCAGAACCCTGGGGACAACTCTTTCGGATGAGACATAGAAACATAGAAAATAGGTGCAGGAGTAGGCCATTCGGCCCTTCGAGCCTGCACCACCATTCAACAAGATCATGGCTGATCATTCACCTCAGTACCCCTTTCCTGCTTTCTCTCCAAACCCCTTGAGCCCTTTAGCCATAAGGGCCATATCTAACTCCCTCTTGAATATATCCAATGAACTGGCATCAACAACTCTCTGCGCAAGGAATTCCACAGGTTAACAATTCTCTGAGTGAAGAAGTTTCTCCTCATCTCAGTCCTAAATGGCCTACCCCTTTTAAACTCTTCTTCGAAATTGGGACATGGGATCCCCCACATCCACCCGAGGGCTTTGGGGAGACCACACCTGGAGTACTGTGCACAGTTTTGGTCTCCTTATCTGAGGAAGGATATACTTGCCTTCGAGGCGGTGGAACAAAGGTTCACTAGATTGATTCTTGGGTTGAGAGGGCTGTCTTTATGAGCAGAGATTGTGTAGAGTGGGCCTATCCTCTCTGGAGTTTAGAAGAATGGGAGATGATCTCATTGAAAAATATAAAATACTGAGGGGGATTGACAGGGTAGATGCTGAGAGGTTGTTTACGCTGGTTGGAGAATCTAGGACGATGGGGGTCACAGTCTCAGGAGAAGGGGTAGGCCATTTAAGTCCGAGATGAGGAGACATTTCTTCACTTCACTCAGAGGGTTGTGAATATTTGGAATTCTCCACTCCAGAGGGCTGTAGCTGCTAGGTCGATGAAAGAAAGACTTGGATTTATATAGCGCCTTTCACGACCACCGAATGTCTCAAAGCACTTTACAGCCACTGTCGGAGGGCCAGTACTGAGGGAGCGCTGCATTGTCGGAGGGTCAGTTCTGAGGGAGCGCTGCATTGTCGGAGGGTCAGTACTGAGGGAGCGCTGCATTGTCGGAGGGTCAGTTCTGAGGGAGCGCTGCATTATCAGAGGTGCCGTCTTTCGGATGTGACATTAAACGTCTGCCCTCTCGGGTGGATGCAAAAGATCCCCTGGCACTACCTTGAAGAGAGCAGGGGAGTTATCCCCGGTGTCCCGGGCCAATATCTATCCCTCAATCAACGCAACAAAAAAACAGATTACTCGATCACCACCACATTGCTGCCTGTGGGAGCTCGCTGTGCGCAAATTGTCTGCCGCGCCTCCCACACTACAACAGTGACTACACTCCCTCAGTACTACCCCTCCGACAGTGCGGCACTCCCTCAGTACTGCCCTCCAACAGTACGGCACTCCCTCAGTACTGCCCCTCCGACAGTGCGGCACTCCCTCAGTACTGCCCCTCCGACAGTGCGGCACTCCCTCAGTACTGCCCCTCCGACAGTGCAGCGCTCCCTCAGTACTGCCCCTCCGACAGTGCAGCACTCCCTCAGTACTGCCCCTCCGACAGTGGAGCGCTCCCTCAGTACTGCCCCTGACAGACGGGTGGATGTGGATATTGGCGGGGGGGAGGGGGATATTTATTTGGGGGTATATGGGGATTTTGGGGTGGGGTTATTGGTGGGGCTATTTTTGGGGGGGATATGGGGGGGGTGGGGATATTGATGGGGATATTGGAGGGATGGGAATATTAGGGGGGTGGGGATTTTAGGGGGATGGTGGGGGAATATTGGGGGGGGGAGGATATTGCGAAGGGGGCGTGGGGATATTGGGGGGGAATATTGGGGCCGGGAGGCTATTGGGGGGGCTATTGTGGGGGGTGCAGATATTGGGGGGGATGGGCTGGACTTTAACCACAGGAGGCAATTCATAAGAAATAGGAGGAGGCCATTCAGCCCTTTAAGCCAGCTCCAACATCAGTAAGATCATGGCTGATCTTCTACCTGACCTCCACCTTCCTGCACTATCTCCATATCCCTTAACTCTATTAATATCCCAAAAATCTATCCATCTGTCTTGAATACACTCACTGAGCATCCACGGCCCTCTGGTTTTGTAGAATTGTTGCTTAGTGTCTGGTGGGTTCGAAGGTTAGTGAGTGTCATGTATACTCTGTGAGTATGCTCACAGGTTTGTGGAGCTGTTGAGCCGGCGCCTCACATCTTGAGTCGCCTCGGGGAAATCCCCTCCGTGCCTTTCAGTTCTGCGCGGAGGGGGTTTCCTGTACGGACTGCTCCTGCACACTCTCAACCTTACCATCCTCGCCTGCCGTCCGAACACACCATGGCGCACCATCTTGCCATCCGGAGGAGGCGGGGGCCCCTGATAGAGTTCACGCTACACGGGAGTCCTCCCACTATTTATCGGGGACTTGGCCTGGAGGGTGGTGCACGGAGCAGTCCCGTGCAATAAATCTTTAAGCTGGCTCACGGGCTCCCAGGCCGCCTCAGTTTCTGTGGTCTGGAGGAGTCCGTGTTCCATGTTTTTATGGAGTGTGCGAGGTTGCAGCCCCTGTTCCATTATTTAAAGGGGCTGCTCCTCAATTTCTGGTTGCACTTCAGTCCCACACTTCTGATCTTTGGGCACCCTGTGCGGAGGGGAGCGGGTAGGTCCGAGAGCCTCCTCGTAGGACTGCTCCTGGGCACGGCCAAGGGTGCCATCAGCCAGTCCAGGCAACGGGCGGTCGAGGGGGTCGTTCAGCCTGACTGCCTGCCTCTCTTCCGCGCTTAGATCCAAGCCAGGGTGTCCCTGGAGATGGAGCACGCGGTGTCCACCGGTACGCTCGCGGCCTTCCACGAGAGGTGGGCGCCGGAGGGACTGGAGTGCATCGTTACCCCCGGCAACCAAATTTTAATTTGATTTTATATGTTTTAAAGTTTAATTTGTTTTAATTGCCGGGTTTTAGTGTTCCCCTCTCCTTTTATAGGGGTCACTTGTAAATTTCCGGTTCTAGGGCCCCAAAAAAACCAAAAGAAAACCACAAAAAACACAAAAAAATTTTTTTAAAAGGGCCTGGAAAAATGTTTGGAGTGCCCCCCAGATCGGGGGGAACTTGATCTAACTGTTTATTTTGTTTCAACTAAAAGAGTTGCACAGCTGTTGAGCCGGCGCCTCACAACTTGAGCCGCCTCGGGGAAATCCCCTCCGTGCCTTTCAGTTCCGCGCGGAGGGATTTCCTGTACGGGCTGCTCCTGCACACTCTCCACATTGCCATCCTCGCCTGCCGTCCGGACATGCCATGGCTTGCACGCTACACGGGAGTCCTCCCACTATTTATCGGGGACATGGCCTGGAGGGTGGTGCATGGAGCAGTCGTGTGTAATAAATTTTTAAGCCGATGCCACGGGCTCCCAGGCTGCCTGCAATTTCTGCGGTCTGGAGGAGTCCATGTTCCATGTTTTTATTGAATGCACAAGGTTGCAGCCCCTGTTCCACTATTTGAAGGGGCTGCTCCTGAAATTCTGGCTGCACTTCAGTCCCACTCTCCTGATCTTTGGGCACCCTGTGCGGAGGGGAGCGGGTAGGTCCGAGGGCCTCCTCGTAGGACTGCTCCTGGGCACGGCCAAGGGTGCCATCAGCCAGTCCAGGCAGCGGGCGGTCGAGGGGGTCGTTCAGCCCGACTGCCTGCCTCTCTTCTGCGGTTACAACTGAGCCAGGGTGTCCCTGGAGATGGAGCACGCGGTGTCCACCGGTACGCTCGTGGCCTTCTGCGAGAGGTGGGCGCCGGAGGGACTGGAGTGCATCATCACCTCCGGCAACCAAATTTGAATTTGATTTTATATCTTTTAAAGTTTAATTTGTTTTATTGGCGGGTTTTAGTGTTTAGCCAGGGGGCACTTGTAGAATTTGTGTTTTTAACTGCCCTAAAAAAAAACAATGGCACTTGAAAAGTCTTGAATGTTGCCCCCTCCCGTAGTGTCCCTGCACCTTACTACAAACTCACATGAGGCATAGATATATCAGACACGGTCACTCTGTTACCTTCACCTTTATTACCAGGACCAAGGAGTGCTGACCCTGGGTGGGACCTCCCCTTTTATACCTGGAAACCCAGGTGAGGAGTGTCTCCCGCAAGTTCACCCCCTGTGGTCAGGGTGTGCATTTCTAGGGTACAGGTACAGTGTACATGAGTTACAGTTACATGACTATGTCATTGCAAGATGGTTGAATACATGACATCACCTCCCCCCTTAAGTCTTTTTGTTTCAGAGGTTAAGTCTGTCGGGTGGTCGACGCTCTCTCGTGGAGCGCCGCAGTTGTGGCTCTGGTGGCTGAGCCTCGACACGCGTCTCTGTCACTTGAGGTGATTCCGGCCTGTCCGGGCTGGCCGCAGGGACTGTGCATGCTGAGGGCTGTCTTTGTTGCTCGTGCGCTGGCAGTGGTGTGGGTGCCATCTCGTGCTCTTCTTCAGGTTCCTCCGTGTCCCTTTTCCAAGTGAACCTTTTCTTCACTTGGTCCAAGTGTTTGCGGCATATCTGCCCGTTGTTTAGTCGGACCACCATGACTCTATTTCCTTCTTTGCCAGTTACGGTGCCCTTTAGCCACCTGGGTCCCAAAGCATGGTTAAGAACAAATACTGGGTCATCTATTTCTATTCACCTCCCCCTTGAGCCTCGATCATGGAGCTCGGTTTGGGACTGGCGCTTGCCCTCAACAATGTCTGCCAGGGCTGGGTGAATGAGGGACAGCTGCGACTTGAGCGTGTGTTTCATGAGGAGTTCCGCTGGCGGGACTCCTGTGAGCGAGTGTGGGCGGGACCTGTAGGCCAGCAGGAGGCGCGATAGGCGGTACTGAAGGGAGGGTCCTTGGATACGTAGCATGCCCTGTTTTATGACTTGGACTGCCTGTTCCGCCTGGCCATTGGAAACCGACTTTAACGGCGCTGTCCGGACGTGCTTGATCCCATTGCCCGACATAAACTACTGGAATTCATGGCTGGTGAAACACGGGCCATTGTCGCTGACCAGGATGTCCGGCAAGCTATGGGTCTCGAAAACCATACGCAGACTCTCCACGGTGATGGATGTCGTGCACGAGTTCAATATGATGCACTCGATCCACTTCGAGTATGCATCGACAACGATCAGGAACATTTTGCCCATGAACGGGCCCGCATAGACTATGTGAATACGTGACCATGTTCTGGTGGCCAGGGCCACGGGCTGAGTGGGGTCTCCCTGGGGACATTGCCCAGCTGGGCACACGTCGTGCACCTGCGAACCCAGTGTTCCAGGTCTGAGTCAATCCCCGGCCACCATACATGTGACCGGGCAATGGCCTTCATTAACACGATGCCAGGGTGCTCGCTGTGGAGTTCCCTGATGAACGCTTCCCCTCCTTTCTGGGGCATGACGACCCGGCTGCCCCATAGCAGGCAGTCGGCTTGGATGGAGAGCTCATCCATCCGTCTCTGAAACGGTCTGACTTCCTCGGGGCATGCCCTGTGTGCGGGCGCCCAATCCCCAGTCAGGCCACATTTCTTTATCATGGATAGGAGGGGGTCCCTGTTGGTCCAGAGTTTGATCTGGTGGGCTGTGATGGGGGAGCCCACAGTGTCAAAAGCCTCAACGGCCATGACCATCTCAGCGCTCTGCTCCGACGCCCCCTCGATGGTGGCCAGTAGAAGCCTGCTGAGCGTGCCAACGCAATTTTCGGTGCCTGGCCAGTGCCGTATGGTGTAGTCATACGCAACCAGCGTGAGAGCCCAGCGCTGTATGCGAGCTGATGCATTGGCATTGACAGCCTTGCTGTCCGACAACAAGGATGTTAAGGGCTTGTGGTCCGTCTCTAGCTAGAACTGTCTACCAAAAAGGTACTGGTGCATCTTTTTCACACCATAAACACACGGGAGTGCTTCCTTCTCGACTATGCCGTATCCACGCTCTACCTGGGAGAGCGACCTGGAGGCGTAAGCCACCGGTTGGAGTCGGCCGTCATCGTTACCCTGCTGCAACACACACCCAACCCTGTAGGATGACGCATCGCATGTTAAGACCAGGTTTTTACAGGGGTCATACAAAGTCAACAGTTTGTTGGAACACAGCATGTTCCTCGCCTTATTGAAAGCCCGTTCTTGACAGTCCCCACCCAAAACCATTCACAACCTTTACGCAGGAGCATGTGTAACAGTTCCAACAATCTGCTAAAGTTCCCAAAATAGTTCAAGAGTCCCAGGAATGATCGCAACTCCGACGTGTTGCCGGGCCTGGGCGCCCGGCGGATCACCTCCGTTTTTGATTCAGTGGGCCGGATCCCGTCTGCGGCAACCCTCCTGTCCAAAAACTCGACCTCTGGGGCCAAAAACACACACTTGGCCTTTTTCAGCCGTAAGCCTACCCGATCCAATCGGCGTAACACCTCCTCCCCGTTGTGGAGGTGTTCTTCAGTGTCTCGACCCATTATGAGAATGTGGTCTTGGAACACGACCGTTCCAGGAATGGATCTGAGCAAGCTTTCCATGTTTCTCTGAAAGATGGCTGCTGCCGAACGAATGCCAAACGGACACCTGTTGTAGACAAATAATCCCTTGTGTGTCGTGATGGTGGTCAGAAGCTTGGATTCTTCAGCCAGTTCCTGAGTCAAGTGAGGTCCAACTTCGTGAACAGCTTGTCACCTGCCAGTGTGGCAAAAAGGTCCTCCGCTCTCGGAAGCAGGTATTGGTCTTGCAGTGACACTCAGTTGATGGTGGCTTTGTAGTCGCCACAAATCCTAACCGAGCCATCTGCTTTGAGGACAGGAATGATGGGACTTGCCCAGTCACTGAATTCAACGGTTGAAATAACGCCCTCTCTGAGCAGCCTGTCTAGTTCACATTCAATTTTTTTCACGCATCACATACGACACCGCTCTGGCTTTGTGGTGCACTGGTCTGGCGTCCGGAGTGATGCGTATCACTACTTTAGTGCCCTTGAACATTCCGACACCAGGTTGAAACAGTGACCCGAATTTTTGCAGGACCTGTGAGCATGGGCTTCGCTCCACAGATGAAATGGCGTGCACATCCCCCCCATTTCCAATTCATCTCAGCTAGCCAACTCCTCCCCAAAAACGCGAGGCCATTTCCCGGAACGATCCAGAGTGGCAGCCGGTTCTGTAATCCATTATGTGTTACCACCAAGTTTGCACTGCCCAGCACTGGGACGATCTCTTTGGTGTACGTCCGTAGCTGCATCTCAATGCGTTCCAGTTTGGGCCTGCTAGCTGTGTGTGGCCGTAGTCTCTCAAATTGTTGGGCGCTCATGAGTGACTGGCTAGCTCCGGTATCCAGCTCCATTTGCACCGGGATGCCATTCAGTAAGACTTTCATCATCATGGGTGGCGTTTTAGTGTATGAGCTGTGGACGTCAGCCACATGAACCCGCTGAACTTCACCATCTATGGCTTTACCCCAGGCCTCATTCTGCATTGCAGACCCCTCGTCTGGTTCCTCTGTCTCGCAGATTAGCCTCGCTACTGCCTTTTTGCACATCCTGGCCAAGTGTCCACTGACATTACAAATCCTACAGGTATATTGCTGGATCCTGCAGCTTTTCGCAGTGTGTCTACCCCCGCACCTCCAGCATGAGCTGAAATTGAGATTGCTGTTAACAAAAGGACTATTTCCAGGCATTCCTCTCTGATTGCCCATTTGGTTGTTTCTAAGCACTCTGATGGTGGGTGTTAATGGTCCCATCGCGGGACGCATTGTTCATCGAGATGGCGTGAATTGCCGATCCCCTTTCCATTGTCCTTGTTGTGGGCCCACCTTGTAGCCTGTTGCTGCCTGGGCGATTTCGAAATGCCCTTGCCTGCCTGTGGGGTCCCTAACCGCATTCACAATGTTAACTCCCTGGTCCATCGCCACGTTGGGACCAGGGCTGCACGCGTAAATTAGCTTGGTCTCCTCTTCCCCTGCCATAAAGGTCTGAGCTATCAACGCCGCCCCTTCTAAAGTCAAGTCCTTAGTCTTTATGAGCTTCCTGAAAATGCCGGCATGATTAATGCCCTCGATGAAACAGTCCCTTAACATCTCCCCCCTGCAGGCATTGGAGAACTTACAGAGACTGGCCAAGCGCCGCAGTTCCGCCACGAAGTCTGAGACGTTTTGTCCCTCCCGACGCTAGTGAGAGTAGAACCGGTGCTGGGCCATGTGTATACTACTCGCCGGCTTGTGATGCTCACTGATCAGCTGGCTGAGCTCTTCAAAAGACTTGTCTGCCGGCTTTTGGGGTGCGAGCAGGTCTTTCATCAGCGCATATGTCTGTGGTCCGCAGTTGGTCAGTAGATGCGCCCTCCACTTGTCAGCTGCTGTCTCTTCCAGCCAGTCCTTTGTGACAAAGCTCTGCTGGAGTCTTTCCATGAAGTCGTCCCAGTCCTCACCCACACAGTAACATTCCTCTGTGCCACCGGTGGCCATCCTCGTGGTTCGATGATTCCCGTTTCTCGTCGCCAGATGTAGTGTCTCTGCACCTTGTTACAAACTCACACGAGGCATAAATATATCAGACACGGTCACTCTGTGACCTTCACCTTTATTGCCAGGACCAAGAAGTGTTGACCCTGGGTGGGACCTCCCGTTTTATACCTGGAAACCGAGGTGAGGAGTGTCTCCCGCAAGTTCACACCCTGTGGTCAGGGTGTGCATTTCTAGGGTACAGGTACAGTGTACATGAGTTATAGTTACATGACTATGTCATTGCAAGATGGTTGAATACATGACACCCACCGCCTCTTTAATCAGGGGGCACTTGATTAATGTTTGTTTTGTTTGTAACAAAATAGTTGTAGAGCTGTTGATATTTGAAGAGGCTGCTCCTCGATTTTTGGCAGCGTTCAGTCCCACACTCCTGATCTTTGGGCACCCTGTGCAGAGGGAAGCAGGTAGGTCGGAGGGCCTCCTCGTAGGACTTCTCCTGGGCACGGCTAAAGGGATCATCAGCCGGTCCAGGCAGCGGGTGGTCGAGGGGGTCGTTCTGCACGACTGCCTGCCTCTCGTCCACGGCTACATTCGCGCCAGGGTGTCCCTGGAGATGGAGCATGCGGTGTCCACCGGGGGCTCATGGCTTTCTGCGAGAGGTGGGCGCCAGAGGGACTGGAGTGCATCATCACCCCCGGCAACCACATTTTAATTTGATCCTTAATGTTTAAAGTTTCATTTGTCGGTTTTAGTGACGCCCCACCCCCACTTTTAGCCAGGGGGCACTTGTATAATTTGTGGGATTTTTGGTGTCCTCGGGGGGGAAAAAAAACAAAAAAAAGGGGCACCGGAAAAAAAAAAAATTGAGTGTGACCCTCCCCTTGCAGGGGGCATTTGTTTAAAGTGCACAACTAAAATAGTTGAACTGGTAATGTGTAGTGGGATTGTTAAACCTTTTGCTCATAAACTAACTAGTTCTTAATAGCAATGATTTGCTATCCTTTCCTAAGTAAAGAACCCATGAAGCAAATACATTGTCGTGAGAAGTTTAAAACTCCAGTATGGTGTGGATGTTGAATAGAAGTGAGGGAGCAGAAAGTGATTTCTTCATCCTCAAAACAACAACTACAACAACTTATATTTATATAGAGCCTTTAACGTAGTGAAACGTCCCACAGCGCTTCACAGGAGTACTATGAGACAAAACATTCGACACCGAACCACATCAGGAGAAATTAGGGCTGGCTTGGTCAAAGACGTAGGTTTTAAAGAGCGTCCTGAAGGAGGAAAACGAGGTAGAGAGGCGGAGTGGTTTAGGCAGGGAATTAGGGCCTCGGCAATAGCAGGCTCGGCCAACAATGGTGGAGCGATTAAAATCAGGGATGCTCAGGAGGGCAGAATTAGAAGAGCGCAGACATCTCGGCGTGGGTTGTGGGGCTGGAGGAGATTAGAGAAAGGGAGGGGCAAGGCCTTGGAGGGATTTGAAAACAAGGATGAGAATTTTGAAATTGAGGCGTTGCTTAACTGGGAGCCAATGTAGGTCAGCGAGCTCAGGGGTGATGAGTGAGCGGGACTTGTTGCGAGTTAGGACACGGACAGCCGAGTTTTGGATCACCTTTAGTTTACGTAGTTTAGAATGTGGGAGCGCCAGCCAGGAGTGCGCTGGAATTGTTAAGTCTAAAGGTAACAAAGGCATGGATGAGGGCTTCAGCAGCGGATGATCTGAGACAAGGGTTGTTATGGAGGTGGAAATTGGCAGTCTTACTTGTGCTGTGGATATGTGGTCGAAAGCTCATTTCAGCATCAAATATGACACCAAGGTTACGAATAGTATGGTTCAGCCTCAGACACAAGTTGGAGAGAGGGATAGAGTCGGTGTCTGGGGAACGAAGTTAGTGGTTGGGACAGAAAACAATGGCTTCAGTCTTCTCAGTATTCAATTGGAGAAAGTTTCTGCTCATCCAGAACTGGATGTCGGACAAGCAGACATCTGAGGAGGGGTCGAGAGAAGTGGTAATGAGGTAGAGCTTTGTGTCATCAGTGTACATGTGGAAATTGACGGAAATAGGTGGGGGCCGAGGATAGATCCTTGAGGGGATCCCAGAGGTAACGATGCTGGGGCTTGAAGAGAAGCCTTTGAAGGTGATTCTCTGGCTACGATTAGATAGATAAAAGTGGAACCAGGCGAGAGCAGTTTCATCCAACTGGACAATGGTGGAAAGGCATTGGAGAAGGATAGAGTGGTCAACCGTGTCAAAGGCTGCAGACAAGTCAAGAAAGACAAGGAGGGATAGTTTGCCTTTGTCACAGTCACAGAAGGATGTCATTTGTGACTTTGATGAGAGCCATTTCAGTACTGAGGCAGGCGTGGAAACTGGATTGGAGGGATTCAAACATGGAATTGCGGGAAAGATGGGCACAGACTTAGGAGGCAGCAACACATTCAGGGTCTTTGGAGAGGAGCGGCTGCAGGGCATTCTGGATGGGGAGGGTGAACAGCCAGTTGTCATGGTGCATATAGGTACCAACGATATCGGTAAAAAAAAACGGGATGAGGTTCTACAAGCTGAATTTAGGGAGCTAGGAGTTAAATTAAAAAGTAGTAATCTCAGGATTGCAACACTGCCACGTGCTAGTCAGAGTAGAAATAGCAGGATAGTTAAGATGAATACGTGGCTTGAGAAATGGTGCAAGAGGGAGGGATTCAAATTCCTGGGACATTGGAGCCGGTTCTGGGGGAGGTGGGACAGTACAAACTGGACGGTCTGCACTTGGGCAAGACCGGAACCAATGTCCTCGGGGGAGTGTTTGCTAGTGCTGTTAGGGAGGGTTTAAACTAATATGGCAGGGGGATGGGAATCTAGGCACGGAGACAGAAGGAAGTAAAATGGGGGCAGAAGCAAAAGGTAGAAAGGAGACAAGTAAAAGTGGATGGCAGAGAAATCAAAGGCAAAAATCAAAAAGGGCCACATTACAACATAATTCTAAAAGGACAAAGAGTGTTAAAAAAGTAAGCCTGAAGGCTCTGTGTCTCAATGCGGGAGCATTCGTAATAAGGTCGAAGTATTAATTGCTCAGATAGCTGTTAACGGATATGATGTAATTGGGATTACGGAGACATGGCTCCAGGGTGACCAAGGCTGGGAACTCAACATCCAGGGCAAAAGCCTCTCCAGATATTGGAACAGAAAAAGATTAGTGAAGAGAAATGTAGGTCCCTTGCAGTCAGAATCAGGTGAATTTATAATGGGGAACAAAGAAATGGCAGACCAATTGAACAAATACTTTGGTTCTATCTTCACTAAGGAAGACACAAATAACCTTCCGGACTTACCTTAGGGGATTGAGGGTCTAGCGAGAAGGATGAACTGAAGGAAATCCTTATTAGTCAGGAAATTGTGTTCGGGAAATTGATGGGATTGAAGGCCGAGAAATCCCCGGGGTCTGATAGTCTGTATCCCAGAGTAAATAAGGAAGTGTCCCTCGAAATAGTGGCTGCATTGGTGGTCATTTTCCAACATTCTATAGACTCTGATCAGTTCCTATGGATTGGAGAGTAGCTAATGTAACCCCACTTTTAAAAAAAGGAGGGAGAGAGAAAACAGGGAATTATAGACCAGTTAGCCTGACATCGGTAGTGGGGAAAATGTTGGAATCAATTATTAAAGATGTAAAAGCAGCGCATTTGGAAAGCAGTGACAGGATCGGTCCAAGTCAGCATGGATTTATGAAAGGGAAATCATGCTTGACAAATCTTCTGGAACTTCTTGAGAATGTAACTAGTAGGGTGGACAAGGGAGAACCAGTGGATGTGGTGTATTTGGACTTTCAAAAGGCTTTTGACAAGGTCCCACACAAGAGATTAGTGTGCAAAATTAAAGCACATGGTATTGGGGGTAATGTATTGACGTGGATAGAGAACTGGTTGGCAGACAGGAAGCAAAGAGTAGGAATAAACGGGTCCTTTTCAGAATGGCAGGCAGTGACTAGTGGGGTACCGCAAGGTTCAGTGCTGGGACCCCAGCTATTTACAATATACATTAATGATTTAGACGAAGGAATTAAATGTAATATCTCCAAGTTTGCAGATGACACTAAGCTGGGTGGCAGTGTGCGTTGTGAGGAGAATGCTAAGAGGCTGCAGGGTGACTTGGACTAGGTGAGTGGGCAAATGCATGGCAGATACAATATAATGTAGATAAATATGAGCTTATCCACTTTGGTGGCAAAAACAGGAAGACAGGACATTATCTGAATGGTGACAGATTAGGAAAACGGGAGGTGCAACGAGACCTGGTGTCATGGTACATCAGTCATTGAAAGTTGGCAGGCAGGTACAGCAGGTGGTGAAGAAGGCAAATGGCATATTGGCCTTCATAGCTAGGGGATTTGAGTATAGGAGCAGGGAGATCTTGGTGAGGCCTCACCTGGAATATTGTGTTCAGTTTTGGTCTCCTAATCTGAGGAAGGACGTTCTTGCTATTGAGGGAGTACAGCGAAGGTTCACCAGACTGATTCCAGGATGGCAGGACTGACATATGAGGAGAGACTGGATCAACTGGGCTTGTATCCACTGTAGTTTAGAAGAATGAGAGGGCATCTCATAGAAACATATAAAATTCTGATGGGATTGGACAGGTTAGAGGCAGGAAGAATGTTCCCGTTGCTGGGGAGTTCCAGAACCAGGGGTTACAGTTTAAGAATAAGGGGTAAGCCATTTAGGACCAAGATGAGGAGAAACTTCTTCACTCAGAGAGTGGTTAACCTGTGGAATTCTCTACCGCAGAAAGTTGTTGAAGCCAGTTCGTTAGATATATTGAAAAGGGAGTTAGATATGGCCCTTACGGCCAAAGGGATCAAGGAGTGTGGAGAGAAAGCAGGAAAGGGGTACCAAGGTTGAATGATCAGCCATGATCTTATTGAATGGCGGTGCAGGTTCAAAGGGTCGAATGGCCTGCTCCTGCACCTAATTTCTATGTTTCTAAGAACAGAGCGACCTGGGGGTCTATGTATACAAATCTTTCAAGGTGGCAGCACAAGGTGAAAAGGCTGTTAAAAAGGCTTGCAGGATCCTTTGCTATATTAATAGAGGCATAGTGTGCCAAAGCAAGGACATGATGTTAAACCTTTATAAGACACTGGTTAAGCCCCAGCTGGAGTATTGTGGCCAATTCTGGGCACTGTACTTTAGGAAGGATGTCAAGGCCTTGAAGAGGGCACAGACGAGATTTACCAGAATGGTAACAGGGATGAAAAACTTCAGTGACATGGGAAGACTAGAGAAACTGGGTTGTTCTCCTTAGAGCAGAGAAGGTTAAGGCAGTATTTGATGGAGCTGTTCAAAATCTTGATCGAGGAAATAAGGAGAAATTGTTTCCAGTGGCAGAAGGGTCGGTAATGAGAGGACACAGATTGAAGGTGATTGTCAAAAGAACCAGAGGCGACATGTGGAAACATTTTTTTACGCAGCGAGTGATTGAGATCTGGAATGCACTGCCTGAAAGGGTGGTGGGAACAGGTTACTTGAATTATTTGAACAGAATTTGTGGAATCCTGTGAGAAAGACTGCTGAGGGAGTAAAATGCGACCTCGTGACAAAGCTGTACTGGTAAGTCCAAGACCAGGACCAAACTGCAGGGTTGGACAAGTAAGAAATGTTGTGTATGCCATAACTCAATGGGCTTAGTACCGTGAGCTCAATCACATGCGACCTGACCACTTTATTAGCTCTCGAATATCGGATTAAACATGGAGGCTTTCTTTATGTACAAGGGCTGCACGTGTGTGTCTGTGGCCCAATGGCCTCTGACGATCGCTCCCCCTGGTGGCAGGTAAACCCGGGCATACATACGTTGCATCACCCCCCCTCCAAGATCTTGGTATAAGTCCTATTTACAAATTGAGACGGTCCAGGGCTTTCCGCTCCCTAGTTGATCGTCTCAGTTCAATTCCAGATCTGGGTGAGCTCTCTGAGTCATTCATGACTTAACATAGAAACATAGAAAATAGGTGCAGGAGTAGACCATTCGGTCCTTCTTGCCTACACCGCCATTCAATGAGTTCATGACTGAACATGCAACTTCAGTACCCCATTCCTGCTTTCTCGCCATACCCCTTGATCCCCCTAGTAGTAAGGACTTCATCTAACTCCTTTTTGAATATATTTAGTGAATTGGCCTCAACAACTTTCTGAGGTAGAGAATTCCACAGGTTCACCACTCTCTGGGTGAAGAAGTTTCTCCTCATCTCGGTCCTAAATGGCTTACCCCTTATCCTTAGACTGTGACCCCTGGTTCTGGACTTCCCCAACATTTGGAACATTCTTCCTGCATCTAACCTGTCTAAACCCATCAGAATTTTAAACGTTTCTATAAGGTCCCCTCTCTTTCTTCTGAACTCCAGTGAATACAAGCCCAGTTGATCCAGTCTTTCTTGATAGGTCAGTCCCGCCATCCCGGGAATCAGTCTGGTGAACCTTCGCTGCACTCCCTCAATAGCAAGAATGTCCTTCCTCAAGTTAGGAGACCAAAACTGTACACAATACTCCAGGTCTGGCCTCACCAAGGCCCTGTACAACTGTAGTAACATCTCCCTGCCCCTGTACTTAAATCCCCTCGCTATGAAGGCCAACATGCCATTTGCTTTCTTAACCGCCTGCTGTACCTGCATGCCAACCTTCAATGACTGATGTACCATGACACCCAGGTCTCGTTGCACCTCCCCTTTTCCTAATCTGTCACCATTCAGATAATAGTCTGTCTCTCTGTTTTTACCACCAAAGTGGATAACCTCACATTTATCCACATTATACTTCATCTGCCATTCATTTGCCCACTCACCTAACCTATCCAAGTCACTCTGCAGCCTCATAGCATCCTCCTCGCAGCTCACACTGCCACCCTTGAGGCAGGGTAGCCGATCTAATGGGAATGGCAGTGTCCATGTCGGGGATTGAAGGTCCAGATTCATTGACAACAGCAGGATCTTCTGATGGCTGAATATGAATCGGTTGGTCATTGATGGTATCTTCTTCAAGCTGTTCCGGTTCGTCTGTGTGCCGCAATTTTGTCTCATCAATGTGCCCCCTCCATGTTTTACCATTAGTCAGCCTGACAATAAGCACCCTGTTACCCTCCTTGGCTGTAACAGTGCCAGTGACCCACTTGGGGCCTTGACCATAATTTAGCATATACACAGGATCATTAATCGAGATGTCACGTGACACGGCAGTGCGATCATGATACCACTTCTAATGTTTTCGACATGATCGTTAAGATCAGGGTGGACAAGCGAGAGCCTGGTCTTGAGACTCTCCAACAGTTCAGCAGGGGGGACCCTGGTAAGCGTGTGGGGTTTCGTCCTGTAACTAAGCAGCGTGCGTGACAAGCGAGTCTGCAAAGAAACGTGAGTTACGCGTTTCAGGCTCTGCTTGATGGTTAGAAACATAGAAAACAGGTGCAGGAGTAGGCCATTCGGCCCTTCGAGCCTGCATCACCATTCAATAAGATCATGGCTGATCATTCACCTCAGTACCCCTTTCCTGCTTTCTCTCCATACCCCTTGATCCCTTTAGCCGTAAGGGCCATATCTAACTCCCTCTTGAAAATATCTAACTAACTGGCCTCAACAACTTTCTGCGGTAGAGAATTCCACAGGTTAACAACTCTCTGAGTGAAGAAGTTTCTCTTCATCTCAGTCCTAAATGGTTTATCCCTTATCCTTAGACTGTGACCCCTGGTTCTGGACTTCCCCAGTATCGGGAACATTCTTCCTGCCTCTAACCTGTCCAATCCCGTCAGAATTTTATATGTTTCTATGAGATCCCCTCTCATTCTTCTCAACTCCAGTGAATACAGGCCCAGTCGATCGAGTCTTTCTTCATATGACAGTCCTGTCATGCCGGGAATCAGTCTGGTGAACCTTTGCTGCACTCCCTCAATAGCAAGAATGTCCTTCCTCAGATTAGGAGACCAAAACGGAACACAATATTCCAGATGAGGCCTCACTAAGGCCCTGTACAACTGCAGTAAGACCTCCCTGCTCCTGTACTCAAATTCTCCAGCTATGAAGGCTAACATGCCATTTGCCTTCTTCACCGCCTGCTGTACCTGCATGCCAACTTTCAATGACTGATGTACCATGACACCCAGGTCTCGTTGCACCTCCCCTTTTCCTAATCTGTCACCATTCAGATAATATTCTGCCACCAAAGTGGATAACCTCACACTTATCTACATTATATTGCATCTGCCATGCATTTGCCCACTCACCTAACCTGTCCAAGTCACCCTGCAGCCTCTTAGCATCCTCCTCACAGCTCACACTGCCACCCAGCTTAGTGTCATCTGCAAACTTGGAGATATTACATTCAATTCCTTCGTCTAAATCATTAATGTATATTGTAAATAGCTGGTGTCGCAGCACTGAACCTTGCGGTACCCCACTAGTCACTGCCTGCCATTCTGAAAAGGACCCCTTTATCCCGACTCTCTGCTTCCGGTCTGCCAACCAGTTCTCTATCCACGTCAATACATTACCCCCAATACCATGTGCTTCAATTTTGCACAATAATCTCTTGTGTGGGACCTTGTTAAAAAGCCTTTTGAAAGGCCAAATACACCACATCCACTGGTTCTCCCTTGTCCACTCTACTAGTTACATCCTCAATTCTAGAAGATTTGTCAAGCATGATTTCCCTTTCATAAATCCATACTGACTTGGACAGATCCTGTCACTGCTTTCCAAATGCGCTGCTATTACATCTTTAATAATTGACTCCAACATTTCCCCCACGACTGATGTCAGACTAACCGGTCGATAATTCCCTGTTTTCTCTCTCCCTCCTTTTTTAAAAAGTGGGTTTACCTTAGCTACTCTCCAATCCATAGGAACTGATCCAGAGTCTGTAGAATGTTGTAAAATGACCACCAATGCATCCACTATTTCTAGGGCTGCTTCCTTAAGTACTCTGGGATGCAGACGATCAGGCCCTGGGGATTTATCAGCCTTCAGTCCCATCAATTTCCCTAACACAATTTCCTGACTAATAAGGATTTCCTTCAGTTCCTCCTTCTCGCTGGACCCTCGGTCCCCAGTATTTCCGGAAAGTTAATTGTGTCTTCCTTAATGAAGACAGAACCAAAGTATTTGCTCAATTGGTCTGCCATTTCTTTGTTCTCCATTATAAATTCACCTGATTCTGACTGCAAGGGACCTAAATTTCTCTTCACTAATCTTTTTCTCTTCACGCATCTATAGAGGCTTTTGCACTCAGTTTTTATGTTCCCTGCAGGCTTCCTCTCATTCTCTATTTTTCCTCCTCCTAATTAAACCCTTTGTCTTCCTCTGCTGAATTCTAAATTTCTCCCAGTCCTCAGGTTTGCTGCTTTTTCTGGTCAATTTATATGGCTCTTACTTAGATTTAACACTATCCCTAATTTCCCTTGTTAGCCATGGTTGAGCCACCTTCCCTGTTTTATTTTTACTCCAGAAAGGGATGTACAATTGTTGAAGTTCATCCATGTGATCTTTAAATGTCTGCCATTGCCTATCCACCGTCAACCCTTTAAGTATCATTCTCTAGTCTATTCTAGCCAATTCACGTCTCATACCATTGAAGTTACCTTTCCTTAAGTTCAGGACCCAAGTCTCTGAATTAACTGTGTCAATCTCCATCTTAATCAAGACTTCTACCATATTATGGTCACTCTTCCCCAAGGGGCCTCGTACAACAAGATTGCTAATTAGCCATTTCTCATTATACATTATCCAGTCTAGGATGGCCAGCTCTCTAGTTGGTTCCTCGACATATTTGTCTAGAAAACCATCCCTAATGCACTCCAGGAAATCCTCCTCCACCGTATTGCTACCAGTTTGGTTAGCCCAATCTATATGTAGATTAAAGTCACCCATGATAACTGCTGTATATTTTTTGCACGCATCCCTAATTTGGACGTCCGCAAGACCATTGGATGTGGGTTTGAATGGTGCTGACCTTGCGTTCTCGATACCATTGAGTCTCAGAAACTCTTGAAGCTCGAAACTCGTGAAGCACGATCCGTTGTTGCTCATAACGATGTCTGGCAGACCATGAGTGCCGAACATGGGACGAAGGCTCTCAATAGTGGCTGTGGATGTACTGGATGACTTGATTACACATTCTATCCATTTGAAATACACATCCACCACCACTAAAAACACGTTGCCCAGGAAAGGACCCGCATAGTCTGTGGATCCTCGACCATGGTTTAGATGGCCACGACCACAGACTAAGCGGAGATACCACTGGCGCATTGCTTAACTGCATGCAAGTGTTGTACAAATGACTCCAAATCAGATTCTATGCCAGGCGACCAAATGTGAGCCTTCATCATCACAATACCGGGATGGGTACTGTGTAAATCACAAACAAATCTCGCCCTGATCTTCTTGGGCATAACATGATTACCCCATAGCAAACAATCAGATTGGGTGGATAGTTCATCTTTGCGACGGTTGTAAGGTTTGGTCTCATCATACACTTCCCTGGGAAAGGCAGACCAATCACCACTAAGGACACAACATTTTATAACTGATAGGATCGGATCCTGGCTGGTCCAAGTCCTAACTTGTTGAGCAGTGACAGGCGACCCTTCACTCTCAAAGGCATCCATGACCAACAGTAGGTCTGCGGGCTGTGGTGCTCCACCTCCGGCATGGGCAATGGCAAATGGCTAAATGCATCGGCACAATTCTCAGTGCCAGGTCTATGGCGAATGACATAATCATAGGCAGATAATGTCAGTGCCCATCTCTGGATGCGGGACGACGCGTTGGTATCGATACTTCTATGTCCTGAAAACAAAGATATGAGCGGCTTGTGATCGGTTTCAAGCTCGAAACAAAGTCCAAACAGATACTGGTGCATCTTTTTAACCCCATATGCGCAGGCTAAAGCTTCTTTCTCTACCATGTCGTAGGCTCTTTCCGCTTTAGACATGCTTCTCGTCGCGTACGCAACGGGTTGCAGTTTGCCCGACTCATTGGATTGTTGGAGCACGCAACCAACCCCATGTGATGAAGCGTTACAGGCCAATACTAAACTCTTGCATGGGTCATAACGTACCAGCAATTTGTTGGAACAAAACAGATTTCTAGCCTTCTCGATGGCCCTGTCTTGAGATACACCCTAAACTCAGTTGTCGCCTTTTCTGAGCAGCATGTGCAGTGGCTCTAATAATGTACTCAAATTAGGTAAGAAATTACTGAAGTAGTTGAGAAGACCAAGGAACGTCCCCAGCTCCGTCACATTCTGGGGTCTGGGTGCATTTTTGATGGCCTCTGTTTTCGAGTCCGTAGGAGAGAGTGAGAGAGAATGAGAGAGTGAGAGAGTGAGTGTAGGGGAGAACATTTCAGCCTGAGCCGCACTTTGTCCAGACGACGTAGAACCTCTTCCAGGTTGTGCAGGGTTTGGCAGTGTCACGACCTGTGACCAGAATGTCGTCTTGGAACACCACGGTTCGAGGGACGGACTTCAGTAAACTCTCCATGTTTTTCTGAAATATAGCTGCAGCCGAGCGAATTCCGAAAGGACACCTGTTGTAAATGAACAGCCCTTTATGCATATTGATGCACGTAAGTTTCTTCGACGATTTGACAAGCTCCTGTGTCATATAGGCTGACGTCAGATCCA
The DNA here is from genome assembly GCF_044704955.1 of Pristiophorus japonicus. NCBI lineage: Eukaryota > Metazoa > Chordata > Chondrichthyes > Pristiophoridae > Pristiophorus > Pristiophorus japonicus. The sequence continues at coordinate 460,915 of NW_027253510.1, forward strand.
GTTTGGTGAATGACTTTCCCTCGGCTAGCGTTGCAAACAGGTCATCAGACTTTGGTAACGGGTACTGATCCTGTTTCGAAACTCTGTTGATCGCAATCTTGTAGTCTCCACAAATCCTGACAGTGCCATCACTCTTCAGCACAGGAACAATGGGACTAGCCCATTCATTAAATTCGACAGGTGAAATGGCCCCTTCACGTTGGAATCTGTCCAGTTCGATTTCGACCTTCTCCCCCATCATATACGGGACCGCCCGGGCTTTGTGATGGATGGGTCTTGCATCCAAGTCCAGGTGGATCTGCACGTTGGCTCCCGTGAAGTTTCCGATGCCTGGTGCAAACAGCGAGGGAAATTTGCTCAGCACTTGAGCACATGAAGTGTCATCCACCGATGACAAAGCTTTAATATCGTTCCAGTTCCACTTTCTTTTTTTGAGCCAACTCCTGCCGAACAGCATTGGACCATTGCCTGGAACGATCCACAGTGATAGATCATGAACCGCCCCATCGTACGACACCTTGACTGCTGCACTGCCAATCATTGGTATGAGCTCTTTGGTATAGATACGCAATTTTGCATTTACTGGACTAAGCTTGGGTTTCACGGCCTTTGTGTCCCACAGCTTTTTGAAAGTCCTCTGACTCATAATTGACTGACTCAACCCGTGTCTAATTCCATAGATACGGGCACGCCGTTCAATTTTACTTCAGTCATTATCGGTTGGCTCTTTGTCAGGAACGAATGTACACTGTACACTTCCTCCTCGGGTATCTCGGGTCGCATTGGTCATCATCATCCACGTGGTACGTCGCAGCACACTTGCTGAGCTGCGGACACATCCGCTGAAGGTGCTCCATTTTCGCCTCTACAAATATACTGTCTGAAACGGCACTGATGAGGCCAATGATTGCCCCCACAACGCCAACAGGGTGAAATCAGATTCGTGCCCAATGGCGGACTTCGAGCAGCTACAGGTTTCACAAACACAGTCGGGTCAGCCCTGCCAGGTGTAGTTCTGCCAACCGACGACACAATCTAGTGCACAGTACTTGCCGTGGCCTTCCGACTCTGCGAGGATATCTGCTTTGTACTATCGACCGTGGTCAGGCAAGCCTGGGCGATCGTGATGGCCTTGCTCAGATCCAGCGTCTCCGCAGCCAGCAGCTTCTGCAGGATCACCTCGTGGTTTATGCCTATTACAAAGACGTCATGCAGCTTGTCTTCCAATGCAGTTCCAGACTTACACGGCCCAGCGAGACGTCTCATTGCGGCAACAAATTCTGCCACATCCTGGCCCTCAGAACAAACATGCTTGTAAAAGCGATATCTCAAGATAATTATGTTTTTTTTAGGTTTGAGATGGTCCCGAATCAGAGCACACAATTCCTCATAGGCCTTTTCCGTTGGACATGCAGGTGAGAGCAGATTCTTTGAGGCCATAGATTTTTGGACCACAAACCATGAGGAAAACCGCCCTGCACCTAACTGCGTCAGCGTATTCATCCATCTTGTTGGCCACGTAGTACTGGTCGAGGCAATCTGTAAGATCCTCCCAGTCTTCTCCCTCCACGAATTGCTCCAGGATTCCAACGCTGCTCATTTTTTTTTGTGTGCGTGTGAAAGTTCGTATTGTGTCTCGTCACCAAATGTTGCGTATGCAATAACTCAATGGGCTTAGTACCGTGAACTCAATCAGGTGTGACCTGACTACTTTATAAGCTCTCGAATAACAGATTAAACATGGAGGCAATCTTTATATACAAGTGCTGCACGTGTGTGTCTGTGGCCCAATGACCTCAGACGGTTGCTCTCCTTGGTGGCAGGTAAACCTAGGCATACGTATATTACAGGAAAGCAGAACTATTCAGGCAGGTTTGGAAAGGGATAAGCAATAATCAGATGACAGGTCAGAAATCTAGCCATCGAAACCAGAGGAAATGGAGGGAGGAGAGAACGTTGTGTGGATGGTATGAAGCACTGATCACACATTTTTTACGAAAAAAAATGTCAAAAATAATTGCTGAATAAGATCTTGCAAATGTGAAATAGACAAAATCAAATGTACACTGGGGGCGAAACCACATTTTAAAATTCATTCCTGGGATGTGGGTATCGCTGGTAAGACTGGCATTTATTGCCCATCCCTAGTCACCCTGAGAAGGTGGTGATGGTGAGCCGCCATGAACCGCTGGAGTCTATGTGGCGAAGGTGCTCCCATAGTAATGTTAGGTCGGGAGTTATTCTTTGTCATTTTTTTATACAATCGCGTGGTTTGCTCGGTCACTTCAGAGGGCAGTTACGATTATCCCTGTTGGTGTGGGACTGGAATCACATACAGGTCTGACTGAGTAAGGATGGCAATTTTCTTCCCTAAAGGACATTAGTGAATCAGAGGTTTTTACAATTCCACAGCGTCGTCACTTTTTCTGATACTGAAGACCATTGCATCTTTTAAAGAAGTGTATCTTTGAAACAGAGGACGATACAGGGTTATGGGGAGAGAGAAGGGTATTTGGACCTCTCTGGTAAAAAGCTGATACAGACACAATGGCTGAATGACCACCTCTGCACTATAAATATTCACGAGATTATAATCATTGGCTGTGCAACTGAGGGAAGATGTGAGCTGTCCCTCCATCCAGCAAATTCCTGCATTTTCACTCTCATCTCCACTTGTTCCTCCTCATTTGTGCTCAGTGGTTCCTCTCGCTCACTACCTAAATCTCCTGGCCCAGATGTACCTGTGACAGGTGGGGGCCCTGTGGCCCTGGAGCAGCCTTCGTCACAGGAACACTCAGCTGAGACTGGTTCCTGGGGAACACGTACAGAAACAGAAAAGATGCTATTGGTGATTCCTGCCCAACACCCTTTGACAGGTTACCAACCTGCCAACATACTTGTGCCATGGACTTGTGTCTGAACACATACCTGTGTGACAGTATGAGTGACTGGAACGAGGAAGTAGGAATCGCCAGAGACTACGTAGCATTGAAGAGAAGCAACAGGATGAGCAGGTTCTGGAGATGCATGTCATCAGGACCACAAAGGTATCTAACAGCAATTCGCAAAATATCGTCATCCAAGTCGACGTTGCAGGAACCAGGATACCAATGGAAATCGACACTGGAGCATCAGTGAGCGTAATACCGGAATCGCTATATGTCGACAAGTTCAGTGATTTTCCATTGGAAAATAGTCGAAGATAGAGTGGTGAGGCTACTCAGGAGAGCAAACCCTTGTGGTAGGACGTATCACTGGTGAAATACAAGGATCAGTTTCAGAGCTTGCCTCTCTTAGTAGTGGCAGGAGATAAGCCTGCCTTAATTGGTAGAAATTGGTTCAGATCACTGAAGCTGGATTGGAATGAGATTTTTCGTTTGAAACAAGATTTGCATCGAAGGATAATGTCATCAAGCAGTATCCAAAGGTGTTACATAAAATAGGCAGTCCAATTCAAGGTTTCAAGTGTCAGGGTATAGAAGGACGCTAGACCAAGTTTACTGCAAGCCACGTCCCGTACCATACGCACTCAAGGAGAAAGTTGAGCAAGAACTCGAGACTAGAAACTGAAAATATTATCTCGAAGGTAGATCTAAGTAATGTTGATCACAGTAATGCTGATGTTATGTCCAGGTTGCCATCCCCATCACAAGTTATGCCCAATAGGGAAGAAGTGTTCTTTTTTTTTATACATTGATGAACTGCCAGTCACAGCTGAAGAGATTGGAAGAGTAACCAAATGTGACCAAGTTATGTCAAAGGTGTATGATCACATAGCAAATGGATGGCCAAAGCAGCTATCAGAGAAATATATTCATCCATACTTCATTTGTAGGAATAAATTATCAGTGGATAAAGATTGTGGGATGCAAGACCAGTTATTCCAAATAAGTTCAGGTCCAAATTGTTGGGAGATCGTAATGACCGGCACCTGGGAATGTGCTTGACCAAGAGTTTTGTACACAGTTACTTATGGTGGCCAGGTTTAGATAAAGATATAGGGCTAGATTTTCCACTTTTGTGCTTATCGCCCAAAAATGGACGTTATTTCCGGCGTGGACGGTAAAAAAGGGTTTCAGATCACCGGCTTCTCGCCCATTCTCAAAGCACCTTGTCCCCATTTTTTAAAATGGCCGTTACCGCGAGCGATATGAAATGGGCGGAAGTGTTAAATCTCGCTGACCTTCTGCCGTAAAGTGTCGCCGTCCTTAGCAAATACATGGCAATGCTTGATTCCCCCGATTCAGGACGTCAAGGGTCATCATGACATGCGCAGAAGAGGAGACAGAGAGAGGGGGCTGAGAGGGACTGAAGGCGTGTCTGGGTGTGTTGTGGCTGCTTTGGGAGGAAGGAGGGAGACTTTAGAGCTTTACAGCAAATAGGGAAACAAAAATTAGCTGTTACAAGCCACATATTTGCCCAAATTTGGCCTATAATGGAGGGAGAGGAGGAGGCATCACAGCACACTGTGGAGACTGATGCTGGAGAGAGCAGTGAGGTGGGAGAGGAGCACATTGGAGGGAGCAAAAGAGCCAGGAGGTTCTCGAACAAGGCAAATGCCTCCCTCCTGCAGGAGGTCGAGTTACACTGGGATGATTTGACACAGGGAGGGCGTGGGAAGCCTACCCCAAAGGCCTACCAGAAGATATGGACCAAGATTGCAGAGGTGGTCTTGTCGGCGACCAACAAGGTTCGTGAGGGCAACCAATGCCGCAAATGATGGAACGACCTTGTGGGATCCGCAAGAGTAAGTATTACATTGATTTACATGCACTTATGTATTTATATAATTTGATTTGTAACAGTTATGAGTGACTATCATTATCATAACCAACAGATGTAATCATGATTATTATGTGTTGTATCAGTCTCTGACAGTACCTAGCAATAATATCAAGCAATGATCTCATGCCATGTCATCCTGTCACCTTTTACAGAAGAAGCTATTGAGGTCTGTGCAGAGGCGAACGGGTGGGGGGCCACCAGTCAGTCCCCAGCAACATCACTAAGACGGAGGAGCGATTGCTTGCACTCGTGGGGAAGCATCTGCAGACCCTGAAGTGATGCCACGTGAGTAAAGCTTACACCATTGCATGATGTAAAGTCAATAGGTGCCACACCCACTCATATCTGAACAATCATATATGATAGATGATTTCTAAAATTGTCCTAGAAATAATGCTGGCCTAATGAAAATCATTGCAATGCACAATGTGTTGATGGTCATGAAATGTGATGTCTGCGATGATTTTGAGAGAGGTGGTGCTTTTGTTGTGCATATGCTGTGTGTAGCGCTGGACCCGTCTTGTGACCCTAGCACCCCCTTCTCTAATAACCTCATTTGTGCTTTTCAGCTCAGCCAGCAGCGCGGCCCCAGGCAAGACCACAGAGGCCAGAGGTGGGGGCGCAGGGCCCGACTCTCCGGACGATCCTACATCTGCTGATGAGGAGCTCCGATTCTCGCCCGTCAATCCGCTGGGTCTGTTCTCCGCGGACTTCGAGAAACCTGCACTGCCACGCTCCAGAAGCCATTCCACCCCAAGGCCATCTAGTGGTCTTCCGGTCATTCCTGCCTGGAGGTGCCAGGCCCAAGCACCTCGCCACAAGGCATCCCATTTGTCCCCAGAACAGCGCCGACCCCGCGGAGGCCTCGTTGACGCGGCATGTCTGTTCGACGAGCGCCACATGAGAGCGGAGAAATGGTACAGTTGTCCAGGAGGATTGTAGACGTTGGTGACCAGCTCATCGAAGCATTAGGGGGCATATCCCGACAGCTGACAACCATGACTGAGTACATTCCACGGATGGCGGAGGCCTTGGATACGATAGCCAGGAACACTGCTGGCACAGGCCTCCCAGTGGTCCCAGAGCGTGGCAGTCCACCCCTAGGTTCCGCACCACCACTGCAAACGACAGATGAGGGCAAGGACCAAGATCCTGCTTCTGCATCAGAGAATGTTGCACCCTTGGCAACCCCTCCCCCCCCCGCTCCCGTACCTGTGCAACCACCGCATCTGCCTTCATCTCCCCCCAATGAGGCACCGCTTGAGCAGCTCCTCAGCCAGGCACTGTGGAGCGAGAAGGGAAAGGGGTAGAGGTGGGGAGAAGAAGAGGGGAAGGAAGGGGAAGGGTGCATGTCCGCGGGTGATGGCTGTGTTATATCTCCATCTGGGTGTATGCAATTTGTTGTAATGTATGGGGGCTGGGAACCACCCTCTTGCTTTGCCTTTGTATTCTGTGTTGCTGGACATGTTGAACATTTGATTGATGTCAATGGTGGAAAAAATGGTGTGTGGGCGGGAGTTGGGTGTTTATTGCCTGTGATACTTACGATTTCAGACCAATGTTGGTATAATTTTTTTTTATTGAACATAACTTGTTGCGCATTGTTTCAGACAGCTGGACCGTTATGCACTGGTGATTCCTTAACATGAAAGGATTAAATACAACTTAACTTCAATCAACGTAAACTTTAACTGGCGCCAATGTGATGGGCACCATTGATATCTGAACTGCACAAACATAGCAGTGTGTCAGCGTTGTCACTCACATCAATGTTCTTTCAGGCAAATCGTTCAGATATCAGCTCCTCACGTAAGAGTCCTGTAGTTATGTAGCCACCACGGGCCCTTTCCTGCGGTCTGGAGTGGGTCGTGGGCATGGTTGCATAGCCAACCTGATTGTCTGGCCCTAGGTCAGCGTCCAGCCCCTCATCATCCTCTTCCTCTCTCTCCTGAGGTGGAGCATCAGTCCCTTCACGCAATTCTTGGCCCCACCTGATAGCCAGGTTGTGCAGCATGGAGCACATGACCACAAGTTTACCTACTTGCTCAGGGTTGTATTGTAGCTCCCTTCCTGAGTGGTCCAGACATCTGAAGCACTACTTAAGCACAGTTATTGTTTTCTGGACCACATTGCGTGTGTCTCTGTGGCTCCTGTTGTATCGCTTCTCGACCTCGGTGTGGGTGTAAGGAAGGGGCTCATTAACCAGGTGGCTAGGCCATACCTGTTACAACCAAACATCCAGCACTGTCTTGTAGCTGACTCTTAAAGATGTCAGAGACAGCGCTCTCACGCAGGATGTGAGTCTGATCGAAGGTGCCCGGACATTTGGCATTCACTGGTTAAGGTCGACAACTAGTTGGACCTTCCGGGAGTGAAATCCTTTTCTGTTACGAAAACGCTCTGGGTCCTGAGAAGGTGGCCGCATGGTGATGTGAGTGCATTGTATAGCTCCCTGCACCCTGAGTAACTTAGCAATGCGGTAGAATGCTCCAGCCCTGTCAGTCTGAGCCTCCTTGGTCATGGGGAAGCTGATAAAGTCTATCCTTCTCGCGTACAGGGCCTCCGTGACCTGTTTAATGCAGCGATGGGTTGCATGGTGAGATAGAAGGCAAATCTCAACCGTGGAGGCCCGAAAGGAACCAGACAGGTAGAAAGACCTTGGCCTCTGATAAGTATGTAGACCATGTATAGTAACTGTATAGTCACATAAGGTGCGCCACCAGAGGGCACTGCGGTGAGAGACCTGAGGGTCACCTACATAGGTGTGCAGGGCCCAGTATAAAAGCCTGCCCACCACGCTTGTGCCTCACTCTGGAGTTACAATAAATGGGACTAAAGTCACAACAGCTCAGGTACAATACTAGACCTCGTGGAGTCATTCATAAGAGTATTAAAGACATAACAACTGGCGACGAGATTACGAACTTTGACGCAAAAATGACTAACGGTGCATTAGAAACGTTCTCAGAGGGTGAAATTGGGAAGCCTTTACGGAGCGGCTCGACCAATATTTCATAGCAAACGGCCTGGTAGGCGATGATCTGGCTACGCTGGCAGATAAGCGCAGAGCTATCCTGTTGACCAGTTGTGGGCCCGCGGTCTATGGCCTCATCAGGGACTTGCTTGCACCAGAGAAATCAACGACCAAGTCATACGAGGAGCTGAAAGAGCTAATTCTGGACCAACTCAAACCGAAGGAGAGCATCCTCACGGCCAGGCATCGACTTTATTCACACCGCCACCCCGAGGGCCAGGAAATTGTGAAGTACACTGTCGACCTCAGGAGGCTGGCAGGACCGTGTGAATTCGGCGCATCCCTCGCCGATGCCTTGTGGGACGTCTTCATAATTGGCATCGGTCATGAGGCCCTTCTTCACAGGATACTGTCTGCCGAAACCACCATCACCCTGCAGAAGGCCATCAGCATCAGCCAGGTGCTCATGGCCGCAAGCTGCAGCTCCAAGCAGATGATGATTCACTCTCAGGGCTTAAACCCAGCAAGTACTGGAAATAGAATGGCGCCTTTCACAGGCAGAACTGTTGAATGTGAATCTGCCCAGGGCAGAGCGTACAGGCCCCCGAGTCCTTTAACTTAGAGCCGCCGAGGGGTGCAAGCATAAGTCGAGAAGCGCCATACTGGTATTGCGGAGGTAATCACAGGGCTCATCAGTGTCGATTCAGAGACTATGTGTGAAAAGGCTGCAGCACAAAGGGCCACCTCCAGCGAATGTGCAAAAGAGCTGTGACTCACCACATGGAAGAGGAGCCAGCAGATGGCTGTGAATCCAGCACGGATTACGAGGAGTTGGCTAGAGAGGCAGCTCAGTCCCAGGACGAAGTGTACAGAGTATATACCTGCACCACAGATTGTCCTCCAGTGATAATGGAAGTCGAGCTAAATGGCGTTCCAGTCTTCATGGAAGTGGACACAGGGGCAAGTCAGTCAGTAATGAGCCAGGAAGCCTTTGAGAGGCTATGGAACGATCAAGCTGGTCCCGATTCAGGCAAAGCTGCACACCTACACCAAGGAACTGATATCAGTTGTTGGTAGTGCAGATGTAAGTGTATCCCATGATGGCCCAATGCACAATTTACCATTGTGGATTGTTTCAGGTGATGGACCAACGCTACTTGGAAGAAGATGGATGGGGAAGATTCATTGGAACTGGGAAGACTTCATCCCTCCAGCGATCGACATCCCCCGTGCTCAGAGGCAGAGCAAGTCCCCACCTTCGGTTGGACCAGGCACCAGAGAGCAGATCCGCGCAGCCCCCGAGGCACAGACCGCTCAACACGACTGTGTGGCGATGATCCGCCGAAACAACCCGAACGCACCTTCCCAGTTTCAGTGGCAGGACTCCTGGGGAGGAAGATTGGATCCGAGGGCGTCTTCCCAGCTTCAGTGGCAGAATCCCTGGGAAAGAAGATCGCGGCAGTCGACATCATGGACAGGGAAAAGATGGCGTCCAAACCACGAGGTGCAGCGCTAGTGGAGCAACGACACGTGGTTCCACGCAAGGAAGACGATTGGGGTAAAAGTAGTAAGGCCATTTTAAAGGAGGCAAGCAACGTGCCATTTTTGAATGAACTGCTTGAAATTGGTAACCAATGTAAAAGTCCAGCTGTAACAAGCAAAATGTTGTTGAGCGATGTCGGGTGCAAATTGCAATCAGCCAATGTAGCAGGTGAACACCTAATGGTCGTATACAGGTCCAGCGGGCTACCCAATGCTGTAGCCTGCGTCCTCGGGACCAGAACGATGTATCATAAAGTGTCCCCACAGCTGACACAAGTAGACAAGTAGACAAGAGTAAATGATCCCCGGAGAGCAGAGGCACCGGTAGCGATACCCTGCCTCAGATCGGTTTTACATTGCAGGCACCCGATGGCATGAACCGCCACGGGCCAGAAACAATAAACTGCGTCTATGCTCGCAGTCGGCTACCGTCGCCCACCACCCGGGTGGAAAAGGCGCAGCCCACAAACCCACTTGCCACCATGGCAATGCCCAAGAGTGAAGGGTCACCTGCCAACGGCTCCTCCGAATGGGACCTGGACCAGCCACGATCCCAAACTAGAGAGTGCTCACAACGATGCTCTCAAGGAAAGCAAGTCAGCAGTCCCCTGCGAACTGCTAGACAAGATGAGGCAGCCCCACCGTCACTTAGACAAAACGCTCACTCGCTCAGACCGCTTCCCAGGGAGCAGCAGCGACACTGTGCAAACGAAAAGGACAGGGAGGCCACAGACACACATCAGCTGTCTTTGGGCCTGCCCGACACTAGGAGTAACGGCAAGAGCCCTGAGCTCCGGCAACTCGAGCAAAATTAGCTCACCTCACCCACAGACCCACTAGCATGGGACGCTGCGCCACTACCAGATGACCCGGATCTTATCTGGCCGTGCTGGAACTAGACTGTCCTTGTGTACCTGTACTGATATACTTGTACTGATCATGTAAATGTACCACACTAAAAGAAATGCAACTGTAATCCACCCAGCAAATGTACCAAGATGTAAATGTAAAACCCATGTGATGAACTTGAATACAACTTGCATGTAATGGGCCATTAGCATGATCTCTGTGTGGTGGGGGGGTAGAGAATGGAGTAGTCATGGACTCACAACCAGAAACCACGGGCACCTCCACTGGCAATAAATCTCATTACCAATCCACCCAAGCTCGAAGCAACCCTCCAATGGTCAACCAGGAAGAGCAAAGCCCAGGTCACCGTTAACGTATGAGCCAATTTGCATTAAAGACTTGGGGGGGGGGGGGGGGAAATGATGTCATGTATGTAGACCATGTATACTAACTGTATAGTCACAAGGTGTGCCACCAGAGGGCACTGCTGTGGGAGAGCTGAGGGTCACCTGCATAGGTGTGCAGGGCCCATAGGTGTGAGGCTTGTGCCTCACTCTGGAGTTACAATAAATGGGACTAAGGTCACAACAGCTCAAGTACAATACTAGACCACATGGAGTGATTCATAAGAGTATTAAAGACATAACCACCTCGATCGACACCGATGCCCTGATGGCAGGCTGCATATGTGGCCTGATGAGCTCACATATTTCACTGATCACCACCTTGTGGAAGCACAGTCTCCAAAGGCAGGTGTGGTCGGAGACATTGAGGTAAGACTCTTTTCCTTGTACGTGCGGGGTGTGTATGGTCTGGACCCCCTCCTCATTCTTGCACGTCATAAATTGGGGACATAATGATGTGCATCACACATTGAGCCATCTGCACTCTGCAGCATCTGCGTGTTAATCGATGCAGGCTGAGAAATGGCTGGCCCCATTGCAATGAAAGTATAATGGCGATTGATCAGAAGCAATAATTTCCTCACTAAAATACACCTAGAGTCCAGAGTCTGAAAACATGTCTGTTGAGATGGTCACTTCAGCTGAGAAGAACTCCAGAGCCAATGCAAACTCCCCCGAAGTTGAAGCAGACTTTTGAATGAAGCGACCTGCGATTTAAAAAAATGGCAGCCACACCGCTGGCGTTAGTTGAGAACAGTTCCACTTTCTTTGGCCGATATGTGCGCGAGATGGTGAAAGTGACGGTGAGCGATCTCCTGGGCGTTAGTTTTGTCAAATGTGCTCCTGACGACAAAAAAACGTGGGTGGGCGGTATTATTGAATCTCGGCATTAATTCCGAGTGGAAAGTAACGCTGGGCGATACGGCCGTTGATTTCGCCCATTCTGATGATTCCACCCCAAAAACGTGGGCGGGCGGTATTATTTTTTCCCGGCGTTAAGCACATGGGGAAAGTAATGCTTGGCAATAAGTTCTCAAAAAATGCCTGGCAGTTTCCATTTTGTGGCTAAATGGGCGATATATGAGCATTATACGTAATTTCAGCAGTAAAGTGGGCGTTAAGCATGCAAAAAAAGTGAAAAATCTCGCCTATAGAGTACATCATTAGTCAGTGTACGACATGTCAATCGGTAAGCAAGAAACCACCATCAGTATCATTACAGCCATGGAAATGGGCTCCGAGGGTGTGACAAAGGTTACATGTAGATTTTGCTGAGCTAGAAGGACAGAAAATTGTTCATTGTGATTGATAGCCATTTGAAGGGGGTAGAGGTGTTTCCGATGCGGAAAATTACAAGTAAAACACTAGGGGCGAGACTTTCCTCTTCATTTTCGGCGGTTCTCTTGGAGGTACAGTTCTTTTTCGGCAGAAAACCACCCAACGAAAGTTCCCTCTTCTTTTTTTTTTTAAAGAGAGTTTCAAAATACTGCTGGGGAGCAGACCGCTCACGTGTATTTGCATGCACCACTGAGAAAACCACCACGGTCCAAGTTTTGCCTCACCGGTGACCCATACTTAAGATCAAAAAAAACATAGAAAATAGGTGTAGGAGTAGGCCATTCGGCCCTTCAATATGATCATGGCTGATCATGCAACTTCCGTACCCCATTCCTGCTTTCTCTCCATACCCCTTGATCCCTTTATCCGTAAGGGCCACATCTAACTCCCTTTTGAATATATCTAATGAACTGGCCTCAACAACTTTCTGTGGTAGAGAATTCCACAGTTTAACAATTCTTGTGAGTGAAAAAGTTTCTCCTCATCTCGGTCCTAAATGGCTTACCTCTTATCCTTAGACTGTGTACCCTGGTTCTGGACTTCTCCAACATCAGGAACATTCTTCCTGCATCTAACCTGTCCAATCCCGTCAGAATGTTATATGTTTCTATGAGATCCCCTCTCATTCTTCTAAATTTCAGTGAATATAAGCCTAGTCAATCCAGTCTTTCTTCATATGTCAGTCCTGCCATCCCGGGAATCAGTCTAGTGAACCTTCACTGCATTCCCTCAATAGCAAGAATGTCCTTCCTCAGATTAGGAGACCAAAACTGTACACAATACACAAGGTGTGGCCTTACCAAGGCCCTATACAACTGCAGTAAGACCTCCCTGCTCCTATATTCAAATCCTCTCGCTACGAAGGCCAACATGCCATTTGCCGCCTTCACCGCCTGCTGTACCTGCATGCCAACTTTCAATGACTGATGTCACCCAGGTCTCATTGCACCGTCCCTTTTCCTAATCTGTCACCATTCAGATAATATTCTGCCTTCCTGTTTTTGCCACCAAAGTGGATAACCTCACGTTTATCTACATTTATACTGCATCTGCCATGCATTTGCCCACTCACCCAACCTGTCCAGGTTACCCTGCAGCCTCTTAGCATCCTCCTCACAGCTCATACTGCCACCCAGCTTAGTGTCATCTGCAAACTTGGAGATATTACATTCAATTCCTTTGTCTAAATCATGAATGCATATTGTAAATATCTGGGGTCCCAGCACTGAACCTTGTGGTACCCCACTAGCCTGCCATTCTGAAAAGGACCCGTTTGTTCCTATTCTTTGCTTCCTGTCTGCCAACCAGTTCTCTATCCAGATCAAAACATTACCCCCAATACCATGTGCTTTAATTTTGCACACCAATCTCTTGTGTGGGACCTTGTCAAAAGCCTTTTGAAAGTCCAAATACACCACATCCACTGGTTCTCCCTTGTCCACTCTACCAGTTACATCCTCAAACAATTCTAGAAGATTTTTCAAGCATGATTTCCTTTTCATAAATCCATACTGACTTGGACGGATCCTGTCACTGCTTTTCAAATGCGCTGCTATTACGTTTTTAATAATTGATTCCAACATTTTCCCCACTACCGATGTCAGGCTAACCAGTCTATAATTCCCTGTTTTCTCTCTCCCTCCTTTTTTAAAAAAGTGGGGTTACTTTAGCTACTCTCCAATCCATAGGAACTAATCCAGAGTCTATAGAATGTTGTAAAATGACCACCAATGCATCCACTATTTCTAGGGCTGCTTCCTTAAGTACTCTGGGATGCAGACTATCAGGCCCTGTGGATTTATCGGCCTTCAGTCCCATCAATTTCCCGAACACAATTTCCTGACTAATAAGGATTTCCTTCAGTTCCTCCTTCTCGCTGGACCCTCAGTCCCCTAGTATTTCCGGAAGGTTATTTGTGTCTTCCTTAATGAAGACAGAACCAAAGTATTTGTTCAATTGGCCTGCCATTTCTTTGTTCTCCATTATAACTTCACCGATTCTAACTGCAAGGGGACCTACATTTCTTGTCACTTAGCGTTTTCTCTTCACATATCTATAGAGGCTTTTGCAGTAAGTTTTTATGTTTCCTGCAAGCTTACTCTCATACTCTCTTTTCCTCCTCCTAATGAAACCCTTTGTCCTTCTCTGCTGAATTCTAAATTTCTCCCAGTCCTCAGGTTTCCTGCTTTTCCTGGCTAATTTATATGCCTCTTCCTTGGATTTAATGCTATCCCTAACTTCCCTTATTAGCCACTGTTGAGCCACCTTCCCCATTTTATTTTTATGCCAGACAGGGATGTACAATTGTTGAAGTTCATCCATGTGATCTTGAAATGTCTGCCATTGCCTATCCACCGTCAACCCTTTAAGTATCATTCGCCAGTCTATTCTAGCCAATTCATGTCTCATACCATCGAAGTTACCTTTCTTTAAGTTCAGGACCCTAGTCTCTGAATTAATTGTGTCACTCTCCATCTTAATCAAGACTTCTACCATAGTATGGTCACTCTTCCCCAAGGGGCCTCGTACAACAAGATTGCTAATTTCTCATTACACAACACCCAGTCTAGGATGGCCAACTCTCTCGTTGGTTCCTCGACATATTGGACTAGACAACCATCCCTTATACACTCCAGGAAATCCTCCTCCACTGTATTGCTAGCAGTTTGGTTAGCCCAATCTATATAGATTAAAGTCTCGCATGATAACTGCTGTACCTCTTATTGCACGCATCCCTAATTTCATGTTTGATGCCATCCCCAATCTCACAACTACTGTTTGGTGACCTGTACACAACTCCCACTAGCGTTTTCTGCCCTTTGGTGTTCCGCAGCTCGACCCATACAAATTCCATATCATCCAAGCTAATGTTCTTCCTTACTATTGCGTTAATCTCTTTAACCAGCAACGCTACCCCACCTCCTTTTCCTTTCTGTCTATCCTTCCTGAATATTGAATACCCCTGGATGTTGAGTTCCCAGCCTTTGTCACCCTGGATCCATGTCTCTGTAATCCCAATTACATCATATCCGTTCACAGCTATCTGTGCAGTTAATTCATCCACCTTATGAATGCTCCTCAAATTGAGACAGAGTCTTCAGGCTTGTTTTTTTAACACTTTGTCCTTTTAGAATTATGTTATAATGTGGCCCTTTTTGATTTTTGCCTTTGATTTCTCTGCCCTCCACTTTTCCTTATCTCCTTTCTATCTTTTGCTTCTGCCCCCATTTTACTTCCTCTGTCTCCCTGCATAGATTCCCATCCCCCTACCATATTAGTTTAAACCCTCCCCAATAACACTAGCAAACACCCCCCCAGGACATCGGTTCCGATTCTGCTCAGGTGCAGACCGTCCGGTTTATCCTGAGATTACTACCTTTGAGGTCCTACTTTTTAATTTAACTCCTAGTTCCCTAAATTCAGCTTGTAGGACCTCATCCCGTTTTTTAACCTATGTCGTTGATACCCATATGCACCACGACAACGGGCTGTTCACCATCTCCCTCCAGAATGCCCCGCAGCTGCTCCAAGACATCCTTGACCCTTGCACCAGGGAGGCAACATACCATCCTGGAGTCTCGATTGCAGCCGCAGAAACGCTTATCTATTCCCCTTACAATAGCTCTCCCACTCTTTTTCCTGCCCTATGCGGCAGAGTCACCCATGGTGCCATGAACTTGGCTGCTGCTGCCTTCCCCTGATGAGCCATCTCCCCTAACAGTATCCAAAGCGGTATATCTGTTTTGGAGGGAAATGACCGCAGGGGACCCCTGCACTACCTTCCTACTCCTGCTCTGCCTGATGGTCACCCATTCCCTATCTGCCTTTGTAACTTTTACCTGCGGTGTGACCAACTCAGTAAATGTGCTAGTCACAACATCCTCAGCATTGCGGATGCTCCAGAGTGAATCCATGCACTGCTCCAGTTTCACAATGCAGTCTGTCAGGAGCTGCAGCTGGATACACTTCCCGCACACATAGCACAGGAGGAGCACGAAAACACCAGAGCAGAGAGGTAGGTAAGTACCCTGAAAAGAAAGCTAAGTTAAAGGTTTTTTATTAATTATTTTTAAGTTAAAAAGGGTCTTGAGAATGCTTTTTAAATTTTTATTTTTCGTTTGATTGAAAAAATATTTTTTGAATTTGCCCCTCCCCCTCCCCCCAAGGCCCAACCACAGCCTTGGTTTAAAGTTTGATTACTTACTGCCCATTCTGGTTATGAACCGCCCATTGTGCCAGGTTGTTGAGAATCTACGTGTAAGATCCATTTTTTCGCTGGGTGGTATTTTTTCCGTTTTATGGAATTTTTCGCCAGTGTTATTTGAAGAATCTTAGCAGTCTTTTTGGGCGGCAATCTAGTGGTAGGGGTTTAGGGAAAGTCTAGCCCTAAACAATTTGCAAAGATTGTTTTCTTCATTCGACCTCCAGAAGAAATTGTGTCTGATAATGAGCCACAATTTTGTTCAGAAGAATTTGCACTATTCATGAGCAGAAACTATGTGAAACATACTAAAGTTCCACTAGACCACCCTATTTTAAATGGTGCAGCAGAGCGCACAGTACAAATTGTAAAATGTGTCTTCATCAAGCAAATGTTGGATCCAAATCCAAAGAAACGACAGTTGTCATTGAACCACAAAGTAGCAAATTTTCTAATTAATTATCGTAATACCCCTCATACACCATCAGAGTTGTTTCTCAAACGACAGCCACAAACCAGGTTCTCATTGTGCCAAGTTTGAAACATAGAAACATAGAAACATAGAAAATAGGTGCAGGAGTAGGCCATTCGGCCCTTCTAGCCTGCACCGCCATTCAATGAGTTCATGGCTGAACATGCAACTTCAGTACCCCATTCCTGCTTTCTCACCATACCCCTTGATTCCCCTAGTAGTAAGGACTTCATCTAACTCCTTTTTGAATATATTTAGTGAATTGGCCTCAACAACTTTCTGAGGTAGAGAATTCCACAGGTTCACCACTCTCTGGGTGAAGAAATTCCTCCTCATCTCGGTCCTAAATGGCTTCCCCCTTATCCTTAGACTGTGTCCCCTGGTTCTGGACTTCCCCAACATTGGGAACATTCTTCCTGCATCTAACCTGTCTAACCCCGTCAGAATTTTAAACGTTTCTATGAGGTCCCCTCTCATTCTTCTGAACTCCAGTGAATACAAGCCCAGTTGATCCAGTCTTTCTTGATAGGTCAGTCCCGCCATCCCGGGAATCAGTCTGGTGAACCTTCGCTGCACTCCCTCAATAGCAAGAATGTCCTTCCTCAGGTTAGGAGACCAAAACTGTACACAATACTCCAGGTGTGGCCTCACCAAGGCCCTGTACAATTGTAGCAACACCTCCCTGCCCTTGTACTCAAATCCCCTTGCTATGAAGGCCAACATGCCATTTGCTTTCTTAACCGCCTGCTGTACCTGCATGCCAACCTTCAATGACTGATGTGCCATGACACCCAGGCTTTAACAATCAGGACAGAAAGAGAATCATGATGGAGGTAGCGTAAGAGAGAGAAGTGTGAAATTGAATCAGAAGGTGAGAGTGAAGAACCATCACCATGAATGGTTAAAGTGGTTACCAGGAAGAATAGTGAAGATATGTGATCCTCGCACATATTTGGTCAAGATGTTTGATCATGGAAAGGTTAGGTTTGTTCACATTTTACTGACAGATGTGGAAGGAGTTGAAAGTTGGAATGATTCGATTATTTCTAAGGAGCCACAACTAGAGTACTAGTAGCAAACCCTACATCAGATGTACGAGAAACAAGTACAAGACAAAGTAAGAATTTAAGTCTGAGTCCGAGTCAGGCAGACAAAAGTCTGAAGTTGTCGAGAGTCAAAATGTAGATCAAAGGTTGCCCTGTAGATACGGATTCTTTTACCTCAATCTGTTTCAGCGAATACACCGACTCGAATACTTTAAAGTTTAGTTCAGACTAACTTTATTCAAACTTCATCGATGAAGGGTCTTGCTCTGATAAAGGGGCACCGACTTCATGAGTCTGTCGAATCCACCAGAGCAAGCAAAAATCATTACAAAAGAAAAACAGTTTATACAGTTGAAGATCGGTACACCCCTTTTCATTGTCCTATCACATCAATTACCGTGGCATAGATACAAGCTAAGTTAGTCATTTACACAGTGAAGTAAGCAAGTCCCTAATCATGAGTGAAGATTAAGTCATCTCCAGCTTATCTTTGTTTTGCAGGCAAGGAAGGCACGCACAGTTCTGCTTCTCTAGGTATTTCTTCAGTTTAGCCCCTACATCTGTTGCTACATTCACTTTATGATACGGTCCCTCAAGGCCGTTCCACAAAGACAAGTTACTCATTGTTTTCCCCTACAGTGATGTGTCAGCAATAACCATGAGCGGCCATTTTATATTGAGTTACTACATTTGAAATTAGTATGGATAATACATATAAAGTTGGTAGCTACATTGATACAGATTCTCAGCCCTTGGAGAAAATTTCTCCTCATGCTCAGCCTAGAATGAGTCTAAGTTCGACACCAAGTTTAGAAGGTTCTGTTTAAGGGAGCGAAGATAAGCTCTTCGAAACAGAAAAACTGTGGTTACGTTTCATTTGTAAATATGGCAAATTAAATCCATATCTTTTGTTGTGTATAATCATGCAAGTTATGTATGATGATTATTTTGTTATGATTACTTCTTCATTAAGGAGGGAGAAGGGTAATATAGAGCTCCCCGTAGTGGACTAATGGTCCACCTAGTGGACTACTGTGGTAATGCAACTAATGATGTAAATAATAAAAAGGATCATGAGCCAAGGCCACATGACAAGTTTTCTCTGGAGCCATCTTGTAGTCTGTGGGCCCGAAATTCACCGTCCCCGAAGGGACGGCTACTGCGGAGTTTGGACGGTCGATCGCCAAAATCGATCGGCCACCATGGTCGGGTACTTTTCTCTCCCGAGCCATATTCAGCTCAGGGAGGATTTCAGTGGTGTTCACTTCCGCCGGAAACGATGCGGTGAAGCCGCCCTAAAGGAGGATTTCCAGCGGTGAGCTCTGCAGTGTGCGGGCAGCTTGGAATGGAGTACCACAGCGAAATTCACCGAGGAAAAGGTAGTACTTTTCCCAGCAGTGCCCCCGCGAGGTTTTCGATGCGATGCTCGAATGCGACACCGCTGGGGCCCTTTGGTAGGTAAAAAGTTTCATTACTTAGTACTGTTTTTATTTCATTTTCCAGCATCCGCAGTGTTTATCTTTTGATATAGTTTTATTAATTATTAGTGTTTTTAATTCATTTTTCATGGTCCGCAGTATTTAGTTTTTGATATAGTTTTCTTAATTGTTTTGGCTCCATTAAACTCGCTGAGTGCTGCTCAGATGTTTGCACATACCCCTGTACTTTTGTATAACTTTCTGGTCTAACTCTTTAGTGGAGTCCTGTGGGCTGCAGAGACCTGCTTGGCAGGGTTCACCCTGAGGATGGGAGACCTGATATACCTGGTCAGAAGCAGGGCGACATGCAGGAGAAGGCATCACTGTCAGCACCGTGCAGACAGGCAGTGAGCAAGGGAGGCAGCAGCCATGATTCGTTCATTCTGTGTCAGACCAATGTGCCCGCCATCTTCCCTGGCCCGAATCAGGATTGCGGTTGGTTGCTTGGGGACAAGGGCTATCCCCTGTCCACTTGGCTGCTCACTCCTCTGCAGATCCCCAGGACAGTGCCAGAGCACGCATACAGTGACATTCATTGTGGCACCAGGTGCATCATTGAGCAGTGTATAGGTATCCTGAAGCAGAGGTTCCGTTGCCTGGACTGCTCTGGTGGCACCTTGCACTACTCTCCTCAATGGGTCTCCATAACCGTCGTGGTCTGTTGCATGCTGCACAACCTGGCCATCAAGAGAGGACAGATACTGGAGGTTGAGCCAGCAATTCCACATGAGGAGGAGGAGGATTCCTGTCACCCCAGAGCTAGGAGGCGTCGACCCATCATCACCCTGGAAGGGCCGGGTGCAGACTGGCCAGCACCCTCCTGGGAGGGTGCATCCTCACGTATATGGAGGTGCCTGACACCTCCCCTGCAATCTCCCTCCATGCATTATGTACTGCCAGGTCGCCCCACGTCAGGAAACCATATTCTTCTGTCCTCCACACCGTCCATCAATGTCTCCAGCTCCATATCAGTGAACCTGTTGGCTCTCCTTACACCTCTTATGCCAGCCATCCTTCCAACCTCCTTCCCCCCTCAGAGCCTTGCTGCAAACTCTGGCCTTTAAAAAGGCCCGGGAGCAGCTGGTTCATTCGAAACCCTTGCCTGCATGCTGAATTTCTCAGTGGTGACAACGCTCAAATTAAGACAGCCACACCGCTGAAAAATCCACTTTGGAAGGGTTGATTAGCGCTGGAAACCATTTGTTCACTTTTGGAGCTGAATATGGCGTGACCGAGCCACGAAAGAAATGCTGGCACTAATGGCCACAAAAAGGTGGGTGGAGCACCAGCTCTCCAGCGATACTGAATTTCTGGCCTCGTGTGTTTGTGATGTTGTGAAGAATATATCACACTTGGGGCAGTGGTCAATGTGTGATGGTGCAAGCAAACACTTTGCCCATCTATCTGGTGCAAGGTATTGGTGGGTCACCGCAGGGCTATAAAAACATTTGGGGAATTTACAAGTGTCTTTGGGTGACGAGGATGGAATTGGCACATTGTGCAAACCCTGTCAGGCATGTGGAGTGGGGAGGATGCCCTGGAGTGCCAAATTGGGCAATTGTCCTTGCTCCCTCTTCCCGAAGCGCAGGTTCTATTTCTCCACCTGATGATCTGGTGATTCTGTTTTGCAACACTTCATCAGCATCCTCCAGACTTTAAACACGACAGAAAAAAATCATGTGTGTAAATGCTGGTGAGTAAATACGGATTCTTAAATAGTTGTGCAGTCTGTTAAATAGATAAATAAAACAGAATATCCTGGAAATACTCAGCAGGTCAGGCAGCATCTGTGGAGAGAGAAACAGCGTTAACGTTTCAGGTCAATGACCTTTCGTCAAAACTGTCGTGCTATGTTACAATCTTCCCATTATTGCAGTCTGGTTTTATATTGTGTGTTATTGAAATTATCAAGTTCAAGCCATGGTTAAAGTGGGAAGATTATTTAGAATATCCGGATACGTGAAGATGATTCATCAACAAATAGACACATCACGATGGGTTTCACTGCGATAAAATACTTTATGAAACTGCTGTACATTCAAAAATAATACAGAATCATCAAAAACAGAAGAATACATTTCATTTCACCATCTCAGTTGGGTTCAGCCGAACACAGCACAATTATAAAACTCAATGAGCAAGATTACGGCACAATTTTCCCCAAAGCGTTTTTTTGGCGTACTTGAAGAGTTACGCTATTTTTTGGAGCCTGAAGTACGCCAAAAAAAAAATCTAAGTTTCCCTGTTGGATTTCTTCATTTTGGCGTGACCTAACCCGACCTTTAGTTTTAGGGGTGGAGCCTTGATCTGTGCCAAAAAGATCAGGATACCATGGTAACCAGGGACACAATGTGAGCTGAGGCTGGAAAGTGAAGCATACAGACAGCTCCCAACACATTAAAAGAATTGAAAAACACTCTCTCTCGCACTCTCTCTCTCTCTCTCTCTCTCTCTCTCCCCTTTCTCCTCTCCTCACTCTCTTGTGTGTGAACCTGGAACCGGACAGCCTTCAGGCGAGGTTGGCGGTAAGTTGCTGCTATGTTTTTTAGTGTGTCCGGGCACTTGCTGCGCCGATTTCCTTGCCTGCACCATTTCCTTAACTCGAGGGAAGGTTTTTCAGCAGCGGCCACATACACTGGCCTAAGCACAACTGGAGTAACTCTCAGCTGGCCAAACTTCCCTAATTGGCGTAGGTGGCTGGTTACGCCCCTTTTGGCTGAAAAAAAACTGACCTAAAAAAATCATAACTAACTGAGTTACACTGCTGCAGATTGATTGGGGAAACTGGTTTTTCAACTTGGGCCAAAAAGAACTGCTCCAAAAAACCGGCGCAAATCACTGGGGAAAATTGAGCCCTACATTATGTGATCAGAAAAGTTGCACTTTATACAGCTCACAACAAGTAGCAATCGTACTTCAGGTCTGTGCCTCGGGGGATATTAGTACATCTGAGAGAGAGAGAGCCCTGAGAGCATTGTGAGAGAGAGAGAGCCAAGATTATCAAAAGGAGAACGGAGCGAGCGAGTGAATATGGGTGAGAGGAGCGAGGGAGGGAGGGGGAGAGGAGATGAGCGAGGGATGGGGGAGCAGCGCGGGAGGGAGGGGGAAAGCAGTGTGGGAGTGAACATGGGAAGGAGGGGGCAGCGAGTGAGGGAAGGAATGTGGGAGGGGAGAGGGAGGGAATGTGGGAAGGAGGGGGCAGTGAGTGAGGGAGGAAACATGGGAAGGAGGGGCGGCGAGTGAGGGAGGGAATGTGGGAAGGAGGGGGCAGCGAGTGATGGAGGAAACATGGGAAGGAGGGGGCAGTGAGTGAGGGAGGGGATGTGGGAAGGGGGGGCAGCGAGTGATGGAGGAAACATGGGAAGGAGGGGGCAGTGAGTGAGGGAGGGAATGTGGGAAGGAGGGGGCAGCGAGTGAGGGAGGAAACGTGGGAAGGAGGGGCGGCGAGTGAGGGAGGGAATGTGGGAAGGAGGGGGCAGTGAGTGAGGGAGGGAATGTGGGAAGGAGGGGGCAGTGAGTGAGGGAGGGAATGTGGGAAGGAGGGGGCAGCGAGTGAGGGAGGAAACGTGGGAAGGAGGGGCGGCGAGTGAGGGAGGGAATGTGGGAAGGAGGGGGCAGAGAGTGAGGGAGGGAATGTGGGAAGGAGGGGGCAGAGAGTGAGGGAGGAAACGTGGGAAGGAGGGGGCAGTGAGTGAGGGAGGGAATGTGGGAAGGAGGGGGCAGCGAGTGAGGGAGGGAATGTGGGAAGGAGGGGGCGGCGAGTGAGGGAGGAAACGTGGGAAGGAGGGGGCAGTGAGTGAGGGAGGGAATGTGGGAAGGAGGGGGCAGTGAGTGAGGGAGGGAATGTGGGAAGGAGGGGGCAGTGAGTGAGGGAGGGAATGTGGGAAGGAGGGGCAGTGAGTGAGGGAGGGAATGTGGGAAGGAGGGGCAGTGAGTGAGGGAGGGAATGTGGGAAGGAGGGGGCAGAGAGTGAGGGAGGGTGAGAGGGAATGTGGCAAGGAAGGGAGGGTGAGAGCGAGGGTGGGAGTGGGAGACTGAGGGAGGGGGGAGTGGGAGCAGAGAGGGAGGGGAAGAGCAGTGAGGGAGGGAGGGATGGGGAGCAATGAGGGAGGGAGTGGGAGCAGTGATGGGGGAGTAGCGAGAGAGGGGGAGCAGCGAGTAAGGTGGAGGAGCAGTGAGGGAGAGAGCATGGGAGGGGGAGAGCAGTGAGTGAGGCGGGGGAGAGTGAGGGGGAGACTGGGAGGGGGGAGAGCGAAGGTGGGAGGGGGGAAAGTGAAGGTGGGAGGGAGCAGGGAGGGAGGGGGAGAAGAGCGAGGGAGGAAGGGGAGCAGGGAGGAAGGGGGAGTGGGAGCAGCGATGGGGGGAGTAAGGAGGGAGAACAGCGAGTGAGGTGGGAGAGCAGTGAGGAAGGGAAGGGAAGAGTGTGAAGGTAGCAGGGAGGGAGGGGGAGCAGTGATGGGGGAGTAGCGAGGGAGGAGGAGCAGTGAGTGAGGTGGGGAGCAGTGAGGGAGCGATGGGGGAGTAGGGAGGGAGGGGGAGAGAAGCGAGTGAGGGAGAGGGCGTGGGTGGAGAACGAAGGTGGGAGGGAGTGGGAGCAGGGGAGGAGGGAGGGAGGGAATGGGAGAGTAGGGAGGGAGGGGTGTCGCGAGGGGGAGAGTAGCTAGGGAGGGGGAGAGCAGCGAGAGAGGGGAGAGCAGCAGAGTGAAGGACGGGGGTAGCGAGCTCATTCAAGACTTTCAGATGGAAGGGGAGACAATAGTTTAACCTGGAAATCAGGATGCCTGCATGTTATTCAAGGTGCCAGGATATTTAAATTATGAAAAGTTAAGGAAGCTTTGATTGTTTCCTTTGCAAAACAGAAAACTTCAGCTTGATCTGTTGAACTTTATAAGATTCTGAAGTAATGTGCGAAAGCAAATTGTTCAAATACCAGGAGAAACAAGTTAGGAACATTGTTATATATACAAACCTCACCAATGAGTAAGACTTGCCACCAGGGGGCACACCTGTGGGAGACCTAAGGGTCACCTGTTCACCCTGGGCAAGCAGGTATAAAAGGTAATCCACCATGCTGCTTCCTCACTTTGGAGTTCCATTAAAGAGACCAAGGTCACAATGGTTTGAGCTTACAACACAGTTTTGTGGAGTTATTCTGAACATAAAACTGGCGCGAGTTACAGATCACGAACTTTCACGCGGTAATGGCTGCCGTTGGTATTCTTGAGAGATCTGTTGAGGGTGATGATTGGGAAGCTTTCGTTGAGCGTCTTGACCAGTACTTCGTGGCCAACAAGCTGGACATGGCTGAGACGGCGACCAAATGCAACGCGATTCTCCTCACTGTATGTGGGTCTTCGATATATGGTCGTGTCAAAAATCTGCTGGCAGCGGTCAAACCAACAGACAAGACTTACACCGAGCTGTGCACTCTGGTTCGGGAACACCTCAAGCCGAAGGAGAGCATCCTAATGGTCAGGTATCGCTTTTACACGCACCATCGCTCCGAGGGCCAGAACGTGGCGAGTTCTGTCGCCGACCTAAGTGTCATGTATGTAACCACAATGTACACCACTGTATTACTGTATACTCTCAACCTAGATGTGCACCTTGACCACAAGGGGTGAACTTGTGGGAGGCACTGCTTACCTGATCACACAGGTATAAAAAGGGAGGTCCCACGCAGGGTCATCGTCTTAGGAGTGCTGTGAATAAAGAGCTAAGATCACAGAGCAACCTTGTCCCCAGAATATGCCTGGTATGGTTTCATGCTGTTGAGTAAGGACTTTACATTGGTGACGAGAATGGCCACCGGTAGCACAGAGGAACAGTACTGTGTTGGGGAAGACTGGGACGATTTTGTCGAGAGGCATCAGCAAAGCTTCGTTACGAAAGAATGGCTGGGGGATGCAGCGGCCGACAAGCGAAGGGCTCATCTCCTGACCAGCTGTGGACCAAAGACTTACGCACTCATGAAGGACTTACTAGCACCCGAAAAGCCAGTGGACAAAACCTTGGAAGAACTTTGCAAATTGATCAGGGAGCACCTCAAACCGGCGAGTAGCATACACATGGCCCGACACAGATTCTACACCCACCGACGTCGTGAAGGATAGAGCATACCGGACTTCATAGCGGACCTCCGCTGTTTGGCCAGCCTCAGTAAGTTCACAGACGCCTGCAGGTGGGAGATGCTAAGGGACTTCTTTATTGAGGGCATCGGTCATGCGGGAATTTTCCGCAAATTAATTGAGATCAATGATTTGACCTTGGAAGCGGCGGCGTTGGTGGCTCAAACTTTCATGGTGGAGGAGGAAGAGACGAAAATAATATACGCGCGCAATTCTGCCTCTAACGCGGCGATGGATCAGGGAGTCAACATCATCAATGCGCCTCAGAGCCCCACAGACAGGCAGGGGCAGTCACCAGGCAGCAATAGACCCCAGAGTAGGACTTCAACAGAGGCAATGGCAGGCTGAACGGACATTCATGCCATCACAGTGGACAATGCGGCCCGGGATGGGGCCATTGATACCCACTAATAGGGTACTTAAGAGCAGTCAAAGGGACAGTCAGTGCGGACTTCCTGGCCATAGTCCCTTTGTTCCCAACAACGGAAACTTTAACTCATGCTGGAGGTGTGGGAGAAAACACTCAGCTAGATCTTGCAGATTTCAACAGTTTGTCTGCAGGAACTGCAATCTCAGAGGCCACTTAGCTCAAATGTGCAGGAAGTCTGCTTCCAGACTAAGATGAGGCAGATGGACCAGAAGAGGGTTCTTTGAGGCAGGATGACTTTTGGGGTAAATCGATGGACGCCGAGGTTCAGCGGGTCCATGTGGCGAATATTCACAGTTCATACACCAGAACACCACCAATGATGATGAGGGTTTTATTAAACGGTATCCCTGTACGCATGGAGCTGGACACTGGGGCCAGCCAGTCACTCATGGGTGTTCATCAATTTGAGAAGCCAAGGCCACTTATACACAGTAGACACAAATTAGCACGTATTGAGACACAGTTATGGACTTACACTTAAAGAAATCATTCCGGTGCCAAATAGAAACATACAAAATAGGTGCAGGAGTAGGCCATTCGGCCCTTCGAGCCTGCTCCACCATTCAATAAGATCATGGCTGATCATTCACCTCAGTACCCCTTTCCTGCTTTCTCTCCATACCCCTTGATCCCTTTAGCTGTAAGGGCCATATCTAACTCCCTCTTGAATATATCCAATGAACTGGCATCAACAACTCTCTGCGGTCGGGAATTCCACAGGTTAACAACTCTCTGAGTGAAGAAGTTTTTCCTCATCTCAGTCCTAAATGGCTTATCCCTTTTTATAAAGCAATATACATGAACCTTTCGTTAACTTCAAATAGCGATTCATTTTAAAGTGGCTCTTCTCCCTTCGACTGAAGATAGTTTCAAGCTGGT
Source organism: Pristiophorus japonicus (assembly GCF_044704955.1). Taxonomy (NCBI): domain Eukaryota; kingdom Metazoa; phylum Chordata; class Chondrichthyes; family Pristiophoridae; genus Pristiophorus; species Pristiophorus japonicus. The sequence continues at coordinate 487,441 of NW_027253510.1, forward strand.
GACCATGTAGATGGCAAATGCCCTGGTTACTGGTCATTTATTTCAGCCTAGTTTTAAATAATATCCATGAGCTGAGCATTTGGAGAATTGTACAGGGAGGTGTCACAGTAACCAACAGGAAGCTTACTGCATTGTAGAAAGAAAAAGAAAAAGAAAAACTCCTTTTATATAGCGCCTTTCAGGACCACCAGATGTCTCAAAGCGCTTTACAGCCAATGAAGTACTTTTGGAGTGTAGTCACTGTTGTAATGTGGGAAACGCGGCAGCCAATTTGCACACAGCAAGCTCCCACAAACAGCAATGTGATAATGACCAGATAATCTGTTTTTGTTATGTTGATTGAGGGATAAATATTGGCCAGGACACCGGGGATAACACCACTGCTCTTCTTCAAAATAGTGCCATGGGATCTTTTACGTTCACCTGAGAGAGCAAACGGGGCCTCGGTTTAACGTCTCATCCGAAAGACAGTACCTCCAACAGTGCAGCACTCCCTTAGCCCTGGAGTGTCAGCCTAGATTTACGTGCTCAATTCCCTGGAGTGGGACTTAAACCCTCAAACCTCGAACTCAGAAGTGAGTGTAGTACCCACTGAGCCGTAGCTGTCACTAAAGGGACAGAACATGGGCATTTTAAAACAGGTGACTGATTAAAGTTGGGTGTGATTGAGTCTTTCTCGATCTGTCGCTTCCTTTTGTATAAGCCTCTCCTCCCTTCTCAATATCCTGACTATGGGCTCAATTTTGGCCAGGAGTTGCTCCGTTTCTTTTGGAGCAACTTGATTTTTCTGGAGTATCTTAAAAATCCCCATTTTGCACATTCAATTTGCGCCAGTGTAAGTGAGTTAGTTAGGATTTTTTTAGTTTAGTATTTTTTCCTCAAAAGGGGGCTACCTACGCCAGTTTTGGCCATTTAGGTCACTTTGGCCAGCTAATAGTTACTCCAAATCTACTTAGGCCAGCGTTTGTGACCACTTCAGAAAACACTTGTGGAGAGTTAAGAAATCAGCGCAGGTGGGTACATCGGAGGCCAACAGAACTTAATGACTTGACTAAAAACTGTGAATAGGATCAAACAGCTATACAGGACATCATATGACAAACTTCACAAAGTTAATTTACTATACAACAGAAGCATTCATGGAAGCTTAAACTACAAAAATAAAAGAAGTAAAAGATAGATGAATTACATTGGCCGAATCTCACAACTAATTCAAACAACTATTTGTTTGCAATGGTGATACTGGGCCAAAATTGAGCCCATGTTAGCGAAATAAAGTCAACTTCAATAAATAAGATATTCTCTCAGTGTTCCTCTGTCACTTATGTTCTTCTTTCACAATAGCACCAGGTAAATGGCCACCACTATTCACAAGAGACAAAACATATTTACATAATTTTTTCAAAATATCCAAAAGTCCAGGAAAATGGCAAGCCATTAAGAAAGTTCAAAAATAACAACAGTGCATCAAATTTCAAACCTGAGGTCGATCGCACCGGGAGACCACTCAGCCACGGCTAGGGGTCCCACACACACAGCGGCTGCAGCATGAACACCGAGAGGCTGGGGGCGAGTAGCTACTGCACATGCACGGATACTCCACTGCGCATGTGCAGACGTCCTGGCCTGTTTTCAGTGCAGGACGCTGGCTCCGCCCCCGACTCAACTGGCCATGCTGTGCGATGATTTTTAAATCATTCTTTGCAATGTGTGTGTCGTGGCCAAGCCCTGCATTTATTGCCCATCCCCAGTTGCCCTTGAGAAGGTCGTGGTGAGCTGCCTTGTTGGAGCGAAGTAGTCTGTGTGCCTAGGCCCTAAACTCCGGAATATCCTCCCTAAACCCCTCCGCCTCACTACCTCTCTCTCCTCCTCTGAGACATTCCTTGAAACCTACCTGTTTGACCAAGATTTTGGTCACCTGTCCTAATATCTCCTTATGTGGTTCGGTGTCAAATGTTGATAATGCTCCTGTGAAGCACTTTGGGACATTTTACTACATTAATGGTGCTATGCAAATGCAAGTTGTTGCTTTTCAAGGTACTCCCACCGTGCTTTTAGGGAGGGAGTTCCTGGATTGTGACCCAGCAACAATGAATATACATCGAAGTCAGGATGGTGTGTGACTGGAGAAATTGGAAGTGGTGGTGTTCCCAAGTCATTCTAGATGGTGGAGCTCGTGGGATTCGGAAATACTGCCGAAGAAGCCTTGGTGAGTTGCTGCAGTCCATGCAGTAGTAAGTGTTCACTGCAGACACGGTGTGTCGGTGGTGGAGGGAGTCGTTGTTTAATCTGGGATAGTGAGTTAGTGCTCACTGCAGACACGGTGTGTCGGTGGTGGAGGGAGTCGTTGTTTAATCTGGGATAGTGAGTTAGTGCTCACTGCAGACACAGTGTGTCGGTGGTGGAGGGAGTCGTTGTTTAATCTGGGATAGTGAGTTAGTGCTCACTGCAGACACGGTGTGTCGGTGGTGGAGGGAGTCGTTGTTTAATCTGGGATAGTGAGTTAGTGCTCACTGCAGACACAGTGTGCCGGTGGTGGAGGGAGTCGTTGTTTAATCTGGGATAGTGAGTTAGTGCTCACTGCAGACACGGTGTGTCAGTGGTGGAGGGAGTCGTTGTTTAATCTGGGATAGTGAGTTAGTGCTCACTGCAGACACGGTGTGTCGGTGGTGGAGGGAGTCGTTGTTTAATCTGGGGATAGTGAGTTAGTGCTCACTGCAGACACAGTGTGTCGGTGGTGGAGGGAGTCGTTGTTTAATCTGGGATAGTGAGTTAGTGCTCACTGCAGACACGGTGTGTCGGTGGTGGAGGGAGTCGTTGTTTAATCTGGGATAGTGAGTTAGTGCTCACTGCAGACACAGTGTGCCGGTGGTGGAGGGAGTCGTTGTTTAATCTGGGATAGTGAGTTAGTGCTCACTGCAGACACGGTGTGTCAGTGGTGGAGGGAGTCGTTGTTTAATCTGGGATAGTGAGTTAGTGCTCACTGCAGACACGGTGTGTCGGTGGTGGAGGGAGTCGTTGTTTAATCTGGGATAGTGAGTTAGTGCTCACTGCAGACACGGTGTGTCGGTGGTGGAGGGAGTCGTTGTTTAATCTGGGATAGTGAGTTAGTGCTCACTGCAGACACGGTGTGTCGGTGGTGGAGGGAGTCGTTGTTTAATCTGGGATAGTGAGTTAGTGCTCACTGCAGACACGGTGTGTCGGTGGTGGAGGGAGTCGTTGTTTAATCTGGGATAGTGAGTTAGTGCTCACTGCAGACACAGTGTGTCGGTGGTGGAGGGAGTCGTTGTTTAATCTGAGATAGTGAGTTAGTGCTCACTGCAGACACGGTGTGTCGGTGGTGGAGGGAGTCGTTGTTTAATCTGGGATAGTGAGTTAGTGCTCACTGCAGACACGGTGTGTCGGTGGTGGAGGGAGTCGTTGTTTAATCTGGGATAGTGAGTTAGTGCTCACTGCAGACACGGTGTGTCGGTGGTGGAGGGAGTCGTTGTTTAATCTGGGATAGTGAGTTAGTGCTCACTGCAGACACGGTGTGTCGGTGGTGGAGGGAGTCGTTGTTTAATCTGGGATAGTGAGTTAGTGCTCACTGCAGACACGGTGTGTCGGTGGTGGAGGGAGTCGTTGTTTAATCTGGGATAGTGAGTTAGTGCTCACTGCAGACACAGTGTGTCGGTGGTGGAGGGAGTCGTTGTTTAATCTGGGATAGTGAGTTACTGCTCACTGCAGACACGGTGTGTCGGTGGTGGAGGGAGTCGTTGTTTAATCTGGGATAGTGAGTTAGTGCTCACTGCAGACACGGTGTGTCGGTGGTGGAGGGAGTCGTTGTTTAATCTGGGATAGTGAGTTAGTGCTCACTGCAGACACGGTGTGTCGGTGGTGGAGGGAGTCGTTGTTTAATCTGGGATAGTGAGTTAGTGCTCACTGCAGACACGGTGTGTCGGTGGTGGAGGGAGTCGTTGGTTAATCTGGGATAGTGAGTTAGTGCTCACTGCAGACACGGTGTGTCGGTGGTGGAGGGAGTCGTTGTTTAATCTGGGATAGTGAGTTAGTGCTCACTGCAGACACAGTGTGTCGGTGGTGGAGGGAGTCGTTGTTTAATCTGGGACAGTGAGTTAGTGCTCACTGCAGACACGGTGTGTCGGTGGTGGAGGGAGTCGTTGTTTAATCTGGGATAGTGAGTTAGTGCTCACTGCAGACACGGTGTGTCGCTGGTGGAGGGAGTCGTTGTTTAATCTGGGATAGTGAGTTAGTGCTCACTGCAGACACGGTGTGTCGGTGGTGGAGGGAGTCGTTGTTTAATCTGGGATAGTGAGTTAGTGCTCACTGCAGACACAGTGTGTCGGTGGTGGAGGGAGTCGTTGGTTAATCTGGGATAGTGAGTTAATCCTCACTGCAGACACGGTGTGTCAGTGGTGGAGGGAGTCGTTGTTTAATCTGGGATAGTGAGTTAGTGCTCACTGCAGACACGGTGTGTCGGTGGTGGAGGGAGTCGTTGTTTAATCTGGGATAGTGAGTTAGTGCTCACTGCAGACACGGTGTGTCGGTGGTGGAGGGAGTCGTTGTTTAATCTGGGATAGTGAGTTAGTGCTCACTGCAGACACGGTGTGTCGGTGGTGGAGGGAGTCGTTGTTTAATCTGGGATAGTGAGTTAGTGCTCACTGCAGACACGGTGTGTCGGTGGTGGAGGGAGTCGTTGTTTAATCTGGGATAGTGAGTTAGTGCTCACTGCAGACACGGTGTGTCGGTGGTGGAGGGAGTCGTTGTTTAATCTGGGATAGTGAGTTAGTGCTCACTGCAGACACGGTGTGTCGGTGGTGGAGGGAGTCGTTGTTTAATCTGGGATAGTGAGTTAGTGCTCACTGCAGACACGGTGTGTCGGTGGTGGAGAGAGTCGTTGTTTAATCTGGGATAGTGAGTTAGTGCTCACTGCAGACACAGTGTGCCGGTGGTGGAGGGAGTCGTTGTTTAATCTGGGATAGTGAGTTAGTGCTCACTGCAGACACGGTGTGTCAGTGGTGGAGGGAGTCGTTGTTTAATCTGGGATAGTGAGTTAGTGCTCACTGCAGACACGGTGTGTCGGTGGTGGAGGGAGTCGTTGTTTAATCTGGGATAGTGAGTTAGTGCTCACTGCAGACACAGTGTGTCGGTGGTGGAGGGAGTCGTTGTTTAATCTGGGATAGTGAGTTAGTGCTCACTGCAGACACGGTGTGTCGGTGGTGGAGGGAGTCGTTGTTTAATCTGGGATAGTGAGTTAGTGCTCACTGCAGACACAGTGTGCCGGTGGTGGAGGGAGTCGTTGTTTAATCTGGGATAGTGAGTTAGTGCTCACTGCAGACACGGTGTGTCAGTGGTGGAGGGAGTCGTTGTTTAATCTGGGATAGTGAGTTAGTGCTCACTGCAGACACGGTGTGTCGGTGGTGGAGGGAGTCGTTGTTTAATCTGGGATAGTGAGTTAGTGCTCACTGCAGACACGGTGTGTCGGTGGTGGAGGGAGTCGTTGTTTAATCTGGGATAGTGAGTTAGTGCTCACTGCAGACACGGTGTGTCGGTGGTGGAGGGAGTCGTTGTTTAATCTGGGATAGTGAGTTAGTGCTCACTGCAGACACGGTGTGTCGGTGGTGGAGGGAGTCGTTGTTTAATCTGGGATAGTGAGTTAGTGCTCACTGCAGACACGGTGTGTCGGTGGTGGAGGGAGTCGTTGTTTAATCTGAGATAGTGAGTTAGTGCTCACTGCAGACACGGTGTGTCGGTGGTGGAGGGAGTCGTTGTTTAATCTGGGATAGTGAGTTAGTGCTCACTGCAGACACGGTGTGTCGGTGGTGGAGGGAGTCGTTGTTTAATCTGGGATAGTGAGTTAGTGCTCACTGCAGACACGGTGTGTCGGTGGTGGAGGGAGTCGTTGTTTAATCTGGGATAGTGAGTTAGTGCTCACTGCAGACACGGTGTGTCGGTGGTGGAGGGAGTCGTTGTTTAATCTGGGATAGTGAGTTAGTGCTCACTGCAGACACGGTGTGTCGGTGGTGGAGGGAGTCGTTGTTTAATCTGGGATAGTGAGTTAGTGCTCACTGCAGACACAGTGTGTCGGTGGTGGAGGGAGTCGTTGTTTAATCTGGGATAGTGAGTTACTGCTCACTGCAGACACGGTGTGTCGGTGGTGGAGGGAGTCGTTGTTTAATCTGGGATAGTGAGTTAGTGCTCACTGCAGACACGGTGTGTCGGTGGTGGAGGGAGTCGTTGTTTAATCTGGGATAGTGAGTTAGTGCTCACTGCAGACACGGTGTGTCGGTGGTGGAGGGAGGCGTTGTTTAATCTGGGATAGTGAGTTAGTGCTCACTGCAGACACGGTGTGTCGGTGGTGGAGGGAGTCGTTGGTTAATCTGGGATAGTGAGTTAGTGCTCACTGCAGACACGGTGTGTCGGTGGTGGAGGGAGTCGTTGTTTAATCTGGGATAGTGAGTTAGTGCTCACTGCAGACACAGTGTGTCGGTGGTGGAGGGAGTCGTTGTTTAATCTGGGATAGTGAGTTAGTGCTCACTGCAGACACGGTGTGTCGGTGGTGGAGGGAGTCGTTGTTTAATCTGGGATAGTGAGTTAGTGCTCACTGCAGACACGGTGTGTCGGTGGTGGAGGGAGTCGTTGTTTAATCTGGGATAGTGAGTTAGTGCTCACTGCAGACACGGTGTGTCGGTGGTGGAGGGAGTCGTTGTTTAATCTGGGATAGTGAGTTAGTGCTCACTGCAGACACAGTGTGTCGGTGGTGGAGGGAGTCGTTGGTTAATCTGGGATAGTGAGTTAATCCTCACTGCAGACACGGTGTGTCAGTGGTGGAGGGAGTCGTTGTTTAATCTGGGATAGTGAGTTAGTGCTCACTGCAGACACGGTGTGTCGGTGGTGGAGGGAGTCGTTGTTTAATCTGGGATAGTGAGTTAGTGCTCACTGCAGACACGGTGTGTCGGTGGTGGAGGGAGTCGTTGTTTAATCTGGATATAGTGAGTTAGTGCTCACTGCAGACACGGTGTGTCGGTGGTGGAGGGAGTCGTTGTTTAATCTGGGATAGTGAGTTAGTGCTCACTGCAGACACGGTGTGTCGGTGGTGGAGGGAGTCGTTGTTTAATCTGGGATAGTGAGTTAGTGCTCACTGCAGACACGGTGTGTCGGTGGTGGAGGGAGTCGTTGTTTAATCTGGGATAGTGAGTTAATGCTCACTGCAGACACGGTGTGTCGGTGGTGGAGGGAGTCGTTGTTTAATCTGGGATAGTGAGTTAGTGCTCACTGCAGACACGGTGTGTCGGTGGTGGAGGGAGTCGTTGTTTAATCTGGGATAGTGAGTTAGTGCTCACTGCAGACACGGTGTGTCGGTGGTGGAGGGAGTCGTTGTTTAATCTGGGATAGTGAGTTAGTGCTCACTGCAGACACGGTGTGTCGGTGGTGGAGGGAGTCGTTGTTTAATCTGGGATAGTGAGTTAGTGCTCACTGCAGACACGGTGTGTCGGTGGTGGAGGGAGTCGTTGTTTAATCTGGGATAGTGAGTTAGTGCTCACTGCAGACACGGTGTGTCGGTGGTGGAGGGAGTCGTTGTTTAATCTGGGATAGTGAGTTAGTGCTCACTGCAGACACGGTGTGTCGGTGGTGGAGGGAGTCGTTGTTTAATCTGGGATAGTGAGTTAGTGCTCACTGCAGACACGGTGTGTCGGTGGTGGAGGGAGTCGTTGTTTAATCTGGGATAGTGAGTTAGTGCTCACTGCAGACACGGTGTGTCGGTGGTGGAGGGAGTCGTTGTTTAATCTGGGATAGTGAGTTAGTGCTCACTGCAGACACGGTGTGTCGGTGGTGGAGGGAGTCGTTGTTTAATCTGGGATAGTGAGTTAGTGCTCACTGCAGACACGGTGTGTCGGTGGTGGAGGGAGTCGTTGTTTAATCTGGGATAGTGAGTTAGTGCTCACTGCAGACACGGTGTGTCGGTGGTGGAGGGAGTCGTTGTTTAATCTGGGATAGTGAGTTAGTGCTCACTGCAGACACGGTGTGTCGGTGGTGGAGGGAGTCGTTGTTTAATCTGGGATAGTGAGTTAGTGCTCACTGCAGACACGGTGTGTCGGTGGTGGAGGGAGTCGTTGTTTAATCTGGGATAGTGAGTTAGTGCTCACTGCAGACACGGTGTGTCGGTGGTGGAGGGAGTCGTTGTTTAATCTGGGATAGTGAGTTAGTGCTCACTGCAGACACGGTGTGTCGGTGGTGGAGGGAGTCGTTGTTTAATCTGGGATAGTGAGTTAGTGCTCACTGCAGACACGGTGTGTCGGTGGTGGAGGGAGTCGTTGTTTAATCTGGGATAGTGAGTTAGTGCTCACTGCAGACACGGTGTGTCGGTGGTGGAGGGAGTCGTTGTTTAATCTGGGATAGTGAGTTAGTGCTCACTGCAGACACGGTGTGTCGGTGGTGGAGGGAGTCGTTGTTTAATCTGGGATAGTGAGTTAGTGCTCACTGCAGACACGGTGTGTCGGTGGTGGAGGGAGTCGTTGTTTAATCTGGGATAGTGAGTTAGTGCTCACTGCAGACACAGTGTGTCGGTGGTGGAGGGAGTCGTTGTTTAATCTGGGATAGTGAGTTAGTGCTCACTGCAGACACGGTGTGTCGGTGGTGGAGGGAGTCGTTGTTTAATCTGGGATAGTGAGTTAGTGCTCACTGCAGACACGGTGTGTCGGTGGTGGAGGGAGTCGTTGTTTAATCTGGGATAGTGAGTTAGTGCTCACTGCAGACACGGTGTGTCGGTGGTGGAGGGAGTCGTTGTTTAATCTGGGATAGTGAGTTAGTGCTCACTGCAGACACGGTGTGTCGGTGGTGGAGGGAGTCGTTGTTTAATCTGGGATAGTGAGTTAGTGCTCACTGCAGACACGGTGTGTCGGTGGTGGAGGGAGTCGTTGTTTAATCTGGGATAGTGAGTTAGTGCTCACTGCAGACACGGTGTGTCGGTGGTGGAGGGAGTCGTTGTTTAATCTGGGATAGTGAGTTAGTGCTCACTGCAGACACGGTGTGTCGGTGGTGGAGGGAGTCGTTGTTTAATCTGGGATAGTGAGTTAGTGCTCACTGCAGACACGGTGTGTCGGTGGTGGAGGGAGTCGTTGTTTAATCTGGGATAGTGAGTTAGTGCTCACTGCAGACACGGTGTGTCGGTGGTGGAGGGAGTCGTTGTTTAATCTGGGATAGTGAGTTAGTGCTCACTGCAGACACGGTGTGTCGGTGGTGGAGGGAGTCGTTGTTTAATCTGGGATAGTGAGTTAGTGCTCACTGCAGACACGGTGTGTCGGTGGTGGAGGGAGTCGTTGTTTAATCTGGGATAGTGAGTTAGTGCTCACTGCAGACACGGTGTGTCGGTGGTGGAGGGAGTCGTTGTTTAATCTGGGATAGTGAGTTAGTGCTCACTGCAGACACGGTGTGTCGGTGGTGGAGGGAGTCGTTGTTTAATCTGGGATAGTGAGTTAGTGCTCACTGCAGACACGGTGTGTCGGTGGTGGAGGGAGTCGTTGTTTAATCTGGGATAGTGAGTTAGTGCTCACTGCAGACACGGTGTGTCGGTGGTGGAGGGAGTCGTTGTTTAATCTGGGATAGTGAGTTAGTGCTCACTGCAGACACGGTGTGTCGGTGGTGGAGGGAGTCGTTGTTTAATCTGGGATAGTGAGTTAGTGCTCACTGCAGACACGGTGTGTCGGTGGTGGAGGGAGTCGTTGTTTAATCTGGGATAGTGAGTTAGTGCTCACTGCAGACACGGTGTGTCGGTGGTGGAGGGAGTCGTTGTTTAATCTGGGATAGTGAGTTAGTGCTCACTGCAGACACGGTGTGTCGGTGGTGGAGGGAGTCGTTGTTTAATCTGGGATAGTGAGTTAGTGCTCACTGCAGACACGGTGTGTCGGTGGTGGAGGGAGTCGTTGTTTAATCTGGGATAGTGAGTTAGTGCTCACTGCAGACACGGTGTGTCGGTGGTGGAGGGAGTCGTTGTTTAATCTGGGATAGTGAGTTAGTGCTCACTGCAGACACGGTGTGTCGGTGGTGGAGGGAGTCGTTGTTTAATCTGGGATAGTGAGTTAGTGCTCACTGCAGACACGGTGTGTCGGTGGTGGAGGGAGTCGTTGTTTAATCTGGGATAGTGAGTTAGTGCTCACTGCAGACACGGTGTGTCGGTGGTGGAGGGAGTCGTTGTTTAATCTGGGATAGTGAGTTAGTGCTCACTGCAGACACGGTGTGTCGGTGGTGGAGGGAGTCGTTGTTTAATCTGGGATAGTGAGTTAGTGCTCACTGCAGACACGGTGTGTCGGTGGTGGAGGGAGTCGTTGTTTAATCTGGGATAGTGAGTTAGTGCTCACTGCAGACACGGTGTGTCGGTGGTGGAGGGAGTCGTTGTTTAATCTGGGATAGTGAGTTAGTGCTCACTGCAGACACGGTGTGTCGGTGGTAGAGGGAGTCATTGTTTAATCTGGGATAGTGAGTTAGTGCTCACTGCAGACACGGTGTGTCGGTGGTGGAGGGAGTCGTTGTTTAATCTGGGATAGTGAGTTAGTGCTCACTGCAGACACGGTGTGTCGGTGGTGGAGGGAGTCGTTGTTTAATCTGGGATAGTGAGTTAGTGCTCACTGCAGACACAGTGTGTCGGTGGTGGAGGGAGTCGTTGTTTAATCTGGGATAGTGAGTTAGTGCTCACTGCAGACACGGTGTGTCGGTGGTGGAGGGAGTCGTTGTTTAATCTGGGATAGTGAGTTAGTGCTCACTGCAGACACGGTGTGTCGGTGGTGGAGGGAGTCGTTGTTTAATCTTTGATAGTGAGTTAGTGCTCACTGCAGACACGGTGTGTCGGTGGTGGAGGGAGTCGTTGTTTAATCTGGGATAGTGAGTTAGTGCTCACTGCAGACACAGTGTGTCGGTGGTGGAGGGAGTCGTTGTTTAATCTGGGAGAGTGAGTTAGTGCTCACTGCAGACACAGTGTGTCGGTGGTGGAGGGAGTCGTTGTTTAATCTGGGATAGTGAGTTAGTGCTCACTGCAGACACGGTGTGTCGGTGGTGGAGGGAATCGTTGTTTAATCTGGGATAGTGAGTTAGTGCTCACTGCAGACAGGGTGTGTCGGTGGTGGAGGGAGTCGTTGTTTAATCTGGGATAGTGAGTTAGTGCTCACTGCAGACACGGTGTGTCGGTGGTGGAGGGAGTCGTTGTTTAATCTGGGATAGTGAGTTAGTGCTCACTGCAGACACGGTGTGTCAGTGGTGGAGGGAGTCGTTGTTTAATCTGGGATAGTGAGTGAGTGCTCACTGCAGACACGGTGTGTGGGTGGTGGAGGGAGTCGTTGTTTAATCTGGGATAGTGAGTTAGTGCTCACTGCAGACACGGTGTGTCGGTGGTGGAGGGAGTCGTTGTTTAATCTGGGATAGTGAGTTAGTGCTCACTGCAGACACAGTGTGTCGGTGGTGGAGGGAGTCGTTGTTTAATCTGGGATAGTGAGTTCGTGCTCACTGCAGACACGGTGTGTCGGTGGTGGAGGGAGTCGTTGTTTAATCTGGGATAGTGAGTTAGTGCTCACTGCAGACACGGTGTGTCGGTGGTGGAGGGAGTCGTTGGTTAATCTGGGATAGTGTCGAGCTTTGAGTGTTGTTGTAGCTGCACACATCCAGATAAGTGGAGTTTTGAGTGCTATTTCCGAGGCTGGTCCAGCCCATTCTTTGTGTTTGTATCTGTCTCTCTCTCCCTATAAATTGTGATTCTCTGTCAAAAATGTATATCTGGAATTTGGAAACTGAGATAACAACAACTTGCATTTATATAGCGCCTTCATGTCGAAAAATGTTCCAAGGTGCTTCACAGGAGTGTAATCAGACAAGAATTAGATACCGAGTCACTAAAGAAGGCAGGTGATCAAACACTTGGTCAAAGAGCTATGCTTTAAGCAGCATCTTGAGGAGAGAGGTGGAGAAATGAAGAGGTTTGGGAAGGAAGATTAGGGCCTAGATGGCTGAAGTCACGGCCACCAATGTTTGGGGGAAGAGAATGAGGGATGAACAAGAGGCCAAATTTGGAGGAACGCAGAGGCCTCGGAGGGTTATAGAGTTGTAGTAGGTTACAGAGGAAGGGACGGGCGAGGCCACGGAGAGATTTAAACACAAGGATGAGAATTTTAAATTTGAGGTGTTGGTGACTGGGAGCTAATGTTGGTCAGCGAGCACAGCGGGTGATGGGTGAATGGGACTAGTGCGAGTTAGGCTAAGGGCAGCAGAGTTTTGGATGAGTTCAAGTTTATGGAGGGTGAAGATGTGAGGCCGGCCAGGAGAGTGTTGGAATAGTTGTGTCTGTAGGGAACGTGGGAGGGTTTCAGTAGCAGATGGGCAGGGGCAGAGACGGGCGATATTACAGAAGTGGAAGAAGGCGTCTAAGTGTGCCCAGATCACAACCTCACAGTTTCCTCTCCAGTAAAATTGTGAAAACACAGCAACAAGGAGGAACTTTCAAAATCATTTGTTCTTGTCCTCTCTGTTAGCGTTAGTGTTTTCTCAGAAGAATCACTCAACACTCAGAGTCGGTTCCAATGCTGATGCGGCCTTTATTAACGCTAGCGGGGAGGAAATCACAAGACTGAGTCCAGGCTTCTCTCCACAGAACAAAGGGTTACATTCACTTTTATATGTTTCACAACAGTTACAAACAGTTTACTACAGCTACACAGCCCATCACGGCTGGACACAAGCCAATCACAACGATTATAGATTACATATAGGTTCTTTTAACCCAATAGAATTCCCCTTATGTCTCAGGAACCATGTGTTCGTCTCTTGTCAGCTTGGGCTGATTGATATAGGTTCTCTCACTAGTTCTTTCTTCTTGGAGAAATAATTGGTTTGTAACCTTGTTTACAGGAGATGGGTTCTCTTATCTCTTTCTTCCTGGGGAAATAATTGGTTTGTAACCTTGTTTACAGGAGATGGGTTCTCTTATCTCTTTCTTCCTGGGGAATTAATTGGTTTATGGCCTTGAATACGGGAGATGGGTTCTCTCCTCATTATTCTTATCCTGCATCCAAGGCATTCCTATAGTGGGCCTCACAGGGTTATTGCTCGGTCATTGAACATTCAACAGTTCACAGCTTGACTACCTGATTTCCCATCATGCCTGGGCAGCCATTTTATGTGTGGCCACTTTAAACTTATATGCGTTTAGATATATCTAGCAGGTGCCTAATGCCTAGTATTCTGATATATTCTAAAGGTGCCTACTTCCTACAACACTCTCTTATCTGTGACATTTGTAACCAGACTGATTGAACCTTAAATGTCACTGTGCACACCCAAGTGACCATCAGCAGTGGTGAGTGTTATCCCCAGTTTAAAGTAAATGTACACACGTCATCAAACCCACAAACAAAGCCGCTCTTTCAAAAACCGTCAATCCATAATTAATCTGCAGGGAACCAAATGTAATATTTCCAAGTTTGCTGACAACACAAAACTAGGTGGGATTGTGAGCTGTGAGGAGGATGCAAAGATGCTGCAAGGCGATTTAGATCAGTTGAGTGAGTGGGCAAACACATGGCAGATGCAGTATAACGTGGATAAATGTGAAGTTATTCACTTTAGTGGGAAAAACATAAGGACAAAGTATTATTTAAATGGTGATGGCTTGGGAAGTGTCGATGTACAGAGGGACCTGGGTGTCCTTGTACACCAGTCACTGAAAGCAAACATGCAGGTGCAGCAAGCAGTTAGGAAGGCAAATGGTATGTTGGCCTTCATTGCAAGAGGATTTGAGTACAGGAGCTAGGATGTCTTACTACAGTTATACAGGACCTTGGTGAGACCACACCTGGAGTATTGTGTGCAGTTTTGGTCTCCTTACCTAAAATGATATACTTGCCATAGAGGGAGTGCAGCGAAGGTTCACCAGACTGATTCCGAGGATGGCAGGACTGTCGTATGAGGAGAAATTTGGTCGACTAGGCCGATATTCACTAGAGTTTAGAAGAATAAGAGCGGATCTCATTGAAACGTATAAATTCTGATGGGGTTGGATAGACTGGATACGGGGAGGATGTTTCCCCAGGCTGGGAAGTCTAGAACAAGGGGTCACAGTCTCAGGATATGGGGTAGGAAATTTAGGACCGAGATGAGGAGAGATTTTTTCACTCAGAAGGTGGTGAACCTGTGGAATTCTCGACCACAGAAGGCTGCGGAGACCAAGTCACTGAGTATATTTAAGAGGGAGACAGATAGATTTCAGGACACAAAAGACACCAAGGGGTCTGAGGAAAAAGCGGGAATATGGTGTTGAGATAGAGGATCAGCCATGATCATATTGAATGGCAGGGCAGACTCAAAGGGCTGAATGGCCTACTACTGCTCCTATTTTTTATGTTTCTATGTATTAGTTAGAATTAACTTCCTGTTTCACTGCCTCCTTAATAACACTTCCGTAACAGGAACAGATTTTGGTCCTTCATACACATGATTTGCATCCAAAACTGGGCCACGAACAACCTCTTCTGCTAAAATTGGTCTAATTATTTTTAGAAGCCATACCACAACAGGAAAATGCCCAACCAGGATATTTCTTATAAATGCTGATCTGATATCCTATAATAAGTGGTAATGTTAAGAACGTAGGAAGAATTAGGGATGAATTATACATAATCTACAACGCACACAAGCCCTGAGGCCCAATGGGTCCGCGCCGGTGTTGATACACCACACAAGCTCCTCCCACTCGAATTACCATCAGCCGTGGCTCAGTGGGTAGCACTCTCTCGGTGGGAGGGGCCAGGAGTGAGCAGGTACTGCTGGTTGTTTGATTAATGCTGGGGGCTGGAGTGAGTTTGTAAAAAGTTGCTGTTGGGTTTTAGGGCCATTTTGGCCCATGAACAGATGTCTGCTGAGGGACCCGGAGTGCAGGGACCCGGAGTGCTGGGCCCCTCAGAGGACAATGTTCCCAGGATGCATTTAATCAGGGGAGAAAATGTTGGGGGAAGGGAGAATAAAAGACCCAAAGATTTGGGCCGGGACCCCAGGAGATTGGGAAAAGAAAACACGGTGGTGGTGCAGTGCGAGGATAAGGAGATACGAGCTTGGGACATTATCCAGGCAGTACATGAGGACTGCGGTGAGAGAAGCTGCTTTGCCTGCCGACCAAAGCCCAATGTTGGGTTCGAGGTGACGGTCAGTGGCTGAGAGGAGGTGGGAAGACTTTTACTGAGTTTGAAGGTTGGTGATAAGTTCTTGGATGTATCTCTGCTGTATTCTGAAGAGGTGGTGGTCTCATTCTTAAACCTGACGGTTTATATTGAGGACCATGTGCTAATAAAAAAGTTGGAGTCGTGGGACATTAAAATTTGCTCGGCAATAAAGAGGAGATACTCTCCAGGAACGCGGGAAGCAGGGGGAACCCGTTATGTAAAGGTGTGCTTCCCAGAGGGGATGATGTCATTACCCTGCAACATGAAATTTGAGACAATGGAAGGACTGCAGTACTTCCGGGTACTGCATGGTAACCAGGTGAAGATTTGCTGTTATTGTCTCGGACACGACCAGCTTGGAAGAAGCTGTCCAGACCTGTACTGCTATAACTGCGGCGAATCTGGACACATTACTTGGAGTTGCAAGGCAGAGAGCTGTGGGGTGTGTCACAAAGGCCCCACCCTCTGAGTGTGAGGCAGAAGGAAGCCCCTTGAGTGACGAGGAGATGGGAGAATGAGCAGGAGGTGTGAGTGGAGTGGCTGGAGGAGCAGAGCAGGCGGAGGACACTGCCGGCGAACGGAATGAGAAAAGAGCACAAGAAGAGGCAGAAAATTGCGGAGCAGAGAACAGGACGGAGATGGTGGAAAACATACCAAGTGTGGTGGAAAAGGACAAAGACAGCGGGGGGCAGCATTGGTCAAGGGCAGAGTCGAGCCATAATACGGCTCAGCTCACCCTAAGGAATCGGGTGTCCGTGGGGAGAGCGGAGGTGGGAGCGGGGTAAGTGTAAGTACTCCAAAGAAAGGCGGGGAGTCAGATATCCTGGGGAGCAGGAGGGGGCAAGACAAGGAGAGGGTGCAAGAGGCAGGAGTCTTAAAGGGGCAGCAGGACAACGAGTGGGGAGACAAAGAAGCCAAAAGGGAGCAAGATAGGTGAAGACGCACCATTGTCCCAGAGAGAGAAGAAACGGGGAGCAAGGGTCAGTGGTGGAGCTGAGGCCGCTGGGAGCGGCACTGTTGGAGAAACCACGATAGCAGGAAGACTGTCGAAGGGAGATAATGGCCCGAACTTGGTGCACTCACCGCCCGCTGCCACTGGGTTTAATGGGCGGTCTCCCCTCCCAGCCAGTTTGGTGGAGACCTCCCGCCGGCGGGCAGGGAAGACCGCTGGGAACTGTCCGCTGGTGTGCAACTCACGTCAGTGTCCTCCCGCCCGCCGAGCTGCCAGTTTGGTCCAGGCGGGAGTCCGCTGCAGCAGGGGGAAGGATCACCGCGTGGAGGCAGGTCTAAGCTCAACAGTAAGTACGAATCCCGCAAAAAAAGGTTAGTAAACTTCTTTTATTTTTATTTTCCTGCGATTCATGTGGATGGGGTCCCCTGAAGGCTTTCCAGTGTTTTTTTATTTTTTGGAAAGTTTGAATGTTATCTGTTCGCCCTCCCTGGGCCCGACTCAATCCGCGGCGGTACTTTGCCGAGGATTGCATTTGGTGCCGAGATTGGGAGGTCCCGCCCACTGCCGCCCAGATTCATGGTGTAAATGTTTTTATTGCCGCCGAGCGGTCTTTCCAGGACTTTTCCACCAAACTCCCGCCCAAAGTACCGTCAGGTATCTCAGCGGTCCTTTGGGTGGAACTTGGGCAGAACTTAGCTTCCACAAGTTCGGGGCCGATGTATCTGACGGGGAGCAGGGACGGGAGATTACAGAAGAGCTCGAGAGTGAGGAGTCAGGGGGATGGAGATATGGAAGTGGGGGGTGGGGTGCCATTATGTGCAAAGGGAAAGGTTAGTGAGAGGCAGAAGGAGGGAGAAGGGGCAGCTCCTCGGCCTAAACCGATTGTAAGGAAGAGGCTGAAATGGCAGGGAAGGTTCAAACAGGAGGTGAAAAAGAGCCGGAGGCTGCAGGAGAAAGCAACAGCGGCCCCAAAAGTTGAGAAGCAGCATGAGAGAAGGGAAGAGCCAGAGATTAAATGATGGGAATTATCAGGCACACTTTTATTAGGAGCCATGATACATTGGTCTCGATTAATGTGAACGGACTGAGGGGGGAGAAGAAATTGCAGCAGTTGTTGCAGTGTTTTAAAGCACTGACCTGTTTTGTCTGCAAGAAACCTTTTGGGATGAGGATATCCTAGAAAGAGTTCGGAAGGTTTGGTTATGATCATTTTTAAAGTACAATAGATTAATATATGTTACGGGAGACAAATTAAACTTCAGGTTCTGATGTTACTGTGTGTTGGAGGAACGGCTGTGCGAGTAACGGAAAGGATTTGTATGATACAGTGGAATGATCACGATGTTGTAAATGTTTTTAATGTTGAATAAATTATATTAAAAAAATGTGGGTAGCACTCTCGCCTCTGAGTCAGAAGGTTGTGGGTTCAAGTTCCACTCCAGAGACTTGAGCACAAAAAAGTCTCGGCTGACACTCCAGTGTGGTGCACTGTCGGAGGTGCCGTCTTTCGGATGAGACGTTAAACCGAGGTCCCGTCTGCTCTCTCAAATGGACGTAAAAGATCCCATGGCACTATTTGGAAGAAGAGCAGAGGAGTTATCCCCGGTGTCTTGGCCAATTATCCCTCAATCAACATAACAAAAAAAACAGATTATCTGGTTATTATCACTTGCTGGGAGCTTGCTGTGCGCAAATTGGCTGCCGCGTTTCCTACATTACAACAGTGACTACACTCCAAAAGTACCTCATTGGCTGTAAAGCGCTTTGAGACATCCGGTGATCATAAAAGGCGCTATATAAATGCAACTCTTTCTTTCTTTACCACTTCCCACCCTGCCATAGTATCCCTCGATCCCTTCTCCCTCATGGATGCACCAAGCCACCAGCTTCAACTGCTCTGTGTGGCATCGAGTTCCACATTCTCACCACTCTCTGTCAACAGATCCCTCCTAAATTCTTTATTTGATCTGTTAGTGACTATCTTACCTATTTCTGTCCCTTTATTCTAGACTCACTCACAGGTGGAAACAATCTCTCCACACCCACCCTATCGAACCCTTCATGGTTTTAAAGACCTCAATCAGGTCTCCTCTTCATCTTTTGCAGAGAAAAGAGTCGCTGGCTGCTCAATCTTTCCCCAAAGTTGCACCCTCTGAATTCTGAGAAGGTGCTTGTAAATCTTTCCTGCACTTTCTCCAGTGGTTCAATATCCTTTTTGTAGTATGGAGACCAGAACCGCTACAATAGTTCCAAGTGTGGTCTAAACAAGGTTCTGCACTAATTTAACAAAACCTTCCTACTTTTTTGAATACTATTTTTACAAATGAACCCTCGTACTTTGTTTGCACTCTTTATGCCCTGATCAAATTGTGTTGCTATGTTTAGAGATTTGTGTATCTATTCCCAGATCTCTGTGGGATGAGAAAAGGCAAAATGGTCCCTTCTGATCCCTCGAGTATCCTAACTTGTCACATGGTCCTATTTCAGTTAGAATAATCCCAGTGTTCCTGTACAGCGTTGAAACATTTAGCCCTCTGATACTCAGTTTTAAATGTACTTTGCTCTAATTTCTGTTTGTATCCTCTGGCCCCAGTTTGCTGGTTTACTTTGAAGCAGTAATCTAAATAGCAGCAAGAGAAGCGGGTGTATCAGGGACCCACAGCTACCAGTGAAAGGAACCAATAACGAAAGAAAGATAGACTTGCATTTCTACAGACCTTTCACAACCGCAGAACGTCCCAACACACTTTACCGACAATGAAGTAATTTACAAGTGTAGTCACTGTTGTAACATCGGAAACGCAGCAACCAATTTATGCACAGCAAGATCCCACTAGCAGCATGTGATAATGACCAGATAATCAGTTTTAGTGATGTTGGTTGAGGGATAAATCTTAGCCAGGACTCCAGGGAGAACTCCCCTGTTCTTTGGTTAGTGCCGTGGGATATTTTACATCCACCTGAGAGGGAAGACAAGGCCTCGGTTAATGTCTCATCGAATGATGGCACCTCCAACACCGCAGCACTCCCTCAGTACTGCACTGGAGTGTGATCCTGGATGATGTGTTGAGGTGTGCGGAGTGGGACTTGAACTCACAACCTTCTGATCTGGAGGTGAGAGAGTGACCCACTGAACCACACCTGACCAGCCTTGTTCTCCGGGCCCCACCTTCACCTTCGAAGAAGCTGGTACTCCTGGCCTCACTTTGTCTGGTCCACTGGTTCCGGCCTCCTGTGGTATGCCCAGTGAGTGAGAGGCAGGGAATGCCGGAATTCTCAGTGTTGGGAGTCCCTCACTTCACCACCTCCTACGTCGCTGGCCTGTTTGGGCCGGGCAGAGGCCTCACCCCTTACCAGACCCAGCAGGTTCACCCACGTAAGGGCAGGACCTGGGTATCCAGGGCCCAGGCCCAACTTGTGGCCTTTTTACCAAAGGTCCACCGGAGTTACTGCAGGAATGTGCCGGAAGGGATGCAGATTTTCAGCTCCGTTGAGAGGATTTCTCAAGTGTTACATTTCTAGTGATATTTTAAGAACGTTTGAAAATTCTATACAGGAATAGACCCACGGGTCCACTCAGCCTGGCCCATACTGTGCTTCTCGACTCGAACGGGAAATACTGCATTCAAAAGCGATTGGTACAAACTAGTTTCGCTGCTTGTTTGTAAGTTTCAGCTGTGGCTCAGTGGGTCGCTCTCTCACCTCTGAGTCAGAAGGTTGTGGGTTCAAGTCCCACTCCAGGAACTTGAGAACATAAATCTAGGCTGACACTCCAGTGCAGTGCTGAGGGAGTGCTGCACTGTCGGAGGTGCTGTTTTTCGGATGAGACAAACTGCGACCCTGTCTGCTCTCAGGTGGATGTATAAGCTCCCATGGCACCATTTCAAAGAAGAGCAGGGAAGTTATCCCTGTGTCCTTGCCAATATTTATCCCTCAATCAACAACAAAAACAGATTATCTGGTCATTATCACATTGCTGTTTGTGGGAGCTTGCTGTGCACAAATTGGCTGCCCCGTTTCCCACATTACAACAGTGACTACACTCCAAAAGTACTTCATTGGTTGTAAAGCGCTTTGAGACGTCTGGTGCTCGTGAAAGGCGCTATATAAATGCAAGTCTTTCTTTGTGTGAATATGTTTTTCCAGAGGACAGCCCACTTGCTCTTGTTATTCGTTCCTCTTTATGTGGTTTGTACTTGAGCTGTGAGAACCCTGTAAGGAAGTTCAGTGACAATCAGCTATCTCTGAAACATCGACGGTAGCATATTGTACAGTGTGTGAATGAACAGGAATTTCAGCTTTTAAAAATAATTAATTTGAAATGTTTGGCCCGAGGCTCACAGCCGTGACTCTGACCCTCTGTGTCGCAGTGGGTAAGTAAATGCCCAGAGTGGGGGCACCCAACCTGGCTTTGGTTTCATATGATCACATTTCTGAGTTTGATTTCGGGATTGTGGCCGGGTGGTGTGAGTCGGGTATTTTGCAGTCAGATATTTATGTTTAAGAATTGAGATATGTTGGGATTTCTCATGGTTCAGTGGACAAATACCCGGTAAGATGTGACACTGAGCCACACTGCCCAGTTATCCCACTCCTGGTCTGTGTGTGTGACTGCTGGGGTGTGGAGACCAATAGGATCAACTGCTCTTCCAGGCTGAGAAGCCATCCACGATGTATTGTTCAGATTCACTTGTGAAGAACAGGCGTTGGGTGAGCTATTAGTAGGCTGGCCCCTCCTGTGAGGTAAGAGACAGTATTATACTAAAAGCAAAGGCTGACACAAATGCAAGGCAACGTGGAAATAAAGCAACAAAGGGATACAAAGAAAGTAAAAGCTGCATAAAGGAATGCAGAAAAAACTGGTGATGATCATCAAAGCAAACAGCAGAAGTTATCAACAACAACAACTGGTATTTATATAGCACCTTTAATGTAGTGAAACTTCCCAAGGGGCTTCACAGGAGTATTATGAGAGATAAAATTTGACACCGAGCTGCATAAGCAGAAATTAGTGCAGGTGATCAAAAGCTTGGTCAAAGAGGTATGTTTTAAGGATTGTCTTGAAGGAGGAAAGAAAGGCGGAGAGGTTTAGGCAGGGAGTTCCAGAGCTTGGGGCCCAGGCAACAGAAGGCACGGCCACCAATGGTGGAGCGATTATAATCAGGGATGCTCAAGAGGGCAGAATTAGAGGAGCGCAGATATCTCGGGCGGGCGGGGGGGTGGGGGTTGTGGGGCTGGAGGAGATTACAGAGATAGGGAGGGGCGAGGCCATGGAGGGATTTGAAAACAAGGATGAGAATTTTGAAATCGAGGCATTGCTTAACCGGAAGCTAATGTCGGTCAGCGAGCTCAGGGGTGATGGGTGAGTGGGACTTGGTGCGAGTTCGGACACGGACAGCCGAGTTTTGGATCACCTCTAGTTTACGTAGGGTTGAATGTGGAGGTCGGCTAGGAGTGTGTTGGAATAGTCAAGTCTCGAGGTGACAAAGGCACTGATGGGTGTTTCAGTTTATTTGGAGAAAGGGAGCAGCTGAAGGGGAATGTGGGCCCAATAAAGACAGATACAGGCGAGACTATAATAGATAATAAGGGCACGGCAGACTTGGGCAATGGAAACTTTGCATCCATTTAGAAGAACATACTGGAGTTAATGCATGTAAAAAATGTCACTGTGTAAATATTGTGACTGAAGAGAGACAGATCTCCAGGACCTGCTGGTTACCACCCCGGATATTAAAAGAAACAGTGAGGAAATTGTAGATGTGTTTGTCATAGTTTTCCAGAGTTCTCTAGAATCAGGAATTATGTCCTTGGTCTGGAAAATTGCAAATGGTGCTCCATATTTGAAGAAGGGGGAGGCAGAAAGCAAGGGCCCAAGTTTCAGGCCAAGCCCCGACTGGACGCCCGTTTTTCACGCCACAAAGTGTGCCTAAAAAAAAAACTTACCTATTCTCCGGCTCTCAGCAGGTCCTCTGGAGCTGGGCGCGGTGCAGCACGAGCTGTGGGGGGCGGAGCCAGGTCCCTGCTCTGAAAACAGTGCCGGGACCTCTGCACATGCGCACTACAGTGGGCGCGCATGTGCAGTAGCTCCAGGCGCCCAAAACTGTGTGGGAGGGGCCCGAAGCACGCAGCCCCTAGCCCTGGCCGAATGGCCTCACTGGGGCTGCGTGGATAAGGCTGCACCTCCCACGCCCAGCTCCTCTCCCGACCCGACCCGACCCGACTCGACTCCCGCTCCCCCCTACCGGACCCGACTCAACCTTCCCCTCCACCCCTGACCTTCACCTCCCCCTCCCCGACTCGACTCCCGCTGCCCCCCACCGGACCCGACCCGACCCCCCCACCCCCCGACCTTCACCTCCCCCTCCCCCCTGACTCGACTACCGCTCCCCCACCCCCTGGACCGGACACGACCCCTGTCGACCCGACCCCCACCGGACCACGGACCCTGGACCCGACGGCACCTACCTGGAAATCCGGTGCTAAAAACAGACCCAGCCCGAAGTCTTGGGCCCGGCCCGTTCAGCCTCCCTCTCCTTTTCTCTCCTTTCTCCCTTCTCTCCCTCCCTCTCCCCCTCCTTTCACTCCCTCCCTCCCCCCTCCTTTCACTCCCTCCCTCCCCCTCCCTTCTCTCCCTCCCTCCCCCTCCCTTCTCTCCCTCCCTCTCCCCTCCCCCCTCCCTTCTCTCCCTTCCTCCCTCCCTTCTCTCCCTCCCTCCCCCTCACTTGTCTCCCTCCCTCCCCCACTCCCTTCTCTCCCTCCCTCCCCCACTCCCTTCTCTCCCTCCCTCCCTTCTCTCCCTCCCTCCCTTCTCTCCCTCCCTTCTCTCCCCTCCCCTCCCCTCTCCTCCCTCCCCTCTCCTCTCTCTCCTCCCTCTCCCCCCCTCCCCTCTCTCCCCTCTCCTCCCCTTTTCCCCCCTTCCCCTCCCTTCTCCCTGCCGCACCCCCTCTCCCTCTCTCCTCCTCCCCACCCCCTCCTCCCCCCTCCCCTCACTGTCAGAAACACAGACACTGACAGACAGAGAGTGAGAGACACACACACAGACAGACAGAGAGATAGAGACACACTGGGGCGGGGGATGTCCCAGCACGCTGTTAGAGGACTCCCGGTGCTGCAGTCGGCAAGTAGAAAATGTTTTATTTATTGATTTTTAAATTTTTTAAAAATGTTTATTTATTTTTTTTGATTGATTTATTGGTTGATTTATTAATGTATTTATCATTTATCATTGATGATGGCTCTTTATTTGTAAAACTGAAGTGTTTAATGTTTGTAAACTTCCCTTTAAACCCTGCCATTCCCTACGCCTGATTTGTAACCTACACCTGATTTTCTAAGTGTAGACATGGTTTTTCTGAGAGTACAAAAATCTACACTTACTCCATTCTAAGTTAGTTTGGAGTATGTTTTCACTGCCTAAACTTTCAAAAGTGGCCGGACACGCCCCCTTTTGAACATAAAAATCTGTTCCAAACTGAAGCTGTTCAAACTGACGAGAACTGGAGCAAACTAAATGCCGAGAATTGCAATTTCTAAGATATTCTATTCTAAACCAGTTGCTCCAAAAAAACAGGAGCAACTCAGGCCAAAACTGGGCCCCCAAGTAACTACTGACCTGTCAGTTTAATGTCAGTTGTGGGGAAGTTGCTGGAATAGATCACCAGGGACAGAGTGACCGAGCACGTGGACAAGTCTGAGCTGATCAAAGAGCCAGCACGGATTGTGAAGACTAGGTCATGTCTGGTTCATCGAGCTGAATGTGTTTAGGATCTCACTCACATGGTGGATAGGGGAGTGTCTATGGATATGGCCTGCATGAACTTCCAGAAAGATCAGGTTCCTGACAGATTATCAAACATGAGAAGACATGGAATTGAAGGGGACTCAGTGACATGTGTTGGTCATTGGTTGAGAGATAGGAGACAGTGACAGGTACTCTGATTAGCAGGAGGTGACAAGTGGTGTTTCCCAGGGATCGGGACTCAGCTCTTCACCATATTTATTAGTGATTTGGATGGAGGGACAGAGTTACACATCCAAGATGGCACTGAGTTAGGAGACACAGGAAGTTGTGCAGATGGGAACAGGAAGTTACAAAGGTACATAGACAGATTCATTGAGTGGGCAAAACTATGGCAGGTGGGGTTTATTACAGGGAAGTGTGAGGTCATCCATTTTGGATCCAAGAAAGACAAATTGGAATATTTTTGAATGTGTTTTACTTGTATGGGGTGTTTGTGAACATCAATGAGTGGGATACACCTATTTATGTGTCTCTATCTATACAGCAATCTATATTAAAATACAGCCACCAGTGGATTTTAAGCAGGAATCTTTGAAAGACCATAAACTGATTATATTATACAAATATATATTAACTGTCTAAGTGCTGCAGCAAAGTAAAAGCCTCTTTCTTCGCTGAAACCACCTTTAGTGTTTTGAACTTGCCTTGTAGTCAGCAAATACACGAGGATGGGTCACAGTGCTTTGAAACGTAAACCGCTGGTGAAACCAGTGAAAGTGGGTTAACAGCCTCGGGGGCAGGAAGCAGTGGCAGCAAAGGTAAGAAGGGTATTAGTTCACCAGTGCCAGCTGCTCCCTTCCTTTATTGATTTGTTGCTAGCCCATTCTCTCTCAATTCACCAATGTTGCTGTTAATCCATTCATCTGCTGATGTGCCTGCTGCTTCAGGAATTGATTTCCGTGTGTCCCTGGCTCTGGAGTTGGTTCAGTTCTCACTGTCCCACTAACTTACTGATTTGTTGGTATTGCCACTGCTCCCATTTATTCACTGATGCTCACAACTCCATTCATTTTCGAACCAGAATTTGGGGTTTGCAGTTCTCCGTGTGTTTAATCCGGTCCGCCAATACTTGGAGAAGCTGGGCTCCCCCTCGCTGTTTGCCGAGTGTGTTTGTGGCTGCACAAATCCAATTGTGGGCTGCAGCCCGACCCATTCAATGAGAACAACTTGTATTTATAGTGCCTTTAACGTAATAAACCCTCACAAGGCGCTTCTCAGGAACGGTATCAGACACAATTTGACACCGAGCCACATAAACAGATATTAAGCCAGGTGAAGAGGTCGGGTTTAAGGAGTGACCAAAAGGAAGTAGAGGCGGAGAGGTTTAGGGAGGGAATGCCACAGCTTCGGGCCCAGACAGCTGAAGGCACGGCCACCAGAATGGTGGGGCGAAGGAAGTGGGGGATGCACAAGAGGCCAGAATTGGAGTGCAGAGTTCCCGGAGGGTTGAAGGGCTGGAGGACCCCCGACCGTGTTCATCCCCTCCCCTCCCCCTCCCCCGACCGTGTTCTCCCCTCCCCCTCCCCCGACCGTGTTCTCCCCTCCCCCTCCCCCGACCGTGTTCTCCCCTCCCCCTCCCCCGACCGTGTTCTCCCCTCCCCCTCCCCCGACCGTGTTCACCCCCTTCCCCGACAGTGTTCATCCCCTCCCCCTCCCCCGACCGTGTTCTCCCCTCCCCCTCCCCCGACCGTGTTCACCCCTCCCCCGACCGTGTTCTCCCCTCCCCCTCCCCCGACCGTGTTCTCCCCTCCCCCTCCCCCGACCGTGTTCTCCCCTCCCCCGACCGTGTTCTCCCCTCCCCCTCCCCCGACCGTGTTCACCCCTCCCCCTCCCCCGACCGTGTTCACCCCCTCCCCCTCCCCCGACCGTGTTCTCCCCTCCCCCTCCCCGACCGTGTTCACCCCCTCCCCCGACCGTGTTCTCCCCTCCCCCGACCGTGATCACCCCCTCCCCCTCCCCCTCCCCCGACCGTGTTCTCCCCTCCCCCTCCCCCGACCGTGTTCTCCCCTCCCCCGACCGTGTTCACCCCTCGCCCGACCGTGTTCTCCCCCTCCCCCGACCGAGTTCTGCCCTCCCCCTCCCCCGAACGTGTTCTCCCCTCCACCTCCCCCTCCCCCTCCCCCGACCGTGTTCACCCCCTCCCCCTCCCCCGCCCGTGTTCACCCCCTCCCCGGCCGTGTTCACCCCCGACCGTGTTCACCCCCTCCCCCTCCCCCTCCCCCGACCGTGTTCACCCCTTCCCCCTCCTCCTCCCCCGACCGTGTTCACCCCCTCCCCCTCCCCCTCCCCCTCCCCATCCCATGTACTCCCCTCCCCCTCCCCCGGCCGTGTTCTCCCCCGACCGTGTTCACCCCGTCCCCCGACCGTGTTCTCCCCTCCCCCTCCCCGACCGTGTTCACCCCCTCCCCCTCCTCCTCCCCCGACCGTGTTCTCCCCTCCCCCTCCCCGACCGTGTTCACCCCCTCCCCCTCCCCCGGCCGTGTTCTCCCCCGACCGTGTTCACCCCCTCCCCCGACCGTGTTCACCCCCTCCCCCGGCCATGTTCTCCCCCGACCGTGTTCACCCCCTCCCCCTCCTCCTCCCCCGACCGTGCTCTCCCCTCCCCCTCCCCGACCGTGTTCACCCCCTCCCCCTTCTCCTCCCCCGGCCGTGTTCTCCCCCGACCGTGTTCACCCCCTCCCCCGGCCGTGTTCTCCCCCGACCGTGTTCACCCCCTCCCCCGACCGTGTTCTCCCCTCCCCCTCCCCGACCGTGTTCACCCCCTCCCCCTCCTCCTCCCCCGACCGTGCTCTCCCCTCCCCCTCCCCGACCGTGCTCTCCCCTCCCCCTCCCCGACCGTGTTCACCCCGTCCCCCGACCGTGTTCTCCCCTCCCCCTCCCCGACCGTGTTCACCCCCGCCCCCTTCTCCTCCCCCGACCGTGCTCTCCCCTCCCCCTCCCCGACCGTGTTCACCCCCTCCCCCTTCTCCTCCCCCGGCCGTGTTCTCCCCCGACCGTGTTCACCCCCTCCCCCGGCCGTGTTCTCCCCCGACCGTGTTCACCCCCTCCCCCAACCGTGTTCTCCCCTCCCCCTCCCCGACTGTGTTCACCCCCTCCCCCTCCTCCTCCCCCGACCGTGCTCTCCCCTCCCCCTCCCCGACCGTGCTCTCCCCTCCCCCTCCCCGACCGTGTTCACCCCCTCCCCCTCCTCCGACCGTGTTCACCCCCTCCTCCTCCCCAGACCGTGTTTACCCCCTCCCCCTCCCCCGGCCGTGTTCACCCCCTCCCCCGACCGTGTTCACCCCCTCCCCCTCCCCCTCCCCCGACCGTGTTCACCCCCTCCCCCTCCTCCGACCGTGTTCACCCCCTCCTCTTCCCCAGACCGTGTTTACCCCCTCCCCCTCCCCCGGCCGTGTTCACCCCCTCCCCCGACCGTGTTCACCCCCTCCCCCTCCCCCTCCCCCGACCGTGTTCACCCCCTCCCCCTCCCCCTCCCCCGGCCGTGTTCACCCCCTCCCCCGACCGTGTTCACCCCTCCCCCTCCCCCGACCGTGTTCTCCCCTCCCCCTCCCCCTCCCCCGGCCGTGTTCTCCCCTCCCCATCCCCGACCGTGTTCACCCCCTCCCCCTCCCCCGACCGTGTTCTCCCCTCCCCATCCCCGACCGTGTTCTCCCCTCCCCCTCCCCCGACCGTGTTCATCCCCTCCCCCTCCCCCTCCCCCGACCGTGTTCTCCCCCTCCACCTCCCCCGATCGTGTTCACCCCCTCCCTCTCCCCGACCGTGTTCACCCCCTGCCCCTCCCCCTCCCCCGACTGTGTTCATTCCCTCCCCCTCCCCTGACAGTGTTCATCCTCTCCCCCTCCCGCGACCGTGTTCACCCCCTCCCCTTCCCCCTCCCCCACCGTGTTCACCCCTCCCCTCCCCCTACCGTGTGCACTCCCTCCCCCTCCCCCTCCCCCGACCGTGTTCTCCCCCTCCCCCGACAGTGTTCACCCCCTCCCCCAACAGTATTCACCCCCTCCCCCTCCCCCTCCCCCGACCATGCTCACCCCCTCCCCCGACAGTGTTCTCCCGCTCCCCCGACCATGTTCAGCCCTCCCCCTCCCGTGTTCACCCCTCCCCCTCCCCCGACCGTGTTCACCACTCCCCCGACCGTGTTCACCACTCCCCCTCCCCCGACCGTGTTCACACCCTCCCC
Source organism: Pristiophorus japonicus (assembly GCF_044704955.1). Classification (NCBI taxonomy): domain Eukaryota; kingdom Metazoa; phylum Chordata; class Chondrichthyes; family Pristiophoridae; genus Pristiophorus; species Pristiophorus japonicus. The sequence continues at coordinate 515,568 of NW_027253510.1, forward strand.
CTCCCCCGACCGTGTTCACCCCTCCCCCTACCGTGATCACCACTCCCCCGACCGTGTTCACCCCTCCCCCGACCGTGTTCACCCCCTCCCCCTCCCCCGACCGTGTTCACCCCCTCCCCCGGCCGTTTTCACCATCCCCACCTCCCTTGACGGCAGGCAGTGAGTAGCATGGTATGGGGGAATGGGGAAGTAGTGAGTAGCATAGTATGGGGGAATGGGGAAGCAGTGAGTAGCATGGTATGGGGGAATGGGGAATCAGTGAGTAGCATGGTATGGGGGAATGGGGAAGCAGTGAGTAGCATGGTATGGGGCAGTGGGGGAGGCAGTGAGTAGCATGGTATGGGGCAGTGGGGAAGCAGTGAGTAGCATGGTATGGGGCAGTGGGGAAGGCAGTGAGTAGCATGGTATGGAGCAGTGGGGAAGGCAGTGAGTAGCATGGTATGGGGCAGTGGGGAAGGCAGTGAGTAGCATGGTATGGAGACTGGGGAAGGCAGTGAGTAGCATGGTATGGAGAGTGGGGAAGGCAGTGAGTAGCATGGTATGGGGCAGTGGGGGAGGCAGTGAGTAGCATCGTATGGGGCAGTGGGAAAGGCAGTGAGTAGCATGGTATGGGTCAGTGGGGAAGGCAGTGAGTAGCATGGTATGGTGCAGTGGGGAAGGCAGTGTGTAGCATGGTATGGGGCAGTGGGGAAGGCAGTGAGTAGCATGGTATGGGGCAGTGGGGAAGGCAGTGAGTAGCATGGTATGGGGCAGTGGGGAAGCAGTGAGTAGCATGGTATGGGGCAGTGGGGTAGGCACTGAGTAGCATGGTATGGGGCAGTGGGGAAGGCAGTGAGTAGCATGGTATGGGGCAGTGGGGAAGCAGTGAGTAGCATGGTATGGTGCAGTGGGGTAGGCACTGAGTAGCATGGTATGGGGCAGTGGGGAAGGCAGTGAGTAGCATGGTATGGGGCAGTGGGGAAGGCAGTGAGCAGCATGGTATGGAGAGTGGGGAAGGCAGTGAGTAGCATGGTATGGGGCAGTGGGGAAGGCAGTGACTAGCATGGTATGGGGCAGTGGGGAAAGCAGTGAGCAGCATGGTATGGAGAGTGGGGAAGGCAGTGAGTAGCATGTTATGGGGCAGTGGGGAAGGCAGTGAGTAGCATGGTATGGGGCAGTGGGGAAGGCAGTGAGTAGCATGGTATGGGGCAGTGGGGAAGGCAGTGAGTAGCATGGTATGGAGAGTGGGGAAGGCAGTGAGTAGCATGGTATGGGGCAGTGGGGGAGGCAGTGAGTAGCATGGTATGGGGCAGTGGGAAAGGCAGTGAGTAGCATGGTATGGGTCAGTGGGGAAGGCAGTGAGTAGCATGGTATGGTGCAGTGGGGAAGGCAGTGTGTAGCATGGTATGGGGCAGTGGGGAAGGCAGTGAGTTGCATGGTATGGGGCAGTGCAGAAGGCAGTGAGTAGCATGGTATGGGGCAGTGGGGAAGGCAGTGAGTAGCATGGTATGGGCAGTGGGGAAGGCACTGAGTAGCATGGTATGGAGACTGGGGAAGGCAGTGAGTAGCATGGTATGGAGAGTGGGGAAGGCAGTGAGTAGCATGGTATGGGGCAGTGGGGAAGGCAGTGAGCAGCATGTTATGGAGAGTGGGGAAGGCAGTGAGTAGCATGGTATGGGGCAGTGGGGAAGGCAGTGAGCAGCATGGTATGGGGCAGTGGGGAAGGCAGTGAGTAGCATGGTATGGAGAGTGGGAAAGGCATTGAGTAGCATGGTATGGGGCAGTGGGTAAGGCAGTCATTAGCATGGTATGGGGCAGTGGGAAAGGCAGTGAGTAGCTTGGTATGGGGCAGTCGGGAAGGCAGTGAGTAGCATGGTATGGGGCAGTGGGGAAGGCAGTGAGTTGCATGGTATGGGGCAGTGGAGAAGGCAGTGAGTAGCATGGTATGGGGCAGTGGGGAAGGCAGTGAGTAGCATGCTATGGGGCAGTGGGGAAGGCAATGAATAGCATGGTATGGGGCAGTGGGGAAGGCAGTGAGTAGCATGGTATGGAGACTGGGGAAGGCAGTGAGTAGCATGGTATGGAGAATGGGGAAGGCAGTGAGCAGCATGGTATGGAGAGTGGGGAAGGCAGTGAGTAGCATGGTATGGGGCAGTGGGGAAGTCAGTGAGTAGCATGGTCTGGGGCAGTGTGGAAGGCAGTGAGTAGCATGGTATGGAGAGTGGGGAAGGCAGTGAGAAACATGGTATGGGCCAGTGGGGAAGGCAGTGAGCAGCATGGTATGGAGAGTGGGGAAGGCAGTGAGTAGCATGGTATGGGGCAGTGGGGAAGTCAGTGAGTAGCATGGTATGGGGCAGTGGGGAAGGGAGTGAGTAGCAAGGTATGGAGAGTGGGGAAGCAGTGAGTAGCATGGTATGGAGCGTGGGGAAGCAGTGAGTAGCATGGTATGGAGCAGTGGGGAAGGCAGTGAGTAGCATGGTATGGGGCAATGGGGAAGACAGTTAGTAGCTTGGTATGGAGAGTGGGGAAGCAGTGAGTAGCATGGTATGGGGCAGTGGAGAAGGCAGTGAGTAGCATGGTATGGGGCAGTGGGGAAGGCAGTGTGTTGCAAGGTATGGGGCAGTGGGGAAGGCAGTGAGTTGCATGGTATGGGGCAGTGTAGAAGGCAGTGAGTAGCATGGTATGGGGCAGTGGGGAAGGCAGTGAGTAGCATGGTATGTAGACTGGGGAAGGCAGTGAGTAGCATGGTATGGAGAATGGGGAAGCAGTGAGTAGCATGGTATGGGGCAGTGGGGAAGGCAGTGAGCAGCATGGTATGGAGAGTGGGGAAGGCATTGAGTAGCATGGTATGCGGCAGTGGGGAAGGCAGTGAGCAGCATGGTATGGAGAGTGGGGAAGGCAGTGAGTAGCATGGTATGGGGCAGTTGGGAAGGCAGTGAGCAGCATGGTATGGAGAGTGGGGAAGACAGTGAGTAGCATGGTATGGGGCAGTGAGGAAGGCAGTGAGCAGCCTGCTATGGAGCAGTGGAGAAGCAGTGAGTAGCATGATATGGGGCAGTGGGGAAGGCAGTGAGCAGCATGGTATGGAGAGTGGGGAAGGCAGTGAGTAGCATGGTATGGGGCAGTGGGGAAGTCAGTGAGTAGCATGGTCTGGGGCAGTGGGGAAGGCAGTGAGTAGCATGGTATGGAGAGTGGGGAAGCAGTGAGTAGCATGGTATGGAGAGTGGGGAAGCAGTGAGTAGCATGGTATGGAGCAGTGGGGAAGGCAGTGAGTAGCATGTTATGGAGAGTGGGGAAGGCATTGAGTAGCATGGTATGGGGCAGTGGGGAAGGCAGTGAGCAGCATGGTATGGAGAGTGGGGAAGGCAGTGAGTAGCATGGTATGGGGAAGTTGGGAAGGCAGTGAGCAGCATGGTATGGAGAGTGGGGAAGACAGTGAGTAGCATGGTATGGGGCAGTGAGGAAGGCAGTGAGCAGCCTGCTATGGAGCAGTGGAGAAGCAGTGAGTAGCATGGTATGGGCCTGTGGGGAAGGCAGTGAGCAGCATGGTATGGAGAGTGGGGAAGGCAGTGAGTAGCATGGTATGGGGCAGTGGGGAAGTCAGTGAGTAGCATGGTATGAGCCATTGGGGAAGGCAGTGAGTAGCAAGGTATGGAGAGTGGGGAAGCAGTGAGTAGCATGGTATGGAGAGTGGGGAAGCAGTGAGTAGCATGGTATGGAGCAGTGGGGAAGGCAGTGAGTAGCATGTTATGGGGCAGTGGGGAAGGCAGTGAGTAGCATGGTATGGGGCAGTGTGGAAGGCAGTGAGTACCATGGTATGGGGCAGTGGGGAAGACAGTGAGTCGCTTGGTATGGAGAGTGGGGAAGGCAGTGAATAGCATGGTATGGGGCAGTGGGGAAGGCGGTGAGTAGCAAGGTATGGTGCAGTGGGAAAGGCAGTGAGTAGTATGGTATGGGGCAGTGGGGAAGGCAGTGAGTAGCATGGTATGGTGCAGTGGGGAAGGCAGTGTGTAGCATGGTATGGGGCAGTGGGGAAGGCAGTGAGTTGCATGGTATGGGGCAGTGTAGAAGGCAGTGAGTAGCATGGTATGGGGCAGTGGAGAAGGCAGTGAGTAGCATGGTATGGGCAGTGGGGAAGGCAGTGAGTAGCATGGTATGGGGCAGTGGGGAAGGCAGTGAGCAGCAAGGTATGGAGACTGGGGAAGGCAGTGAGTAGCATGGTATGGAGAGTGGGGAAGGCATTGAGTAGCATGGAATGGGGCAGTGGGGAAGGCAGTGAGCAGCATGGTATGGAGAGTGGGGAAGGCAGTGAGTAGCATGGTATGGGGCAGTGGGGAAGGCAGTGAGCAGCATGGTATGGAGAGTGGGGAAGGCAGTGAGTAGCATGGTATGGGGCAGTGAGGAAGGCAGTGAGCAGCATGGTATGGAGCAGTGGAGAAGCAGTGAGTAGCATGGTATGCGGCAGTGGGGAAGGCAGTGAGCAGCATGGTATGGAGAGTTGGGAAGGCAGTGAGTAGCATGATATGGGGCAGTGGGGAAGTCAGTGAGTAGCATGGTATGGAGAGTGGGGAAGGCAGTGAGTAGCATGATATGGGGCAGTGGGGAAGTCAGTGAGTAGCATGGTATGGGGCAGTGGGGAAGGCAGTGAGTAGCATGGTATGGAGAGTGGGGAAGGCAGTGAGAAGCATGGTATGGGCCATTGGGGAAGGCAGTGAGCAGCATGGTATGGAGAGTGGGGAAGGCAGTGAGTAGCATGTTATGGGGCAGTGGGGAAGTCAGTGAGTAGCATGGTATGGGGCAGTGGGGAAGGCAGTGAGTAGCAAGGTATGGAGAGTGGGGAAGCAGTGAGTAGCATGGTATGGAGCGTGGGGAAGCAGTGAGTAGCATGGTATGGAGCAGTGGGGAAGGCAGTGAGTAGCATGGTATGGGGCAATGGGGAAGACAGTTAGTAGCTTGGTATGGAGAGTGGGGAAGCAGTGAGTAGCATGGTATGGGGCAGTGGAGAAGGCAGTGAGTAGCATGGTATGGGGCAGTGGGGAAGGCAGTGTGTTGCAAGGTATGGGGCAGTGGGGAAGGCAGTGAGTTGCATGGTATGGGGCAGTGTAGAAGGCAGTGAGTAGCATGGTATGGGGCAGTGGGGAAGGCAGTGAGTAGCATGGTATGGAGACTGGGGAAGGCAGTGAGTAGCATGGTATGGAGAATGGGGAAGCAGTGAGTAGCATGGTATGGGGCAGTGGGGAAGGCAGTGAGCAGCATGGTATGGAGAGTGGGGAAGGCATTGAGTAGCATGGTATGCGGCAGTGGGGAAGGCAGTGAGCAGCATGGTATGGAGAGTGGGGAAGGCAGTGAGTAGCATGGTATGGGGCAGTTGGGAAGGCAGTGAGCAGCATGGTATGGAGAGTGGGGAAGACAGTGAGTAGCATGGTATGGGGCAGTGAGGAAGGCAGTGAGCAGCCTGCTATGGAGCAGTGGAGAAGCAGTGAGTAGCATGATATGGGGCAGTGGGGAAGGCAGTGAGCAGCATGGTATGGAGAGTGGGGAAGGCAGTGAGTAGCATGGTATGGGGCAGTGGGGAAGTCAGTGAGTAGCATGGTCTGGGGCAGTGGGGAAGGCAGTGAGTAGCATGGTATGGAGAGTGGGGAAGCAGTGAGTAGCATGGTATGGAGAGTGGGGAAGCAGTGAGTAGCATGGTATGGAGCAGTGGGGAAGGCAGTGAGTAGCATGGTATGGAGACTGGGGAAGGCAGTGAGTAGCATGGTATGGAGAGTGGGGAAGGCAGTGAGTAGCATGGTATGGGTCAGTGGGGAAGGCAGTGAGTAGCATGGTATGGTGCAGTGGGGAAGGCAGTGTGTAGCATGGTATGGGGCAGTGGGGAAGGCAGTGAGTAGCATGGTATGGGGCAGTGGGGAAGGCAGTGAGTAGCATGGTATGGGGCAGTGGGGAAGCAGTGAGTAGCATGGTATGGGGCAGTGGGGTAGGCACTGAGTAGCATGGTATGGGGCAGTGGGGAAGGCAGTGACTAGCATGGTATGGGGCAGTGGGGAAAGCAGTGAGCAGCATGGTATGGAGAGTGGGGAAGGCAGTGAGTAGCATGTTATGGGGCAGTGGGGAAGGCAGTGAGTAGCATGGTATGGGGCAGTGGGGAAGGCAGTGAGTAGCATGGTATGGGGCAGTGGGGAAGGCAGTGAGTAGCATGGTATGGAGAGTGGGGAAGGCAGTGAGTAGCATGGTATGGGGCAGTGGGGGAGGCAGTGAGTAGCATGGTATGGGGCAGTGGGAAAGGCAGTGAGTAGCATGGTATGGGTCAGTGGGGAAGGCAGTGAGTAGCATGGTATGGTGCAGTGGGGAAGGCAGTGTGTAGCATGGTATGGGGCAGTGGGGAAGGCAGTGAGTTGCATGGTATGGGGCAGTGCAGAAGGCAGTGAGTAGCATGGTATGGGGCAGTGGGGAAGGCAGTGAGTAGCATGGTATGGGCAGTGGGGAAGGCAGTGAGTAGCATGGTATGGAGACTGGGGAAGGCAGTGAGTAGCATGGTATGGAGAGTGGGGAAGGCAGTGAGTAGCATGGTATGGGGCAGTGGGGAAGGCAGTGAGCAGCATGTTATGGAGAGTGGGGAAGGCAGTGAGTAGCATGGTATGGGGCAGTGGGGAAGGCAGTGAGCAGCATGGTATGGGGCAGTGGGGAAGGCAGTGAGTAGCATGGTATGGAGAGTGGGAAAGGCATTGAGTAGCATGGTATGGGGCAGTGGGTAAGGCAGTCATTAGCATGGTATGGGGCAGTGGGAAAGGCAGTGAGTAGCTTGGTATGGGGCAGTCGGGAAGGCAGTGAGTAGCATGGTATGGGGCAGTGGGGAAGGCAGTGAGTTGCATGGTATGGGGCAGTGGAGAAGGCAGTGAGTAGCATGGTATGGGGCAGTGGGGAAGGCAGTGAGTAGCATGCTATGGGGCAGTGGGGAAGGCAATGAATAGCATGGTATGGGGCAGTGGGGAAGGCAGTGAGTAGCATGGTATGGAGACTGGGGAAGGCAGTGAGTAGCATGGTATGGAGAATGGGGAAGGCAGTGAGCAGCATGGTATGGAGAGTGGGGAAGGCAGTGAGTAGCATGGTATGGGGCAGTGGGGAAGTCAGTGAGTAGCATGGTCTGGGGCAGTGTGGAAGGCAGTGAGTAGCATGGTATGGAGAGTGGGGAAGGCAGTGAGAAACATGGTATGGGCCAGTGGGGAAGGCAGTGAGCAGCATGGTATGGAGAGTGGGGAAGGCAGTGAGTAGCATGGTATGGGGCAGTGGGGAAGTCAGTGAGTAGCATGGTATGGGGCAGTGGGGAAGGGAGTGAGTAGCAAGGTATGGAGAGTGGGGAAGCAGTGAGTAGCATGGTATGGAGCGTGGGGAAGCAGTGAGTAGCATGGTATGGAGCAGTGGGGAAGGCAGTGAGTAGCATGGTATGGGGCAATGGGGAAGACAGTTAGTAGCTTGGTATGGAGAGTGGGGAAGCAGTGAGTAGCATGGTATGGGGCAGTGGAGAAGGCAGTGAGTAGCATGGTATGGGGCAGTGGGGAAGGCAGTGTGTTGCAAGGTATGGGGCAGTGGGGAAGGCAGTGAGTTGCATGGTATGGGGCAGTGTAGAAGGCAGTGAGTAGCATGGTATGGGGCAGTGGGGAAGGCAGTGAGTAGCATGGTATGGAGACTGGGGAAGGCAGTGAGTAGCATGGTATGGAGAATGGGGAAGCAGTGAGTAGCATGGTATGGGGCAGTGGGGAAGGCAGTGAGCAGCATGGTATGGAGAGTGGGGAAGGCATTGAGTAGCATGGTATGCGGCAGTGGGGAAGGCAGTGAGCAGCATGGTATGGAGAGTGGGGAAGGCAGTGAGTAGCATGGTATGGGGCAGTTGGGAAGGCAGTGAGCAGCATGGTATGGAGAGTGGGGAAGACAGTGAGTAGCATGGTATGGGGCAGTGAGGAAGGCAGTGAGCAGCCTGCTATGGAGCAGTGGAGAAGCAGTGAGTAGCATGATATGGGGCAGTGGGGAAGGCAGTGAGCAGCATGGTATGGAGAGTGGGGAAGGCAGTGAGTAGCATGGTATGGGGCAGTGGGGAAGTCAGTGAGTAGCATGGTCTGGGGCAGTGGGGAAGGCAGTGAGTAGCATGGTATGGAGAGTGGGGAAGCAGTGAGTAGCATGGTATGGAGAGTGGGGAAGCAGTGAGTAGCATGGTATGGAGCAGTGGGGAAGGCAGTGAGTAGCATGTTATGGAGAGTGGGGAAGGCATTGAGTAGCATGGTATGGGGCAGTGGGGAAGGCAGTGAGCAGCATGGTATGGAGAGTGGGGAAGGCAGTGAGTAGCATGGTATGGGGAAGTTGGGAAGGCAGTGAGCAGCATGGTATGGAGAGTGGGGAAGACAGTGAGTAGCATGGTATGGGGCAGTGAGGAAGGCAGTGAGCAGCCTGCTATGGAGCAGTGGAGAAGCAGTGAGTAGCATGGTATGGGCCTGTGGGGAAGGCAGTGAGCAGCATGGTATGGAGAGTGGGGAAGGCAGTGAGTAGCATGGTATGGGGCAGTGGGGAAGTCAGTGAGTAGCATGGTATGAGCCATTGGGGAAGGCAGTGAGTAGCAAGGTATGGAGAGTGGGGAAGCAGTGAGTAGCATGGTATGGAGAGTGGGGAAGCAGTGAGTAGCATGGTATGGAGCAGTGGGGAAGGCAGTGAGTAGCATGTTATGGGGCAGTGGGGAAGGCAGTGAGTAGCATGGTATGGGGCAGTGTGGAAGGCAGTGAGTACCATGGTATGGGGCAGTGGGGAAGACAGTGAGTCGCTTGGTATGGAGAGTGGGGAAGGCAGTGAATAGCATGGTATGGGGCAGTGGGGAAGGCGGTGAGTAGCAAGGTATGGTGCAGTGGGAAAGGCAGTGAGTAGTATGGTATGGGGCAGTGGGGAAGGCAGTGAGTAGCATGGTATGGTGCAGTGGGGAAGGCAGTGTGTAGCATGGTATGGGGCAGTGGGGAAGGCAGTGAGTTGCATGGTATGGGGCAGTGTAGAAGGCAGTGAGTAGCATGGTATGGGGCAGTGGAGAAGGCAGTGAGTAGCATGGTATGGGCAGTGGGGAAGGCAGTGAGTAGCATGGTATGGGGCAGTGGGGAAGGCAGTGAGCAGCAAGGTATGGAGACTGGGGAAGGCAGTGAGTAGCATGGTATGGAGAGTGGGAAAGGCATTGAGTAGCATGGAATGGGGCAGTGGGGAAGGCAGTGAGCAGCATGGTATGGAGAGTGGGGAAGGCAGTGAGTAGCATGGTATGGGGCAGTGGGGAAGGCAGTGAGCAGCATGGTATGGAGAGTGGGGAAGGCAGTGAGTAGCATGGTATGGGGCAGTGAGGAAGGCAGTGAGCAGCATGGTATGGAGCAGTGGAGAAGCAGTGAGTAGCATGGTATGGGGCAGTGGGGAAGGCAGTGAGCAGCATGGTATGGAGAGTTGGGAAGGCAGTGAGTAGCATGATATGGGGCAGTGGGGAAGTCAGTGAGTAGCATGGTATGGAGAGTGGGGAAGGCAGTGAGTAGCATGATATGGGGCAGTGGGGAAGTCAGTGAGTAGCATGGTATGGGGCAGTGGGGAAGGCAGTGAGTAGCATGGTATGGAGAGTGGGGAAGGCAGTGAGAAGCATGGTATGGGCCATTGGGGAAGGCAGTGAGCAGCATGGTATGGAGAGTGGGGAAGGCAGTGAGTAGCATGTTATGGGGCAGTGGGGAAGTCAGTGAGTAGCATGGTATGGGGCAGTGGGGAAGGCAGTGAGTAGCAAGGTATGGAGAGTGGGGAAGCAGTGAGTAGCATGGTATGGAGCGTGGGGAAGCAGTGAGTAGCATGGTATGGAGCAGTGGGGAAGGCAGTGAGTAGCATGGTATGGGGCAATGGGGAAGACAGTTAGTAGCTTGGTATGGAGAGTGGGGAAGCAGTGAGTAGCATGGTATGGGGCAGTGGGGAAGGCAGTGTGTTGCAAGGTATGGGGCAGTGGGGAAGGCAGTGAGTTGCATAGTATGGGGCAGTGTAGAAGGCAGTGAGTAGCATGGTATGGGGCAGTGGGGAAGGCAGTGAGTAGCATGGTATGGAGACTGGGGAAGGCAGTGAGTAGCATGGTATGGAGAATGGGGAAGCAGTGAGTAGCATGGTATGGGGCAGTGGGGAAGGCAGTGAGCAGCATGGTATGGAGAGTGGGGAAGGCATTGAGTAGCATGGTATGCGGCAGTGGGGAAGGCAGTGAGCAGCATGGTATGGAGAGTGGGGAAGGCAGTGAGTAGCATGGTATGGGGCAGTTGGGAAGGCAGTGAGCAGCATGGTATGGAGAGTGGGGAAGACAGTGAGTAGCATGGTATGGGGCAGTGAGGAAGGCAGTGAGCAGCCTGCTATGGAGCAGTGGAGAAGCAGTGAGTAGCATGATATGGGGCAGTGGGGAAGGCAGTGAGCAGCATGGTATGGAGAGTGGGGAAGGCAGTGAGTAGCATGGTATGGGGCAGTGGGGAAGTCAGTGAGTAGCATGGTCTGGGGCAGTGGGGAAGGCAGTGAGTAGCATGGTATGGAGAGTGGGGAAGCAGTGAGTAGCATGGTATGGAGAGTGGGGAAGCAGTGAGTAGCATGGTATGGAGCAGTGGGGAAGGCAGTGAGTAGCATGTTATGGAGAGTGGGGAAGGCATTGAGTAGCATGGTATGGGGCAGTGGGGAAGGCAGTGAGTAGCATGGTATGGGGAAGTTGGGAAGGCAGTGAGCAGCATGGTATGGAGAGTGGGGAAGACAGTGAGTAGCATGGTATGGGGCAGTGAGGAAGGCAGTGAGCAGCCTGCTATGGAGCAGTGGAGAAGCAGTGAGTAGCATGGTATGGGCCTGTGGGGAAGGCAGTGAGCAGCATGGTATGGAGAGTGGGGAAGGCAGTGAGTAGCATGGTATGGGGCAGTGGGGAAGTCAGTGAGTAGCATGGTATGAGCCATTGGGGAAGGCAGTGAGTAGCAAGGTATGGAGAGTGGGGAAGCAGTGAGTAGCATGGTATGGAGAGTGGGGAAGCAGTGAGTAGCATGGTATGGAGCAGTGGGGAAGGCAGTGAGTAGCATGTTATGGGGCAGTGGGGAAGGCAGTGAGTAGCATGGTATGGGGCAGTGTGGAAGGCAGTGAGTACCATGGTATGGGGCAGTGGGGAAGACAGTGAGTCGCTTGGTATGGAGAGTGGGGAAGGCAGTGAATAGCATGGTATGGGTCGGTGGGGAAGGCGGTGAGTAGCAAGGTATGGTGCAGTGGGAAAGGCAGTGAGTAGTATGGTATGGGGCAGTGGGGAAGGCAGTGAGTAGCATGGTATGGTGCAGTGGGGAAGGCAGTGTGTAGCATGGTATGGGGCAGTGGGGAAGGCAGTGAGTTGCATGGTATGGGGCAGTGTAGAAGGCAGTGAGTAGCATGGTATGGGGCAGTGGAGAAGGCAGTGAGTAGCATGGTATGGGCAGTGGGGAAGGCAGTGAGTAGCATGGTATGGGGCAGTGGGGAAGGCAGTGAGCAGCAAGGTATGGAGACTGGGGAAGGCAGTGAGTAGCATGGTATGGAGAGTGGGGAAGGCATTGAGTAGCATGGAATGGGGCAGTGGGGAAGGCAGTGAGCAGCATGGTATGGAGAGTGGGGAAGGCAGTGAGCAGCATGGTATGGGGCAGTGGGGAAGGCAGTGAGCAGCATGGTATGGAGAGTGGGGAAGGCAGTGAGTAGCATGGTATGGGGCAGTGAGGAAGGCAGTGAGCAGCATGGTATGGAGCAGTGGAGAAGCAGTGAGTAGCATGGTATGGGGCAGTGGGGAAGGCAGTGAGCAGCATGGTATGGAGAGTTGGGAAGGCAGTGAGTAGCATGATATGGGGCAGTGGGGAAGTCAGTGAGTAGCATGGTATGGGGCAGTGGGGAAGGCAGTGAGTAGCATGGTATGGAGAGTGGGGAAGGCAGTGAGAAGCATGGTATGGGCCATTGGGGAAGGCAGTGAGCAGCATGGTATGGAGAGTGGGGAAGGCAGTGAGTAGCATGTTATGGGGAAGTGGGGAAGTCATTGAGTAGCATGGTATGGGGCAGTGGGGAAGGCAGTGTGTAGCAAGGTATGGAGAGTGGGGAAGCAGGGAGTAGCATGGTATGGAGAGTGGGGAAGCAGTGAGTAGCATGGTATGGGGCAGTGGGGAAGGCAGTGAGTAGCATGGTATGGGGCAGTGGGGAAGGCAGTGAGTAGCATGGTATGGGGCAGTGGGGAAGGTAGTCAGTAGCATGGTATGGGGCAGTGTGGAAGCAGTGAGTAGCATGGTATGGAGCAGTGGGGAAGGCAGTGAGTAGCATGGTATGGGGCAGTGGGGAAGCATTGAGTAGCATGGTATGGGCAGTGGGGAAGGCAGTGAGTAGCATGGTATGGGGCAGTGGGGAAGGCAGTGAGTAGTAAGGTATGGAGACTGGGGAAGGCAGTGAGTAGCATGGTATGGAGAGTGGGGAAGGCAGTGAGTAGCATGGTATGGGGCAGTGGGGAAGGCAGTGAGCAGCATGTTATGGAGAGTTGGGAAGGCATTGAGTAGCATGGTATGGGGCAGTGGGGAAGGCAGTGAGTAGTAAGGTATGGAGACTGGGGAAGGCAGTGAGTAGCATGGTATGGAGAGTGGGGAAGGCAGTGAGTAGCATGGTATGGGGCAGTGGGGAAGGCAGTGAGCAGCATGTTATGGAGAGTGGGGAAGCAGTGTGTAGCATGGTATGGGGCAGTGGGGAAGGCAGTGAGTAGCATGGTATGGGGCAGTGGGAAAGGCAGTGAGTAGCATGGTATGGAGAGTGAGGAAGGCAGTGAGTAGCATGGTATGGGGCAGTGGGGAAGCAGTGAGTCTCATGGTATGGAGAGTGGGGAAGGCAGTGAGTAGCATGGTATGGGGCATTGGGGAAGGCAATGAGTAGCAAGGTATGGAGCTTGGGGAAGCAGTGAGTAGCATGGTATGGAGAGTGGGGAAGCAGTGAATAGCATGGTATGGAGCAGTGGGGAAGGCAGTGAGTAGCATGTTATGGGGCAGTGGGGAAGGCAGTGAGTAGCATGGTATGGGGCAGTGGGGAAGGCAGTGAGTACCATGGTTTGGGGCAGTGGGGAAGACAGTGAGTAGCTTGGTATGGAGAGTGGGGAAGGCAGTGAGTAGCATGGTATGGGGCAGTGGGGAAGGCAGTGAGTAGCATGGTATGGGGCAGTAGGAAAAGCAATGAGTAGCATGGTATGGGGCAGTGGGGAAGGCAGTGAGTAGCATGGTATGGTGCAGTGGGGAAGGCAGTGTGTAGGATGGTATGGGGCAGTGGGGAAGGCAGTGAGTTGCATGGTATGGGGCAGTGTAGAAGGCAGTGAGTAGCATGGTATGGGGCAGTGGGGAAGGCAGTGAGTAGCATGGTATGGGGCAGTGGGGAAGGCAGTGAGTAGAAAGGTATGGAGAGTGGGGAAGCAGTGAGTAGCATGGTATGGAGCGTGGGGAAGCAGTGAGTAGCATGGTATGGAGCAGTGGGGAAGGCAGTGAGTAGCATGGTATGGGGCAATGGGGAAGACAGTTAGTAGCTTGGTATGGAGAGTGGGGAAGCAGTGAGTAGCATGGTATGGGGCAGTGGAGAAGGCAGTGAGTAGCATGGTATGGGGCAGTGGGGAAGGCAGTGTGTTGCAAGGTATGGGGCAGTGGGGAAGGCAGTGAGTTGCATGGTATGGGGCAGTGTAGAAGGCAGTGAGTAGCATGGTATGGGGCAGTGGGGAAGGCAGTGAGTAGCATGGTATGGAGACTGGGGAAGGCAGTGAGTAGCATGGTATGGAGAATGGGGAAGCAGTGAGTAGCATGGTATGGGGCAGTGGGGAAGGCAGTGAGCAGCATGGTATGGAGAGTGGGGAAGGCATTGAGTAGCATGGTATGCGGCAGTGGGGAAGGCAGTGAGCAGCATGGTATGGAGAGTGGGGAAGGCAGTGAGTAGCATGGTATGGGGCAGTTGGGAAGGCAGTGAGCAGCATGGTATGGAGAGTGGGGAAGACAGTGAGTAGCATGGTATGGGGCAGTGAGGAAGGCAGTGAGCAGCCTGCTATGGAGCAGTGGAGAAGCAGTGAGTAGCATGATATGGGGCAGTGGGGAAGGCAGTGAGCAGCATGGTATGGAGAGTGGGGAAGGCAGTGAGTAGCATGGTATGGGGCAGTGGGGAAGTCAGTGAGTAGCATGGTCTGGGGCAGTGGGGAAGGCAGTGAGTAGCATGGTATGGAGAGTGGGGAAGCAGTGAGTAGCATGGTATGGAGAGTGGGGAAGCAGTGAGTAGCATGGTATGGAGCAGTGGGGAAGGCAGTGAGTAGCATGTTATGGAGAGTGGGGAAGGCATTGAGTAGCATGGTATGGGGCAGTGGGGAAGGCAGTGAGTAGCATGGTATGGGGAAGTTGGGAAGGCAGTGAGCAGCATGGTATGGAGAGTGGGGAAGACAGTGAGTAGCATGGTATGGGGCAGTGAGGAAGGCAGTGAGCAGCCTGCTATGGAGCAGTGGAGAAGCAGTGAGTAGCATGGTATGGGCCTGTGGGGAAGGCAGTGAGCAGCATGGTATGGAGAGTGGGGAAGGCAGTGAGTAGCATGGTATGGGGCAGTGGGGAAGTCAGTGAGTAGCATGGTATGAGCCATTGGGGAAGGCAGTGAGTAGCAAGGTATGGAGAGTGGGGAAGCAGTGAGTAGCATGGTATGGAGAGTGGGGAAGCAGTGAGTAGCATGGTATGGAGCAGTGGGGAAGGCAGTGAGTAGCATGTTATGGGGCAGTGGGGAAGGCAGTGAGTAGCATGGTATGGGGCAGTGTGGAAGGCAGTGAGTACCATGGTATGGGGCAGTGGGGAAGACAGTGAGTCGCTTGGTATGGAGAGTGGGGAAGGCAGTGAATAGCATGGTATGGGGCAGTGGGGAAGGCGGTGAGTAGCAAGGTATGGTGCAGTGGGAACGGCAGTGAGTAGTATGGTATGGGGCAGTGGGGAAGGCAGTGAGTAGCATGGTATGGTGCAGTGGGGAAGGCAGTGTGTAGCATGGTATGGGGCAGTGGGGAAGGCAGTGAGTTGCATGGTATGGGGCAGTGTAGAAGGCAGTGAGTAGCATGGTATGGGGCAGTGGAGAAGGCAGTGAGTAGCATGGTATGGGCAGTGGGGAAGGCAGTGAGTAGCATGGTATGGGGCAGTGGGGAAGGCAGTGAGCAGCAAGGTATGGAGACTGGGGAAGGCAGTGAGTAGCATGGTATGGAGAGTGGGGAAGGCATTGAGTAGCATGGAATGGGGCAGTGGGGAAGGCAGTGAGCAGCATGGTATGGAGAGTGGGGAAGGCAGTGAGCAGCATGGTATGGGGCAGTGGGGAAGGCAGTGAGCAGCATGGTATGGAGAGTGGGGAAGGCAGTGAGTAGCATGGTATGGGGCAGTGAGGAAGGCAGTGAGCAGCATGGTATGGAGCAGTGGAGAAGCAGTGAGTAGCATGGTATGGGGCAGTGGGGAAGGCAGTGAGCAGCATGGTATGGAGAGTTGGGAAGGCAGTGAGTAGCATGATATGGGGCAGTGGGGAAGTCAGTGAGTAGCATGGTATGGGGCAGTGGGGAAGGCAGTGAGTAGCATGGTATGGAGAGTGGGGAAGGCAGTGAGAAGCATGGTATGGGCCATTGGGGAAGGCAGTGAGCAGCATGGTATGGAGAGTGGGGAAGGCAGTGAGTAGCATGTTATGGGGAAGTGGGGAAGTCATTGAGTAGCATGGTATGGGGCAGTGGGGAAGGCAGTGTGTAGCAAGGTATGGAGAGTGGGGAAGCAGGGAGTAGCATGGTATGGAGAGTGGGGAAGCAGTGAGTAGCATGGTATGGGGCAGTGGGGAAGGCAGTGAGTAGCATGGTATGGGGCAGTGGGGAAGGCAGTGAGTAGCATGGTATGGGGCAGTGGGGAAGGTAGTCAGTAGCATGGTATGGGGCAGTGTGGAAGCAGTGAGTAGCATGGTATGGAGCAGTGGGGAAGGCAGTGAGTAGCATGGTATGGGGCAGTGGGGAAGCATTGAGTAGCATGGTATGGGCAGTGGGGAAGGCAGTGAGTAGCATGGTATGGGGCAGTGGGGAAGGCAGTGAGTAGTAAGGTATGGAGACTGGGGAAGGCAGTGAGTAGCATGGTATGGAGAGTGGGGAAGGCAGTGAGTTGCATGGTATGGGGCAGTGGGGAAGGCAGTGAGCAGCATGTTATGGAGAGTTGGGAAGGCATTGAGTAGCATGGTATGGGGCAGTGGGGAAGGCAGTGAGTAGTAAGGTATGGAGACTGGGGAAGGCAGTGAGTAGCATGGTATGGAGAGTGGGGAAGGCAGTGAGTAGCATGGTATGGGGCAGTGGGGAAGGCAGTGAGCAGCATGTTATGGAGAGTGGGGAAGCAGTGTGTAGCATGGTATGGGGCAGTGGGGAAGGCAGTGAGTAGCATGGTATGGGGCAGTGGGAAAGGCAGTGAGTAGCATGGTATGGAGAGTGAGGAAGGCAGTGAGTAGCATGGTATGGGGCAGTGGGGAAGCAGTGAGTCGCATGGTATGGAGAGTGGGGAAGGCAGTGAGTAGCATGGTATGGGGCATTGGGGAAGGCAATGAGTAGCAAGGTATGGAGCTTGGGGAAGCAGTGAGTAGCATGGTATGGAGAGTGGGGAAGCAGTGAATAGCATGGTATGGAGCAGTGGGGAAGGCAGTGAGTAGCATGTTATGGGGCAGTGGGGAAGGCAGTGAGTAGCATGGTATGGGGCAGTGGGGAAGGCAGTGAGTACCATGGTTTGGGGCAGTGGGGAAGACAGTGAGTAGCTTGGTATGGAGAGTGGGGAAGGCAGTGAGTAGCATGGTATGGGGCAGTGGGGAAGGCAGTGAGTAGCATGGTATGGGGCAGTAGGAAAAGCAATGAGTAGCATGGTATGGGGCAGTGGGGAAGGCAGTGAGTAGCATGGTATGGTGCAGTGGGGAAGGCAGTGTGTAGGATGGTATGGGGCAGTGGGGAAGGCAGTGAGTTGCATGGTATGGGGCAGTGTAGAAGGCAGTGAGTAGCATGGTATGGGGCAGTGGGGAAGGCAGTGAGTAGCATGGTATGGGGCAGTGGGGAAGGCAGTGAGCAGCAAGGTATGGAGACTGGGGAAGGCAGTGAGTAGCATGGTATGGAGAGTGGGGAAGGCAGTGAGTAGCATGGTATGTGGCAGTGGGGAAGGCAATGAGCAGCATGGTATGGAGAGTGGGGAAGGCAGTGAGTAGCATGGTGTGGGGCAGTGAGGAAGGCAGTGAGCAGCATGGTATGGAGCAGTGGAGAAGCAGTGAGTAGCAAGGTATGGGGCAGTGGGGAAGGCAGTGAGCAGCATGGTATGGAGAGTGGGGAAGGCAGTGAGTAGCATGGTATGGGGCAGTGGGGAAGTCAGTGAGTAGCATGGTATGGGGCAGTGGGGAAGGCAGTGAGTAGCATGGTATGGAGAGTGGGGAAGGCAGTGAGAAGCATGGTATGGGCCATTGGGGAAGGCAGTGAGCAGCATGGTATGGAGAGTGGGGAAGGCAGTGAGTAGCATGGTATGGAGCACTGGGGAAGTCATTGAGTAGCATGGTATGGGGCAGTGGGGAAGGCAGTGTGTAGCAAGGTATGGAGAGTGGGGAAGCAGTGAGTAGCATGGTATGGAGAGTGGGGAAGCAGTGAGTAGCATGGTATGGAGCAGTGGGGAATGCAGTGAGTAGCATGTTATGGGGCAGTGGGGAAGGCAGTGAGTAGCATGGTATGGGGCAGTGGGGAAGGCAGTGAGTAGCATGGTATGGGGCAGTCGGGAAGGCAGTGAGTAGCATGGTATGGGGCAGTGGGGAAGGCAGTGAGTTGCATGGTATGGGGCAGTGGTGAAGGCAGTGAGTAGCATGGTATGGGGCAGTGGGGAATGCAGTGAGTAGCATGGTATGGGGCAGTGGGGAAGGCAGTGGGTAGCATGGTATGGGGCAGTGGGGAAGGCAGTGAGTAGCATGGTATGGAGACTGGGGAAGGCAGTGAGTAGCATGGTATGGAGAATGTGGAAGCAGTGAGTAGCATGATATCGGGCAGTGGGGAAGGCAGTGAGCAGCATCGTATGGAGAGTGGGGAAGGCAGTGAGTAGCATGGTATGGGGCAGTGGGGAAGGCAGTGAGCAGCATGTTATGGAGAGTTGGGAAGGCATTGAGTAGCATGGTATGGGGCAGTGGGGAAGGCAGTGAGCAGCATGGAATGGGGCAGTGGGGAAGGCAATGAGTAGCATGGTATGGAGAGTGGGAAAGGCAGTGAGTAGCATGGTATGGGCAGTGGGGAAGGGAGTGAGCAGCATGGTATGGGGCAGTGGGGAAGCAGTGAGTAGAATGTTTTGGGGCAGTGGGGAAGGCAGTGAGTAGCATGGTATGGGGCAGTGGGGAAGGCAGTGAGTTGCATGGTATGGGGCAGTGGAGAAGGCAGTGAGTAGCATGGTATGGGGCAGTGGGGAAGGCAGTGAGTAGCATGGTATGGGGCAGTGGGGAAGGCAGTGAGTAGCATGGTATGGGGCAGTGGGGAAGGCAGTGAGTAGCATGGTATGGAGACTGGGGAAGGCAGTGAGTAGCATGGTATGGAGAATGGGGAAGCAGTGAGTAGCATGATATGGGGCAGTCGGGAAGGCAGTGAGTAGCATGGTATGGGGCAGTGGGGAAGGCAGTGAGTTGCATGGTATGGGGCAGTGGAGAAGGCAGTGAGTAGCATGGTATGGGGCAGTGGGGAAGGCAGTGAGTAGCATGGTATGGGGCAGTGGGGAAGGCAGTGAGTAGCATGGTATGGGGCAGTGGGGAAGGCAGTGAGTAGCATGGTATGGAGACTGGGGAAGGCAGTGAGTAGCATGGTATGGAGAATGGGGAAGCAGTGAGTAGCATGATATGGGGCAGTGGGGAAGGCAGTGAGCAGCATGGTACGGAGAGTGGGGAAGGCAGTTTGTAGCATGGTATGTGGTAGTGGGGAAGGCAGTGAGCAGCATGGTATGGAGAGTGGCGAAGGCAGTGACTAGCATGGTATGGGCAGTGGGGAAGGGAGTGAGCAGCGTGGTATGGGGCAGTGGGGAAGCAGTGAGTAGAATGTTATGGGGCAGTGGGGAAGGCAGTGAGTAGCATGGTATGGGGCAGTGGGGAAGCAGTGAGTCGCATGGTATGGAGAGTGGGGAAGGCAGTGAGTAGCATGGTATGGGGCATTGGGGAAGGCAATGAGTAGCAAGGTATGGAGAGTGGGGAAGCAGTGAGTAGCATGGTATGGAGAGTGGGGAAGCAGTGAATAGCATGGTATGGAGCAGTGGGGAAGGCAGTGAGTAGCATGTTCTGGGGCATTGGGGAAGGCAGTGAGTAGCTTGGTATGGAGAGTGGGGAAGGCAGTGAGTAGCATGGTATGGGGCAGTCGGGAAGGCAGTGAGTAGCATGGTATGGGCAGTGGGGAAGGCAGTGAGTAGCATGGTATGGGGCAGTGGGGAAGGCAGTGAGCAGCAAGGTATGGAGACTGGGGAAGGCAGTGAGTAGCATGGTATGGAGAGTGGGGAAGGCATTGAGTAGCATGGTATGGGGCAGTGGGGAAGGCAGTGAGCAGCATGCTATGGAGAGTGGGGAAGGCAGTGAGTAGCATGGTATGGGGCAGTGGGGAAGGCAGTGAGCAGCATGGTATGGAGAGTGGGGAAGGCAGTGAGTAGCATGGTGTGGGGCAGTGAGGAAGGCAGTGAGCAGCATGGTATGGAGCAGTGGAGAAGCAGTGAGTAGCATGGTATGGGGCAGTGGGGAAGGCAGTGAGCAGCATGGTATGGAGAGTGGGGAAGGCAGTGAGTAGCATGGTTTGGGGCAGTGGGGAAGTCAGTGAGTATCATGGTATGGGGCAGTGGGGAAGTCATTGAGTAGCATGGTATGGGGCAGTGGGGAAGGCAGTGTGTAGCAAGGTATGGAGAGTGGGGAAGCAGTGAGTAGCATGGTATGGAGAGTGGGGAAGCAGTGAGTAGCATGGTATGGAGCAGTGGGGAATGCAGTGAGTAGCATGTTATGGGGCAGTGGGGAAGGCAGTGAGTAGCATGGTATTGGGCAGTGGGGAAGGCAGTGAGTACCATGGTATGGGGCAGTGGGAAAGGCAATGAGTAGCATGGTATGGGGCAGTGGGGAAGGCAGTGAGTAGCATGGTATGAGTGCAGTGGGGAAGGCAGTGAGTAGCATGGTCTGGGGCAGTGGGGAAGGCAGTGAGTTGCATGGTATGGGGCAGTGTAGAAGGCAGTGAGTAGCATGGTATGGGCAGTGGGGAAGGCAGTGTGTAGCATGGTATGGAGAGTGGGAAAGGCAGTGAGTAGCATTGTATGGGAAAGTGGGGAAGGGAGTGAGCAGCATGGTATGGGGCAGTGGGGAAGCAGTGAGTATAATGGTATGGGGCAGTGGGGAAGGCAGTGAGTAGCATGGTATGGGGCAGTGGGGAAGGCAGTGAGTAGCATGATATGGGGCAGTCGGGAACGCAGTGAGTAGCATGGTATGGGGCAGTGGGGAAGGCAGTGAGTTGCATGGTATGGGGCAGTGGTGAAGGCAGTGAGTAGCATGGTATGGGGCAGTGGGGAAGGCAGTGAGTAGCATGGTATGGGGCAGTGGGGAAGGCAGTGAGTAGCATGGTATGAGGGAGTGGGGAAGGCAGTGAGCAGCATGGTATGGAGAATGGGGAAGGCAGTGAGTAGCATGGTATGGGGCAGTGAGGAAGGCAGTGAGCAGCATGGTATGGGGCAGTGGGGAAGGCACTGAGTAGCATGGTATGGGGCAGTGGGATAGGCAGTGAGTAGCATGGTATGGGGCAGTGGGGAAGGCAGTGAGTAGCATGGTATGGGGCAGTGGAGAAGGCGGTGAGTAGCATGGTATGGGGCAGTGGGGAAGGCAGTGAGTTGCATGGTATGGGGCAGTGGAGAAGGCAGTGAGTAGCATGGTATGGGGCAGTGGGAAAGGCAGTGAGTAGCATGGTATGGGGCAGTGGGGAAGGCAGTGAGTAGCATGGTATGGGGCAGTGGGGAAGGCAGTGAGTAGCATGGTATGGGGAAGTGGGGAAGCAGTGTGTAGCATGGTATGGGGCAGTGGGGAAGGCAGTGAGTAGCATGGTATGGGGCAGTGGGGAAGGCTGTCAGTTGCATGGTATGCAGAGTGAGGAAGGCAGTGAGTAGCATGGTATGGGGCAGTGGGGAAGCAGTGAGTAACATGGTATGGAGAGTGTGGAAGGCAGTGATTAACATGGTATTGGGCAGTGGGGAAGGCAGTGAGTAGCATGGTATGGAGACTAGGGAAGGCAGTGAGTAGCATGGTATGGAGAGTGGGGAAGGCAGTGAGTAGCATGGTATGGAGAGTGGGGAAGGCAGTGAGCAGCATGGTATGGGGCAGTGGGGAAGAGGTGAGTAGCATGGTTTGGGGCAGTGGGGAAGGTAGTGAGTAGCATGGTATGGGGCAGTGGGGAAGGCAGTGAGCAGCATGGTATGGAGAGTGGGGAAGGCAGTGAGTAGCGTGGTATGGAGAGTGGGAAGGCAGTGAGTAGCATGGAATGGAGAGTGGGGAAGGCAGTGAGTAGCATGGTATGGGACAGTGGGGAAGGCAGTGAGTAGCATGGTATGGGGCAGTGGGGAAGGCAGTGAGTAGCAATGTATGGAGAGTGCGGAAGGCAGTGAGTAGCATGGTATGGAGACTGGGGAAGGCAGTGAGTAGCATGGTATGGAGAATGGGGAAGGCAGTGAGTAGCATGGTATGGAGTGTGGTGAAGGCAGTGAGTCGCATGGTATGGGGCAGTGGGAAAGGCAGTGAGTAGTATGGTATGGGGCAGTGGGGAAGGCAGTGAGTAGCATGGTATGGTGCAGTGGGGAAGGCAGTGTGTAGCATGGTATGGGGCAGTGGGGAAGGCAGTGAGTTGCATGGTATGGGGCAGTGTAGAAGGCAGTGAGTAGCATGGTATGGGGCAGTGGAGAAGGCAGTGAGTAGCATGGTATGGGGCAGTGGGGAATGCAGTGAGTAGCATGGTATGGGGCAGTGGGGAAGGCAGTGAGTAGCATGGTATGGGGCAGTGGGGAAGGCAGTGAGTAGCATGGTATGGAGACTGGGGAAGGCAGTGAGTAGCATGGTATGGAGAATGGGGAAGCAGTGAGTAGCATGATATGGGGCAGTGGGGAAGGCAGTGAGCAGCATGGTATGGAGAGTGGGGAAGGCAGTGAGTAGCATGGTATGGGGCAGTGGGGAAGGCAGTGAGTAGCATGGTATGGGGCAGTGAGGAAGGCAGTGAGCAGCATGGTATGGGGCAGTGGGGAAGCAGTGATTAGCATGGTATGGGGCAGTGGGGAAGGCAGTGACTAGCATGGTATGGGGCAGTGGGGAAGGCAGTGAGTAGCATGGTATGGGGCAGTGGGGAAGGCAGTGAGTAGCATGGTATGGGGCAGTGGGGAAGCAGTGTGTAGCATGGTATGGGGCAGTGGGGAAGGCAGTGAGCAGCATGTTATGGAGAGTTGGGAAGGCATTGAGTAGCATGGTATGGGGCAGTGGGGAAGGCAGTGAGTAGTAAGGTATGGAGACTGGGGAAGGCAGTGAGTAGCATGGTATGGAGAGTGGGGAAGGCAGTGAGTAGCATGGTATGGGGCAGTGGGGAAGGCAGTGAGCAGCATGTTATGGAGAGTGGGGAAGCAGTGTGTAGCATGGTATGGGGCAGTGGGGAAGGCAGTGAGTAGCATGGTATGGGGCAGTGGGAAAGGCAGTGAGTAGCATGGTATGGAGAGTGAGGAAGGCAGTGAGTAGCATGGTATGGGGCAGTGGGGAAGCAGTGAGTCGCATGGTATGGAGAGTGGGGAAGGCAGTGAGTAGCATGGTATGGGGCATTGGGGAAGGCAATGAGTAGCAAGGTATGGAGCTTGGGGAAGCAGTGAGTAGCATGGTATGGAGAGTGGGGAAGCAGTGAATAGCATGGTATGGAGCAGTGGGGAAGGCAGTGAGTAGCATGTTATGGGGCAGTGGGGAAGGCAGTGAGTAGCATGGTATGGGGCAGTGGGGAAGGCAGTGAGTACCATGGTTTGGGGCAGTGGGGAAGACAGTGAGTAGCTTGGTATGGAGAGTGGGGAAGGCAGTGAGTAGCATGGTATGGGGCAGTGGGGAAGGCAGTGAGTAGCATGGTATGGGGCAGTAGGAAAAGCAATGAGTAGCATGGTATGGGGCAGTGGGGAAGGCAGTGAGTAGCATGGTATGGTGCAGTGGGGAAGGCAGTGTGTAGGATGGTATGGGGCAGTGGGAAAGGCAGTGAGTTGCATGGTATGGGGCAGTGTAGAAGGCAGTGAGTAGCATGGTATGGGGCAGTGGGGAAGGCAGTGAGTAGCATGGTATGGGGCAGTGGGGAAGGCAGTGAGCAGCAAGGTATGGAGACTGGGGAAGGCAGTGAGTAGCATGGTATGGAGAGTGGGGAAGGCAGTGAGTAGCATGGTATGTGGCAGTGGGGAAGGCAATGAGCAGCATGGTATGGAGAGTGGGGAAGGCAGTGAGTAGCATGGTGTGGGGCAGTGAGGAAGGCAGTAAGCAGCATGGTATGGAGCAGTGGAGAAGCAGTGAGTAGCAAGGTATGGGGCAGTGGGGAAGGCAGTGAGCAGCATGGTATGGAGAGTGGGGAAGGCAGTGAGTAGCATGGTATGGGGCAGTGGGGAAGTCAGTGAGTAGCATGGTATGGGGCAGTGGGGAAGGCAGTGAGTAGCATGGTATGGAGAGTGGGGAAGGCAGTGAGAAGCATGGTATGGGCCATTGGGGAAGGCAGTGAGCAGCATGGTATGGAGAGTGGGGAAGGCAGTGAGTAGCATGGTATGGAGCACTGGGGAAGTCATTGAGTAGCATGGTATGGGGCAGTGGGGAAGGCAGTGTGTAGCAAGGTATGGAGAGTGGGGAAGCAGTGAGTAGCATGGTATGGAGAGTGGGGAAGCAGTGAGTAGCATGGTATGGAGCAGTGGGGAATGCAGTGAGTAGCATGTTATGGGGCAGTGGGGAAGGCAGTGAGTAGCATGGTATGGGGCAGTGGGGAAGGCAGTGAGTAGCATGCTATGGGGCAGTCGGGAAGGCAGTGAGTAGCATGGTATGGGGCAGTGGGGAAGGCAGTGAGTTGCATGGTATGGGGCAGTGGTGAAGGCAGTGAGTAGCATGGTATGGGGCAGTGGGGAATGCAGTGAGTAGCATGGTATGGGGCAGTGGGGAAGGCAGTGAGTAGCATGGTATGGAGAGTGGGGAAGGCAGTGAGAAGCATGGTATGGGCCATTGGGGAAGGCAGTGAGCAGCATGGTATGGAGAGTGGGGAAGGCAGTGAGTAGCATGTTATGGGGCAGTGGGGAAGTCAGTGAGTAGCATGGTATGGGGCAGTGGGGAAGGCAGTGAGTAGCAAGGTATGGAGAGTGGGGAAGCAGTGAGTAGCATGGTATGGAGCGTGGGGAAGCAGTGAGTAGCATGGTATGGAGCAGTGGGGAAGGCAGTGAGTAGCATGGTATGGGGCAATGGGGAAGACAGTTAGTAGCTTGGTATGGAGAGTGGGGAAGCAGTGAGTAGCATGGTATGGGGCAGTGGAGAAGGCAGTGAGTAGCATGGTATGGGGCAGTGGGGAAGGCAGTGTGTTGCAAGGTATGGGGCAGTGGGGAAGGCAGTGAGTTGCATGGTATGGGGCAGTGTAGAAGGCAGTGAGTAGCATGGTATGGGGCAGTGGGGAAGGCAGTGAGTAGCATGGTATGGAGACTGGGGAAGGCAGTGAGTAGCATGGTATGGAGAATGGGGAAGCAGTGAGTAGCATGGTATGGGGCAGTGGGGAAGGCAGTGAGCAGCATGGTATGGAG
The DNA here is from genome assembly GCF_044704955.1 of Pristiophorus japonicus. NCBI lineage: Eukaryota > Metazoa > Chordata > Chondrichthyes > Pristiophoridae > Pristiophorus > Pristiophorus japonicus. The sequence goes on from NW_027253510.1 coordinate 540,383, forward strand.
AGTGGGGAAGGCATTGAGTAGCATGGTATGCGGCAGTGGGGAAGGCAGTGAGCAGCATGGTATGGAGAGTGGGGAAGGCAGTGAGTAGCATGGTATGGGGCAGTTGGGAAGGCAGTGAGCAGCATGGTATGGAGAGTGGGGAAGACAGTGAGTAGCATGGTATGGGGCAGTGAGGAAGGCAGTGAGCAGCCTGCTATGGAGCAGTGGAGAAGCAGTGAGTAGCATGATATGGGGCAGTGGGGAAGGCAGTGAGCAGCATGGTATGGAGAGTGGGGAAGGCAGTGAGTAGCATGGTATGGGGCAGTGGGGAAGTCAGTGAGTAGCATGGTCTGGGGCAGTGGGGAAGGCAGTGAGTAGCATGGTATGGAGAGTGGGGAAGCAGTGAGTAGCATGGTATGGAGAGTGGGGAAGCAGTGAGTAGCATGGTATGGAGCAGTGGGGAAGGCAGTGAGTAGCATGTTATGGAGAGTGGGGAAGGCATTGAGTAGCATGGTATGGGGCAGTGGGGAAGGCAGTGAGTAGCATGATATGGGGAAGTTGGGAAGGCAGTGAGCAGCATGGTATGGAGAGTGGGGAAGACAGTGAGTAGCATGGTATGGGGCAGTGAGGAAGGCAGTGAGCAGCCTGCTATGGAGCAGTGGAGAAGCAGTGAGTAGCATGGTATGGGCCTGTGGGGAAGGCAGTGAGCAGCATGGTATGGAGAGTGGGGAAGGCAATGAGTAGCATGGTATGGGGCAGTGGGGAAGTCAGTGAGTAGCATGGTATGAGCCATTGGGGAAGGCAGTGAGTAGCAAGGTATGGAGAGTGGGGAAGCAGTGAGTAGCATGGTATGGAGAGTGGGGAAGCAGTGAGTAGCATGGTATGGAGCAGTGGGGAAGGCAGTGAGTAGCATGTTATGGGGCAGTGGGGAAGGCAGTGAGTAGCATGGTATGGGGCAGTGTGGAAGGCAGTGAGTACCATGGTATGGGGCAGTGGGGAAGACAGTGAGTCGCTTGGTATGGAGAGTGGGGAAGGCAGTGAATAGCATGGTATGGGTCGGTGGGGAAGGCGGTGAGTAGCAAGGTATGGTGCAGTGGGAAAGGCAGTGAGTAGTATGGTATGGGGCAGTGGGGAAGGCAGTGAGTAGCATGGTATGGTGCAGTGGGGAAGGCAGTGTGTAGCATGGTATGGGGCAGTGGGGAAGGCAGTGAGTTGCATGGTATGGGGCAGTGTAGAAGGCAGTGAGTAGCATGGTATGGGGCAGTGGAGAAGGCAGTGAGTAGCATGGTATGGGCAGTGGGGAAGGCAGTGAGTAGCATGGTATGGGGCAGTGGGGAAGGCAGTGAGCAGCAAGGTATGGAGACTGGGGAAGGCAGTGAGTAGCATGGTATGGAGAGTGGGGAAGGCATTGAGTAGCATGGAATGGGGCAGTGGGGAAGGCAGTGAGCAGCATGGTATGGAGAGTGGGGAAGGCAGTGAGCAGCATGGTATGGGGCAGTGGGGAAGGCAGTGAGCAGCATGGTATGGAGAGTGGGGAAGGCAGTGAGTAGCATGGTATGGGGCAGTGAGGAAGGCAGTGAGCAGCATGGTATGGAGCAGTGGAGAAGCAGTGAGTAGCATGGTATGGGGCAGTGGGGAAGGCAGTGAGCAGCATGGTATGGAGAGTTGGGAAGGCAGTGAGTAGCATGATATGGGGCAGTGGGGAAGTCAGTGAGTAGCATGGTATGGGCCATTGGGGAAGGCAGTGAGCAGCATGGTATGGAGAGTGGGGAAGGCAGTGAGTAGCATGTTATGGGGAAGTGGGGAAGTCATTGAGTAGCATGGTATGGGGCAGTGGGGAAGGCAGTGTGTAGCAAGGTATGGAGAGTGGGGAAGCAGGGAGTAGCATGGTATGGAGAGTGGGGAAGCAGTGAGTAGCATGGTATGGGGCAGTGGGGAAGGCAGTGAGTAGCATGGTATGGGGCAGTGGGGAAGGCAGTGAGTAGCATGGTATGGGGCAGTGGGGAAGGTAGTCAGTAGCATGGTATGGGGCAGTGTGGAAGCAGTGAGTAGCATGGTATGGAGCAGTGGGGAAGGCAGTGAGTAGCATGGTATGGGGCAGTGGGGAAGCATTGAGTAGCATGGTATGGGCAGTGGGGAAGGCAGTGAGTAGCATGGTATGGGGCAGTGGGGAAGGCAGTGAGTAGTAAGGTATGGAGACTGGGGAAGGCAGTGAGTAGCATGGTATGGAGAGTGGGGAAGGCAGTGAGTAGCATGGTATGGGGCAGTGGGGAAGGCAGTGAGCAGCATGTTATGGAGAGTTGGGAAGGCATTGAGTAGCATGGTATGGGGCAGTGGGGAAGGCAGTGAGTAGTAAGGTATGGAGACTGGGGAAGGCAGTGAGTAGCATGGTATGGAGAGTGGGGAAGGCAGTGAGTAGCATGGTATGGGGCAGTGGGGAAGGCAGTGAGCAGCATGTTATGGAGAGTGGGGAAGCAGTGTGTAGCATGGTATGGGGCAGTGGGGAAGGCAGTGAGTAGCATGGTATGGGGCAGTGGGAAAGGCAGTGAGTAGCATGGTATGGAGAGTGAGGAAGGCAGTGAGTAGCATGGTATGGGGCTGTGGGGAAGCAGTGAGTCGCATGGTATGGAGAGTGGGGAAGGCAGTGAGTAGCATGGTATGGGGCATTGGGGAAGGCAATGAGTAGCAAGGTATGGAGCTTGGGGAAGCAGTGAGTAGCATGGTATGGAGAGTGGGGAAGCAGTGAATAGCATGGTATGGAGCAGTGGGGAAGGCAGTGAGTAGCATGTTATGGGGCAGTGGGGAAGGCAGTGAGTAGCATGGTATGGGGCAGTGGGGAAGGCAGTGAGTACCATGGTTTGGGGCAGTGGGGAAGACAGTGAGTAGCTTGGTATGGAGAGTGGGGAAGGCAGTGAGTAGCATGGTATGGGGCAGTGGGGAAGGCAGTGAGTAGCATGGTATGGGGCAGTAGGAAAAGCAATGAGTAGCATGGTATGGGGCAGTGGGGAAGGCAGTGAGTAGCATGGTATGGTGCAGTGGGGAAGGCAGTGTGTAGGATGGTATGGGGCAGTGGGGAAGGCAGTGAGTTGCATGGTATGGGGCAGTGTAGAAGGCAGTGAGTAGCATGGTATGGGGCAGTGGGGAAGGCAGTGAGTAGCATGGTATGGGGCAGTGGGGAAGGCAGTGAGTAGCAAGGTATGGAGAGTGGGGAAGCAGTGAGTAGCATGGTATGGAGCGTGGGGAAGCAGTGAGTAGCATGGTATGGAGCAGTGGGGAAGGCAGTGAGTAGCATGGTATGGGGCAATGGGGAAGACAGTTAGTAGCTTGGTATGGAGAGTGGGGAAGCAGTGAGTAGCATGGTATGGGGCAGTGGAGAAGGCAGTGAGTAGCATGGTATGGGGCAGTGGGGAAGGCAGTGTGTTGCAAGGTATGGGGCAGTGGGGAAGGCAGTGAGTTGCATGGTATGGGGCAGTGTAGAAGGCAGTGAGTAGCATGGTATGGGGCAGTGGGGAAGGCAGTGAGTAGCATGGTATGGAGACTGGGGAAGGCAGTGAGTAGCATGGTATGGAGAATGGGGAAGCAGTGAGTAGCATGGTATGGGGCAGTGGGGAAGGCAGTGAGCAGCATGGTATGGAGAGTGGGGAAGGCATTGAGTAGCATGGTATGCGGCAGTGGGGAAGGCAGTGAGCAGCATGGTATGGAGAGTGGGGAAGGCAGTGAGTAGCATGGTATGGGGCAGTTGGGAAGGCAGTGAGCAGCATGGTATGGAGAGTGGGGAAGACAGTGAGTAGCATGGTATGGGGCAGTGAGGAAGGCAGTGAGCAGCCTGCTATGGAGCAGTGGAGAAGCAGTGAGTAGCATGATATGGGGCAGTGGGGAAGGCAGTGAGTAGCATGGTATGGAGAGTGGGGAAGGCAGTGAGTAGCATGGTATGGGGCAGTAGGGAAGTCAGTGAGTAGCATGGTCTGGGGCAGTGGGGAAGGCAGTGAGTAGCATGGTATGGAGAGTGGGGAAGCAGTGAGTAGCATGGTATGGAGAGTGGGGAAGCAGTGAGTAGCATGGTATGGAGCAGTGGGGAAGGCAGTGAGTAGCATGTTATGGAGAGTGGGGAAGGCATTGAGTAGCATGGTATGGGGTAGTGGGGAAGGCAGTGAGTAGCATGGTATGGGGAAGTTGGGAAGGCAGTGAGCAGCATGGTATGGAGAGTGGGGAAGACAGTGAGTAGCATGGTATGGGGCAGTGAGGAAGGCAGTGAGCAGCCTGCTATGGAGCAGTGGAGAAGCAGTGAGTAGCATGGTATGGGCCTGTGGGGAAGGCAGTGAGCAGCATGGTATGGAGAGTGGGGAAGGCAGTGAGTAGCATGGTATGGGGCAGTGGGGAAGTCAGTGAGTAGCATGGTATGAGCCATTGGGGAAGGCAGTGAGTAGCAAGGTATGGAGAGTGGGGAAGCAGTGAGTAGCATGGTATGGAGAGTGGGGAAGCAGTGAGTAGCATGGTATGGAGCAGTGGGGAAGGCAGTGAGTAGCATGTTATGGGGCAGTGGGGAAGGCAGTGAGTAGCATGGTATGGGGCAGTGTGGAAGGCAGTGAGTACCATGGTATGGGGCAGTGGGGAAGACAGTGAGTCGCTTGGTATGGAGAGTGGAGAAGGCAGTGAATAGCATGGTATGGGGCAGTGGGGAAGGCGGTGAGTAGCAAGGTATGGTGCAGTGGGAACGGCAGTGAGTAGTATGGTATGGGGCAGTGGGGAAGGCAGTGAGTAGCATGGTATGGTGCAGTGGGGAAGGCAGTGTGTAGCATGGTATGGGGCAGTGGGGAAGGCAGTGAGTTGCATGGTATGGGGCAGTGTAGAAGGCAGTGAGTAGCATGGTATGGGGCAGTGGAGAAGGCAGTGAGTAGCATGGTATGGGCAGTGGGGAAGGCAGTGAGTAGCATGGTATGGGGCAGTGGGGAAGGCAGTGAGCAGCAAGGTATGGAGACTGGGGAAGGCAGTGAGTAGCATGGTATGGAGAGTGGGGAAGGCATTGAGTAGCATGGAATGGGGCAGTGGGGAAGGCAGTGAGCAGCATGGTATGGAGAGTGGGGAAGGCAGTGAGCAGCATGGTATGGGGCAGTGGGGAAGGCAGTGAGCAGCATGGTATGGAGAGTGGGGAAGGCAGTGAGTAGCATGGTATGGGGCAGTGAGGAAGGCAGTGAGCAGCATGGTATGGAGCAGTGGAGAAGCAGTGAGTAGCATGGTATGGGGCAGTGGGGAAGGCAGTGAGCAGCATGGTATGGAGAGTTGGGAAGGCAGTGAGTAGCATGGTATGGGGCAGTGGGGAAGGCAGTGAGTAGCATGGTATGGAGAGTGGGGAAGGCAGTGAGAAGCATGGTATGGGCCATTGGGGAAGGCAGTGAGCAGCATGGTATGGAGAGTGGGGAAGGCAGTGAGTAGCATGTTATGGGGAAGTGGGGAAGTCATTGAGTAGCATGGTATGGGGCAGTGGGGAAGGCAGTGTGTAGCAAGGTATGGAGAGTGGGGAAGCAGGGAGTAGCATGGTATGGAGAGTGGGGAAGCAGTGAGTAGCATGGTATGGGGCAGTGGGGAAGGCAGTGAGTAGCATGGTATGGGGCAGTGGGGAAGGCAGTGAGTAGCATGGTATGGGGCAGTGGGGAAGGTAGTCAGTAGCATGGTATGGGGCAGTGTGGAAGCAGTGAGTAGCATGGTATGGAGCAGTGGGGAAGGCAGTGAGTAGCATGGTATGGGGCAGTGGGGAAGCATTGAGTAGCATGGTATGGGCAGTGGGGAAGGCAGTGAGTAGCATGGTATGGGGCAGTGGGGAAGGCAGTGAGTAGTAAGGTATGGAGACTGGGGAAGGCAGTGAGTAGCATGGTATGGAGAGTGGGGAAGGCAGTGAGTTGCATGGTATGGGGCAGTGGGGAAGGCAGTGAGCAGCATGTTATGGAGAGTTGGGAAGGCATTGAGTAGCATGGTATGGGGCAGTGGGGAAGGCAGTGAGTAGTAAGGTATGGAGACTGGGGAAGGCAGTGAGTAGCATGGTATGGAGAGTGGGGAAGGCAGTGAGTAGCATGGTATGGGGCAGTGGGGAAGGCAGTGAGCAGCATGTTATGGAGAGTGGGGAAGCAGTGTGTAGCATGGTATGGGGCAGTGGGGAAGGCAGTGAGTAGCATGGTATGGGGCAGTGGGAAAGGCAGTGAGTAGCATGGTATGGAGAGTGAGGAAGGCAGTGAGTAGCATGGTATGGGGCAGTGGGGAAGCAGTGAGTCGCATGGTATGGAGAGTGGGGAAGGCAGTGAGTAGCATGGTATGGGGCATTGGGGAAGGCAATGAGTAGCAAGGTATGGAGCTTGGGGAAGCAGTGAGTAGCATGGTATGGAGAGTGGGGAAGCAGTGAATAGCATGGTATGGAGCAGTGGGGAAGGCAGTGAGTAGCATGTTATGGGGCAGTGGGGAAGGCAGTGAGTAGCATGGTATGGGGCAGTGGGGAAGGCAGTGAGTACCATGGTTTGGGGCAGTGGGGAAGACAGTGAGTAGCTTGGTATGGAGAGTGGGGAAGGCAGTGAGTAGCATGGTATGGGGCAGTGGGGAAGGCAGTGAGTAGCATGGTATGGGGCAGTAGGAAAAGCAATGAGTAGCATGGTATGGGGCAGTGGGGAAGGCAGTGAGTAGCATGGTATGGTGCAGTGGGGAAGGCAGTGTGTAGGATGGTATGGGGCAGTGGGGAAGGCAGTGAGTTGCATGGTATGGGGCAGTGTAGAAGGCAGTGAGTAGCATGGTATGGGGCAGTGGGGAAGGCAGTGAGTAGCATGGTATGGGGCAGTGGGGAAGGCAGTGAGCAGCAAGGTATGGAGACTGGGGAAGGCAGTGAGTAGCATGGTATGGAGAGTGGGGAAGGCAGTGAGTAGCATGGTATGTGGCAGTGGGGAAGGCAATGAGCAGCATGGTATGGAGAGTGGGGAAGGCAGTGAGTAGCATGGTGTGGGGCAGTGAGGAAGGCAGTGAGCAGCATGGTATGGAGCAGTGGAGAAGCAGTGAGTAGCAAGGTATGGGGCAGTGGGGAAGGCAGTGAGCAGCATGGTATGGAGAGTGGGGAAGGCAGTGAGTAGCATGGTATGGGGCAGTGGGGAAGTCAGTGAGTAGCATGGTATGGGGCAGTGGGGAAGGCAGTGAGTAGCATGGTATGGAGAGTGGGGAAGGCAGTGAGAAGCATGGTATGGGCCATTGGGGAAGGCAGTGAGCAGCATGGTATGGAGAGTGGGGAAGGCAGTGAGTAGCATGGTATGGAGCACTGGGGAAGTCATTGAGTAGCATGGTATGGGGCAGTGGGGAAGGCAGTGTGTAGCAAGGTATGGAGAGTGGGGAAGCAGTGAGTAGCATGGTATGGAGAGTGGGGAAGCAGTGAGTAGCATGGTATGGAGCAGTGGGGAATGCAGTGAGTAGCATGTTATGGGGCAGTGGGGAAGGCAGTGAGTAGCATGGTATGGGGCAGTGGGGAAGGCAGTGAGTAGCATGGTATGGGGCAGTCGGGAAGGCAGTGAGTAGCATGGTATGGGGCAGTGGGGAAGGCAGTGAGTTGCATGGTATGGGGCAGTGGTGAAGGCAGTGAGTAGCATGGTATGGGGCAGTGGGGAATGCAGTGAGTAGCATGGTATGGGGCAGTGGGGAAGGCAGTGGGTAGCATGGTATGGGGCAGTGGGGAAGGCAGTGAGTAGCATGGTATGGAGACTGGGGAAGGCAGTGAGTAGCATGGTATGGAGAATGTGGAAGCAGTGAGTAGCATGATATCGGGCAGTGGGGAAGGCAGTGAGCAGCATCGTATGGAGAGTGGGGAAGGCAGTGAGTAGCATGGTATGGGGCAGTGGGGAAGGCAGTGAGCAGCATGTTATGGAGAGTTGGGAAGGCATTGAGTAGCATGGTATGGGGCAGTGGGGAAGGCAGTGAGCAGCATGGAATGGGGCAGTGGGGAAGGCAATGAGTAGCATGGTATGGAGTGGGAAAGGCAGTGAGTAGCATGGTATGGGCAGTGGGGAAGGGAGTGAGCAGCATGGTATGGGGCAGTGGGGAAGCAGTGAGTAGAATGTTTTGGGGCAGTGGGGAAGGCAGTGAGTAGCATGGTATGGGGCAGTGGGGAAGGCAGTGAGTAGCATTGTATGGGGCAGTCGGGAAGGCAGTGAGTAGCATGGTATGGGGCAGTGGGGAAGGCAGTGAGTTGCATGGTATGGGGCAGTGGAGAAGGCAGTGAGTAGCATGGTATGGGGCAGTGGGGAAGGCAGTGAGTAGCATGGTATGGGGCAGTGGGGAAGGCAGTGAGTAGCATGGTATGGGGCAGTGGGGAAGGCAGTGAGTAGCATGGTATGGAGACTGGGGAAGGCAGTGAGTAGCATGGTATGGAGAATGGGGAAGCAGTGAGTAGCATGATATGGGGCAGTGGGGAAGGCAGTGAGCAGCATGGTACGGAGAGTGGGGAAGGCAGTTTGTAGCATGGTATGTGGTAGTGGGGAAGGCAGTGAGCAGCATGGTATGGAGAGTGGGGAAGGCAGTGACTAGCATGGTATGGGCAGTGGGGAAGGGAGTGAGCAGCGTGGTATGGGGCAGTGGGGAAGCAGTGAGTAGAATGTTATGGGGCAGTGGGGAAGGCAGTGAGTAGCATGGTATGGGGCAGTGGGGAAGCAGTGAGTCGCATGGTATGGAGAGTGGGGAAGGCAGTGAGTAGCATGGTATGGGGCATTGGGGAAGGCAATGAGTAGCAAGGTATGGAGAGTGGGGAAGCAGTGAGTAGCATGGTATGGAGAGTGGGGAAGCAGTGAATAGCATGGTATGGAGCAGTGGGGAAGGCAGTGAGTAGCATGTTCTGGGGCATTGGGGAAGGCGGTGAGTAGCAAGGTATGGTGCAGTGGGAACGGCAGTGAGTAGTATGGTATGGGGCAGTGGGGAAGGCAGTGAGTAGCATGGTATGGTGCAGTGGGGAAGGCAGTGTGTAGCATGGTATGGGGCAGTGGGGAAGGCAGTGAGTTGCATGGTATGGGGCAGTGTAGAAGGCAGTGAGTAGCATGGTATGGGGCAGTGGAGAAGGCAGTGAGTAGCATGGTATGGGCAGTGGGGAAGGCAGTGAGTAGCATGGTATGGGGCAGTGGGGAAGGCAGTGAGCAGCAAGGTATGGAGACTGGGGAAGGCAGTGAGTAGCATGGTATGGAGAGTGGGGAAGGCATTGAGTAGCATGGAATGGGGCAGTGGGGAAGGCAGTGAGCAGCATGGTATGGAGAGTGGGGAAGGCAGTGAGCAGCATGGTATGGGGCAGTGGGGAAGGCAGTGAGCAGCATGGTATGGAGAGTGGGGAAGGCAGTGAGTAGCATGGTATGGGGCAGTGAGGAAGGCAGTGAGCAGCATGGTATGGAGCAGTGGAGAAGCAGTGAGTAGCATGGTATGGGGCAGTGGGGAAGGCAGTGAGCAGCATGGTATGGAGAGTTGGGAAGGCAGTGAGTAGCATGATATGGGGCAGTGGGGAAGTCAGTGAGTAGCATGGTATGGGGCAGTGGGGAAGGCAGTGAGTAGCATGGTATGGAGAGTGGGGAAGGCAGTGAGAAGCATGGTATGGGCCATTGGGGAAGGCAGTGAGCAGCATGGTATGGAGAGTGGGGAAGGCAGTGAGTAGCATGTTATGGGGAAGTGGGGAAGTCATTGAGTAGCATGGTATGGGGCAGTGGGGAAGGCAGTGTGTAGCAAGGTATGGAGAGTGGGGAAGCAGGGAGTAGCATGGTATGGAGAGTGGGGAAGCAGTGAGTAGCATGGTATGGGGCAGTGGGGAAGGCAGTGAGTAGCATGGTATGGGGCAGTGGGGAAGGCAGTGAGTAGCATGGTATGGGGCAGTGGGGAAGGCAGTGAGTAGCATGGTATGGGGCAGTGGGGAAGGTAGTCAGTAGCATGGTATGGGGCAGTGTGGAAGCAGTGAGTAGCATGGTATGGAGCAGTGGGGAAGGCAGTGAGTAGCATGGTATGGGGCAGTGGGGAAGCATTGAGTAGCATGGTATGGGCAGTGGGGAAGGCAGTGAGTAGCATGGTATGGGGCAGTGGGGAAGGCAGTGAGTAGTAAGGTATGGAGACTGGGGAAGGCAGTGAGTAGCATGGTATGGAGAGTGGGGAAGGCAGTGAGTTGCATGGTATGGGGCAGTGGGGAAGGCAGTGAGCAGCATGTTATGGAGAGTTGGGAAGGCATTGAGTAGCATGGTATGGGGCAGTGGGGAAGGCAGTGAGTAGTAAGGTATGGAGACTGGGGAAGGCAGTGAGTAGCATGGTATGGAGAGTGGGGAAGGCAGTGAGTAGCATGGTATGGGGCAGTGGGGAAGGCAGTGAGCAGCATGTTATGGAGAGTGGGGAAGCAGTGTGTAGCATGGTATGGGGCAGTGGGGAAGGCAGTGAGTAGCATGGTATGGGGCAGTGGGAAAGGCAGTGAGTAGCATGGTATGGAGAGTGAGGAAGGCAGTGAGTAGCATGGTATGGGGCAGTGGGGAAGCAGTGAGTCGCATGGTATGGAGAGTGGGGAAGGCAGTGAGTAGCATGGTATGGGGCATTGGGGAAGGCAATGAGTAGCAAGGTATGGAGCTTGGGGAAGCAGTGAGTAGCATGGTATGGAGAGTGGGGAAGCAGTGAATAGCATGGTATGGAGCAGTGGGGAAGGCAGTGAGTAGCATGTTATGGGGCAGTGGGGAAGGCAGTGAGTAGCATGGTATGGGGCAGTGGGGAAGGCAGTGAGTACCATGGTTTGGGGCAGTGGGGAAGACAGTGAGTAGCTTGGTATGGAGAGTGGGGAAGGCAGTGAGTAGCATGGTATGGGGCAGTGGGGAAGGCAGTGAGTAGCATGGTATGGGGCAGTAGGAAAAGCAATGAGTAGCATGATATGGGGCAGTGGGGAAGGCAGTGAGTAGCATGGTATGGTGCAGTGGGGAAGGCAGTGTGTAGGATGGTATGGGGCAGTGGGGAAGGCAGTGAGTTGCATGGTATGGGGCAGTGTAGAAGGCAGTGAGTAGCATGGTATGGGGCAGTGGGGAAGGCAGTGAGTAGCATGGTATGGGGCAGTGGGGAAGGCAGTGAGCAGCAAGGTATGGAGACTGGGGAAGGCAGTGAGTAGCATGGTATGGAGAGTGGGGAAGGCAGTGAGTAGCATGGTATGTGGCAGTGGGGAAGGCAATGAGCAGCATGGTATGGAGAGTGGGGAAGGCAGTGAGTAGCATGGTGTGGGGCAGTGAGGAAGGCAGTGAGCAGCATGGTATGGAGCAGTGGAGAAGCAGTGAGTAGCAAGGTATGGGGCAGTGGGGAAGGCAGTGAGCAGCATGGTATGGAGAGTGGGGAAGGCAGTGAGTAGCATGGTATGGGGCAGTGGGGAAGTCAGTGAGTAGCATGGTATGGGGCAGTGGGGAAGGCAGTGAGTAGCATGGTATGGAGAGTGGGGAAGGCAGTGAGAAGCATGGTATGGGCCATTGGGGAAGGCAGTGAGCAGCATGGTATGGAGAGTGGGGAAGGCAGTGAGTAGCATGGTATGGAGCACTGGGGAAGTCATTGAGTAGCATGGTATGGGGCAGTGGGGAAGGCAGTGTGTAGCAAGGTATGGAGAGTGGGGAAGCAGTGAGTAGCATGGTATGGAGAGTGGGGAAGCAGTGAGTAGCATGGTATGGAGCAGTGGGGAATGCAGTGAGTAGCATGTTATGGGGCAGTGGGGAAGGCAGTGAGTAGCATGGTATGGGGCAGTGGGGAAGGCAGTGAGTAGCATGGTATGGGGCAGTCGGGAAGGCAGTGAGTAGCATGGTATGGGGCAGTGGGGAAGGCAGTGAGTTGCATGGTATGGGGCAGTGGTGAAGGCAGTGAGTAGCATGGTATGGGGCAGTGGGGAATGCAGTGAGTAGCATGGTATGGGGCAGTGGGGAAGGCAGTGGGTAGCATGGTATGGGGCAGTGGGGAAGGCAGTGAGTAGCATGGTATGGAGACTGGGGAAGGCAGTGAGTAGCATGGTATGGAGAATGTGGAAGCAGTGAGTAGCATGATATCGGGCAGTGGGGAAGGCAGTGAGCAGCATCGTATGGAGAGTGGGGAAGGCAGTGAGTAGCATGGTATGGGGCAGTGGGGAAGGCAGTGAGCAGCATGTTATGGAGAGTTGGGAAGGCATTGAGTAGCATGGTATGGGGCAGTGGGGAAGGCAGTGAGCAGCATGGAATGGGGCAGTGGGGAAGGCAATGAATAGCATGGTATGGAGAGTGGGAAAGGCAGTGAGTAGCATGGTATGGGCAGTGGGGAAGGGAGTGAGCAGCATGGTATGGGGCAGTGGGGAAGCAGTGAGTAGAATGTTTTGGGGCAGTGGGGAAGGCAGTGAGTAGCATGGTATGGGGCAGTGGGGAAGGCAGTGAGTAGCATTGTATGGGGCAGTCGGGAAGGCAGTGAGTAGCATGGTATGGGGCAGTGGGGAAGGCAGTGAGTTGCATGGTATGGGGCAGTGGAGAAGGCAGTGAGTAGCATGGTATGGGGCAGTGGGGAAGGCAGTGAGTAGCATGGTATGGGGCAGTGGGGAAGGCAGTGAGTAGCATGGTATGGGGCAGTGGGGAAGGCAGTGAGTAGCATGGTATGGAGACTGGGGAAGGCAGTGAGTAGCATGGTATGGAGAATGGGGAAGCAGTGAGTAGCATGATATGGGGCAGTGGGGAAGGCAGTGAGCAGCATGGTACGGAGAGTGGGGAAGGCAGTTTGTAGCATGGTATGTGGTAGTGGGGAAGGCAGTGAGCAGCATGGTATGGAGAGTGGGGAAGGCAGTGACTAGCATGGTATGGGCAGTGGGGAAGGGAGTGAGCAGCGTGGTATGGGGCAGTGGGGAAGCAGTGAGTAGAATGTTATGGGGCAGTGGGGAAGGCAGTGAGTAGCATGGTATGGGGCAGTGGGGAAGCAGTGAGTCGCATGGTATGGAGAGTGGGGAAGGCAGTGAGTAGCATGGTATGGGGCATTGGGGAAGGCAATGAGTAGCAACGTATGGAGAGTGGGGAAGCAGTGAGTAGCATGGTATGGAGAGTGGGGAAGCAGTGAATAGCATGGTATGGAGCAGTGGGGAAGGCAGTGAGTAGCATGTTCTGGGGCATTGGGGAAGGCAGTGAGTAGCTTGGTATGGAGAGTGGGGAAGGCAGTGAGTAGCATGGTATGGGGCAGTCGGGAAGGCAGTGAGTAGCATGGTATGGGCAGTGGGGAAGGCAGTGAGTAGCATGGTATGGGGCAGTGGGGAAGGCAGTGAGCAGCAAGGTATGGAGACTGGGGAAGGCAGTGAGTAGCATGGTATGGAGAGTGGGGAAGGCATTGAGTAGCATGGTATGGGGCAGTGGGGAAGGCAGTGAGCAGCATGCTATGGAGAGTGGGGAAGGCAGTGAGTAGCATGGTATGGGGCAGTGGGGAAGGCAGTGAGCAGCATGGTATGGAGAGTGGGGAAGGCAGTGAGTAGCATGGTGTGGGGCAGTGAGGAAGGCAGTGAGCAGCATGGTATGGAGCAGTGGAGAAGCAGTGAGTAGCATGGTATGGGGCAGTGGGGAAGGCAGTGAGCAGCATGGTATGGAGAGTGGGGAAGGCAGTGAGTAGCATGGTTTGGGGCAGTGGGGAAGTCAGTGAGTATCATGGTATGGGGCAGTGGGGAAGTCATTGAGTAGCATGGTATGGGGCAGTGGGGAAGGCAGTGTGTAGCAAGGTATGGAGAGTGGGGAAGCAGTGAGTAGCATGGTATGGAGAGTGGGGAAGCAGTGAGTAGCATGGTATGGAGCAGTGGGGAATGCAGTGAGTAGCATGTTATGGGGCAGTGGGGAAGGCAGTGAGTAGCATGGTATTGGGCAGTGGGGAAGGCAGTGAGTACCATGGTATGGGGCAGTGGGAAAGGCAATGAGTAGCATGGTATGGGGCAGTGGGGAAGGCAGTGAGTAGCATGGTATGAGTGCAGTGGGGAAGGCAGTGAGTAGCATGGTCTGGGGCAGTGGGGAAGGCAGTGAGTTGCATGGTATGGGGCAGTGTAGAAGGCAGTGAGTAGCATGGTATGGGCAGTGGGGAAGGCAGTGTGTAGCATGGTATGGAGAGTGGGAAAGGCAGTGAGTAGCATTGTATGGGAAAGTGGGGAAGGGAGTGAGCAGCATGGTATGGGGCAGTGGGGAAGGCAGTGAGTAGCATGGTATGGGGCAGTGGGGAAGGCAGTGAGTAGCATGATATGGGGCAGTCGGGAACGCAGTGAGTAGCATGGTATGGGGCAGTGGGGAAGGCAGTGAGTTGCATGGTATGGGGCAGTGGTGAAGGCAGTGAGTAGCATGGTATGGGGCAGTGGGGAAGGCAGTGAGTAGCATGGTATGGGGCAGTGGGGAAGGCAGTGAGTAGCATGGTATGAGGGAGTGGGGAAGGCAGTGAGCAGCATGGTATGGAGAATGGGGAAGGCAGTGAGTAGCATGGTATGGGGCAGTGAGGAAGGCAGTGAGCAGCATGGTATGGGGCAGTGGGGAAGGCACTGAGTAGCATGGTATGGGGCAGTGGGATAGGCAGTGAGTAGCATGGTATGGGGCAGTGGGGAAGGCAGTGAGTAGCATGGTATGGGGCAGTGGAGAAGGCGGTGAGTAGCATGGTATGGGGCAGTGGGGAAGGCAGTGAGTTGCATGGTATGGGGCAGTGGAGAAGGCAGTGAGTAGCATGGTATGGGGCAGTGGGAAAGGCAGTGAGTAGCATGGTATGGGGCAGTGGGGAAGGCAGTGAGTAGCATGGTATGGGGCAGTGGGGAAGGCAGTGAGTAGCATGGTATGGGGAAGTGGGGAAGCAGTGTGTAGCATGGTATGGGGCAGTGGGGAAGGCAGTGAGTAGCATGGTATGGGGCAGTGGGGAAGGCTGTCAGTTGCATGGTATGCAGAGTGAGGAAGGCAGTGAGTAGCATGGTATGGGGCAGTGGGGAAGCAGTGAGTAGCATGGTATGGAGAGTGTGGAAGGCAGTGAGTAACATGGTATTGGGCAGTGGGGAAGGCAGTGAGTAGCATGGTATGGAGACTAGGGAAGGCAGTGAGTAGCATGGTATGGAGAGTGGGGAAGGCAGTGAGTAGCATGGTATGGAGAGTGGGGAAGGCAGTGAGCAGCATGGTATGGGGCAGTGGGGAAGAGGTGAGTAGCATGGTTTGGGGCAGTGGGGAAGGTAGTGAGTAGCATGGTATGGGGCAGTGGGGAAGGCAGTGAGCAGCATGGTATGGAGAGTGGGGAAGGCAGTGAGTAGCGTGGTATGGAGAGTGGGAAGGCAGTGAGTAGCATGGAATGGAGAGTGGGGAAGGCAGTGAGTAGCATGGTATGGGACAGTGGGGAAGGCAGTGAGTAGCATGGTATGGGGCAGTGGGGAAGGCAGTGAGTAGCAATGTATGGAGAGTGCGGAAGGCAGTGAGTAGCATGGTATGGAGACTGGGGAAGGCAGTGAGTAGCATGGTATGGAGAATGGGGAAGGCAGTGAGTAGCATGGTATGGAGTGTGGTGAAGGCAGTGAGTCGCATGGTATGGGGCAGTGGGAAAGGCAGTGAGTAGTATGGTATGGGGCAGTGGGGAAGGCAGTGAGTAGCATGGTATGGGGCAGTGGGGAATGCAGTGAGTAGCATGGTATGGGGCAGTGGGGAAGGCAGTGAGTAGCATGGTATGGGGCAGTGGGGAAGGCAGTGAGTAGCATGGTATGGAGACTGGGGAAGGCAGTGAGTAGCATGGTATGGAGAATGGGGAAGCAGTGAGTAGCATGATATGGGGCAGTGGGGAAGGCAGTGAGCAGCATGGTATGGAGAGTGGGGAAGGCAGTGAGTAGCATGGTATGGGGCAGTGGGGAAGGCAGTGAGTAGCATGGTATGGGGCAGTGAGGAAGGCAGTGAGCAGCATGGTATGGGGCAGTGGGGAAGCAGTGATTAGCATGGTATGGGGCAGTGGGGAAGGCAGTGACTAGCATGGTATGGGGCAGTGGGGAAGGCAGTGAGTAGCATGGTATGGGGCAGTGGGGAAGGCAGTGAGTAGCATGGTATGGGGCAGTGGGGAAGCAGTGTGTAGCATGGTATGGGGCAGTGGGGAAGGCAGTGAGCAGCATGTTATGGAGAGTTGGGAAGGCATTGAGTAGCATGGTATGGGGCAGTGGGGAAGGCAGTGAGTAGTAAGGTATGGAGACTGGGGAAGGCAGTGAGTAGCATGGTATGGAGAGTGGGGAAGGCAGTGAGTAGCATGGTATGGGGCAGTGGGGAAGGCAGTGAGCAGCATGTTATGGAGAGTGGGGAAGCAGTGTGTAGCATGGTATGGGGCAGTGGGGAAGGCAGTGAGTAGCATGGTATGGGGCAGTGGGAAAGGCAGTGAGTAGCATGGTATGGAGAGTGAGGAAGGCAGTGAGTAGCATGGTATGGGGCAGTGGGGAAGCAGTGAGTCGCATGGTATGGAGAGTGGGGAAGGCAGTGAGTAGCATGGTATGGGGCATTGGGGAAGGCAATGAGTAGCAAGGTATGGAGCTTGGGGAAGCAGTGAGTAGCATGGTATGGAGAGTGGGGAAGCAGTGAATAGCATGGTATGGAGCAGTGGGGAAGGCAGTGAGTAGCATGTTATGGGGCAGTGGGGAAGGCAGTGAGTAGCATGGTATGGGGCAGTGGGGAAGGCAGTGAGTACCATGGTTTGGGGCAGTGGGGAAGACAGTGAGTAGCTTGGTATGGAGAGTGGGGAAGGCAGTGAGTAGCATGGTATGGGGCAGTGGGGAAGGCAGTGAGTAGCATGGTATGGGGCAGTAGGAAAAGCAATGAGTAGCATGGTATGGGGCAGTGGGGAAGGCAGTGAGTAGCATGGTATGGTGCAGTGGGGAAGGCAGTGTGTAGGATGGTATGGGGCAGTGGGAAAGGCAGTGAGTTGCATGGTATGGGGCAGTGTAGAAGGCAGTGAGTAGCATGGTATGGGGCAGTGGGGAAGGCAGTGAGTAGCATGGTATGGGGCAGTGGGGAAGGCAGTGAGCAGCAAGGTATGGAGACTGGGGAAGGCAGTGAGTAGCATGGTATGGAGAGTGGGGAAGGCAGTGAGTAGCATGGTATGTGGCAGTGGGGAAGGCAATGAGCAGCATGGTATGGAGAGTGGGGAAGGCAGTGAGTAGCATGGTGTGGGGCAGTGAGGAAGGCAGTAAGCAGCATGGTATGGAGCAGTGGAGAAGCAGTGAGTAGCAAGGTATGGGGCAGTGGGGAAGGCAGTGAGCAGCATGGTATGGAGAGTGGGGAAGGCAGTGAGTAGCATGGTATGGGGCAGTGGGGAAGTCAGTGAGTAGCATGGTATGGGGCAGTGGGGAAGGCAGTGAGTAGCATGGTATGGAGAGTGGGGAAGGCAGTGAGAAGCATGGTATGGGCCATTGGGGAAGGCAGTGAGCAGCATGGTATGGAGAGTGGGGAAGGCAGTGAGTAGCATGGTATGGAGCACTGGGGAAGTCATTGAGTAGCATGGTATGGGGCAGTGGGGAAGGCAGTGTGTAGCAAGGTATGGAGAGTGGGGAAGCAGTGAGTAGCATGGTATGGAGAGTGGGGAAGCAGTGAGTAGCATGGTATGGAGCAGTGGGGAATGCAGTGAGTAGCATGTTATGGGGCAGTGGGGAAGGCAGTGAGTAGCATGGTATGGGGCAGTGGGGAAGGCAGTGAGTAGCATGGTATGGGGCAGTCGGGAAGGCAGTGAGTAGCATGGTATGGGGCAGTGGGGAAGGCAGTGAGTTGCATGGTATGGGGCAGTGGTGAAGGCAGTGAGTAGCATGGTATGGGGCAGTGGGGAATGCAGTGAGTAGCATGGTATGGGGCAGTGGGGAAGGCAGTGGGTAGCATGGTATGGGGCAGTGGGGAAGGCAGTGAGTAGCATGGTATGGAGACTGGGGAAGGCAGTGAGTAGCATGGTATGGAGAATGTGGAAGCAGTGAGTAGCATGATATGGGGCAGTGGGGAAGGCAGTGAGCAGCATCGTATGGAGAGTGGGGAAGGCAGTGAGTAGCATGGTATGGGGCAGTGGGGAAGGCAGTGAGCAGCATGTTATGGAGATTTGGGAAGGCATTGAGTAGCATGGTATGGGGCAGTGGGGAAGGCAGTGAGCAGCATGGAATGGGGCAGTGGGGAAGGCAATGAGTAGCATGGTATGGAGAGTGGGAAAGGCAGTGAGTAGCATGGTATGGGCAGTGGGGAAGGGAGTGAGCAGCATGGTATGGGGCAGTGGGGAAGCAGTGAGTAGAATGTTTTGGGGCAGTGGGGAAGGCAGTGAGTAGCATGGTATGGGGCAGTGGGGAAGGCAGTGAGTAGCATTGTATGGGGCAGTCGGGAAGGCAGTGAGTAGCATGGTATGGGGCAGTGGGGAAGGCAGTGAGTTGCATGGTATGGGGCAGTGGAGAAGGCAGTGAGTAGCATGGTATGGGGCAGTGGGGAAGGCAGTGAGTAGCATGGTATGGGGCAGTGGGGAAGGCAGTGAGTAGCATAGTATGGGGCAGTGGGGAAGGCAGTGAGTAGCATGGTATGGAGACTGGGGAAGGCAGTGAGTAGCATGGTATGGGGCATTGGGGAAGGCAATGAGTAGCAAGGTATGGAGCTTGGGGAAGCAGTGAGTAGCATGGTATGGAGAGTGGGGAAGCAGTGAATAGCATGGTATGGAGCAGTGGGGAAGGCAGTGAGTAGCATGGTATGGGGCAGTGGGGAAGCAGTGAGTCGCATGGTATGGAGAGTGGGGAAGGCAGTGAGTAGCATGGTATGGGGCATTGGGGAAGGCAATGAGTAGCAACGTATGGAGAGTGGGGAAGCAGTGAGTAGCATGGTATGGAGAGTGGGGAAGCAGTGAATAGCATGGTATGGAGCAGTGGGGAAGGCAGTGAGTAGCATGTTCTGGGGCATTGGGGAAGGCAGTGAGTAGCTTGGTATGGAGAGTGGGGAAGGCAGTGAGTAGCATGGTATGGGGCAGTCGGGAAGGCAGTGAGTAGCATGGTATGGGCAGTGGGGAAGGCAGTGAGTAGCATGGTATGGGGCAGTGGGGAAGGCAGTGAGCAGCAAGGTATGGAGACTGGGGAAGGCAGTGAGTAGCATGGTATGGAGAGTGGGGAAGGCATTGAGTAGCATGGTATGGGGCAGTGGGGAAGGCAGTGAGCAGCATGCTATGGAGAGTGGGGAAGGCAGTGAGTAGCATGGTATGGGGCAGTGGGGAAGGCAGTGAGCAGCATGGTATGGAGAGTGGGGAAGGCAGTGAGTAGCATGGTGTGGGGCAGTGAGGAAGGCAGTGAGCAGCATGGTATGGAGCAGTGGAGAAGCAGTGAGTAGCATGGTATGGGGCAGTGGGGAAGGCAGTGAGCAGCATGGTATGGAGAGTGGGGAAGGCAGTGAGTAGCATGGTTTGGGGCAGTGGGGAAGTCAGTGAGTATCATGGTATGGGGCAGTGGGGAAGTCATTGAGTAGCATGGTATGGGGCAGTGGGGAAGGCAGTGTGTAGCAAGGTATGGAGAGTGGGGAAGCAGTGAGTAGCATGGTATGGAGAGTGGGGAAGCAGTGAGTAGCATGGTATGGAGCAGTGGGGAATGCAGTGAGTAGCATGTTATGGGGCAGTGGGGAAGGCAGTGAGTAGCATGGTATTGGGCAGTGGGGAAGGCAGTGAGTACCATGGTATGGGGCAGTGGGAAAGGCAATGAGTAGCATGGTATGGGGCAGTGGGGAAGGCAGTGAGTAGCATGGTATGAGTGCAGTGGGGAAGGCAGTGAGTAGCATGGTCTGGGGCAGTGGGGAAGGCAGTGAGTTGCATGGTATGGGGCAGTGTAGAAGGCAGTGAGTAGCATGGTATGGGCAGTGGGGAAGGCAGTGTGTAGCATGGTATGGAGAGTGGGAAAGGCAGTGAGTAGCATTGTATGGGAAAGTGGGGAAGGGAGTGAGCAGCATGGTATGGGGCAGTGGGGAAGGCAGTGAGTAGCATGGTATGGGGCAGTGGGGAAGGCAGTGAGTAGCATGATATGGGGCAGTCGGGAACGCAGTGAGTAGCATGGTATGGGGCAGTGGGGAAGGCAGTGAGTTGCATGGTATGGGGCAGTGGTGAAGGCAGTGAGTAGCATGGTATGGGGCAGTGGGGAAGGCAGTGAGTAGCATGGTATGGGGCAGTGGGGAAGGCAGTGAGTAGCATGGTATGAGGGAGTGGGGAAGGCAGTGAGCAGCATGGTATGGAGAATGGGGAAGGCAGTGAGTAGCATGGTATGGGGCAGTGAGGAAGGCAGTGAGCAGCATGGTATGGGGCAGTGGGGAAGGCACTGAGTAGCATGGTATGGGGCAGTGGGATAGGCAGTGAGTAGCATGGTATGGGGCAGTGGGGAAGGCAGTGAGTAGCATGGTATGGGGCAGTGGAGAAGGCGGTGAGTAGCATGGTATGGGGCAGTGGGGAAGGCAGTGAGTTGCATGGTATGGGGCAGTGGAGAAGGCAGTGAGTAGCATGGTATGGGGCAGTGGGAAAGGCAGTGAGTAGCATGGTATGGGGCAGTGGGGAAGGCAGTGAGTAGCATGGTATGGGGCAGTGGGGAAGGCAGTGAGTAGCATGGTATGGGGAAGTGGGGAAGCAGTGTGTAGCATGGTATGGGGCAGTGGGGAAGGCAGTGAGTAGCATGGTATGGGGCAGTGGGGAAGGCTGTCAGTTGCATGGTATGCAGAGTGAGGAAGGCAGTGAGTAGCATGGTATGGGGCAGTGGGGAAGCAGTGAGTAGCATGGTATGGAGAGTGTGGAAGGCAGTGAGTAACATGGTATTGGGCAGTGGGGAAGGCAGTGAGTAGCATGGTATGGAGACTAGGGAAGGCAGTGAGTAGCATGGTATGGAGAGTGGGGAAGGCAGTGAGTAGCATGGTATGGAGAGTGGGGAAGGCAGTGAGCAGCATGGTATGGGGCAGTGGGGAAGAGGTGAGTAGCATGGTTTGGGGCAGTGGGGAAGGTAGTGAGTAGCATGGTATGGGGCAGTGGGGAAGGCAGTGAGCAGCATGGTATGGAGAGTGGGGAAGGCAGTGAGTAGCGTGGTATGGAGAGTGGGAAGGCAGTGAGTAGCATGGAATGGAGAGTGGGGAAGGCAGTGAGTAGCATGGTATGGGACAGTGGGGAAGGCAGTGAGTAGCATGGTATGGGGCAGTGGGGAAGGCAGTGAGTAGCAATGTATGGAGAGTGCGGAAGGCAGTGAGTAGCATGGTATGGAGACTGGGGAAGGCAGTGAGTAGCATGGTATGGAGAATGGGGAAGGCAGTGAGTAGCATGGTATGGAGTGTGGTGAAGGCAGTGAGTCGCATGGTATGGGGCAGTGGGAAAGGCAGTGAGTAGTATGGTATGGGGCAGTGGGGAAGGCAGTGAGTAGCATGGTATGGTGCAGTGGGGAAGGCAGTGTGTAGCATGGTATGGGGCAGTGGGGAAGGCAGTGAGTTGCATGGTATGGGGCAGTGTAGAAGGCAGTGAGTAGCATGGTATGGGGCAGTGGAGAAGGCAGTGAGTAGCATGGTATGGGGCAGTGGGGAATGCAGTGAGTAGCATGGTATGGGGCAGTGGGGAAGGCAGTGAGTAGCATGGTATGGGGCAGTGGGGAAGGCAGTGAGTAGCATGGTATGGAGACTGGGGAAGGCAGTGAGTAGCATGGTATGGAGAATGGGGAAGCAGTGAGTAGCATGATATGGGGCAGTGGGGAAGGCAGTGAGCAGCATGGTATGGAGAGTGGGGAAGGCAGTGAGTAGCATGGTATGGGGCAGTGGGGAAGGCAGTGAGTAGCATGGTATGGGGCAGTGAGGAAGGCAGTGAGCAGCATGGTATGGGGCAGTGGGGAAGCAGTGATTAGCATGGTATGGGGCAGTGGGGAAGGCAGTGACTAGCATGGTATGGGGCAGTGGGGAAGGCAGTGAGTAGCATGGTATGGGGCAGTGGGGAAGGCAGTGAGTAGCATGGTATGGGGCAGTGGGGAAGCAGTGTGTAGCATGGTATGGGGCAGTGGGGAAGGCAGTGAGCAGCATGTTATGGAGAGTTGGGAAGGCATTGAGTAGCATGGTATGGGGCAGTGGGGAAGGCAGTGAGTAGTAAGGTATGGAGACTGGGGAAGGCAGTGAGTAGCATGGTATGGAGAGTGGGGAAGGCAGTGAGTAGCATGGTATGGGGCAGTGGGGAAGGCAGTGAGCAGCATGTTATGGAGAGTGGGGAAGCAGTGTGTAGCATGGTATGGGGCAGTGGGGAAGGCAGTGAGTAGCATGGTATGGGGCAGTGGGAAAGGCAGTGAGTAGCATGGTATGGAGAGTGAGGAAGGCAGTGAGTAGCATGGTATGGGGCAGTGGGGAAGCAGTGAGTCGCATGGTATGGAGAGTGGGGAAGGCAGTGAGTAGCATGGTATGGGGCATTGGGGAAGGCAATGAGTAGCAAGGTATGGAGCTTGGGGAAGCAGTGAGTAGCATGGTATGGAGAGTGGGGAAGCAGTGAATAGCATGGTATGGAGCAGTGGGGAAGGCAGTGAGTAGCATGTTATGGGGCAGTGGGGAAGGCAGTGAGTAGCATGGTATGGGGCAGTGGGGAAGGCAGTGAGTACCATGGTTTGGGGCAGTGGGGAAGACAGTGAGTAGCTTGGTATGGAGAGTGGGGAAGGCAGTGAGTAGCATGGTATGGGGCAGTGGGGAAGGCAGTGAGTAGCATGGTATGGGGCAGTAGGAAAAGCAATGAGTAGCATGGTATGGGGCAGTGGGGAAGGCAGTGAGTAGCATGGTATGGTGCAGTGGGGAAGGCAGTGTGTAGGATGGTATGGGGCAGTGGGAAAGGCAGTGAGTTGCATGGTATGGGGCAGTGTAGAAGGCAGTGAGTAGCATGGTATGGGGCAGTGGGGAAGGCAGTGAGTAGCATGGTATGGGGCAGTGGGGAAGGCAGTGAGCAGCAAGGTATGGAGACTGGGGAAGGCAGTGAGTAGCATGGTATGGAGAGTGGGGAAGGCAGTGAGTAGCATGGTATGTGGCAGTGGGGAAGGCAATGAGCAGCATGGTATGGAGAGTGGGGAAGGCAGTGAGTAGCATGGTGTGGGGCAGTGAGGAAGGCAGTAAGCAGCATGGTATGGAGCAGTGGAGAAGCAGTGAGTAGCAAGGTATGGGGCAGTGGGGAAGGCAGTGAGCAGCATGGTATGGAGAGTGGGGAAGGCAGTGAGTAGCATGGTATGGGGCAGTGGGGAAGTCAGTGAGTAGCATGGTATGGGGCAGTGGGGAAGGCAGTGAGTAGCATGGTATGGAGAGTGGGGAAGGCAGTGAGAAGCATGGTATGGGCCATTGGGGAAGGCAGTGAGCAGCATGGTATGGAGAGTGGGGAAGGCAGTGAGTAGCATGGTATGGAGCACTGGGGAAGTCATTGAGTAGCATGGTATGGGGCAGTGGGGAAGGCAGTGTGTAGCAAGGTATGGAGAGTGGGGAAGCAGTGAGTAGCATGGTATGGAGAGTGGGGAAGCAGTGAGTAGCATGGTATGGAGCAGTGGGGAATGCAGTGAGTAGCATGTTATGGGGCAGTGGGGAAGGCAGTGAGTAGCATGGTATGGGGCAGTGGGGAAGGCAGTGAGTAGCATGGTATGGGGCAGTCGGGAAGGCAGTGAGTAGCATGGTATGGGGCAGTGGGGAAGGCAGTGAGTTGCATGGTATGGGGCAGTGGTGAAGGCAGTGAGTAGCATGGTATGGGGCAGTGGGGAATGCAGTGAGTAGCATGGTATGGGGCAGTGGGGAAGGCAGTGGGTAGCATGGTATGGGGCAGTGGGGAAGGCAGTGAGTAGCATGGTATGGAGACTGGGGAAGGCAGTGAGTAGCATGGTATGGAGAATGTGGAAGCAGTGAGTAGCATGATATGGGGCAGTGGGGAAGGCAGTGAGCAGCATCGTATGGAGAGTGGGGAAGGCAGTGAGTAGCATGGTATGGGGCAGTGGGGAAGGCAGTGAGCAGCATGTTATGGAGATTTGGGAAGGCATTGAGTAGCATGGTATGGGGCAGTGGGGAAGGCAGTGAGCAGCATGGAATGGGGCAGTGGGGAAGGCAATGAGTAGCATGGTATGGAGAGTGGGAAAGGCAGTGAGTAGCATGGTATGGGCAGTGGGGAAGGGAGTGAGCAGCATGGTATGGGGCAGTGGGGAAGCAGTGAGTAGAATGTTTTGGGGCAGTGGGGAAGGCAGTGAGTAGCATGGTATGGGGCAGTGGGGAAGGCAGTGAGTAGCATTGTATGGGGCAGTCGGGAAGGCAGTGAGTAGCATGGTATGGGGCAGTGGGGAAGGCAGTGAGTTGCATGGTATGGGGCAGTGGAGAAGGCAGTGAGTAGCATGGTATGGGGCAGTGGGGAAGGCAGTGAGTAGCATGGTATGGGGCAGTGGGGAAGGCAGTGAGTAGCATAGTATGGGGCAGTGGGGAAGGCAGTGAGTAGCATGGTATGGAGACTGGGGAAGGCAGTGAGTAGCATGGTATGGGGCATTGGGGAAGGCAATGAGTAGCAAGGTATGGAGCTTGGGGAAGCAGTGAGTAGCATGGTATGGAGAGTGGGGAAGCAGTGAATAGCATGGTATGGAGCAGTGGGGAAGGCAGTGAGTAGCATGTTATGGGGCAGTGGGGAAGGCAGTGAGTAGCATGGTATGGGGCAGTGGGGAAGGCAGTGAGTACCATGGTTTGGGGCAGTGGGGAAGGCAGTGAGTAGCTTGGTATGGAGAGTGGGGAAGGCAGTGAGTAGCATGGTATGGGGCAGTGGGGAAGGCAGTGAGTAGCATGGTATGGGGCAGTAGGAAAAGCAATGAGTAGCATGGTATGGGGCAGTGGGGAAGGCAGTGAGTAGCATGGTATGGTGCAGTGGGGAAGGCAGTGTGTAGGATGGTATGGGGCAGTGGGAAAGGCAGTGAGTTGTATGGTATGGGGCAGTGTAGAAGGCAGTGAGTAGCATGGAATGGGGCAGTGGGGAAGGCAGTGAGTAGCATGGTATGGGGCAGTGGGGAAGGCAGTGAGCAGCAAGGTATGGAGACTGGGGAAGGCAGTGAGTAGCATGGTATGGAGAGTGGGGAAGGCAGTGAGTAGCATGGTATGTGGCAGTGGGGAAGGCAATGAGCAGCATGGTATGGAGAGTGGGGAAGGCAGTGAGTAGCATGGTGTGGGGCAGTGAGGAAGGCAGTGAGCAGCATGGTATGGAGCAGTGGAGAAGCAGTGAGTAGCAAGGTATGGGGCAATGGGGAAGGCAGTGAGCAGCATGGTATGGAGAGTGGGGAAGGCAGTGAGTAGCATGGTATGGGGCAGTGGGGAAGTCAGTGAGTAGCATGGTATGGGGCAGTGGGGAAGGCAGTGAGTAGCATGGTATGGAGAGTGGGGAAGGCAGTGAGAAGCATGGTATGGGCCATTGGGGAAGGCAGTGAGCAGCATGGTATGGAGAGTGGGGAAGGCAGTGAGTAGCATGGTATGGAGCACTGGGGAAGTCATTGAGTAGCATGGTATGGGGCAGTGGGGAAGGCAGTGTGTAGCAAGGTATGGAGAGTGGGGAAGCAGTGAGTAGCATGGTATGGAGAGTGGGGAAGCAGTGAGTAGCATGGTATGGAGCAGTGGGGAATGCAGTGAGTAGCATGTTATGGGGCAGTGGGGAAGGCAGTGAGTAGCATGGTATGGGGCAGTGGGGAAGGCAGTGAGTAGCATGGTATGGGGCAGTCGGGAAGGCAGTGAGTAGCATTGTATGGGGCAGTGGGGAAGGCAGTGAGTTGCATGGTATGGGGCAGTGGTGAAGGCAGTGAGTAGCATGGTATGGGGCAGTGGGGAATGCAGTGAGTAGCATGGTATGGGGCAGTGGGGAAGGCAGTGGGTAGCATGGTATGGGGCAGTGGGGAAGGCAGTGAGTAGCATGGTATGGAGACTGGGGAAGGCAGTGAGTAGCATGGTATGGAGAATGTGGAAGCAGTGAGTAGCATGATATGGGGCAGTGGGGAAGGCAGTGAGCAGCATCGTATGGAGAGTGGGGAAGGCAGTGAGTAGCATGGTATGGGGCAGTGGGGAAGGCAGTGAGCAGCATGTTATGGAGAGTTGGGAAGGCATTGAGTAGCATGGTATGGGGCAGTGGGGAAGGCAGTGAGCAGCATGGAATGGGGCAGTGGGGAAGGCAATGAGTAGCATGGTATGGAGAGTGGGAAAGGCAGTGAGTAGCATGGTATGGGCAGTGGGGAAGGGAGTGAGCAGCATGGTATGGGGCAGTGGGGAAGCAGTGAGTAGAATGTTTTGGGGCAGTGGGGAAGGCAGTGAGTAGCATGGTATGGGGCAGTGGGGAAGGCAGTGAGTAGCATTGTATGGGGCAGTCGGGAAGGCAGTGAGTAGCATGGTATGGGGCAGTGGGGAAGGCAGTGAGTTGCATGGTATGGGGCAGTGGAGAAGGCAGTGAGTAGCATGGTATGGGGCAGTGGGGAAGGCAGTGAGTAGCATGGTATGGGGCAGTGGGGAAGGCAGTGAGTAGCATGGTATGGGGCAGTGGGGAAGGCAGTGAGTAGCATGGTATGGAGACTGGGGAAGGCAGTGAGTAGCATGGTATGGAGAATGGGGAAGCAGTGAGTAGCATGATATGGGGCAGTGGGGAAGGCAGTGAGCAGCATGGTACGGAGAGTGGGGAAGGCAGTTTGTAGCATGGTATGTGGTAGTGGGGAAGGCAGTGAGCAGCATGGTATGGAGAGTGGGGAAGGCAGTGACTAGCATGGTATGGGCAGTGGGGAAGGGAGTGAGCAGCGTGGTATGGGGCAGTGGGGAAGCAGTGAGTAGCATGGTATGAGGCAGTGGGGAAGGCAGTGAGTAGCATGTTCTGGGGCATTGGGGAAGGCAGTGAGTAGCATGGTATGAGGCAGTGGGGAAGGCAGTGAGTACCATGGTATGGGGCAGTGGGGAAGACAGTGAGTAGCTTGGTATGGAGAGTGGGGAAGGCAGTGAGTAGCATGGTATGGGGCAGTCGGGAAGGCAGTGAGTAGCATGGTATGGGCAGTGGGGAAGGCAGTGAGTAGCATGGTATGGGGCAGTGGGGAAGGCAGTGAGCAGCAAGGTATGGAGACTGGGGAAGGCAGTGAGTAGCATGGTATGGAGAGTGGGGAAGGCATTGAGTAGCATGGTATGGGGCAGTGGGGAAGGCAGTGAGCAGCATGCTATGGAGAGTGGGGAAGGCAGTGAGTAGCATGGTATGGGGCAGTGGGGAAGGCAGTGAGCAGCATGGTATGGAGAGTGGGGAAGGCAGTGAGTAGCATGGTGTGGGGCAGTGAGGAAGGCAGTGAGCAGCATGGTATGGAGCAGTGGAGAAGCAGTGAGTAGCATGGTATGGGGCAGTGGGGAAGGCAGTGAGCAGCATGGTATGGAGAGTGGGGAAGGCAGTGAGTAGCATGGTTTGGGGCAGTGGGGAAGTCAGTGAGTATCATGGTATGGGGCAGTGGGGAAGTCATTGAGTAGCATGGTATGGGGCAGTGGGGAAGGCAGTGTGTAGCAAGGTATGGAGAGTGGGGAAGCAGTGAGTAGCATGGTATGGAGAGTGGGGAAGCAGTGAGTAGCATGGTATGGAGCAGTGGGGAATGCAGTGAGTAGCATGTTATGGGGCAGTGGGGAAGGCAGTGAGTAGCATGGTATTGGGCAGTGGGGAAGGCAGTGAGTACCATGGTATGGGGCAGTGGGAAAGGCAATGAGTAGCATGGTATGGGGCAGTGGGGAAGGCAGTGAGTAGCATGGTATGAGTGCAGTGGGGAAGGCAGTGAGTAGCATGGTCTGGGGCAGTGGGGAAGGCAGTGAGTTGCATGGTATGGGGCAGTGTAGAAGGCAGTGAGTAGCATGGTATGGGCAGTGGGGAAGGCAGTGTGTAGCATGGTATGGAGAGTGGGAAAGGCAGTGAGTAGCATTGTATGGGAAAGTGGGGAAGGGAGTGAGCAGCATGGTATGGGGCAGTGGGGAAGCAGTGAGTATAATGGTATGGGGCAGTGGGGAAGGCAGTGAGTAGCATGGTATGGGGCAGTGGGGAAGGCAGTGAGTAGCATGATATGGGGCAGTCGGGAACGCAGTGAGTAGCATGGTATGGGGCAGTGGGGAAGGCAGTGAGTTGCATGGTATGGGGCAGTGGTGAAGGCAGTGAGTAGCATGGTATGGGGCAGTGGGGAAGGCAGTGAGTAGCATGGTATGGGGCAGTGGGGAAGGCAGTGAGTAGCATGGTATGAGGGAGTGGGGAAGGCAGTGAGCAGCATGGTATGGAGAATGGGGAAGGCAGTGAGTAGCATGGTATGGGGCAGTGAGGAAGGCAGTGAGCAGCATGGTATGGGGCAGTGGGGAAGGCACTGAGTAGCATGGTATGGGGCAGTGGGATAGGCAGTGAGTAGCATGGTATGGGGCAGTGGGGAAGGCAGTGAGTAGCATGGTATGGGGCAGTGGAGAAGGCGGTGAGTAGCATGGTATGGGGCAGTGGGGAAGGCAGTGAGTTGCATGGTATGGGGCAGTGGAGAAGGCAGTGAGTAGCATGGTATGGGGCAGTGGGAAAGGCAGTGAGTAGCATGGTATGGGGCAGTGGGGAAGGCAGTGAGTAGCATGGTATGGGGCAGTGGGGAAGGCAGTGAGTAGCATGGTATGGGGAAGTGGGGAAGCAGTGTGTAGCATGGTATGGGGCAGTGGGGAAGGCAGTGAGTAGCATGGTATGGGGCAGTGGGGAAGGCTGTCAGTTGCATGGTATGCAGAGTGAGGAAGGCAGTGAGTAGCATGGTATGGGGCAGTGGGGAAGCAGTGAGTAGCATGGTATGGAGAGTGTGGAAGGCAGTGAGTAACATGGTATTGGGCAGTGGGGAAGGCAGTGAGTAGCATGGTATGGAGACTAGGGAAGGCAGTGAGTAGCATGGTATGGAGAGTGGGGAAGGCAGTGAGTAGCATGGTATGGAGAGTGGGGAAGGCAGTGAGCAGCATGGTATGGGGCAGTGGGGAAGAGGTGAGTAGCATGGTTTGGGGCAGTGGGGAAGGTAGTGAGTAGCATGGTATGGGGCAGTGGGGAAGGCAGTGAGCAGCATGGTATGGAGAGTGGGGAAGGCAGTGAGTAGCGTGGTATGGAGAGTGGGAAGGCAGTGAGTAGCATGGAATGGAGAGTGGGGAAGGCAGTGAGTAGCATGGTATGGGACAGTGGGGAAGGCAGTGAGTAGCATGGTATGGGGCAGTGGGGAAGGCAGTGAGTAGCAATGTATGGAGAGTGCGGAAGGCAGTGAGTAGCATGGTATGGAGACTGGGGAAGGCAGTGAGTAGCATGGTATGGAGAATGGGGAAGGCAGTGAGTAGCATGGTATGGAGTGTGGTGAAGGCAGTGAGTCGCATGGTATGGGGCAGTGGGAAAGGCAGTGAGTAGTATGGTATGGGGCAGTGGGGAAGGCAGTGAGTAGCATGGTATGGTGCAGTGGGGAAGGCAGTGTGTAGCATGGTATGGGGCAGTGGGGAAGGCAGTGAGTTGCATGGTATGGGGCAGTGTAGAAGGCAGTGAGTAGCATGGTATGGGGCAGTGGAGAAGGCAGTGAGTAGCATGGTATGGGGCAGTGGGGAATGCAGTGAGTAGCATGGTATGGGGCAGTGGGGAAGGCAGTGAGTAGCATGGTCTGGGGCAGTGGGGAAGGCAGTGAGTAGCATGGTATGGAGACTGGGGAAGGCAGTGAGTAGCATGGTATGGAGAATGGGGAAGCAGTGAGTAGCATGATATGGGGCAGTGGGGAAGGCAGTGAGCAGCATGGTATGGAGAGTGGGGAAGGCAGTGAGTAGCATGGTATGGGGCAGTGGGGAAGGCAGTGAGTAGCATGGTATGGGGCAGTGAGGAAGGCAGTGAGCAGCATGGTATGGGGCAGTGGGGAAGCAGTGATTAGCATGGTATGGGGCAGTGGGGAAGGCAGTGACTAGCATGGTATGGGGCAGTGGGGAAGGCAGTGAGTAGCATGGTATGGGGCAGTGGGGAAGGCAGTGAGTAGCATGGTATGGGGCAGTGGGGAAGCAGTGTGTAGCATGGTATGGGGCAGTGGGGAAGGCAGTGAGCAGCATGTTATGGAGAGTTGGGAAGGCATTGAGTAGCATGGTATGGGGCAGTGGGGAAGGCAGTGAGTAGTAAGGTATGGAGACTGGGGAAGGCAGTGAGTCGCATGGTATGGAGAGTGGGGAAGGCAGTGAGTAGCATGGTATGGGGCAGTGGGGAAGGCAGTGAGCAGCATGTTATGGAGAGTGGGGAAGCAGTGTGTAGCATGGTATGGGGCAGTGGGGAAGGCAGTGAGTTGCATGGTATGGGGCAGTGGGAAAGGCAGTGAGTAGCATGGTATGGAGAGTGAGGAAGGCAGTGAGTAGCATGGTATGGGGCAGTGGGGAAGCAGTGAGTCGCATGGTATGGAGAGTGGGGAAGGCAGTGAGTAGCATGGTATGGGGCATTGGGGAAGGCAATGAGTAGCAAGGTATGGAGCTTGGGGAAGCAGTGAGTAGCATGGTATGGAGAGTGGGGAAGCAGTGAGTAGCATGGTATGGAGAGTGGGGAAGCAGTGAGTAGCATGGTATGGAGCAGTGGGGAATGCAGTGAGTAGCATGTTATGGGGCAGTGGGGAAGGCAGTGAGTAGCATGGTATTGGGCAGTGGGGAAGGCAGTGAGTACCATGGTATGGGGCAGTGGGAAAGGCAATGAGTAGCATGGTATGGGGCAGTGGGGAAGGCAGTGAGTAGCATGGTATGAGTGCAGTGGGGAAGGCAGTGAGTAGCATGGTCTGGGGCAGTGGGGAAGGCAGTGAGTTGCATGGTATGGGGCAGTGTAGAAGGCAGTGAGTAGCATGGTATGGGCAGTGGGGAAGGCAGTGTGTAGCATGGTATGGAGAGTGGGAAAGGCAGTGAGTAGCATTGTATGGGAAAGTGGGGAAGGGAGTGAGCAGCATGGTATGGGGCAGTGGGGAAGCAGTGAGTATAATGGTATGGGGCAGTGGGGAAGGCAGTGAGTAGCATGGTATGGGGCAGTGGGGAAGGCAGTGAGTAGCATGATATGGGGCAGTCGGGAACGCAGTGAGTAGCATGGTATGGGGCAGTGGGGAAGGCAGTGAGTTGCATGGTATGGGGCAGTGGTGAAGGCAGTGAGTAGCATGGTATGGGGCAGTGGGGAAGGCAGTGAGTAGCATGGTATGGGGCAGTGGGGAAGGCAGTGAGTAGCATGGTATGAGGGAGTGGGGAAGGCAGTGAGCAGCATGGTATGGAGAATGGGGAAGGCAGTGAGTAGCATGGTATGGGGCAGTGAGGAAGGCAGTGAGCAGCATGGTATGGGGCAGTGGGGAAGGCACTGAGTAGCATGGTATGGGGCAGTGGGATAGGCAGTGAGTAGCATGGTATGGGGCAGTGGGGAAGGCAGTGAGTAGCATGGTATGGGGCAGTGGAGAAGGCGGTGAGTAGCATGGTATGGGGCAGTGGGGAAGGCAGTGAGTTGCATGGTATGGGGCAGTGGAGAAGGCAGTGAGTAGCATGGTATGGGGCAGTGGGAAAGGCAGTGAGTAGCATGGTATGGGGCAGTGGGGAAGGCAGTGAGTAGCATGGTATGGGGCAGTGGGGAAGGCAGTGAGTAGCATGGTATGGGGAAGTGGGGAAGCAGTGTGTAGCATGGTATGGGGCAGTGGGGAAGGCAGTGAGTAGCATGGTATGGGGCAGTGGGGAAGGCTGTCAGTTGCATGGTATGCAGAGTGAGGAAGGCAGTGAGTAGCATGGTATGGGGCAGTGGGGAAGCAGTGAGTAGCATGGTATGGAGAGTGTGGAAGGCAGTGAGTAACATGGTATTGGGCAGTGGGGAAGGCAGTGAGTAGCATGGTATGGAGACTAGGGAAGGCAGTGAGTAGCATGGTATGGAGAGTGGGGAAGGCAGTGAGTAGCATGGTATGGAGAGTGGGGAAGGCAGTGAGCAGCATGGTATGGGGCAGTGGGGAAGAGGTGAGTAGCATGGTCTGGGGCAGTGGGGAAGGTAGTGAGTAGCATGGTATGGGGCAGTGGGGAAGGCAGTGAGCAGCATGGT
The DNA here is from genome assembly GCF_044704955.1 of Pristiophorus japonicus. Classification (NCBI taxonomy): domain Eukaryota; kingdom Metazoa; phylum Chordata; class Chondrichthyes; family Pristiophoridae; genus Pristiophorus; species Pristiophorus japonicus. The sequence goes on from NW_027253510.1 coordinate 572,369, forward strand.
ATGGAGAGTGGGGAAGGCAGTGAGTAGCGTGGTATGGAGAGTGGGAAGGCAGTGAGTAGCATGGAATGGAGAGTGGGGAAGGCAGTGAGTAGCATGGTATGGGACAGTGGGGAAGGCAGTGAGTAGCATGGTATGGGGCAGTGGGGAAGGCAGTGAGTAGCAATGTATGGAGAGTGCGGAAGGCAGTGAGTAGCATGGTATGGAGACTGGGGAAGGCAGTGAGTAGCATGGTATGGAGAATGGGGAAGGCAGTGAGTAGCATGGTATGGAGTGTGGTGAAGGCAGTGAGTCGCATGGTATGGGGCAGTGGGAAAGGCAGTGAGTAGTATGGTATGGGGCAGTGGGGAAGGCAGTGAGTAGCATGGTATGGTGCAGTGGGGAAGGCAGTGTGTAGCATGGTATGGGGCAGTGGGGAAGGCAGTGAGTTGCATGGTATGGGGCAGTGTAGAAGGCAGTGAGTAGCATGGTATGGGGCAGTGGAGAAGGCAGTGAGTAGCATGGTATGGGTCAGTGGGGAATGCAGTGAGTAGCATGGTATGGGGCAGTGGGGAAGGCAGTGAGTAGCATGGTATGGGGCAGTGGGGAAGGCAGTGAGTAGCATGGTATGGAGACTGGGGAAGGCAGTGAGTAGCATGGTATGGAGAATGGGGAAGCAGTGAGTAGCATGATATGGGGCAGTGGGGAAGGCAGTGAGCAGCATGGTATGGAGAGTGGGGAAGGCAGTGAGTAGCATGGTATGGGGCAGTGGGGAAGGCAGTGAGTAGCATGGTATGGGGCAGTGAGGAAGGCAGTGAGCAGCATGGTATGGGGCAGTGGGGAAGCAGTGATTAGCATGGTATGGGGCAGTGGGGAAGGCAGTGACTAGCATGGTATGGGGCAGTGGGGAAGGCAGTGAGTAGCATGGTATGGGGCAGTGGGGAAGGCAGTGAGTAGCATGGTATGGGGCAGTGGGGAAGCAGTGTGTAGCATGGTATGGGGCAGTGGGGAAGGCAGTGAGCAGCATGTTATGGAGAGTTGGGAAGGCATTGAGTAGCATGGTATGGGGCAGTGGGGAAGGCAGTGAGTAGTAAGGTATGGAGACTGGGGAAGGCAGTGAGTAGCATGGTATGGAGAGTGGGGAAGGCAGTGAGTAGCATGGTATGGGGCAGTGGGGAAGGCAGTGAGCAGCATGTTATGGAGAGTGGGGAAGCAGTGTGTAGCATGGTATGGGGCAGTGGGGAAGGCAGTGAGTAGCATGGTATGGGGCAGTGGGAAAGGCAGTGAGTAGCATGGTATGGAGAGTGAGGAAGGCAGTGAGTAGCATGGTATGGGGCAGTGGGGAAGCAGTGAGTCGCATGGTATGGAGAGTGGGGAAGGCAGTGAGTAGCATGGTATGGGGCATTGGGGAAGGCAATGAGTAGCAAGGTATGGAGCTTGGGGAAGCAGTGAGTAGCATGGTATGGAGAGTGGGGAAGCAGTGAATAGCATGGTATGGAGCAGTGGGGAAGGCAGTGAGTAGCATGTTATGGGGCAGTGGGGAAGGCAGTGAGTAGCATGGTATGGGGCAGTGGGGAAGGCAGTGAGTACCATGGTTTGGGGCAGTGGGGAAGACAGTGAGTAGCTTGGTATGGAGAGTGGGGAAGGCAGTGAGTAGCATGGTATGGGGCAGTGGGGAAGGCAGTGAGTAGCATGGTATGGGGCAGTAGGAAAAGCAATGAGTAGCATGGTATGGGGCAGTGGGGAAGGCAGTGAGTAGCATGGTATGGTGCAGTGGGGAAGGCAGTGTGTAGGATGGTATGGGGCAGTGGGAAAGGCAGTGAGTTGCATGGTATGGGGCAGTGTAGAAGGCAGTGAGTAGCATGGTATGGGGCAGTGGGGAAGGCAGTGAGTAGCATGGTATGGGGCAGTGGGGAAGGCAGTGAGCAGCAAGGTATGGAGACTGGGGAAGGCAGTGAGTAGCATGGTATGGAGAGTGGGGAAGGCAGTGAGTAGCATGGTATGTGGCAGTGGGGAAGGCAATGAGCAGCATGGTATGGAGAGTGGGGAAGGCAGTGAGTAGCATGGTGTGGGGCAGTGAGGAAGGCAGTAAGCAGCATGGTATGGAGCAGTGGAGAAGCAGTGAGTAGCAAGGTATGGGGCAGTGGGGAAGGCAGTGAGCAGCATGGTATGGAGAGTGGGGAAGGCAGTGAGTAGCATGGTATGGGGCAGTGGGGAAGTCAGTGAGTAGCATGGTATGGGGCAGTGGGGAAGGCAGTGAGTAGCATGGTATGGAGAGTGGGGAAGGCAGTGAGAAGCATGGTATGGGCCATTGGGGAAGGCAGTGAGCAGCATGGTATGGAGAGTGGGGAAGGCAGTGAGTAGCATGGTATGGAGCACTGGGGAAGTCATTGAGTAGCATGGTATGGGGCAGTGGGGAAGGCAGTGTGTAGCAAGGTATGGAGAGTGGGGAAGCAGTGAGTAGCATGGTATGGAGAGTGGGGAAGCAGTGAGTAGCATGGTATGGAGCAGTGGGGAATGCAGTGAGTAGCATGTTATGGGGCAGTGGGGAAGGCAGTGAGTAGCATGGTATGGGGCAGTGGGGAAGGCAGTGAGTAGCATGGTATGGGGCAGTCGGGAAGGCAGTGAGTAGCATGGTATGGGGCAGTGGGGAAGGCAGTGAGTTGCATGGTATGGGGCAGTGGTGAAGGCAGTGAGTAGCATGGTATGGGGCAGTGGGGAATGCAGTGAGTAGCATGGTATGGGGCAGTGGGGAAGGCAGTGGGTAGCATGGTATGGGGCAGTGGGGAAGGCAGTGAGTAGCATGGTATGGAGACTGGGGAAGGCAGTGAGTAGCATGGTATGGAGAATGTGGAAGCAGTGAGTAGCATGATATGGGGCAGTGGGGAAGGCAGTGAGCAGCATCGTATGGAGAGTGGGGAAGGCAGTGAGTAGCATGGTATGGGGCAGTGGGGAAGGCAGTGAGCAGCATGTTATGGAGAGTTGGGAAGGCATTGAGTAGCATGGTATGGGGCAGTGGGGAAGGCAGTGAGCAGCATGGAATGGGGCAGTGGGGAAGGCAATGAGTAGCATGGTATGGAGAGTGGGAAAGGCAGTGAGTAGCATGGTATGGGCAGTGGGGAAGGGAGTGAGCAGCATGGTATGGGGCAGTGGGGAAGCAGTGAGTAGAATGTTTTGGGGCAGTGGGGAAGGCAGTGAGTAGCATGGTATGGGGCAGTGGGGAAGGCAGTGAGTAGCATTGTATGGGGCAGTCGGGAAGGCAGTGAGTAGCATGGTATGGGGCAGTGGGGAAGGCAGTGAGTTGCATGGTATGGGGCAGTGGAGAAGGCAGTGAGTAGCATGGTATGGGGCAGTGGGGAAGGCAGTGAGTAGCATGGTATGGGGCAGTGGGGAAGGCAGTGAGTAGCATGGTATGGGGCAGTGGGGAAGGCAGTGAGTAGCATGGTATGGAGACTGGGGAAGGCAGTGAGTAGCATGGTATGGGGCATTGGGGAAGGCAATGAGTAGCAAGGTATGGAGCTTGGGAAAGCAGTGAGTAGCATGGTATGGAGAGTGGGGAAGCAGTGAATAGCATGGTATGGAGCAGTGGGGAAGGCAGTGAGTAGCATGTTATGGGGCAGTGGGGAAGGCAGTGAGTAGCATAGTATGGGGCAGTGGGGAAGGCAGTGAGTACCATGGTTTGGGGCAGTGGGGAAGACAGTGAGTAGCTTGGTATGGAGAGTGGGGAAGGCAGTGAGTAGCATGGTATGGGGCAGTGGGGAAGGCAGTGAGTAGCATGGTATGGGGCAGTAGGAAAAGCAATGAGTAGCATGGTATGGGGCAGTGGGGAAGGCAGTGAGTAGCATGGTATGGTGCAGTGGGGAAGGCAGTGTGTAGGATGGTATGGGGCAGTGGGAAAGGCAGTGAGTTGCATGGTATGGGGCAGTGTAGAAGGCAGTGAGTAGCATGGAATGGGGCAGTGGGGAAGGCAGTGAGTAGCATGGTATGGGGCAGTGGGGAAGGCAGTGAGCAGCAAGGTATGGAGACTGGGGAAGGCAGTGAGTAGCATGGTATGGAGAGTGGGGAAGGCAGTGAGTAGCATGGTATGTGGCAGTGGGGAAGGCAATGAGCAGCATGGTATGGAGAGTGGGGAAGGCAGTGAGTAGCATGGTGTGGGGCAGTGAGGAAGGCAGTGAGCAGCATGGTATGGAGCAGTGGAGAAGCAGTGAGTAGCAAGGTATGGGGCAATGGGGAAGGCAGTGAGCAGCATGGTATGGAGAGTGGGGAAGGCAGTGAGTAGCATGGTATGGGGCAGTGGGGAAGTCAGTGAGTAGCATGGTATGGGGCAGTGGGGAAGGCAGTGAGTAGCATGGTATGGAGAGTGGGGAAGGCAGTGAGAAGCATGGTATGGGCCATTGGGGAAGGCAGTGAGCAGCATGGTATGGAGAGTGGGGAAGGCAGTGAGTAGCATGGTATGGAGCACTGGGGAAGTCATTGAGTAGCATGGTATGGGGCAGTGGGGAAGGCAGTGTGTAGCAAGGTATGGAGAGTGGGGAAGCAGTGAGTAGCATGGTATGGAGAGTGGGGAAGCAGTGAGTAGCATGGTATGGAGCAGTGGGGAATGCAGTGAGTAGCATGTTATGGGGCAGTGGGGAAGGCAGTGAGTAGCATGGTATGGGGCAGTGGGGAAGGCAGTGAGTAGCATGGTATGGGGCAGTCGGGAAGGCAGTGAGTAGCATTGTATGGGGCAGTGGGGAAGGCAGTGAGTTGCATGGTATGGGGCAGTGGTGAAGGCAGTGAGTAGCATGGTATGGGGCAGTGGGGAATGCAGTGAGTAGCATGGTATGGGGCAGTGGGGAAGGCAGTGGGTAGCATGGTATGGGGCAGTGGGGAAGGCAGTGAGTAGCATGGTATGGAGACTGGGGAAGGCAGTGAGTAGCATGGTATGGAGAATGTGGAAGCAGTGAGTAGCATGATATGGGGCAGTGGGGAAGGCAGTGAGCAGCATCGTATGGAGAGTGGGGAAGGCAGTGAGTAGCATGGTATGGGGCAGTGGGGAAGGCAGTGAGCAGCATGTTATGGAGAGTTGGGAAGGCATTGAGTAGCATGGTATGGGGCAGTGGGGAAGGCAGTGAGCAGCATGGAATGGGGCAGTGGGGAAGGCAATGAGTAGCATGGTATGGAGAGTGGGAAAGGCAGTGAGTAGCATGGTATGGGCAGTGGGGAAGGGAGTGAGCAGCATGGTATGGGGCAGTGGGGAAGCAGTGAGTAGAATGTTTTGGGGCAGTGGGGAAGGCAGTGAGTAGCATGGTATGGGGCAGTGGGGAAGGCAGTGAGTAGCATTGTATGGGGCAGTCGGGAAGGCAGTGAGTAGCATGGTATGGGGCAGTGGGGAAGGCAGTGAGTTGCATGGTATGGGGCAGTGGAGAAGGCAGTGAGTAGCATGGTATGGGGCAGTGGGGAAGGCAGTGAGTAGCATGGTATGGGGCAGTGGGGAAGGCAGTGAGTAGCATGGTATGGGGCAGTGGGGAAGGCAGTGAGTAGCATGGTATGGAGACTGGGGAAGGCAGTGAGTAGCATGGTATGGAGAATGGGGAAGCAGTGAGTAGCATGATATGGGGCAGTGGGGAAGGCAGTGAGCAGCATGGTACGGAGAGTGGGGAAGGCAGTTTGTAGCATGGTATGTGGTAGTGGGGAAGGCAGTGAGCAGCATGGTATGGAGAGTGGGGAAGGCAGTGACTAGCATGGTATGGGCAGTGGGGAAGGGAGTGAGCAGCGTGGTATGGGGCAGTGGGGAAGCAGTGAGTAGCATGGTATGAGGCAGTGGGGAAGGCAGTGAGTAGCATGTTCTGGGGCATTGGGGAAGGCAGTGAGTAGCATGGTATGAGGCAGTGGGGAAGGCAGTGAGTACCATGGTATGGGGCAGTGGGGAAGACAGTGAGTAGCTTGGTATGGAGAGTGGGGAAGGCAGTGAGTAGCATGGTATGGGGCAATCGGGAAGGCAGTGAGTAGCATGGTATGGGCAGTGGGGAAGGCAGTGAGTAGCATGGTATGGGGCAGTGGGGAAGGCAGTGAGCAGCAAGGTATGGAGACTGGGGAAGGCAGTGAGTAGCATGGTATGGAGAGTGGGGAAAGCATTGAGTAGCATGGTATGGGGCAGTGGGGAAGGCAGTGAGCAGCATGCTATGGAGAGTGGGGAAGGCAGTGAGTAGCATGGTATGGGGCAGTGGGGAAGGCAGTGAGCAGCATGGTATGGAGAGTGGGGAAGGCAGTGAGTAGCATGGTGTGGGGCAGTGAGGAAGGCAGTGAGCAGCATGGTATGGAGCAGTGGAGAAGCAGTGAGTAGCATGGTATGGGGCAGTGGGGAAGGCAGTGAGCAGCATGGTATGGAGAGTGGGGAAGGCAGTGAGTAGCATGGTTTGGGGCAGTGGGGAAGTCAGTGAGTATCATGGTATGGGGCAGTGGGGAAGTCATTGAGTAGCATGGTATGGGGCAGTGGGGAAGGCAGTGTGTAGCAAGGTATGGAGAGTGGGGAAGCAGTGAGTAGCATGGTATGGAGAGTGGGGAAGCAGTGAGTAGCATGGTATGGAGCAGTGGGGAATGCAGTGAGTAGCATGTTATGGGGCAGTGGGGAAGGCAGTGAGTAGCATGGTATTGGGCAGTGGGGAAGGCAGTGAGTACCATGGTATGGGGCAGTGGGAAAGGCAATGAGTAGCATGGTATGGGGCAGTGGGGAAGGCAGTGAGTAGCATGGTATGAGTGCAGTGGGGAAGGCAGTGAGTAGCATGGTCTGGGGCAGTGGGGAAGGCAGTGAGTTGCATGGTATGGGGCAGTGTAGAAGGCAGTGAGTAGCATGGTATGGGCAGTGGGGAAGGCAGTGTGTAGCATGGTATGGAGAGTGGGAAAGGCAGTGAGTAGCATTGTATGGGAAAGTGGGGAAGGGAGTGAGCAGCATGGTATGGGGCAGTGGGGAAGCAGTGAGTATAATGGTATGGGGCAGTGGGGAAGGCAGTGAGTAGCATGGTATGGGGCAGTGGGGAAGGCAGTGAGTAGCATGGTATGGGGCAGTCGGGAACGCAGTGAGTAGCATGGTATGGGGCAGTGGGGAAGGCAGTGAGTTGCATGGTATGGGGCAGTGGTGAAGGCAGTGAGTAGCATGGTATGGGGCAGTGGGGAAGGCAGTGAGTAGCATGGTATGGGGCAGTGGGGTAGGCAGTGAGTAGCATGGTATGAGGGAGTGGGGAAGGCAGTGAGCAGCATGGTATGGAGAATGGGGAAGGCAGTGAGTAGCATGGTATGGGGCAGTGAGGAAGGCAGTGAGCAGCATGGTATGGGGCAGTGGGGAAGGCACTGAGTAGCATGGTATGGGGCAGTGGGATAGGCAGTGAGTAGCATGGTATGGGGCAGTGGGGAAGGCAGTGAGTAGCATGGTATGGGGCAGTGGAGAAGGCGGTGAGTAGCATGGTATGGGGCAGTGGGGAAGGCAGTGAGTTGCATGGTATGGGGCAGTGGAGAAGGCAGTGAGTAGCATGGTATGGGGCAGTGGGAAAGGCAGTGAGTAGCATGGTATGGGGCAGTGGGGAAGGCAGTGAGTAGCATGGTATGGGGCAGTGGGGAAGGCAGTGAGTAGCATGGTATGGGGAAGTGGGGAAGCAGTGTGTAGCATGGTATGGGGCAGTGGGGAAGGCAGTGAGTAGCATGGTATGGGGCAGTGGGGAAGGCTGTCAGTTGCATGGTATGCAGAGTGAGGAAGGCAGTGAGTAGCATGGTATGGGGCAGTGGGGAAGCAGTGAGTAGCATGGTATGGAGAGTGTGGAAGGCAGTGAGTAACATGGTATTGGGCAGTGGGGAAGGCAGTGAGTAGCATGGTATGGAGACTAGGGAAGGCAGTGAGTAGCATGGTATGGAGAGTGGGGAAGGCAGTGAGTAGCATGGTATGGAGAGTGGGGAAGGCAGTGAGCAGCATGGTATGGGGCAGTGGGGAAGAGGTGAGTAGCATGGTTTGGGGCAGTGGGGAAGGTAGTGAGTAGCATGGTATGGGGCAGTGGGGAAGGCAGTGAGCAGCATGGTATGGAGAGTGGGGAAGGCAGTGAGTAGCGTGGTATGGAGAGTGGGAAGGCAGTGAGTAGCATGGAATGGAGAGTGGGGAAGGCAGTGAGTAGCATGGTATGGGACAGTGGGGAAGGCAGTGAGTAGCATGGTATGGGGCAGTGGGGAAGGCAGTGAGTAGCAATGTATGGAGAGTGCGGAAGGCAGTGAGTAGCATGGTATGGAGACTGGGGAAGGCAGTGAGCAGCATGGTATGGAGAATGGGGAAGGCAGTGAGTAGCATGGTATGGAGTGTGGTGAAGGCAGTGAGTAGCATGGTATGGAGACTGGGGAAGGCAGTGAGCAGCATGGTATGGGGCAGTGGGGAAGGCAGTGAGTAGCATGGTATGGTGCAGTGGGGAAGGCAGTGTGTAGCATGGTATGGGGCAGTGGGGAAGGCAGTGAGTTGCATGGTATGGGGCAGTGTAGAAGGCAGTGAGTAGCATGGTATGGGGCAGTGGAGAAGGCAGTGAGTAGCATGGTATGGGGCAGTGGGGAATGCAGTGAGTAGCATGGTATGGGGCAGTGGGGAAGGCAGTGAGTAGCATGGTATGGGGCAGTGGGGAAGGCAGTGAGTAGCATGGTATGGAGACTGGGGAAGGCAGTGAGTAGCATGGTATGGAGAATGGGGAAGCAGTGAGTAGCATGATATGGGGCAGTGGGGAAGGCAGTGAGCAGCATGGTATGGAGAGTGGGGAAGGCAGTGAGTAGCATGGTATGGGGCAGTGGGGAAGGCAGTGAGTAGCATGGTATGGGGCAGTGAGGAAGGCAGTGAGCAGCATGGTATGGGGCAGTGGGGAAGCAGTGATTAGCATGGTATGGGGCAGTGGGGAAGGCAGTGACTAGCATGGTATGGGGCAGTGGGGAAGGCAGTGAGTAGCATGGTATGGGGCAGTGGGGAAGGCAGTGAGTAGCATGGTATGGGGCAGTGGGGAAGCAGTGTGTAGCATGGTATGGGGCAGTGGGGAAGGCAGTGAGTAGCATGGTATGGGGCAGTGGGGAAGGCAGTGAGTAGCATGGTATGGAGAGTGAGGAAGGCAGTGAGTAGCATGGTATGGGGCAGTGGGGAAGCAGTGAGTCGCATGGTATGGAGAGTGGGGAAGGCAGTGAGTAGCATGGTATGGGGCATTGGGGAAGGCAATGAGCAGCAAGGTATGGAGAGTGGGGAAGCAGTGAGTAGCATGGTATGGAGAGTGGGGAAGCAGTGAATAGCATGGTATGGAGCAGTGGGGAAGGCAGTGAGTAGCATGTTATGGGGCAGTGGGGAAGGCAGTGAGTAGCATGGTATGGGGCAGTGGGGAAGGCAGTGAGTACCATGATATGGGGCAGTGGGGAAGACAGTGAGTAGCTTGGTATGGAGAGTGGGGAAGGCAGTGAGTAGCATGGTATGGGGCAGTGGGGAAGGCAGTGAGTAGCATGGTATGGGGCAGTGGGAAAGGCAGTGAGTAGCATGGTATGGGGCAGTGGGGAAGGCAGTGAGTCGCATGGTATGGTGCAGTGGGGAAGGCAGTGTGTAGGATGGTATGGGGCAGTGGGGAAGGCAGTGAGTTGCATGGTATGGGGCAGTGTAGAAGGCAGTGAGTAGCATGGTATGGGGCAGTCGGGAAGGCAGTGAGTAGCATGGTATGGGCAGTGGGGAAGGCAGTGAGTAGCATGGTATGGGGCAGTGGGGAAGGCAGTGAGCAGCAAGGTATGGAGACTGGGGAAGGCAGTGAGTAGCATGGTATGGAGAGTGGGGAAGGCATTGAGTAGCATGATATGGGGCAGTGGGGAAGGCAGTGAGCAGCATGGTATGGAGAGTGGGGAAGGCAGTTTGTAGCATGGTATGGGGTAGTGGGGAAGGCAGTGAGCAGCATGGTATGGAGAGTGGGGAAGGCAGTGAGTAGCATGGTATGGGGCAGTGGGGAAGGCAGTGAGTAGCATGGTATGGGGCAGTGAGGAAGGCAGTGAGCAGCATGGTATGGGGCAGTGGGGAAGCAGTGATTAGCATGGTATGGGGCAGTGGGGAAGGCAGTGACTAGCATGGTATGGGGCAGTGGGGAAGGCAGTGAGTAGCATGGTATGGGGCAGTGGGGAAGGCAGTGAGTAGCATGGTATGGGGCAGTGGGGAAGCAGTGTGTAGCATGGTTAGGGGCAGTGGGGAAGGCAGTGAGTAGCATGGTATGGGGCAGTGGGGAAGGCAGTGAGTAGCATGGTATGGAGAGTGAGGAAGGCAGTGAATAGCATGGTATGGGGCAGTGGGGAAGCAGTGAGTCGCATGGTATGGAGAGTGGGGAAGGCAGTGAGTAGCATGGTATGGGGCATTGGGGAAGGCAATGAGTAGCAAGGTATGGAGAGTGGGGAAGCAGTGAGTAGCATGGTATGGAGAGTGGGGAAGCAGTGAATAGCATGGTATGGAGCAGTGGGGAAGGCAGTGAGTAGCATGTTATGGGGCAGTGGGGAAGGCAGTGAGTCGCATGGTATGGGGCAGTGGGGAAGGCAGTGAGTACCATGATATGGGGCAGTGGGGAAGACAGTGAGTAGCTTGGTATGGAGAGTGGGGAAGGCAGTGAGTAGCATGGTATGGGACAGTGGGGAAGGCAGTGAGTAGCATGGTATGGGGCAGTGGGAAAGGCAGTGAGTAGCATGGTATGGGGCAGTGGGGAAGGCAGTGAGTAGCATGGTATGGTGCAGTGGGGAAGGCAGTGTGTAGGATGGTATGGGGCAGTGGGGAAGGCAGTGAGTTGCATGGTATGGGGCAGTGTAGAAGGCAGTGAGTAGCATGGTATGGGGCAGTCGGGAAGGCAGTGAGGAGCATGGTATGGGCAGTGGGGAAGGCAGTGAGTAGCATGGTATGGGGCAGTGGGGAAGGCAGTGAGCAGCAAGGTATGGAGACTGGGGAAGGCAGTGAGTAGCATGGTATGGAGAGTGGGGAAGGCATTGAGTAGCATGGTATGGGGCAGTGGGGAAGGCAGTGAGCAGCATGGTATGGAGAGTGGGGAAGGCAGTGAGTAGCATGGTATGGGGCAGTGGGGAAGGCAGTGAGCAGCATGGTATGGAGAGTGGGGAAGGCAGTGAGTAGCATGGTGTGGGGCAGTGAGGAAGGCAGTGAGCAGCATGGTATGGAGCAGTGAGTAGCATGGTATGGGGCAGTGGGGATGGCAGTGAGTAGCATGGTATGGGGCAGTCGGGAAGGCAGTGAGTAGCATGGTATGGGCAGTGGGGAAGGCAGTGAGTAGCATGGTATGGGGCAGTGGGGAAGGCAGTGAGCAGCAAGGTATGGAGACTGGGGAAGGCAGTGAGTAGCATGGTATGGAGAGTGGGGAAGGCATTGAGTAGCATGGTATGGGGCAGTGGGGAAGGCAGTGAGCAGCATGGTATGGAGAGTGGGGAAGGCAGTGAGTAGCATGGTATGGGGCAGTGGGGAAGGCAGTGAGCAGCATGGTATGGAGAGTGGGGAAGGCAGTGAGTAGCATGGTGTGGGGCAGTGAGGAAGGCAGTGAGCAGCATGGTATGGAGCAGTGGAGAAGCAGTGAGTAGCATGGTATGGGGCAGTGGGGAAGGCAGTGAGCAGCATGGTATGGAGAGTGGGGAAGGCAGTGAGTAGCATGGTATGGGGCAGTGGGGAAGTCAGTGAGTAGCATGGTATGGGGCAGTGGGGAAGGCAGTGAGTAGCATGGTATGGAGAGTGGGGAAGGCAGTGAGAAGCATGGTATGGGCCATTGGGGAAGGCAGTGAGCAGCATGGTATGCAGAGTGGGGAAGGCAGTGAGTAGCATGGTATGGAGCACTGGGGAAGTCATTGAGTAGCATGGTATGGGGCAGTGGGGAAGGCGGTGTGTAGCAAGGTATGGAGAGTGGGGAAGCAGTGAGTAGCATGGTATGGAGAGTGGGGAAGCAGTGAGTAGCATGCTATGGAGCAGTGGGGAATGCAGTGAGTAGCATGTTATGGGGCAGTGGGGAAGGCAGTGAGTAGCATGGTATGGGGCAGTGGGGAAGGCAGTGAGTACCATGGTATGGGGCAGTGGCAAAGGCAATGAGTAGCATAGTATGGGGCAGTGGGGAAGGCAGTGAGTAGCATGGTATTAGTGCAGTGGGGAAGGCAGTGAGTAGCATGGTCTGGGGCAGTGGGGAAGGCAGTGAGTTGCATGGTATGGGGCAGTGTAGAAGGCAGTGAGTAGCATGGTATGGGCAGTGGGGAAGGCAGTGTGTAGCATGGTATGGAGAGTGGGAAAGGCAGTGAGTAGCATGGTATGGGGCAGTGGGGAAGGCAGTGAGTAGCATGGTATGGGGCAGTGGGGAAGCAGTGTGTAGCATGGTATGGGGCAGTGGGGAAGGCAGTGAGTAGCATGGTATGGGGCAGTGGGGAAGGCAGTGAGTAGCATGGTATGGAGAGTGAGGAAGGCAGTGAGTAGCATGGTATGGGGCAGTGGGGAAGCAGTGAGTCGCATGGTATGGAGAGTGGGGAAGGCAGTGAGTAGCATGGTATGGGGCATTGGGGAAGGCAATGAGCAGCAAGGTATGGAGAGTGGGGAAGCAGTGAGTAGCATGGTATGGAGAGTGGGGAAGCAGTGAATAGCATGGTATGGAGCAGTGGGGAAGGCAGTGAGTAGCATGTTATGGGGCAGTGGGGAAGGCAGTGAGTAGCATGGTATGGGGCAGTGGGGAAGGCAGTGAGTACCATGATATGGGGCAGTGGGGAAGACAGTGAGTAGCTTGGTATGGAGAGTGGGGAAGGCAGTGAGTAGCATGGTATGGGGCAGTGGGGAAGGCAGTGAGTAGCATGGTATGGGGCAGTGGGAAAGGCAGTGAGTAGCATGGTATGGGGCAGTGGGGAAGGCAGTGAGTCGCATGGTATGGTGCAGTGGGGAAGGCAGTGTGTAGGATGGTATGGGGCAGTGGGGAAGGCAGTGAGTTGCATGGTATGGGGCAGTGTAGAAGGCAGTGAGTAGCATGGTATGGGGCAGTCGGGAAGGCAGTGAGTAGCATGGTATGGGCAGTGGGGAAGGCAGTGAGTAGCATGGTATGGGGCAGTGGGGAAGGCAGTGAGCAGCAAGGTATGGAGACTGGGGAAGGCAGTGAGTAGCATGGTATGGAGAGTGGGGAAGGCATTGAGTAGCATGATATGGGGCAGTGGGGAAGGCAGTGAGCAGCATGGTATGGAGAGTGGGGAAGGCAGTTTGTAGCATGGTATGGGGTAGTGGGGAAGGCAGTGAGCAGCATGGTATGGAGAGTGGGGAAGGCAGTGAGTAGCATGGTATGGGGCAGTGGGGAAGGCAGTGAGTAGCATGGTATGGGGCAGTGAGGAAGGCAGTGAGCAGCATGGTATGGGGCAGTGGGGAAGCAGTGATTAGCATGGTATGGGGCAGTGGGGAAGGCAGTGACTAGCATGGTATGGGGCAGTGGGGAAGGCAGTGAGTAGCATGGTATGGGGCAGTGGGGAAGGCAGTGAGTAGCATGGTATGGGGCAGTGGGGAAGCAGTGTGTAGCATGGTTAGGGGCAGTGGGGAAGGCAGTGAGTAGCATGGTATGGGGCAGTGGGGAAGGCAGTGAGTAGCATGGTATGGAGAGTGAGGAAGGCAGTGAATAGCATGGTATGGGGCAGTGGGGAAGCAGTGAGTCGCATGGTATGGAGAGTGGGGAAGGCAGTGAGTAGCATGGTATGGGGCATTGGGGAAGGCAATGAGTAGCAAGGTATGGAGAGTGGGGAAGCAGTGAGTAGCATGGTATGGAGAGTGGGGAAGCAGTGAATAGCATGGTATGGAGCAGTGGGGAAGGCAGTGAGTAGCATGTTATGGGGCAGTGGGGAAGGCAGTGAGTCGCATGGTATGGGGCAGTGGGGAAGGCAGTGAGTACCATGATATGGGGCAGTGGGGAAGACAGTGAGTAGCTTGGTATGGAGAGTGGGGAAGGCAGTGAGTAGCATGGTATGGGACAGTGGGGAAGGCAGTGAGTAGCATGGTATGGGGCAGTGGGAAAGGCAGTGAGTAGCATGGTATGGGGCAGTGGGGAAGGCAGTGAGTAGCATGGTATGGTGCAGTGGGGAAGGCAGTGTGTAGGATGGTATGGGGCAGTGGGGAAGGCAGTGAGTTGCATGGTATGGGGCAGTGTAGAAGGCAGTGAGTAGCATGGTATGGGGCAGTCGGGAAGGCAGTGAGGAGCATGGTATGGGCAGTGGGGAAGGCAGTGAGTAGCATGGTATGGGGCAGTGGGGAAGGCAGTGAGCAGCAAGGTATGGAGACTGGGGAAGGCAGTGAGTAGCATGGTATGGAGAGTGGGGAAGGCATTGAGTAGCATGGTATGGGGCAGTGGGGAAGGCAGTGAGCAGCATGGTATGGAGAGTGGGGAAGGCAGTGAGTAGCATGGTATGGGGCAGTGGGGAAGGCAGTGAGCAGCATGGTATGGAGAGTGGGGAAGGCAGTGAGTAGCATGGTGTGGGGCAGTGAGGAAGGCAGTGAGCAGCATGGTATGGAGCAGTGAGTAGCATGGTATGGGGCAGTGGGGATGGCAGTGAGTAGCATGGTATGGGGCAGTCGGGAAGGCAGTGAGTAGCATGGTATGGGCAGTGGGGAAGGCAGTGAGTAGCATGGTATGGGGCAGTGGGGAAGGCAGTGAGCAGCAAGGTATGGAGACTGGGGAAGGCAGTGAGTAGCATGGTATGGAGAGTGGGGAAGGCATTGAGTAGCATGGTATGGGGCAGTGGGGAAGGCAGTGAGCAGCATGGTATGGAGAGTGGGGAAGGCAGTGAGTAGCATGGTATGGGGCAGTGGGGAAGGCAGTGAGCAGCATGGTATGGAGAGTGGGGAAGGCAGTGAGTAGCATGGTGTGGGGCAGTGAGGAAGGCAGTGAGCAGCATGGTATGGAGCAGTGGAGAAGCAGTGAGTAGCATGGTATGGGGCAGTGGGGAAGGCAGTGAGCAGCATGGTATGGAGAGTGGGGAAGGCAGTGAGTAGCATGGTATGGGGCAGTGGGGAAGTCAGTGAGTAGCATGGTATGGGGCAGTGGGGAAGGCAGTGAGTAGCATGGTATGGAGAGTGGGGAAGGCAGTGAGAAGCATGGTATGGGCCATTGGGGAAGGCAGTGAGCAGCATGGTATGCAGAGTGGGGAAGGCAGTGAGTAGCATGGTATGGAGCACTGGGGAAGTCATTGAGTAGCATGGTATGGGGCAGTGGGGAAGGCGGTGTGTAGCAAGGTATGGAGAGTGGGGAAGCAGTGAGTAGCATGGTATGGAGAGTGGGGAAGCAGTGAGTAGCATGCTATGGAGCAGTGGGGAATGCAGTGAGTAGCATGTTATGGGGCAGTGGGGAAGGCAGTGAGTAGCATGGTATGGGGCAGTGGGGAAGGCAGTGAGTACCATGGTATGGGGCAGTGGCAAAGGCAATGAGTAGCATAGTATGGGGCAGTGGGGAAGGCAGTGAGTAGCATGGTATTAGTGCAGTGGGGAAGGCAGTGAGTAGCATGGTCTGGGGCAGTGGGGAAGGCAGTGAGTTGCATGGTATGGGGCAGTGTAGAAGGCAGTGAGTAGCATGGTATGGGCAGTGGGGAAGGCAGTGTGTAGCATGGTATGGAGAGTGGGAAAGGCAGTGAGTAGCATGGTATGGGGCAGTGGGGAAGGGAGTGGGCAGCATGGTATGGGGCAGTGGGGAAGCAGTGAGTATAATGGTATGGGGCAGTGGGGAAGGCAGTGAGTAGCATGGTATGGGGCAGTGGGGAAGGCAGTGAGTAGCATGGTATGGGGCAGTCGGGAAGGCAGTGAGTAGCATGGTATGGGGCAGTGGGGAAGGCAGTGAGTTGCATGGTATGGGGCAGTGGTGAAGGCAGTGAGTAGCATGGTATGGGGCAGTGGGGTATGCAGTGAGTAGCATGGTATGGGGCAGTGGGGAAGGCAGTGAGTAGCATGGTATGGGGCAGTGGGGAAGGCAGTGAGTAGCATGGTATGGAGACTGGGGAAGGCAGTGAGTAGCATGGTATGGAGAATGGGGAAGCAGTGAGTAACATGATATGGGGCAGTGGGGAAGGCAGTGAGCAGCATGGTATGGAGAGTGGGGAAGGCAGTGAGTAGCATGGTATGGGGCAGTGGGGAAGGCAGTGAGCAGCATGGTATGGAGAGTGGGGAAGGCAGTGAGTAGCATGGTATGGGGGAGTGGGGAAGGCAGTGAGCAGCATGGTATGGAGAATGGGGAAGGCAGTGAGTAGCATGGTATGGGGCAGTGAGGAAGGCAGTGAGCAGCATGGTATGGGGCAGTGGGTAAGGCACTGAGTAGCATGGTATGGGGCAGTGGGATAGGCAGTGAGTAGCATGGTATGGGGCAGTGGGGAAGGCAGTAAGTAGCATGGTATGGGGCAGTGGAGAAGGCGGTGAGTAGCATGGTATGGGGCAGTGGGGAAGGCAGTGAGTTGCATGGTATGGGGCAGTGGAGAAGGCAGTGAGTAGCATGGTATGGGGCAGTGGGAAAGGCAGTGAGTAGCATGGTATGGGGCAGTGGGGAAGGCAGTGAGTAGCATGGTATGGGGCAGTGGGAAAGGCAGTGAGTGGCATGGTATGGGGAAGTGGGGAAGCAGTGTGTAGCATGGTATGGGGCAGTGGGGAAGGCAGTGAGTAGCATGGTACGGGGCAGTGGGGAAGGCTGTCAGTTGCATGGTATGCAGAGTGAGGAAGGCAGTGAGTAGCATGGTATGGGGCAGTGGGGAAGCAGTGAGTAGCATGGTATGGAGAGTGTGGAAGGCAGTGAGTAACATGGTATTGGGCAGTGTGGAAGGCAGTGAGTAGCATGGTATGGAGACTAGGGAAGGCAGTAAGTAGCATCGTATGGAGAGTGGGGAAGGCAGTGAGCAGCATGGTATGGAGAGTGGGGAAGTGGTGAGTAGCATGGTTTGGGGCAGTGGGGAAGGCAGTGAGTAGCATGGTATGGGGCAGTGGGGAAGTCAGTGAGTAGCATGGTATGGGGCAGTGGGGAAGGCAGTGAGTAGCATGGTATGGAGAGTGGGGAAGGCAGTGAGAAGCATGGTATGGTCCATTGGGAAAGGCAGTGAGCAGCATGGTATGGAGAGTGGGAAAGGCAGTGAGTAGCATGGTATGGAGCACTGGGGAAGTCATTGAGTAGCATGGTATGGGGCAGTGGGGAAGGCAGTGTGTAGCAAGGTATGGAGAGTGGGGAAGCAGTGAGTAGCATGGTATGGAGAGTGGGGAAGGCAGTGAGTAGCATGGTATGGGGCAGTCGGGAAGGCAGTGAGTAGCATGGTATGGGGCAGTGGGGAAGGCAGTGAGTTGCATGGTATGGGGCAGTGGTGAAGGCAGTGAGTAGCATGGTATGGGGCAGTCGGGAAGGCAGTGAGTAGCATGGTATGGGGCAGTGGGGAAGGCAGTGACTAGCATGGTATGGGGCAGTGGTGAAGGCAGTGAGTAGCATGGTATGGAGACTGGGGAAGGCAGTGAGTAGCATGGTATGGAGAATGGGGAAGCAGTGAGTGGCATGATGTGGGGCAGTGGGGAAGGCAGTGAGCAGCATGGTATGGAGAGTGGGGAAGGCAGTGAGTAGCATGGTATGGGGCAGTGGGGAAGGCAGTGAGCAGCATGGTATGGGGCAGTGGGGAAGGCAGTGAGCAGCATGCTATGGAGAGTGGGGAAGGCAGTGAGTAGCATGGTATGGGGCAGTGGGGAAGGCAGTGAGCAGCATGGTATGGAGAGTGGGGAAGGCAGTGAGTAGCATGGTGTGGGGCAGTGAGGAAGGCAGTGAGCAGCATGGTATGGAGCAGTGGAGAAGCAGTGAGTAGCAAGGTATGGGGCAGTGCGGAAGGCAGTGAGCAGCATGGTATGGAGAGTGGGGAAGGCAGTGAGTAGCATGGTATGGGGCAGTGGGGAAGTCAGTGAGTAGCATGGTATGGGGCAGTGGGGAAGGCAGTGAGTAGCATGGTATGGAGAGTGGGGAAGGCAGTGAGAAGCATGGTATGGGCCATTGGGGAAGGCAGTGAGCAGCATGGTATGGAGAGTGGGGAAGGCAGTGAGTAGCATGGTATGGGGCAGTGGGGAAGTCAGTGAGTAGCATGGTATGGGGCAGTGGGGAAGGCAGTGAGTAGCATGGTATGGAGAGTGGGGAAGGCAGTGAGAAGCATGGTATGGGCCATTGGGGAAGGCAGTGAGCAGCATGGTATGGAGAGTGGGGAAGGCAGTGAGTAGCATGGTATGGAGCACTGGGGAAGTCATTGAGTAGCATGGTATGGGGCAGTGGGGAAGGCAGTGTGTAGCAAGGTATGGAGAGTGGGGAAGCAGTGAGTAGCATGGTATGGAGAGTGGGGAAGCAGTGAGTAGCATGGTATGGAGCAGTGGGGAATGCAGTGAGTAGCATGTTATGGGGCAGTGGGGAAGGCAGTGAGTAGCATGGTATTGGGCAGTGGGGAAGGCAGTGAGTACCATGGTATGGGGCAGTGGGAAAGGCAATGAGTAGCATGGTATGGGGCAGTGGGGAAGGCAGTGAGTAGCATGGTCTGGGGCAGTGGGGAAGGCAGTGAGTTGCATGGTATGGGGCAGTGTAGAAGGCAGTGAGTAGCATGGTATGGGCAGTGGGGAAGGCAGTGTGTAGCATGGTATGGAGAGTGGGAAAGGCAGTGAGTAGCATTGTATGGGACAGTGGGGAAGGGAGTGAGCAGCATGGTATGGGGCAGTGGGGAAGCAGTGAGTATAATGGTATGGGGCAGTGGGGAAGGCAGTGAGTAGCATGGTATGGGGCAGTGGGGAAGGCAGTGAGTAGCATGGTATGGGGCAGTCGGGAACGCAGTGAGTAGCATGGTATGGGGCAGTGGGGAAGGCAGTGAGTTGCATGGTATGGGGCAGTGGTGAAGGCAGTGAGTAGCATGGTATGGGGCAGTGGGGAAGGCAGTGAGTAGCATGGTATGGGGCAGTGGGGAAGGCAGTGAGTAGCATGGTATGAGGGAGTGGGGAAGGCAGTGAGCAGCATGGTATGGAGAATGGGGAAGGCAGTGAGTAGCATGGTATGGGGCAGTGAGGAAGGCAGTGAGCAGCATGGTATGGGGCAGAGGGGAAGGCACTGAGTAGCATGGTATGGGGCAGTGGGATAGGCAGTGAGTAGCATGGTATGGGGCAGTGGGGAAGGCAGTGAGTAGCATGGTATGGGGCAGTGGAGAAGGCGGTGAGTAGCATGGTATGGGGCAGTAGGGAAGGCAGTGAGTAGCATGGTATGGGGCAGTGGGAAAGGCAGTGAGTAGCATGGTATGGGGCAGTGGGGAAGGCAGTGAGTAGCATGGTATGGGGCAGTGGGGAAGGCAGTGAGTAGCATGGTATGGGGAAGTGGGGAAGCAGTGTGTAGCATGGTATGGGGCAGTGGGGAAGGCAGTGAGTAGCATGGTATGGGGCAGTGGGGAAGGCTGTCAGTTGCATGGTATGCAGAGTGAGGAAGGCAGTGAGTAGCATGGTATGGGGCAGTGGGGAAGCAGTGAGTATCATGGTATGGAGAGTGTGGAAGGCAGTGAGTAACATGGTATTGGGCAGTGGGGAAGGCAGTGAGTAGCATGGTATGGAGACTAGGGAAGGCAGTGAGTAGCATGGTATGGAGAGTGGGGAAGGCAGTGAGTAGCATGGTATGGAGAGTGGGGAAGGCAGTGAGCAGCATGGTATGGGGCAGTGGGGAAGGCAGTGAGCAGCATGGTATGGAGAGTGGGGAAGGCAGTGAGTAGCATGGTGTGGGGCAGTGAGGAAGGCAGTGAGCAGCATGGTATGGAGCAGTGGAGAAGCAGTGAGTAGCATGGTATGGGGCAGTGGGGAAGGCAGTGAGCAGCATGGTATGGAGAGTGGGGAAGGCAGTGAGTAGCATGGTATGGGGCAGTGGGGAAGTCAGTGAGTAGCATGGTATGGGGCAGTGGGGAAGGCAGTGAGTAGCATGGTATGGAGAGTGGGGAAGGCAGTGAGAAGCATGGTATGGGCCATTGGGGAAGGCAGTGAGCAGCATGGTATGGAGAGTGGGGAAGGCAGTGAGTAGCATGGTATGGAGCACTGGGGAAGTCATTGAGTAGCATGGTATGGGGCAGTCGGGAAGGCAGTGTGTAGCAAGGTATGGAGAGTGGGGAAGCAGTGAGTAGCATGGTATGGAGAGTGGGGAAGCAGTGAGTAGCATGGTATGGGGCAGTGGGGAAGCAGTGAGTATCATGGTATGGAGAGTGTGGAAGGCAGTGAGTAACATGGTATTGGGCAGTGGGGAAGGCAGTGAGTAGCATGGTATGGAGACTAGGGAAGGCAGTGAGTAGCATGGTATGGAGAGTGGGGAAGGCAGTGAGTAGCATGGTATGGAGAGTGGGGAAGGCAGTGAGCAGCATGGTATGGGGCAGTGGGGAAGGCAGTGAGCAGCATGGTATGGAGAGTGGGGAAGGCAGTGAGTAGCATGGTGTGGGGCAGTGAGGAAGGCAGTGAGCAGCATGGTATGGAGCAGTGGAGAAGCAGTGAGTAGCATGGTATGGGGCAGTGGGGAAGGCAGTGAGCAGCATGGTATGGGGCAGTGGGGAAGGCAGTGAGCAGCATGGTATGGAGAGTGGGGAAGGCAGTGAGTAGCATGGTGTGGGGCAGTGAGGAAGGCAGTGAGCAGCATGGTATGGAGCAGTGGAGAAGCAGTGAGTAGCATGGTATGGGGCAGTGGGGAAGGCAGTGAGCAGCATGGTATGGAGAGTGGGGAAGGCAGTGAGTAGCATGGTATGGGGCAGTGGGAAAGGCAATGAGTAGCATGGTATGGGGCAGTGGGGAAGGCAGTGAGTAGCATGGTCTGGGGCAGTGGGGAAGGCAGTGAGTTGCATGGTATGGGGCAGTGTAGAAGGCAGTGAGTAGCATGGTATGGGCAGTGGGGAAGGCAGTGTGTAGCATGGTATGGAGAGTGGGAAAGGCAGTGAGTAGCATTGTATGGGACAGTGGGGAAGGGAGTGAGCAGCATGGTATGGGGCAGTGGGGAAGCAGTGAGTATAATGGTATGGGGCAGTGGGGAAGGCAGTGAGTAGCATGGTATGGGGCAGTGGGGAAGGCAGTGAGTAGCATGGTATGGGGCAGTCGGGAACGCAGTGAGTAGCATGGTATGGGGCAGTGGGGAAGGCAGTGAGTTGCATGGTATGGGGCAGTGGTGAAGGCAGTGAGTAGCATGGTATGGGGCAGTGGGGAAGGCAGTGAGTAGCATGGTATGGGGCAGTGGGGAAGGCAGTGAGTAGCATGGTATGAGGGAGTGGGGAAGGCAGTGAGCAGCATGGTATGGAGAATGGGGAAGGCAGTGAGTAGCATGGTATGGGGCAGTGAGGAAGGCAGTGAGCAGCATGGTATGGGGCAGAGGGGAAGGCACTGAGTAGCATGGTATGGGGCAGTGGGATAGGCAGTGAGTAGCATGGTATGGGGCAGTGGGGAAGGCAGTGAGTAGCATGGTATGGGGCAGTGGAGAAGGCGGTGAGTAGCATGGTATGGGGCAGTAGGGAAGGCAGTGAGTAGCATGGTATGGGGCAGTGGGAAAGGCAGTGAGTAGCATGGTATGGGGCAGTGGGGAAGGCAGTGAGTAGCATGGTATGGGGCAGTGGGGAAGGCAGTGAGTAGCATGGTATGGGGAAGTGGGGAAGCAGTGTGTAGCATGGTATGGGGCAGTGGGGAAGGCAGTGAGTAGCATGGTATGGGGCAGTGGGGAAGGCTGTCAGTTGCATGGTATGCAGAGTGAGGAAGGCAGTGAGTAGCATGGTATGGGGCAGTGGGGAAGCAGTGAGTATCATGGTATGGAGAGTGTGGAAGGCAGTGAGTAACATGGTATTGGGCAGTGGGGAAGGCAGTGAGTAGCATGGTATGGAGACTAGGGAAGGCAGTGAGTAGCATGGTATGGAGAGTGGGGAAGGCAGTGAGTAGCATGGTATGGAGAGTGGGGAAGGCAGTGAGCAGCATGGTATGGGGCAGTGGGGAAGGCAGTGAGCAGCATGGTATGGAGAGTGGGGAAGGCAGTGAGTAGCATGGTGTGGGGCAGTGAGGAAGGCAGTGAGCAGCATGGTATGGAGCAGTGGAGAAGCAGTGAGTAGCATGGTATGGGGCAGTGGGGAAGGCAGTGAGCAGCATGGTATGGAGAGTGGGGAAGGCAGTGAGTAGCATGGTATGGGGCAGTGGGGAAGTCAGTGAGTAGCATGGTATGGGGCAGTGGGGAAGGCAGTGAGTAGCATGGTATGGAGAGTGGGGAAGGCAGTGAGAAGCATGGTATGGGCCATTGGGGAAGGCAGTGAGCAGCATGGTATGGAGAGTGGGGAAGGCAGTGAGTAGCATGGTATGGAGCACTGGGGAAGTCATTGAGTAGCATGGTATGGGGCAGTGGGGAAGGCAGTGTGTAGCAAGGTATGGAGAGTGGGGAAGCAGTGAGTAGCATGGTATGGAGAGTGGGGAAGCAGTGAGTAGCATGGTATGGAGCAGTGGGGAATGCAGTGAGTAGCATGTTATGGGGCAGTGGGGAAGGCAGTGAGTAGCATGGTATTGGGCAGTGGGGAAGGCAGTGAGTACCATGGTATGGGGCAGTGGGAAAGGCAATGAGTAACATGGTATGGGGCAGTGGGGAAGGCAGTGAGTAGCATGGTCTGGGGCAGTGGGGAAGGCAGTGAGTTGCATGGTATGGGGCAGTGTAGAAGGCAGTGAGTAGCATGGTATGGGCAGTGGGGAAGGCAGTGTGTAGCATGGTATGGAGAGTGGGAAAGGCAGTGAGTAGCATTGTATGGGACAGTGGGGAAGGGAGTGAGCAGCATGGTATGGGGCAGTGGGGAAGCAGTGAGTATAATGGTATGGGGCAGTGGGGAAGGCAGTGAGTAGCATGGTATGGGGCAGTGGGGAAGGCAGTGAGTAGCATGGTATGGGGCAGTCGGGAACGCAGTGAGTAGCATGGTATGGGGCAGTGGGGAAGGCAGTGAGTTGCATGGTATGGGGCAGTGGTGAAGGCAGTGAGTAGCATGGTATGGGGCAGTGGGGAAGGCAGTGAGTAGCATGGTATGGGGCAGTGGGGAAGGCAGTGAGTTGCATGGTATGGGGCAGTGTAGAAGGCAGTGAGTAGCATGGTATGGAGAGTGGGGAAGCAGTGAGTAGCATGGTATGGAGAGTGGGGAAGCAGTGAGTAGCATGGTATGGAGCAGTGGGGAAGGCAGTGAGTAGCATGTTATGGGGCAGTGGGGAAGGCAGTGAGTAGCATGGTATGGGGCAGTGGGGAAGGCAGTGAGTACCATGGTATGGGGCAGTGGGGAAGACAGTGAGTAGCTTGGTATGGAGAGTGGGGAAGGCAGTGAGTAGCATGGTATGGGGCAGTGGGGAAGGCAGTGAGTAGCAAGGTATGGGGCAGTGGGAAAGGCAGTGAGTAGTATGGTATGGGGCAGTGGGGAAGGCAGTGAGTAGCATGGTGTGGTGCAGTGGGGAAGGCAGTGTGTAGCATGGTATGGGGCAGTGGGGAAGGCAGTGAGTTGCATGGTATGGTGCAGTGTAGAAGGCAGTGAGTAGCATGGTATGGGGCAGTGGAGAAGGCATTGAGTAGCATGGAATGGGGCAATGGGGAAGGCAGTGAGCAGCATGGTATGGAGAGTGGGGAAGGCAGTGAGTAGCATGGTATGGGGCAGTGGGGAAGGCAGTGAGCAGCATGGTATGGAGAGTGGGGAAGGCAGTGAGTAGCATGGTATGGGGCAGTGAGGAAGGCAGTGAGCAGCATGGTATGGAGCAGTGGAGAAGCAGTGAGTAGCATGGTATGGGGCAGTGGGGAAGGCAGTGAGCAGCATGGTATGGAGAGTTGGGAAGGCAGTGAGTAGCATGATATGGGGCAGTGGGGAAGTCAGTGAGTAGCATGGTATGGAGAGTGGGGAAGGCAGTGAGTAGCATGATATGGGGCAGTGGGGAAGTCAGTGAGTAGCATGGTATGGGGCAGTGGGGAAGGCAGTGAGTAGCATGGTATGGAGAGTGGGGAAGGCAGTGAGAAGCATGGTATGGGCCATTGGGGAAGGCAGTGAGCAGCATGGTATGGAGAGTGGGGAAGGCAGTGAGTAGCATGTTATGGGGAAGTAGGGAAGTCATTGAGTAGCATGGTATGGGGCAGTGGGGAAGGCAGTGTGTAGCAAGGTATGGAGAGTGGGGAAGCAGGGAGTAGCATGGTATTGAGAGTGGGGAAGCAGTGAGTAGCATGGTATGGGGCAGTGGGGAAGGCAGTGAGTAGCATGGTATGGGGCAGTGGGGAAGGCAGTGAGTAGCATGGTATGGGGCAGTGGGAAAGGCAATGAGTAGCATGGTATGGGGCAGTGGGGAAGGCAGTGAGTAGCATGGTATGGTGCAGTGGGGAAGGCAGTGAGTAGCATGGTATGGGGCAGTGGTGAAGGCAGTGAGTAGCATGGTATGGGGCAGTGGGGAAGGCAGTGAGTAGCATGGTATGGGGCACTGGGGAAGGCAGTGAGTTGCATGGTATGGGGCAGTGGGGAAGGCAGTGAGTAGCATGGTATGGGGCAGTGGGGAAGCAGTGAGTAGCATGGTATGGAGCAGTGGGGAAGGCAGTGAGTAGCATGGTATGGAGCAGTGGGGAAGCATTGAGTAGCATGGTATGGGCAGTGGGGAAGGCAGTGAGTAGCATGGTATGGGGCAGTGGGGAAGGCAGTGAGTAGTAAGGTATGGAGACTGGGGAAGGCAGTGAGTAGCATGGTATGGAGAGTGGGGAAGGCAGTGAGTAGCATGGTATGGGGCAGTGGGGAAGGCAGTGAGCAGCATGTTATGGAGAGTTGGGAAGGCATTGAGTAGCATGGTATGGGGCAGTGGGGAAGGCAGTGAGCAGCATGGAATGGGGCAGTGGGGAAGGCAATGAGTAGCATGGTATGGAGAGTGGGAAAGGCAGTGAGTAGCATGGTATGGGGCAGTGGGGAAGGGAGTGAGCAGCATGGTATGGGGCAGTGGGAAAGCAGTGAGTAGAATGTTATGGGGCAGTGGGGAAGGCAGTGAGTAGCATGGTATGGGGCAGTGGGGAAGGCAGTGAGTAGCATGGTATGGGGCAGTCGGGAAGGCAGTGAGTAGCATGGTATGGGGCAGTGGGGAAGGCAGTGAGTTACATGGTATGGGGCAGTGGAGAAGGCAGTGAGTAGCATGGTATGGGGCAGTGGGCAAGGCAGTGAGTAGCATGGTATGGGGCAGTGGGGAAGGCAGTGAGTAGCATGGTATGGGGCAGTGGGGAAGGCAGTGAGTAGCATGGTATGGAGACTGGGGAAGGCAATGAGTAGCATGGTATGGAGAATGGGGAAGCAGTGAGTAGCATGATATGGGGCAGTGGGGAAGGCAGTGAGCAGCATGGTATGGAGAGTGGGGAAGGCAGTTTGTAGCATGGTATGGGGTAGTGGGGAAGGCAGTGAGCAGCATGGTATGGAGAGTGGGGAAGGCAGTGAGTTGCATGGTATGGGGCAGTGGGGAAGGCAGTGAGTAGCATGGTATGGGGCAGTGAGGAAGGCAGTGAGCAGCATGGTATGGGGCAGTGGGGAAGGCAGTGAGTAGCATGGTATGGGGCAGTGGTGAAGGCAATGAGTAGCATGGTATGGGGCAGTGGGGAAGGCAGTGAGTAGCATGGTATGGAGAGTGGGGAAGGCAGTGAGTAGCATGGTATGGGGCAGTGGGGAAGGCAGTGAGTAGCATGGTATGGAGAGTTGGGAAGGCATTGAGTAGCATGGTATGGGGCAGTGGGGAAGGCAGTGAGCAGCATGGAATGGGGCAGTGGGGAAGGCAGTGAGTAGCATGGTATGGAGACTGGGGAAGGCAGTGAGTAGCATGGTATGGAGAATGGGGAAGCAGTGAGTAGCATGATATGGGGCAGTGGGGAAGGCAGTGGGCAGCATGGTATGGAGAGTGGGGAAGGCAGTTAGTAGCATGGTATGGGGCAGTGGGGAAGGCAGTGAGTAGCATGGTATGGGGCAGTGAGGAAGGCAGTGAGCAGCATGGTATGGGGCAGTGGGGAAGGCAGTGAGTAGCATGGTATGGGGCAGTGGTGAAGGCAGTGAGTAGCATGGTATGGGGCAGTGGGGAAGGCAGTGAGTAGCATGGTATGGAGAGTGGGGAAGGCAGTGAGTAGCATGGTATGGGGCAGTGGGGAAAGCAGTGAGCAGCATGTTATGGAGAGTTGGGAAGGCATTGAGTAGCATGGTATGGGGCAGTGGGGAAGGCAGTGAGCAGCATGGAATGGGGCAGTGGGGAAGGCAATGAGTAGCATGGTATGGAGAGTGGGAAAGGCAGTGAGTAGCATGGTATGGGGCAGTGGGGAAGGGAGTGAGCAGCATGGTATGGGGCAGTGGGGAAGCAGTGAGTAGAATGTTATGGGGCAGTGGGGAAGGCAGTGAGTAGCATGGTATGGAGCAGTGGGGAAGGCAGTGAGTAGCATGGTATGGGGCAGTCGGGAAGGCAGTGAGTAGCATGGTATGGGGCAGTGGGGAAGGCAGTTACTTACATGGTATGGGGCAGTGGAGAAGGCAGTGAGTAGCATGGTATGGGGCAGTGGGGAAGGCAGTGAGTAGCATGGTATGGGGCAGTGGGGAAGGCAGTGAGTAGCATGGTATGGGGCAGTGGGGAAGGCAGTGAGTAGCATGGTATGGAGACTGGGGAAGGCAGTGAGTAGCATGGTATGGAGAATGGGGAAGCAGTGAGTAGCATGATATGGGGCAGTGGGGAAGGCAGTGAGCAGCATGGTATGGAGAGTGGGGAAGGCAGTTTGTAGCATGGTATGGGGTAGTGGGGAAGGCAGTGAGTAGCATGGTATGGAGAGTGGGGAAGGCAGTGAGTAGCATGGTATGGGGCAGTGGGGAAGGCAGTGAGTAGCATGGTATGGGGCAGTGAAGAAGGCAGTGAGCAGCATGGTATGGGGCAGTGGGGAAGCAGTGAGTAGCATGGTATGGGGCAGTGGGGAAGGCAGTGACTAGCATGGTATGGGGCAGTGGGGAAGGCAGTGAGTAGCATGGTATGGGGCAGTGGGGAAGGCAGTGAGTAGCATGGTATGGGGCAGTGGGGAAGCAGTGTGTAGCATGGTATGGGGCAGTGGGGAAGGCAGTGAGTAGCATGGTATGGGGCAGTGGGGAAGGCAGTGAGTAGCATGGTATGGAGAGTGAGGAAGGCAGTGAGTAGCATGGTATGGGGCAGTGGGGAAGCAGTGAGTCGCATGGTATGGAGAGTGGGGAAGGCAGTGAGTAGCATGGTATGGGGCATTGGGGAAGGCAATGAGTAGCAAGGTATGGAGAGTGGGGAAGCAGTGAGTAGCATGGTATGGAGAGTGGGGAAGCAGTGAATAGCATGGTATGGGGCAGTGGGGAAGGCAGTGAGTAGCATGTTATGGGGCAGTGGGGAAGGCAGTGAGTAGCATGGTATGCGTCAGTGGGGAAGGCAGTGAGTACCATGGTATGGGGCAGTGGGGAAGACAGTGAGTAGCTTGGTATGGAGAGTGGGGAAGGCAGTGAGCAGCATGGTATGGGGCAGTGGGGAATGCAGTGAGTAGCATGGTATGGGGCAGTGTAGAAGGCAGTGAGTAGCATGGTATGGGGCAGTCGGGAAGGCAGTGAGTAGCATGGTATGGGCAGTGGGGAAGGCAGTGAGTAGCATGGTATGCGGCAGTGGGGAAGGCAGTGAGCAGCAAGGTATGGAGACTGGGGAAGGCAGTGAGTAGCATGGTATGGAGAGTGGGGAAGGCATTGAGTAGCATGGTATGGGGCAGTGGGGAAGGCAGTGAGCAGCATGGTATGGAGAGTGGGGAAGGCAGTGAGTAGCATGGTATGGGGCAGTGGGGAAGGCAGTGAGCAGCATGGTATGGAGAGTGGGGAAGGCAGTGAGTAGCATGGTGTGGGGCAGTGAGGAAGGCAGTGAGCAGCATGGTATGGAGCAGTGGAGAAGCAGTGAGTAGCATGGTATGGGGCAGTGGGGAAGGCAGTGAGCAGCATGGTATGGAGAGTGGGGAAGGCAGTGAGTAGCATGGTATGGGGCAGTGGGGAAGGCAGTGAGTAGCATGGTATGGGGCGGTGGGGAAGACAGTGAGTAGCATGGTATAGGGCAGTGGGGAAGACAGTGAGTAGCATGGTATGGGGCAGTGGGGAAGGCAGTGAGTAGCATGACATGGGGCAGTGGGGAAGCAGTGAGTAGCATGGTATGGAGAGTGGGGAAGCAGTGAGTAGCATGGTATGGAGAGTGGGGAAGCAGTGAGTAGCATGGTATGGGGCAGTGGAGAAGGCAGTGAGTACCATGGTAAGGGCAGTGGGGAAGGCAGTGAGTAGCATGGTATGGGGCAGTGGGGAAGACAGTGAGTAGCATGGTATGGAGACTGGGGAAGGCAGTGAGTAGTATGGTATGGAGAGTGGGGAAGGCAGTGAGTAGCATGGTATGTGGCAGTGGGGAAGTAGTGAGTCGCATGGTATGGGGCAGTGGGGAAGGCAGTGAGCAGCATGGTATGGTGAGTGGGGAAGGCAGTGAGTAGCATGGTATGGGGCAGTGGGGAAGGCAGTGAGCAGCATGGTATGGAGAGTGGGGAAGGCAGTGAGTAGCATGGTATGGGGCAGTGGGGAAGGTAGTGAGCAGCATGGTATGGGGCAGTGGGGAAGCAGTGAGTAGCATGGTATGGGGCAGTGGGGAAGGCAGTGAGCAGCATGGTATGGAGAGTGGGGATGGTAGTGAGTAGCATGGTATGGGGCAGTGGGGAAGGCAGTGAGCAGCATGGTATGGAGAGTGGGGAAGTCAGTGAGTAGCCTGGTATGGGGCAGTGGGGAAGGCAGTGAGTTGCATGGTATGGGACAGTGGAGAAGGCAGTGAGTAGCATGGTATGGTGCAGTGGGGAAGCAGTGAGTAACATGGTATGGGGCAGTGGGGTAGCAGTGAGTAGCATGGTATGGGGCAGTGGGGAAGGCAGTGAGTAGCATGGTATGGGGCAGTCGGGAAGGCAGTGAGTAGCATAGTTTGGGGCAGTGGGAAAGGCAGTGAGTCGCATGGTATGGGGCAGTGGGGAAGGCAGTGAGTAGCATGGTATGGGGCAGTGGGGAAGGCAGTAAGTTGCAAGGTATGGGACAGTGGAGAAGGCAGTGAGTAGCATGGTATGGGGCAGTGGGGAAGGCAGTGAGTAGCATGGTATGGGGCAGTGGGGAAGGCAGTGAGTAGCATGGTATGGAGACTGGGGAAGGCAGTGAGTAGCATGGTATGGAGAGTGGGGAAGGCAGTGAGTAGCATGGTATGGGGCAGTGGGGAAGGCAGTGAGCAGCATGGTATGGAGCGTGGGGAAAGCAGTGAGTAGCATGGTATGGGGCAGCGGGGAAGGCAGTGAGCAGCATGGTATGGAGAGTGGGGAAGGCAGTGAGTAGCATGGTATGGGGCAGTGGGGAAGGCAGTGAGGAGCATGGTATGGGGCGGTGGGGAAGCAGTGAGTAGCTTGGTATGGGGCAGTGGGGAAGCATTGAGTAGCATAGTATGGAGATTGGGGAAGGCAGTGAATAGCATGGTATGGGGCAGTGTGGATGGCAGTGAGTAACTTGGTATGGGGCAGTGGGGAAGGCAGTGAGTAGCGTGGTATGGGTCAGTGGGGAAGGCTGTGAGCAGCATGGTATGGGGCAGTGGGGAAGCAGTGAGTAGCATGATATGGGGCCGTGGAGAAGGCAGTGAGTAGCATGGTATGGGGCAGTGGGGAACAGTGAGTAGCATTGTATGGGGCAGTGGGGAAGGCAGTGAGTAGCATGGTATGGGGCAATGGGGAAGCATTGAGTAGCATAGTATGGAGAGTGGGGAAGGCAGTGAGTAGCATGGTATGGGGCAGTGGGAAAAGTGAGTCGCATGGTATGGCGCAGTGGGAAGGCAGTGAGTAGCATGGTGTGGGGCAATGGGAAAGGCAGTGAGTAGCATAGTTTGGGGCAGTGGGAAAGGCAGTGAGTAGCATGGTATGGGGCAGTGGGGAAGGCAGTGAGTAGCATGGTATGGGGCAGTGGGGAAGGCAGTGAGTAGCATGGTATGGGGCAGTGGGGAAGGCAGTGAGTTGCATGGTATGGGACAGTGGAGAAGGCAGTGAGTAGCATGGTATGGGGCAGTGGGGAAGGCAGTGAGTAGCATGGTATGGAGACTGGGGAAGGCAGTGAGTAGCATGGTATGGAAAGTGGGGAGGGCAGTGAGTAGCATGGTATGGGGCAGTGGGGAAGGCAGTGAGCAGCATCGTATGGAGAGTGAGGAAGGCAGTGAGTAGAATGGTATGGGGCAGTGGGGAAGGCAGTGAGCAGCATGGTATGGAGAGTGGGGATGGCAGTGAGTAGCATGGTATGGGGCAGTGGGGAAGGCAGTGAGTAGCATGGTATGGGGCAGTGGGGACGCAGTGAGTAGCATGGTATGGGGAAGTGGGGAAGGCAGTGAGCAGCAATGTATGGAGATTGGGGAAGGCAGTGAATAGCATGGTATGGGGCAGTGTGGAAGGCAGTGAGTAACTTGGTATGGGGCAGTGGAGAAGGCAGTGAGTAGTGTGGTATGGTGCAGTGGGGAAGGCTGTGAGCAGCATGGTATGGGGCAGTGGGGAAGCAGTGAGTAGCATGATATGGGACAGTGGGGAAGTCAGAGAGTAGCATGGTATGGTGCAGTGGGGAAGGCAGTGAGTAACTTGGTATGGGGCATTGGGGAAGGCAGTGAGTAGCGTGGTATGGGGCAGTGGGGAAGGCTGTGAGCAGCATGATATGGGGCAGTGGGGAATGCAGTGAGTATCATGATATGGAGAGTGGGGAAGGCAGTGAGTAGCATGGTATGGGGCAGTGGGGAAGGCAGTGAGTAGCGTGGTATGGGGCAGTGGGGAAGGCAGTGAGTAGCAGGGTATGGGGCAGTGGGGAAGGCAGTGAGTAGCATGGTATGGGGCAGTGGAGAAGGCAGTGAGTAGCATGGTATGGGGCAGTGGGGAAGCAGTGAGTAGAATGGTATTGAGAGTGGGGAAGCAGTGAGTAGCATGGTATGGAGAGTGGGGAAGCAGTGAGTAGCATGGTATGGGGCAGTGGGGAAGGCAGTGAGTAGCATGGTATGGGGCAGTGGAGAAGGCAGTGAGTAGCATGGTATGGGACAGTGGGGAAGGCAGTGAGTAGCATGGTCTGGGGCAGTGGGGAAGGCAGTGAGTAGCATGGTATGGGGCAGTGGGGAACAGTGAGTAGCATTGTATGGGGCAGTGGAGAAGGCAGTGAGCAGCATGGTATGGAGAGTGGGGAATGCAGTGAGTAACATGGTATGGGGCAGTGGGGAAGGCAGTGAGCAGCATGCTATGGGGCAGTGGGGAAGCAGTGAGTAGCATGATATGGTGCAGTGGGGAAGGCAGTCAGTAGCATGGTATGGGGCAGTGGGGAAGGCAGTGAGCAGCATGGTATGGAGATTGGGGTAGGCAGTGAGTAGCATGGTAGGGGGCAGTGGGGAAGGCAGTGAGTAACTTGGTATGGGGCAGTGGGGAAGGCAGTGAGTAGCATGGTATGGGGCAGTGGGGAAGGCAGTGAGTAGCATGGTATGGGGCGGTGGGGAAGACAGTGAGTAGCATGGTATAGGGCAGTGGGGAAGACAGTGAGTAGCATGGTATGGGGCAGTGGGGAAGGCAGTGAGTAGCATGACATGGGGCAGTGGGGAAGCAGTGAGTAGCATGGTATGGAGAGTGGGGAAGCAGTGAGTAGCATGGTATGGAGAGTGGGGAAGCAGTGAGTAGCATGGTATTGGGCAGTGGAGAAGGCAGTGAGTACCATGGTAAGGGCAGTGGGGAAGGCAGTGAGTAGCATGGTATGGGGCAGTGGGGAAGACAGTGAGTAGCATGGTATGGAGACTGGGGAAGGCAGTGAGTAGAATGGTATGGAGAGTGGGGAAGGCAGTGAGTAGCATGGTATGTGGCAGTGGGGAAGTAGTGAGTCGCATGGTATGGGGCAGTGGGGAAGGCAGTGAGCAGCATGGTATGGTGAGTGGGGAAGGCAGTGAGTAGCATGGTATGGGGCAGTGGGGAAGGCAGTGAGCAGCATGGTATGGAGAGTGGGGAAGGCAGTGAGTAGCATGGTATGGGGCAGTGGGGAAGGTAGTGAGCAGCATGGTATGGGGCAGTGGGGAAGCAGTGAGTAGCATGGTATGGGGCAGTGGGGAAGGCAGTGAGCAGCATGGTATGGAGAGTGGGGATGGCAGTGAGTAGCATGGTATGGGGCAGTGGGGAAGGCAGTGAGTAGCATGGTATGGGGCAGTGGGGACGCAGTGAGTAGCATGGTATGGGGCAGTGGGGAAGGCGGTGACTAGCATGGTATGGGGTAGTGGGGAAGGCAGTGAGTAGCATGGTATGGGGCAGTGGAGAAGGCAGTGAGTAGCATGGTATGGGACAGTGGGGAAGGCAGTGAGTAGCATGGTCTGGGGCAGTGGGGAAGGCAGTGAGTAGCATGGTATGGGGCAGTGGGGAACAGTGAGTAGCATTGTATGGGGCAGTGGAGAAGGCAGTGAGCAGCATGGTATGGAGAGTGGGGAATGCAGTGAGTAACATGGTATGGGGCAGTGGGGAAGGCAGTGAGCAGCATGCTATGGGGCAGTGGGGAAGCAGTGAGTAGCATGATATGGTGCAGTGGGGAAGGCAGTCAGTAGCATGGTATGGGGCAGTGGGGAAGGCAGTGAGCAGCATGGTATGGAGATTGGGGTAGGCAGTGAGTAGCATGGTAGGGGGCAGTGGGGAAGGCAGTGAGTAACTTGTTATGGGGCAGTGGGGAAGGCAGTGAGTAGCATGGTATGGGGCAGTGGGGAAGGCAGTGAGTAGCATGGTATGGGGCGGTGGGGAAGACAGTGAGTAGCATGGTATAGGGCAGTGGGGAAGACAGTGAGTAGCATGGTATGGGGCAGTGGGGAAGGCAGTGAGTAGCATGACATGGGGCAGTGGGGAAGCAGTGAGTAGCATGGTATGGAGAGTGGGGAAGCAGTGAGTAGCATGGTATGGAGAGTGGGGAAGCAGTGAGTAGCATGGTATTGGGCAGTGGAGAAGGCAGTGAGTACCATGGTAAGGGCAGTGGGGAAGGCAGTGAGTAGCATGGTATGGGGCAGTGGGGAAGACAGTGAGTAGCATGGTATGGAGACTGGGGAAGGCAGTGAGTAGAATGGTATGGAGAGTGGGGAAGGCAGTGAGTAGCATGGTATGTGGCAGTGGGGAAGTAGTGAGTCGCATGGTATGGGGCAGTGGGGAAGGCAGTGAGCAGCATGGTATGGTGAGTGGGGAAGGCAGTGAGTAGCATGGTTTGGGGCAGTGGGGAAGGCAGTGAGCAGCATGGTATGGAGAGTGGGGAAGGCAGTGAGTAGCATGGTATGGGGCAGTGGGGAAGGTAGTGAGCAGCATGGTATGGGGCAGTGGGGAAGGCAGTGAGTAGCATGGTATGGGGCAGTGGGGACGCAGTGAGTAGCATGGTATGGGGCAGTGGGGAAGGCGGTGACTAGCATGGTATGGGGTAGTGGGGAAGGCAGTGAGCAGCAATGTATGGAGATTGGGGAAGGCAGTGAATAGCATGGTATGGGGCAGTGTGGAAGGCAGTGAGTAACTTGGTATGGGGCAGTGGGGAAGGCTGTGAGCAGCATGATATGGGGCAGTGGGGAATGCAGTGAGTATCATGATATGGAGAGTGGGGAAGGCAGTGAGTAGCATGGTATGGGGCAGTGGGGAAGCAGTGAGTAGCATGGTATGGGGCAGTGGAGAAGCAGTGAGTAGAATGGTATGGAGAGTGGGGAAGCAGTGAGTAGCATGGTATGGAGAGTGGGGAAGGCAGTGAGCAGCATGGTATGGAGAGTGGGGAAGGCAGTGAGTAGCATGGTATGGGGCAGTGGGGAAGGCAGTGAGTAGCATGGTATGGGGCGGTGGGGAAGACAGTGAGTAGCATGGTATAGGGCAGTGGGGAAGACAGTGAGTAGCATGGTATGGGGCAGTGGGGAAGGCAGTGAGTAGCATGACATGGGGCAGTGGGGAAGCAGTGAGTAGCATGGTATGGAGAGTGGGGAAGCAGTGAGTAGCATGGTATGGGGCAGTGGAGAAGGCAGTGAGTACCATGGTAAGGGCAGTGGGGAAGGCAGTGAGTAGCATGGTATGGGGCAGTGGGGAAGACAGTGAGTAGCATGGTATGGAGACTGGGGAAGGCAGTGAGTAGTATGGTATGGAGAGTGGGGAAGGCAGTGAGTAGCATGGTATGTGGCAGTGGGGAAGTAGTGAGTCGCATGGTATGGGGCAGTGGGGAAGGCAGTGAGCAGCATGGTATGGTGAGTGGGGAAGGCAGTGAGTAGCATGGTATGGGGCAGTGGGGAAGGCAGTGAGCAGCATGGTATGGAGAGTGGGGAAGGCAGTGAGTAGCATGGTATGGGGCAGTGGGGAAGGTAGTGAGCAGCATGGTATGGGGCAGTGGGGAAGCAGTGAGTAGCATGGTATGGGGCAGTGGGGAAGGCAGTGAGCAGCATGGTATGGAGAGTGGGGATGGCAGTGAGTAGCATGGTATGGGGCAGTGGGGAAGGCAGTGAGCAGCATGGTATGGAGAGTGGGGAAGTCAGTGAGTAGCCTGGTATGGGGCAGTGGGGAAGGCAGTGAGTAGCATGGTATGGGGCAGTGGGGAAGGCAGTGAGTTGCATGGTATGGGACAGTGGAGAAGGCAGTGAGTAGCATGGTATGGTGCAGTGGGGAAGCAGTGAGTAGCATGGTATGGGGCAGTGGGGTAGCAGTGAGTAGCATGGTATGGGGCAGTGGGGAAGGCAGTGAGTAGCATGGTATGGGGCA
Source organism: Pristiophorus japonicus (assembly GCF_044704955.1). Lineage (NCBI taxonomy): Eukaryota > Metazoa > Chordata > Chondrichthyes > Pristiophoridae > Pristiophorus > Pristiophorus japonicus. The sequence goes on from NW_027253510.1 coordinate 607,123, forward strand.
GTCGGGAAGGCAGTGAGCAGCATAGTTTGGGGCAGTGGGAAAGGCAGTGAGTCGCATGGTATGGGGCAGTGGGGAAGGCAGTGAGTAGCATGGTATGGGGCAGTGGGGAAGGCAGTAAGTTGCAAGGTATGGGACAGTGGAGAAGGCAGTGAGTAGCATGGTATGGAGAGTGGGGAAGCAGTGAGTAGCATGGTATGGGGCAGTGGAGAAGGCAGTGAGTACCATGGTAAGGGCAGTGGGGAAGGCAGTGAGTAGCATGGTATGGGGCAGTGGGGAAGACAGTGAGTAGCATGGTATGGAGACTGGGGAAGGCAGTGAGTAGTATGGTATGGAGAGTGGGGAAGGCAGTGAGTAGCATGGTATGTGGCAGTGGGGAAGTAGTGAGTCGCATGGTATGGGGCAGTGGGGAAGGCAGTGAGCAGCATGGTATGGTGAGTGGGGAAGGCAGTGAGTAGCATGGTATGGGGCAGTGGGGAAGGCAGTGAGCAGCATGGTATGGAGAGTGGGGAAGGCAGTGAGTAGCATGGTATGGGGCAGTGGGGAAGGTAGTGAGCAGCATGGTATGGGGCAGTGGGGAAGCAGTGAGTAGCATGGTATGGGGCAGTGGGGAAGTCAGTGAGCAGCATGGTATGGAGAGTGGGGATGGCAGTGAGTAGCATGGTATGGGGCAGTGGGGAAGGCAGTGAGCAGCATGGTATGGAGAGTGGGGAAGTCAGTGAGTAGCCTGGTATGGGGCAGTGGAGAAGGCAGTGAGTAGCATGGTATGGTGCAGTGGGGAAGCAGTGAGTAGCATGGTATGGGGCAGTGGGGTAGCAGTGAGTAGCATGGTATGGGGCAGTGGGGAAGGCAGTGAGTAGCATGGTATGGGGCAGTGGGGAAGGCAGTGAGTAGCATGGTATGGGGCAGTGGGGAAGGCAGTGAGTAGCATGGTATGGGGCAGTGGGAAAGGCAATGAGTAGCATGGTATGGGGCAGTGGGGAAGGCAGTGAGTAGCATGGTATGGTGCAGTGGGGAAGGCAGTGAGTAGCATGGTATGGGGCAGTGGTGAAGGCAGTGAGTAGCATGGTATGGGGCAGTGGGGAAGGCAGTGAGTAGCATGGTATGGGGCACTGGGGAAGGCAGTGAGTTGCATGGTATGGGGCAGTGGGGAAGGCAGTGAGTAGCATGGTATGGGGCAGTGGGGAAGCAGTGAGTAGCATGGTATGGAGCAGTGGGGAAGGCAGTGAGTAGCATGGTATGGAGCAGTGGGGAAGCATTGAGTAGCATGGTATGGGCAGTGGGGAAGGCAGTGAGTAGCATGGTATGGGGCAGTGGGGAAGGCAGTGAGTAGTAAGGTATGGAGACTGGGGAAGGCAGTGAGTAGCATGGTATGGAGAGTGGGGAAGGCAGTGAGTAGCATGGTATGGGGCAGTGGGGAAGGCAGTGAGCAGCATGTTATGGAGAGTTGGGAAGGCATTGAGTAGCATGGTATGGGGCAGTGGGGAAGGCAGTGAGCAGCATGGAATGGGGCAGTGGGGAAGGCAATGAGTAGCATGGTATGGAGAGTGGGAAAGGCAGTGAGTAGCATGGTATGGGGCAGTGGGGAAGGGAGTGAGCAGCATGGTATGGGGCAGTGGGAAAGCAGTGAGTAGAATGTTATGGGGCAGTGGGGAAGGCAGTGAGTAGCATGGTATGGGGCAGTGGGGAAGGCAGTGAGTAGCATGGTATGGGGCAGTCGGGAAGGCAGTGAGTAGCATGGTATGGGGCAGTGGGGAAGGCAGTGAGTTACATGGTATGGGGCAGTGGAGAAGGCAGTGAGTAGCATGGTATGGGGCAGTGGGGAAGGCAGTGAGTAGCATGGTATGGGGCAGTGGGGAAGGCAGTGAGTAGCATGGTATGGGGCAGTGGGGAAGGCAGTGAGTAGCATGGTATGGAGACTGGGGAAGGCAATGAGTAGCATGGTATGGAGAATGGGGAAGCAGTGAGTAGCATGATATGGGGCAGTGGGGAAGGCAGTGAGCAGCATGGTATGGAGAGTGGGGAAGGCAGTTTGTAGCATGGTATGGGGTAGTGGGGAAGGCAGTGAGCAGCATGGTATGGAGAGTGGGGAAGGCAGTGAGTTGCATGGTATGGGGCAGTGGGGAAGGCAGTGAGTAGCATGGTATGGGGCAGTGAGGAAGGCAGTGAGCAGCATGGTATGGGGCAGTGGGGAAGGCAGTGAGTAGCATGGTATGGGGCAGTGGTGAAGGCAATGAGTAGCATGGTATGGGGCAGTGGGGAAGGCAGTGAGTAGCATGGTATGGAGAGTGGGGAAGGCAGTGAGTAGCATGGTATGGGGCAGTGGGGAAGGCAGTGAGTAGCATGGTATGGAGAGTTGGGAAGGCATTGAGTAGCATGGTATGGGGCAGTGGGGAAGGCAGTGAGCAGCATGGAATGGGGCAGTGGGGAAGGCAGTGAGTAGCATGGTATGGAGACTGGGGAAGGCAGTGAGTAGCATGGTATGGAGAATGGGGAAGCAGTGAGTAGCATGATATGGGGCAGTGGGGAAGGCAGTGGGCAGCATGGTATGGAGAGTGGGGAAGGCAGTTAGTAGCATGGTATGGGGCAGTGGGGAAGGCAGTGAGTAGCATGGTATGGGGCAGTGAGGAAGGCAGTGAGCAGCATGGTATGGGGCAGTGGGGAAGGCAGTGAGTAGCATGGTATGGGGCAGTGGTGAAGGCAGTGAGTAGCATGGTATGGGGCAGTGGGGAAGGCAGTGAGTAGCATGGTATGGAGAGTGGGGAAGGCAGTGAGTAGCATGGTATGGGGCAGTGGGGAAAGCAGTGAGCAGCATGTTATGGAGAGTTGGGAAGGCATTGAGTAGCATGGTATGGGGCAGTGGGGAAGGCAGTGAGCAGCATGGAATGGGGCAGTGGGGAAGGCAATGAGTAGCATGGTATGGAGAGTGGGAAAGGCAGTGAGTAGCATGGTATGGGGCAGTGGGGAAGGGAGTGAGCAGCATGGTATGGGGCAGTGGGGAAGCAGTGAGTAGAATGTTATGGGGCAGTGGGGAAGGCAGTGAGTAGCATGGTATGGAGCAGTGGGGAAGGCAGTGAGTAGCATGGTATGGGGCAGTCGGGAAGGCAGTGAGTAGCATGGTATGGGGCAGTGGGGAAGGCAGTTACTTACATGGTATGGGGCAGTGGAGAAGGCAGTGAGTAGCATGGTATGGGGCAGTGGGGAAGGCAGTGAGTAGCATGGTATGGGGCAGTGGGGAAGGCAGTGAGTAGCATGGTATGGGGCAGTGGGGAAGGCAGTGAGTAGCATGGTATGGAGACTGGGGAAGGCAGTGAGTAGCATGGTATGGAGAATGGGGAAGCAGTGAGTAGCATGATATGGGGCAGTGGGGAAGGCAGTGAGCAGCATGGTATGGAGAGTGGGGAAGGCAGTTTGTAGCATGGTATGGGGTAGTGGGGAAGGCAGTGAGTAGCATGGTATGGAGAGTGGGGAAGGCAGTGAGTAGCATGGTATGGGGCAGTGGGGAAGGCAGTGAGTAGCATGGTATGGGGCAGTGAAGAAGGCAGTGAGCAGCATGGTATGGGGCAGTGGGGAAGCAGTGAGTAGCATGGTATGGGGCAGTGGGGAAGGCAGTGACTAGCATGGTATGGGGCAGTGGGGAAGGCAGTGAGTAGCATGGTATGGGGCAGTGGGGAAGGCAGTGAGTAGCATGGTATGGGGCAGTGGGGAAGCAGTGTGTAGCATGGTATGGGGCAGTGGGGAAGGCAGTGAGTAGCATGGTATGGGGCAGTGGGGAAGGCAGTGAGTAGCATGGTATGGAGAGTGAGGAAGGCAGTGAGTAGCATGGTATGGGGCAGTGGGGAAGCAGTGAGTCGCATGGTATGGAGAGTGGGGAAGGCAGTGAGTAGCATGGTATGGGGCATTGGGGAAGGCAATGAGTAGCAAGGTATGGAGAGTGGGGAAGCAGTGAGTAGCATGGTATGGAGAGTGGGGAAGCAGTGAATAGCATGGTATGGGGCAGTGGGGAAGGCAGTGAGTAGCATGTTATGGGGCAGTGGGGAAGGCAGTGAGTAGCATGGTATGCGTCAGTGGGGAAGGCAGTGAGTACCATGGTATGGGGCAGTGGGGAAGACAGTGAGTAGCTTGGTATGGAGAGTGGGGAAGGCAGTGAGCAGCATGGTATGGGGCAGTGGGGAATGCAGTGAGTAGCATGGTATGGGGCAGTGTAGAAGGCAGTGAGTAGCATGGTATGGGGCAGTCGGGAAGGCAGTGAGTAGCATGGTATGGGCAGTGGGGAAGGCAGTGAGTAGCATGGTATGCGGCAGTGGGGAAGGCAGTGAGCAGCAAGGTATGGAGACTGGGGAAGGCAGTGAGTAGCATGGTATGGAGAGTGGGGAAGGCATTGAGTAGCATGGTATGGGGCAGTGGGGAAGGCAGTGAGCAGCATGGTATGGAGAGTGGGGAAGGCAGTGAGTAGCATGGTATGGGGCAGTGGGGAAGGCAGTGAGCAGCATGGTATGGAGAGTGGGGAAGGCAGTGAGTAGCATGGTGTGGGGCAGTGAGGAAGGCAGTGAGCAGCATGGTATGGAGCAGTGGAGAAGCAGTGAGTAGCATGGTATGGGGCAGTGGGGAAGGCAGTGAGCAGCATGGTATGGAGAGTGGGGAAGGCAGTGAGTAGCATGGTATGGGGCAGTGGGGAAGGCAGTGAGTAGCATGGTATGGGGCGGTGGGGAAGACAGTGAGTAGCATGGTATAGGGCAGTGGGGAAGACAGTGAGTAGCATGGTATGGGGCAGTGGGGAAGGCAGTGAGTAGCATGACATGGGGCAGTGGGGAAGCAGTGAGTAGCATGGTATGGAGAGTGGGGAAGCAGTGAGTAGCATGGTATGGAGAGTGGGGAAGCAGTGAGTAGCATGGTATGGGGCAGTGGAGAAGGCAGTGAGTACCATGGTAAGGGCAGTGGGGAAGGCAGTGAGTAGCATGGTATGGGGCAGTGGGGAAGACAGTGAGTAGCATGGTATGGAGACTGGGGAAGGCAGTGAGTAGTATGGTATGGAGAGTGGGGAAGGCAGTGAGTAGCATGGTATGTGGCAGTGGGGAAGTAGTGAGTCGCATGGTATGGGGCAGTGGGGAAGGCAGTGAGCAGCATGGTATGGTGAGTGGGGAAGGCAGTGAGTAGCATGGTATGGGGCAGTGGGGAAGGCAGTGAGCAGCATGGTATGGAGAGTGGGGAAGGCAGTGAGTAGCATGGTATGGGGCAGTGGGGAAGGTAGTGAGCAGCATGGTATGGGGCAGTGGGGAAGCAGTGAGTAGCATGGTATGGGGCAGTGGGGAAGGCAGTGAGCAGCATGGTATGGAGAGTGGGGATGGTAGTGAGTAGCATGGTATGGGGCAGTGGGGAAGGCAGTGAGCAGCATGGTATGGAGAGTGGGGAAGTCAGTGAGTAGCCTGGTATGGGGCAGTGGGGAAGGCAGTGAGTAGCATGGTATGGGGCAGTGGGGAAGGCAGTGAGTTGCATGGTATGGGACAGTGGAGAAGGCAGTGAGTAGCATGGTATGGTGCAGTGGGGAAGCAGTGAGTAACATGGTATGGGGCAGTGGGGTAGCAGTGAGTAGCATGGTATGGGGCAGTGGGGAAGGCAGTGAGTAGCATGGTATGGGGCAGTCGGGAAGGCAGTGAGTAGCATAGTTTGGGGCAGTGGGAAAGGCAGTGAGTCGCATGGTATGGGGCAGTGGGGAAGGCAGTGAGTAGCATGGTATGGGGCAGTGGGGAAGGCAGTAAGTTGCAAGGTATGGGACAGTGGAGAAGGCAGTGAGTAGCATGGTATGGGGCAGTGGGGAAGGCAGTGAGTAGCATGGTATGGGGCAGTGGGGAAGGCAGTGAGTAGCATGGTATGGAGACTGGGGAAGGCAGTGAGTAGCATGGTATGGAGAGTGGGGAAGGCAGTGAGTAGCATGGTATGGGGCAGTGGGGAAGGCAGTGAGCAGCATGGTATGGAGCGTGGGGAAAGCAGTGAGTAGCATGGTATGGGGCAGCGGGGAAGGCAGTGAGCAGCATGGTATGGAGAGTGGGGAAGGCAGTGAGTAGCATGGTATGGGGCAGTGGGGAAGGCAGTGAGGAGCATGGTATGGGGCGGTGGGGAAGCAGTGAGTAGCTTGGTATGGGGCAGTGGGGAAGCATTGAGTAGCATAGTATGGAGATTGGGGAAGGCAGTGAATAGCATGGTATGGGGCAGTGTGGATGGCAGTGAGTAACTTGGTATGGGGCAGTGGGGAAGGCAGTGAGTAGCGTGGTATGGGTCAGTGGGGAAGGCTGTGAGCAGCATGGTATGGGGCAGTGGGGAAGCAGTGAGTAGCATGATATGGGGCCGTGGAGAAGGCAGTGAGTAGCATGGTATGGGGCAGTGGGGAACAGTGAGTAGCATTGTATGGGGCAGTGGGGAAGGCAGTGAGTAGCATGGTATGGGGCAATGGGGAAGCATTGAGTAGCATAGTATGGAGAGTGGGGAAGGCAGTGAGTAGCATGGTATGGGGCAGTGGGAAAAGTGAGTCGCATGGTATGGCGCAGTGGGAAGGCAGTGAGTAGCATGGTGTGGGGCAATGGGAAAGGCAGTGAGTAGCATAGTTTGGGGCAGTGGGAAAGGCAGTGAGTAGCATGGTATGGGGCAGTGGGGAAGGCAGTGAGTAGCATGGTATGGGGCAGTGGGGAAGGCAGTGAGTAGCATGGTATGGGGCAGTGGGGAAGGCAGTGAGTTGCATGGTATGGGACAGTGGAGAAGGCAGTGAGTAGCATGGTATGGGGCAGTGGGGAAGGCAGTGAGTAGCATGGTATGGAGACTGGGGAAGGCAGTGAGTAGCATGGTATGGAAAGTGGGGAGGGCAGTGAGTAGCATGGTATGGGGCAGTGGGGAAGGCAGTGAGCAGCATCGTATGGAGAGTGAGGAAGGCAGTGAGTAGAATGGTATGGGGCAGTGGGGAAGGCAGTGAGCAGCATGGTATGGAGAGTGGGGATGGCAGTGAGTAGCATGGTATGGGGCAGTGGGGAAGGCAGTGAGTAGCATGGTATGGGGCAGTGGGGACGCAGTGAGTAGCATGGTATGGGGAAGTGGGGAAGGCAGTGAGCAGCAATGTATGGAGATTGGGGAAGGCAGTGAATAGCATGGTATGGGGCAGTGTGGAAGGCAGTGAGTAACTTGGTATGGGGCAGTGGAGAAGGCAGTGAGTAGTGTGGTATGGTGCAGTGGGGAAGGCTGTGAGCAGCATGGTATGGGGCAGTGGGGAAGCAGTGAGTAGCATGATATGGGACAGTGGGGAAGTCAGAGAGTAGCATGGTATGGTGCAGTGGGGAAGGCAGTGAGTAACTTGGTATGGGGCATTGGGGAAGGCAGTGAGTAGCGTGGTATGGGGCAGTGGGGAAGGCTGTGAGCAGCATGATATGGGGCAGTGGGGAATGCAGTGAGTATCATGATATGGAGAGTGGGGAAGGCAGTGAGTAGCATGGTATGGGGCAGTGGGGAAGGCAGTGAGTAGCGTGGTATGGGGCAGTGGGGAAGGCAGTGAGTAGCAGGGTATGGGGCAGTGGGGAAGGCAGTGAGTAGCATGGTATGGGGCAGTGGAGAAGGCAGTGAGTAGCATGGTATGGGGCAGTGGGGAAGCAGTGAGTAGAATGGTATTGAGAGTGGGGAAGCAGTGAGTAGCATGGTATGGAGAGTGGGGAAGCAGTGAGTAGCATGGTATGGGGAAGTGGGGAAGGCAGTGAGTAGCATGGTATGGGGCAGTGGAGAAGGCAGTGAGTAGCATGGTATGGGACAGTGGGGAAGGCAGTGAGTAGCATGGTCTGGGGCAGTGGGGAAGGCAGTGAGTAGCATGGTATGGGGCAGTGGGGAACAGTGAGTAGCATTGTATGGGGCAGTGGAGAAGGCAGTGAGCAGCATGGTATGGAGAGTGGGGAATGCAGTGAGTAACATGGTATGGGGCAGTGGGGAAGGCAGTGAGCAGCATGCTATGGGGCAGTGGGGAAGCAGTGAGTAGCATGATATGGTGCAGTGGGGAAGGCAGTCAGTAGCATGGTATGGGGCAGTGGGGAAGGCAGTGAGCAGCATGGTATGGAGATTGGGGTAGGCAGTGAGTAGCATGGTAGGGGGCAGTGGGGAAGGCAGTGAGTAACTTGGTATGGGGCAGTGGGGAAGGCAGTGAGTAGCATGGTATGGGGCAGTGGGGAAGGCAGTGAGTAGCATGGTATGGGGCGGTGGGGAAGACAGTGAGTAGCATGGTATAGGGCAGTGGGGAAGACAGTGAGTAGCATGGTATGGGGCAGTGGGGAAGGCAGTGAGTAGCATGACATGGGGCAGTGGGGAAGCAGTGAGTAGCATGGTATGGAGAGTGGGGAAGCAGTGAGTAGCATGGTATGGAGAGTGGGGAAGCAGTGAGTAGCATGGTATTGGGCAGTGGAGAAGGCAGTGAGTACCATGGTAAGGGCAGTGGGGAAGGCAGTGAGTAGCATGGTATGGGGCAGTGGGGAAGACAGTGAGTAGCATGGTATGGAGACTGGGGAAGGCAGTGAGTAGAATGGTATGGAGAGTGGGGAAGGCAGTGAGTAGCATGGTATGTGGCAGTGGGGAAGTAGTGAGTCGCATGGTATGGGGCAGTGGGGAAGGCAGTGAGCAGCATGGTATGGTGAGTGGGGAAGGCAGTGAGTAGCATGGTATGGGGCAGTGGGGAAGGCAGTGAGCAGCATGGTATGGAGAGTGGGGAAGGCAGTGAGTAGCATGGTATGGGGCAGTGGGGAAGGTAGTGAGCAGCATGGTATGGGGCAGTGGGGAAGCAGTGAGTAGCATGGTATGGGGCAGTGGGGAAGGCAGTGAGCAGCATGGTATGGAGAGTGGGGATGGCAGTGAGTAGCATGGTATGGGGCAGTGGGGAAGGCAGTGAGTAGCATGGTATGGGGCAGTGGGGACGCAGTGAGTAGCATGGTATGGGGCAGTGGGGAAGGCGGTGACTAGCATGGTATGGGGTAGTGGGGAAGGCAGTGAGTAGCATGGTATGGGGCAGTGGAGAAGGCAGTGAGTAGCATGGTATGGGACAGTGGGGAAGGCAGTGAGTAGCATGGTCTGGGGCAGTGGGGAAGGCAGTGAGTAGCATGGTATGGGGCAGTGGGGAACAGTGAGTAGCATTGTATGGGGCAGTGGAGAAGGCAGTGAGCAGCATGGTATGGAGAGTGGGGAATGCAGTGAGTAACATGGTATGGGGCAGTGGGGAAGGCAGTGAGCAGCATGCTATGGGGCAGTGGGGAAGCAGTGAGTAGCATGATATGGTGCAGTGGGGAAGGCAGTCAGTAGCATGGTATGGGGCAGTGGGGAAGGCAGTGAGCAGCATGGTATGGAGATTGGGGTAGGCAGTGAGTAGCATGGTAGGGGGCAGTGGGGAAGGCAGTGAGTAACTTGTTATGGGGCAGTGGGGAAGGCAGTGAGTAGCATGGTATGGGGCAGTGGGGAAGGCAGTGAGTAGCATGGTATGGGGCGGTGGGGAAGACAGTGAGTAGCATGGTATAGGGCAGTGGGGAAGACAGTGAGTAGCATGGTATGGGGCAGTGGGGAAGGCAGTGAGTAGCATGACATGGGGCAGTGGGGAAGCAGTGAGTAGCATGGTATGGAGAGTGGGGAAGCAGTGAGTAGCATGGTATGGAGAGTGGGGAAGCAGTGAGTAGCATGGTATTGGGCAGTGGAGAAGGCAGTGAGTACCATGGTAAGGGCAGTGGGGAAGGCAGTGAGTAGCATGGTATGGGGCAGTGGGGAAGACAGTGAGTAGCATGGTATGGAGACTGGGGAAGGCAGTGAGTAGAATGGTATGGAGAGTGGGGAAGGCAGTGAGTAGCATGGTATGTGGCAGTGGGGAAGTAGTGAGTCGCATGGTATGGGGCAGTGGGGAAGGCAGTGAGCAGCATGGTATGGTGAGTGGGGAAGGCAGTGAGTAGCATGGTTTGGGGCAGTGGGGAAGGCAGTGAGCAGCATGGTATGGAGAGTGGGGAAGGCAGTGAGTAGCATGGTATGGGGCAGTGGGGAAGGTAGTGAGCAGCATGGTATGGGGCAGTGGGGAAGCAGTGAGTAGCATGGTATGGGGCAGTGGGGAAGGCAGTGAGCAGCATGGTATGGAGAGTGGGGATGGCAGTGAGTAGCATGGTATGGGGCAGTGGGGAAGGCAGTGAGTAGCATGGTATGGGGCAGTGGGGACGCAGTGAGTAGCATGGTATGGGGCAGTGGGGAAGGCGGTGACTAGCATGGTATGGGGTAGTGGGGAAGGCAGTGAGCAGCAATGTATGGAGATTGGGGAAGGCAGTGAATAGCATGGTATGGGGCAGTGTGGAAGGCAGTGAGTAACTTGGTATGGGGCAGTGGGGAAGGCTGTGAGCAGCATGATATGGGGCAGTGGGGAATGCAGTGAGTATCATGATATGGAGAGTGGGGAAGGCAGTGAGTAGCATGGTATGGGGCAGTGGGGAAGCAGTGAGTAGCATGGTATGGGGCAGTGGAGAAGCAGTGAGTAGAATGGTATGGAGAGTGGGGAAGCAGTGAGTAGCATGGTATGGAGAGTGGGGAAGGCAGTGAGCAGCATGGTATGGAGAGTGGGGAAGGCAGTGAGTAGCATGGTATGGGGCAGTGGGGAAGGCAGTGAGTAGCATGGTATGGGGCGGTGGGGAAGACAGTGAGTAGCATGGTATAGGGCAGTGGGGAAGACAGTGAGTAGCATGGTATGGGGCAGTGGGGAAGGCAGTGAGTAGCATGACATGGGGCAGTGGGGAAGCAGTGAGTAGCATGGTATGGAGAGTGGGGAAGCAGTGAGTAGCATGGTATGGGGCAGTGGAGAAGGCAGTGAGTACCATGGTAAGGGCAGTGGGGAAGGCAGTGAGTAGCATGGTATGGGGCAGTGGGGAAGACAGTGAGTAGCATGGTATGGAGACTGGGGAAGGCAGTGAGTAGTATGGTATGGAGAGTGGGGAAGGCAGTGAGTAGCATGGTATGTGGCAGTGGGGAAGTAGTGAGTCGCATGGTATGGGGCAGTGGGGAAGGCAGTGAGCAGCATGGTATGGTGAGTGGGGAAGGCAGTGAGTAGCATGGTATGGGGCAGTGGGGAAGGCAGTGAGCAGCATGGTATGGAGAGTGGGGAAGGCAGTGAGTAGCATGGTATGGGGCAGTGGGGAAGGTAGTGAGCAGCATGGTATGGGGCAGTGGGGAAGCAGTGAGTAGCATGGTATGGGGCAGTGGGGAAGGCAGTGAGCAGCATGGTATGGAGAGTGGGGATGGCAGTGAGTAGCATGGTATGGGGCAGTGGGGAAGGCAGTGAGCAGCATGGTATGGAGAGTGGGGAAGTCAGTGAGTAGCCTGGTATGGGGCAGTGGGGAAGGCAGTGAGTAGCATGGTATGGGGCAGTGGGGAAGGCAGTGAGTTGCATGGTATGGGACAGTGGAGAAGGCAGTGAGTAGCATGGTATGGTGCAGTGGGGAAGCAGTGAGTAGCATGGTATGGGGCAGTGGGGTAGCAGTGAGTAGCATGGTATGGGGCAGTGGGGAAGGCAGTGAGTAGCATGGTATGGGGCAGTCGGGAAGGCAGTGAGCAGCATAGTTTGGGGCAGTGGGAAAGGCAGTGAGTCGCATGGTATGGGGCAGTGGGGAAGGCAGTGAGTAGCATGGTATGGGGCAGTGGGGAAGGCAGTAAGTTGCAAGGTATGGGACAGTGGAGAAGGCAGTGAGTAGCATGGTATGGAGAGTGGGGAAGCAGTGAGTAGCATGGTATGGGGCAGTGGAGAAGGCAGTGAGTACCATGGTAAGGGCAGTGGGGAAGGCAGTGAGTAGCATGGTATGGGGCAGTGGGGAAGACAGTGAGTAGCATGGTATGGAGACTGGGGAAGGCAGTGAGTAGTATGGTATGGAGAGTGGGGAAGGCAGTGAGTAGCATGGTATGTGGCAGTGGGGAAGTAGTGAGTCGCATGGTATGGGGCAGTGGGGAAGGCAGTGAGCAGCATGGTATGGTGAGTGGGGAAGGCAGTGAGTAGCATGGTATGGGGCAGTGGGGAAGGCAGTGAGCAGCATGGTATGGAGAGTGGGGAAGGCAGTGAGTAGCATGGTATGGGGCAGTGGGGAAGGTAGTGAGCAGCATGGTATGGGGCAGTGGGGAAGCAGTGAGTAGCATGGTATGGGGCAGTGGGGAAGTCAGTGAGCAGCATGGTATGGAGAGTGGGGATGGCAGTGAGTAGCATGGTATGGGGCAGTGGGGAAGGCAGTGAGCAGCATGGTATGGAGAGTGGGGAAGTCAGTGAGTAGCCTGGTATGGGGCAGTGGAGAAGGCAGTGAGTAGCATGGTATGGTGCAGTGGGGAAGCAGTGAGTAGCATGGTATGGGGCAGTGGGGTAGCAGTGAGTAGCATGGTATGGGGCAGTGGGGAAGGCAGTGAGTAGCATGGTATGGGGCAGTGGGGAAGGCAGTGAGTAGCATGGTATGGGGCAGTGGGGAAGGCAGTGAGTAGCATGGTATGGGGCAGTGGGAAAGGCAATGAGTAGCATGGTATGGGGCAGTGGGGAAGGCAGTGAGTAGCATGGTATGGTGCAGTGGGGAAGGCAGTGAGTAGCATGGTATGGGGCAGTGGTGAAGGCAGTGAGTAGCATGGTATGGGGCAGTGGGGAAGGCAGTGAGTAGCATGGTATGGGGCACTGGGGAAGGCAGTGAGTTGCATGGTATGGGGCAGTGGGGAAGGCAGTGAGTAGCATGGTATGGGGCAGTGGGGAAGCAGTGAGTAGCATGGTATGGAGCAGTGGGGAAGGCAGTGAGTAGCATGGTATGGAGCAGTGGGGAAGCATTGAGTAGCATGGTATGGGCAGTGGGGAAGGCAGTGAGTAGCATGGTATGGGGCAGTGGGGAAGGCAGTGAGTAGTAAGGTATGGAGACTGGGGAAGGCAGTGAGTAGCATGGTATGGAGAGTGGGGAAGGCAGTGAGTAGCATGGTATGGGGCAGTGGGGAAGGCAGTGAGCAGCATGTTATGGAGAGTTGGGAAGGCATTGAGTAGCATGGTATGGGGCAGTGGGGAAGGCAGTGAGCAGCATGGAATGGGGCAGTGGGGAAGGCAATGAGTAGCATGGTATGGAGAGTGGGAAAGGCAGTGAGTAGCATGGTATGGGGCAGTGGGGAAGGGAGTGAGCAGCATGGTATGGGGCAGTGGGAAAGCAGTGAGTAGAATGTTATGGGGCAGTGGGGAAGGCAGTGAGTAGCATGGTATGGGGCAGTGGGGAAGGCAGTGAGTAGCATGGTATGGGGCAGTCGGGAAGGCAGTGAGTAGCATGGTATGGGGCAGTGGGGAAGGCAGTGAGTTACATGGTATGGGGCAGTGGAGAAGGCAGTGAGTAGCATGGTATGGGGCAGTGGGGAAGGCAGTGAGTAGCATGGTATGGGGCAGTGGGGAAGGCAGTGAGTAGCATGGTATGGGGCAGTGGGGAAGGCAGTGAGTAGCATGGTATGGAGACTGGGGAAGGCAATGAGTAGCATGGTATGGAGAATGGGGAAGCAGTGAGTAGCATGATATGGGGCAGTGGGGAAGGCAGTGAGCAGCATGGTATGGAGAGTGGGGAAGGCAGTTTGTAGCATGGTATGGGGTAGTGGGGAAGGCAGTGAGCAGCATGGTATGGAGAGTGGGGAAGGCAGTGAGTTGCATGGTATGGGGCAGTGGGGAAGGCAGTGAGTAGCATGGTATGGGGCAGTGAGGAAGGCAGTGAGCAGCATGGTATGGGGCAGTGGGGAAGGCAGTGAGTAGCATGGTATGGGGCAGTGGTGAAGGCAATGAGTAGCATGGTATGGGGCAGTGGGGAAGGCAGTGAGTAGCATGGTATGGAGAGTGGGGAAGGCAGTGAGTAGCATGGTATGGGGCAGTGGGGAAGGCAGTGAGTAGCATGGTATGGAGAGTTGGGAAGGCATTGAGTAGCATGGTATGGGGCAGTGGGGAAGGCAGTGAGCAGCATGGAATGGGGCAGTGGGGAAGGCAGTGAGTAGCATGGTATGGAGACTGGGGAAGGCAGTGAGTAGCATGGTATGGAGAATGGGGAAGCAGTGAGTAGCATGATATGGGGCAGTGGGGAAGGCAGTGGGCAGCATGGTATGGAGAGTGGGGAAGGCAGTTAGTAGCATGGTATGGGGCAGTGGGGAAGGCAGTGAGTAGCATGGTATGGGGCAGTGAGGAAGGCAGTGAGCAGCATGGTATGGGGCAGTGGGGAAGGCAGTGAGTAGCATGGTATGGGGCAGTGGTGAAGGCAGTGAGTAGCATGGTATGGGGCAGTGGGGAAGGCAGTGAGTAGCATGGTATGGAGAGTGGGGAAGGCAGTGAGTAGCATGGTATGGGGCAGTGGGGAAAGCAGTGAGCAGCATGTTATGGAGAGTTGGGAAGGCATTGAGTAGCATGGTATGGGGCAGTGGGGAAGGCAGTGAGCAGCATGGAATGGGGCAGTGGGGAAGGCAATGAGTAGCATGGTATGGAGAGTGGGAAAGGCAGTGAGTAGCATGGTATGGGGCAGTGGGGAAGGGAGTGAGCAGCATGGTATGGGGCAGTGGGGAAGCAGTGAGTAGAATGTTATGGGGCAGTGGGGAAGGCAGTGAGTAGCATGGTATGGAGCAGTGGGGAAGGCAGTGAGTAGCATGGTATGGGGCAGTCGGGAAGGCAGTGAGTAGCATGGTATGGGGCAGTGGGGAAGGCAGTTACTTACATGGTATGGGGCAGTGGAGAAGGCAGTGAGTAGCATGGTATGGGGCAGTGGGGAAGGCAGTGAGTAGCATGGTATGGGGCAGTGGGGAAGGCAGTGAGTAGCATGGTATGGGGCAGTGGGGAAGGCAGTGAGTAGCATGGTATGGAGACTGGGGAAGGCAGTGAGTAGCATGGTATGGAGAATGGGGAAGCAGTGAGTAGCATGATATGGGGCAGTGGGGAAGGCAGTGAGCAGCATGGTATGGAGAGTGGGGAAGGCAGTTTGTAGCATGGTATGGGGTAGTGGGGAAGGCAGTGAGTAGCATGGTATGGAGAGTGGGGAAGGCAGTGAGTAGCATGGTATGGGGCAGTGGGGAAGGCAGTGAGTAGCATGGTATGGGGCAGTGAAGAAGGCAGTGAGCAGCATGGTATGGGGCAGTGGGGAAGCAGTGAGTAGCATGGTATGGGGCAGTGGGGAAGGCAGTGACTAGCATGGTATGGGGCAGTGGGGAAGGCAGTGAGTAGCATGGTATGGGGCAGTGGGGAAGGCAGTGAGTAGCATGGTATGGGGCAGTGGGGAAGCAGTGTGTAGCATGGTATGGGGCAGTGGGGAAGGCAGTGAGTAGCATGGTATGGGGCAGTGGGGAAGGCAGTGAGTAGCATGGTATGGAGAGTGAGGAAGGCAGTGAGTAGCATGGTATGGGGCAGTGGGGAAGCAGTGAGTCGCATGGTATGGAGAGTGGGGAAGGCAGTGAGTAGCATGGTATGGGGCATTGGGGAAGGCAATGAGTAGCAAGGTATGGAGAGTGGGGAAGCAGTGAGTAGCATGGTATGGAGAGTGGGGAAGCAGTGAATAGCATGGTATGGGGCAGTGGGGAAGGCAGTGAGTAGCATGTTATGGGGCAGTGGGGAAGGCAGTGAGTAGCATGGTATGCGTCAGTGGGGAAGGCAGTGAGTACCATGGTATGGGGCAGTGGGGAAGACAGTGAGTAGCTTGGTATGGAGAGTGGGGAAGGCAGTGAGCAGCATGGTATGGGGCAGTGGGGAATGCAGTGAGTAGCATGGTATGGGGCAGTGTAGAAGGCAGTGAGTAGCATGGTATGGGGCAGTCGGGAAGGCAGTGAGTAGCATGGTATGGGCAGTGGGGAAGGCAGTGAGTAGCATGGTATGCGGCAGTGGGGAAGGCAGTGAGCAGCAAGGTATGGAGACTGGGGAAGGCAGTGAGTAGCATGGTATGGAGAGTGGGGAAGGCATTGAGTAGCATGGTATGGGGCAGTGGGGAAGGCAGTGAGCAGCATGGTATGGAGAGTGGGGAAGGCAGTGAGTAGCATGGTATGGGGCAGTGGGGAAGGCAGTGAGCAGCATGGTATGGAGAGTGGGGAAGGCAGTGAGTAGCATGGTGTGGGGCAGTGAGGAAGGCAGTGAGCAGCATGGTATGGAGCAGTGGAGAAGCAGTGAGTAGCATGGTATGGGGCAGTGGGGAAGGCAGTGAGCAGCATGGTATGGAGAGTGGGGAAGGCAGTGAGTAGCATGGTATGGGGCAGTGGGGAAGGCAGTGAGTAGCATGGTATGGGGCGGTGGGGAAGACAGTGAGTAGCATGGTATAGGGCAGTGGGGAAGACAGTGAGTAGCATGGTATGGGGCAGTGGGGAAGGCAGTGAGTAGCATGACATGGGGCAGTGGGGAAGCAGTGAGTAGCATGGTATGGAGAGTGGGGAAGCAGTGAGTAGCATGGTATGGAGAGTGGGGAAGCAGTGAGTAGCATGGTATGGGGCAGTGGAGAAGGCAGTGAGTACCATGGTAAGGGCAGTGGGGAAGGCAGTGAGTAGCATGGTATGGGGCAGTGGGGAAGACAGTGAGTAGCATGGTATGGAGACTGGGGAAGGCAGTGAGTAGTATGGTATGGAGAGTGGGGAAGGCAGTGAGTAGCATGGTATGTGGCAGTGGGGAAGTAGTGAGTCGCATGGTATGGGGCAGTGGGGAAGGCAGTGAGCAGCATGGTATGGTGAGTGGGGAAGGCAGTGAGTAGCATGGTATGGGGCAGTGGGGAAGGCAGTGAGCAGCATGGTATGGAGAGTGGGGAAGGCAGTGAGTAGCATGGTATGGGGCAGTGGGGAAGGTAGTGAGCAGCATGGTATGGGGCAGTGGGGAAGCAGTGAGTAGCATGGTATGGGGCAGTGGGGAAGGCAGTGAGCAGCATGGTATGGAGAGTGGGGATGGTAGTGAGTAGCATGGTATGGGGCAGTGGGGAAGGCAGTGAGCAGCATGGTATGGAGAGTGGGGAAGTCAGTGAGTAGCCTGGTATGGGGCAGTGGGGAAGGCAGTGAGTAGCATGGTATGGGGCAGTGGGGAAGGCAGTGAGTTGCATGGTATGGGACAGTGGAGAAGGCAGTGAGTAGCATGGTATGGTGCAGTGGGGAAGCAGTGAGTAACATGGTATGGGGCAGTGGGGTAGCAGTGAGTAGCATGGTATGGGGCAGTGGGGAAGGCAGTGAGTAGCATGGTATGGGGCAGTCGGGAAGGCAGTGAGTAGCATAGTTTGGGGCAGTGGGAAAGGCAGTGAGTCGCATGGTATGGGGCAGTGGGGAAGGCAGTGAGTAGCATGGTATGGGGCAGTGGGGAAGGCAGTAAGTTGCAAGGTATGGGACAGTGGAGAAGGCAGTGAGTAGCATGGTATGGGGCAGTGGGGAAGGCAGTGAGTAGCATGGTATGGGGCAGTGGGGAAGGCAGTGAGTAGCATGGTATGGAGACTGGGGAAGGCAGTGAGTAGCATGGTATGGAGAGTGGGGAAGGCAGTGAGTAGCATGGTATGGGGCAGTGGGGAAGGCAGTGAGCAGCATGGTATGGAGCGTGGGGAAAGCAGTGAGTAGCATGGTATGGGGCAGCGGGGAAGGCAGTGAGCAGCATGGTATGGAGAGTGGGGAAGGCAGTGAGTAGCATGGTATGGGGCAGTGGGGAAGGCAGTGAGGAGCATGGTATGGGGCGGTGGGGAAGCAGTGAGTAGCTTGGTATGGGGCAGTGGGGAAGCATTGAGTAGCATAGTATGGAGATTGGGGAAGGCAGTGAATAGCATGGTATGGGGCAGTGTGGATGGCAGTGAGTAACTTGGTATGGGGCAGTGGGGAAGGCAGTGAGTAGCGTGGTATGGGTCAGTGGGGAAGGCTGTGAGCAGCATGGTATGGGGCAGTGGGGAAGCAGTGAGTAGCATGATATGGGGCCGTGGAGAAGGCAGTGAGTAGCATGGTATGGGGCAGTGGGGAACAGTGAGTAGCATTGTATGGGGCAGTGGGGAAGGCAGTGAGTAGCATGGTATGGGGCAATGGGGAAGCATTGAGTAGCATAGTATGGAGAGTGGGGAAGGCAGTGAGTAGCATGGTATGGGGCAGTGGGAAAAGTGAGTCGCATGGTATGGCGCAGTGGGAAGGCAGTGAGTAGCATGGTGTGGGGCAATGGGAAAGGCAGTGAGTAGCATAGTTTGGGGCAGTGGGAAAGGCAGTGAGTAGCATGGTATGGGGCAGTGGGGAAGGCAGTGAGTAGCATGGTATGGGGCAGTGGGGAAGGCAGTGAGTAGCATGGTATGGGGCAGTGGGGAAGGCAGTGAGTTGCATGGTATGGGACAGTGGAGAAGGCAGTGAGTAGCATGGTATGGGGCAGTGGGGAAGGCAGTGAGTAGCATGGTATGGAGACTGGGGAAGGCAGTGAGTAGCATGGTATGGAAAGTGGGGAGGGCAGTGAGTAGCATGGTATGGGGCAGTGGGGAAGGCAGTGAGCAGCATCGTATGGAGAGTGAGGAAGGCAGTGAGTAGAATGGTATGGGGCAGTGGGGAAGGCAGTGAGCAGCATGGTATGGAGAGTGGGGATGGCAGTGAGTAGCATGGTATGGGGCAGTGGGGAAGGCAGTGAGTAGCATGGTATGGGGCAGTGGGGACGCAGTGAGTAGCATGGTATGGGGAAGTGGGGAAGGCAGTGAGCAGCAATGTATGGAGATTGGGGAAGGCAGTGAATAGCATGGTATGGGGCAGTGTGGAAGGCAGTGAGTAACTTGGTATGGGGCAGTGGAGAAGGCAGTGAGTAGTGTGGTATGGTGCAGTGGGGAAGGCTGTGAGCAGCATGGTATGGGGCAGTGGGGAAGCAGTGAGTAGCATGATATGGGACAGTGGGGAAGTCAGAGAGTAGCATGGTATGGTGCAGTGGGGAAGGCAGTGAGTAACTTGGTATGGGGCATTGGGGAAGGCAGTGAGTAGCGTGGTATGGGGCAGTGGGGAAGGCTGTGAGCAGCATGATATGGGGCAGTGGGGAATGCAGTGAGTATCATGATATGGAGAGTGGGGAAGGCAGTGAGTAGCATGGTATGGGGCAGTGGGGAAGGCAGTGAGTAGCGTGGTATGGGGCAGTGGGGAAGGCAGTGAGTAGCAGGGTATGGGGCAGTGGGGAAGGCAGTGAGTAGCATGGTATGGGGCAGTGGAGAAGGCAGTGAGTAGCATGGTATGGGGCAGTGGGGAAGCAGTGAGTAGAATGGTATTGAGAGTGGGGAAGCAGTGAGTAGCATGGTATGGAGAGTGGGGAAGCAGTGAGTAGCATGGTATGGGGCAGTGGGGAAGGCAGTGAGTAGCATGGTATGGGGCAGTGGAGAAGGCAGTGAGTAGCATGGTATGGGACAGTGGGGAAGGCAGTGAGTAGCATGGTCTGGGGCAGTGGGGAAGGCAGTGAGTAGCATGGTATGGGGCAGTGGGGAACAGTGAGTAGCATTGTATGGGGCAGTGGAGAAGGCAGTGAGCAGCATGGTATGGAGAGTGGGGAATGCAGTGAGTAACATGGTATGGGGCAGTGGGGAAGGCAGTGAGCAGCATGCTATGGGGCAGTGGGGAAGCAGTGAGTAGCATGATATGGTGCAGTGGGGAAGGCAGTCAGTAGCATGGTATGGGGCAGTGGGGAAGGCAGTGAGCAGCATGGTATGGAGATTGGGGTAGGCAGTGAGTAGCATGGTAGGGGGCAGTGGGGAAGGCAGTGAGTAACTTGGTATGGGGCAGTGGGGAAGGCAGTGAGTAGCATGGTATGGGGCAGTGGGGAAGGCAGTGAGTAGCATGGTATGGGGCGGTGGGGAAGACAGTGAGTAGCATGGTATAGGGCAGTGGGGAAGACAGTGAGTAGCATGGTATGGGGCAGTGGGGAAGGCAGTGAGTAGCATGACATGGGGCAGTGGGGAAGCAGTGAGTAGCATGGTATGGAGAGTGGGGAAGCAGTGAGTAGCATGGTATGGAGAGTGGGGAAGCAGTGAGTAGCATGGTATTGGGCAGTGGAGAAGGCAGTGAGTACCATGGTAAGGGCAGTGGGGAAGGCAGTGAGTAGCATGGTATGGGGCAGTGGGGAAGACAGTGAGTAGCATGGTATGGAGACTGGGGAAGGCAGTGAGTAGAATGGTATGGAGAGTGGGGAAGGCAGTGAGTAGCATGGTATGTGGCAGTGGGGAAGTAGTGAGTCGCATGGTATGGGGCAGTGGGGAAGGCAGTGAGCAGCATGGTATGGTGAGTGGGGAAGGCAGTGAGTAGCATGGTATGGGGCAGTGGGGAAGGCAGTGAGCAGCATGGTATGGAGAGTGGGGAAGGCAGTGAGTAGCATGGTATGGGGCAGTGGGGAAGGTAGTGAGCAGCATGGTATGGGGCAGTGGGGAAGCAGTGAGTAGCATGGTATGGGGCAGTGGGGAAGGCAGTGAGCAGCATGGTATGGAGAGTGGGGATGGCAGTGAGTAGCATGGTATGGGGCAGTGGGGAAGGCAGTGAGTAGCATGGTATGGGGCAGTGGGGACGCAGTGAGTAGCATGGTATGGGGCAGTGGGGAAGGCGGTGACTAGCATGGTATGGGGTAGTGGGGAAGGCAGTGAGTAGCATGGTATGGGGCAGTGGAGAAGGCAGTGAGTAGCATGGTATGGGACAGTGGGGAAGGCAGTGAGTAGCATGGTCTGGGGCAGTGGGGAAGGCAGTGAGTAGCATGGTATGGGGCAGTGGGGAACAGTGAGTAGCATTGTATGGGGCAGTGGAGAAGGCAGTGAGCAGCATGGTATGGAGAGTGGGGAATGCAGTGAGTAACATGGTATGGGGCAGTGGGGAAGGCAGTGAGCAGCATGCTATGGGGCAGTGGGGAAGCAGTGAGTAGCATGATATGGTGCAGTGGGGAAGGCAGTCAGTAGCATGGTATGGGGCAGTGGGGAAGGCAGTGAGCAGCATGGTATGGAGATTGGGGTAGGCAGTGAGTAGCATGGTAGGGGGCAGTGGGGAAGGCAGTGAGTAACTTGTTATGGGGCAGTGGGGAAGGCAGTGAGTAGCATGGTATGGGGCAGTGGGGAAGGCAGTGAGTAGCATGGTATGGGGCGGTGGGGAAGACAGTGAGTAGCATGGTATAGGGCAGTGGGGAAGACAGTGAGTAGCATGGTATGGGGCAGTGGGGAAGGCAGTGAGTAGCATGACATGGGGCAGTGGGGAAGCAGTGAGTAGCATGGTATGGAGAGTGGGGAAGCAGTGAGTAGCATGGTATGGAGAGTGGGGAAGCAGTGAGTAGCATGGTATTGGGCAGTGGAGAAGGCAGTGAGTACCATGGTAAGGGCAGTGGGGAAGGCAGTGAGTAGCATGGTATGGGGCAGTGGGGAAGACAGTGAGTAGCATGGTATGGAGACTGGGGAAGGCAGTGAGTAGAATGGTATGGAGAGTGGGGAAGGCAGTGAGTAGCATGGTATGTGGCAGTGGGGAAGTAGTGAGTCGCATGGTATGGGGCAGTGGGGAAGGCAGTGAGCAGCATGGTATGGTGAGTGGGGAAGGCAGTGAGTAGCATGGTTTGGGGCAGTGGGGAAGGCAGTGAGCAGCATGGTATGGAGAGTGGGGAAGGCAGTGAGTAGCATGGTATGGGGCAGTGGGGAAGGTAGTGAGCAGCATGGTATGGGGCAGTGGGGAAGCAGTGAGTAGCATGGTATGGGGCAGTGGGGAAGGCAGTGAGCAGCATGGTATGGAGAGTGGGGATGGCAGTGAGTAGCATGGTATGGGGCAGTGGGGAAGGCAGTGAGTAGCATGGTATGGGGCAGTGGGGACGCAGTGAGTAGCATGGTATGGGGCAGTGGGGAAGGCGGTGACTAGCATGGTATGGGGTAGTGGGGAAGGCAGTGAGCAGCAATGTATGGAGATTGGGGAAGGCAGTGAATAGCATGGTATGGGGCAGTGTGGAAGGCAGTGAGTAACTTGGTATGGGGCAGTGGGGAAGGCTGTGAGCAGCATGATATGGGGCAGTGGGGAATGCAGTGAGTATCATGATATGGAGAGTGGGGAAGGCAGTGAGTAGCATGGTATGGGGCAGTGGGGAAGCAGTGAGTAGCATGGTATGGGGCAGTGGAGAAGCAGTGAGTAGAATGGTATGGAGAGTGGGGAAGCAGTGAGTAGCATGGTATGGAGAGTGGGGAAGGCAGTGAGCAGCATGGTATGGAGAGTGGGGAAGGCAGTGAGTAGCATGGTATGGGGCAGTGGGGAAGGCAGTGAGTAGCATGGTATGGGGCGGTGGGGAAGACAGTGAGTAGCATGGTATAGGGCAGTGGGGAAGACAGTGAGTAGCATGGTATGGGGCAGTGGGGAAGGCAGTGAGTAGCATGACATGGGGCAGTGGGGAAGCAGTGAGTAGCATGGTATGGAGAGTGGGGAAGCAGTGAGTAGCATGGTATGGGGCAGTGGAGAAGGCAGTGAGTACCATGGTAAGGGCAGTGGGGAAGGCAGTGAGTAGCATGGTATGGGGCAGTGGGGAAGACAGTGAGTAGCATGGTATGGAGACTGGGGAAGGCAGTGAGTAGTATGGTATGGAGAGTGGGGAAGGCAGTGAGTAGCATGGTATGTGGCAGTGGGGAAGTAGTGAGTCGCATGGTATGGGGCAGTGGGGAAGGCAGTGAGCAGCATGGTATGGTGAGTGGGGAAGGCAGTGAGTAGCATGGTATGGGGCAGTGGGGAAGGCAGTGAGCAGCATGGTATGGAGAGTGGGGAAGGCAGTGAGTAGCATGGTATGGGGCAGTGGGGAAGGTAGTGAGCAGCATGGTATGGGGCAGTGGGGAAGCAGTGAGTAGCATGGTATGGGGCAGTGGGGAAGGCAGTGAGCAGCATGGTATGGAGAGTGGGGATGGCAGTGAGTAGCATGGTATGGGGCAGTGGGGAAGGCAGTGAGCAGCATGGTATGGAGAGTGGGGAAGTCAGTGAGTAGCCTGGTATGGGGCAGTGGGGAAGGCAGTGAGTAGCATGGTATGGGGCAGTGGGGAAGGCAGTGAGTTGCATGGTATGGGACAGTGGAGAAGGCAGTGAGTAGCATGGTATGGTGCAGTGGGGAAGCAGTGAGTAGCATGGTATGGGGCAGTGGGGTAGCAGTGAGTAGCATGGTATGGGGCAGTGGGGAAGGCAGTGAGTAGCATGGTATGGGGCAGTCGGGAAGGCAGTGAGCAGCATAGTTTGGGGCAGTGGGAAAGGCAGTGAGTCGCATGGTATGGGGCAGTGGGGAAGGCAGTGAGTAGCATGGTATGGGGCAGTGGGGAAGGCAGTAAGTTGCAAGGTATGGGACAGTGGAGAAGGCAGTGAGTAGCATGGTATGGAGAGTGGGGAAGCAGTGAGTAGCATGGTATGGGGCAGTGGAGAAGGCAGTGAGTACCATGGTAAGGGCAGTGGGGAAGGCAGTGAGTAGCATGGTATGGGGCAGTGGGGAAGACAGTGAGTAGCATGGTATGGAGACTGGGGAAGGCAGTGAGTAGTATGGTATGGAGAGTGGGGAAGGCAGTGAGTAGCATGGTATGTGGCAGTGGGGAAGTAGTGAGTCGCATGGTATGGGGCAGTGGGGAAGGCAGTGAGCAGCATGGTATGGTGAGTGGGGAAGGCAGTGAGTAGCATGGTATGGGGCAGTGGGGAAGGCAGTGAGCAGCATGGTATGGAGAGTGGGGACGGCAGTGAGTAGCATGGTATGGGGCAGTGGGGAAGGTAGTGAGCAGCATGGTATGGGGCAGTGGGGAAGCAGTGAGTAGCATGGTATGGGGCAGTGGGGAAGTCAGTGAGCAGCATGGTATGGAGAGTGGGGATGGCAGTGAGTAGCATGGTATGGGGCAGTGGGGAAGGCAGTGAGCAGCATGGTATGGAGAGTGGGGAAGTCAGTGAGTAGCCTGGTATGGGGCAGTGGAGAAGGCAGTGAGTAGCATGGTATGGTGCAGTGGGGAAGCAGTGAGTAGCATGGTATGGGGCAGTGGGGTAGCAGTGAGTAGCATGGTATGGGGCAGTGGGGAAGGCAGTGAGTAGCATGGTATGGGGCAGTCGGGAAGGCAGTGAGTAGCATAGTTTGGGGCAGTGGGAAAGGCAGTGAGTCGCATGGTATGGGGCAGTGGGGAAGGCAGTGAGTAGCATGGTATGGGGCAGTGGGGAAGGCAGTAAGTTGCAAGGTATGGGACAGTGGAGAAGGCAGTGAGTAGCATGGTATGGGGCAGTGGGGAAGGCAGTGAGTAGCATGGTATGGGGCAGTGGGGAAGGCAGTGAGTAGCATGGTATGGAGACTGGGGAAGGCAGTGAGTAGCATGGTATGGAGAGTGGGGAAGGCAGTGAGTAGCATGGTATGGGGCAGTGGGGAAGGCAGTGAGCAGCATGGTATGGAGCGTGGGGAAAGCAGTGAGTAGCATGGTATGGGGCAGCGGGGAAGGCAGTGAGCAGCATGGTATGGAGAGTGGGGAAGGCAGTGAGTAGCATGGTATGGGGCAGTGGGGAAGGCAGTGAGGAGCATGGTATGGGGCGGTGGGGAAGCAGTGAGTAGCTTGGTATGGGGCAGTGGGGAAGCATTGAGTAGCATAGTATGGAGATTGGGGAAGGCAGTGAATAGCATGGTATGGGGCAGTGTGGATGGCAGTGAGTAACTTGGTATGGGGCAGTGGGGAAGGCAGTGAGTAGCGTGGTATGGGTCAGTGGGGAAGGCTGTGAGCAGCATGGTATGGGGCAGTGGGGAAGCAGTGAGTAGCATGATATGGGGCCGTGGAGAAGGCAGTGAGTAGCATGGTATGGGGCAGTGGGGAACAGTGAGTAGCATTGTATGGGGCAGTGGGGAAGGCAGTGAGTAGCATGGTATGGGGCAATGGGGAAGCATTGAGTAGCATAGTATGGAGAGTGGGGAAGGCAGTGAGTAGCATGGTATGGGGCAGTGGGAAAAGTGAGTCGCATGGTATGGGGCAGTGGGAAGGCAGTGAGTAGCATGGTGTGGGGCAATGGGAAAGGCAGTGAGTAGCATAGTTTGGGGCAGTGGGAAAGGCAGTGAGTAGCATGGTATGGGGCAGTGGGGAAGGCAGTGAGTAGCATGGTATGGGGCAGTGGGGAAGGCAGTGAGTAGCATGGTATGGGGCAGTGGGGAAGGCAGTGAGTTGCATGGTATGGGACAGTGGAGAAGGCAGTGAGTAGCATGG
Source organism: Pristiophorus japonicus (assembly GCF_044704955.1). Classification (NCBI taxonomy): domain Eukaryota; kingdom Metazoa; phylum Chordata; class Chondrichthyes; family Pristiophoridae; genus Pristiophorus; species Pristiophorus japonicus. The sequence continues at coordinate 632,259 of NW_027253510.1, forward strand.
TATGGGGCAGTGGGGATGGCAGTGAGTAGCATGGTATGGAGACTGGGGAAGGCAGTGAGTAGCATGGTATGGAAAGTGGGGAGGGCAGTGAGTAGCATGGTATGGGGCAGTGGGGAAGGCAGTGAGCAGCATCGTATGGAGAGTGAGGAAGGCAGTGAGTAGAATGGTATGGGGCAGTGGGGAAGGCAGTGAGCAGCATGGTATGGAGAGTGGGGATGGCAGTGAGTAGCATGGTATGGGGCAGTGGGGAAGGCAGTGAGTAGCATGGTATGGGGCAGTGGGGACGCAGTGAGTAGCATGGTATGGGGCAGTGGGGAAGGCAGTGACTAGCATGGTATGGGGAAGTGGGGAAGGCAGTGAGCAGCAATGTATGGAGATTGGGGAAGGCAGTGAATAGCATGGTATGGGGCAGTGTGGAAGGCAGTGAGTAACTTGGTATGGGGCAGTGGAGAAGGCAGTGAGTAGTGTGGTATGGTGCAGTGGAGAAGGCTGTGAGCAGCATGGTATGGGGCAGTGGGGAAGCAGTGAGTAGCATGATATGGGACAGTGGGGAAGTCAGAGAGTAGCATGGTATGGTGCAGTGGGGAAGGCAGTGAGTAACTTGGTATGGGGCATTGGGGAAGGCAGTGAGTAGCGTGGTATGGGGCAGTGGGGAAGGCTGTGAGCAGCATGATATGGGGCAGTGGGGAATGCAGTGAGTATCATGATATGGAGAGTGGGGAAGGCAGTGAGTAGCATGGTATGGGGCAGTGGGGAAGGCAGTGAGTAGCGTGGTATGGGGCAGTGGGGAAGGCAGTGAGTAGCAGGGTATGGGGCAGTGGGGAAGGCAGTGAGTAGCATGGTATGGGGCAGTGGAGAAGGCAGTGAGTAGCATGGTATGGGGCAGTGGGGAAGCAGTGAGTAGAATGGTATGGAGAGTGGGGAAGCAGTGAGTAGCATGGTATGGAGAGTGGGGAAGCAGTGAGTAGCATGGTATGGGGCAGTGGGGAAGGCAGTGAGTAGCATGGTATGGGGCAGTGGAGAAGGCAGTGAGTAGCATGGTATGGGACAGTGGGGAAGGCAGTGAGTAGCATGGTCTGGGGCAGTGGGGAAGGCAGTGAGTAGCATGGTATGGGGCAGTGGGGAACAGTGAGTAGCATTGTATGGGGCAGTGGGGAAGGCAGTGAGCAGCATGGTATGGAGAGTGGGGAATGTAGTGAGTAACATGGTATGGGGCCGTGGGGAAGGCAGTGAGCAGCATGCTATGGGGCAGTGGGGAAGCAGTGAGTAGCATGATATGGTGCAGTGGGGAAGGCAGTCAGTAGCATGGTATGGGGCAGCGGGGAAGGCAGTGAGCAGCATGGTATGGAGCAGTGGGGAAGGCAGTGAGTAGCATGGTAGGGGGCAGTGGGGAAGGCAGTGAGTAACTTGGTATGGGGCAGTGGGGAAGGCAGTGAGTAGCATGGTATGGGGCAGTGGGGAAGGCAGTGAGTAGCATGGTATGGGGCGGTGGGGAAGACAGTGGGTAGCATGGTATAGGGCAGTGGGGAAGACAGTGAGTAGCATGGTATGGGGCAGTGGGGAAGGCAGTGAGTAGCATGACATAGGGCAGTGGGGAAGCAGTGAGTAGCATGGTATGGAGAGTGGGGAAGCAGTGAGTAGCATGGTATGGAGAGTGGGGAAGCAGTGAGTAGCATGGTATGGGGCAGTGGAGAAGGCAGTGAGTACCATGGTAAGGGCAGTGGGGAAGGCAGTGAGTAGCATGGTATGCGGCAGTGGGGAAGACAGTGAGTAGCATGGTATGGAGACTGGGGAAGGCAGTGAGTAGAATGGTATGGAGAGTGGGGAAGGCAGTGAGTAGCATGGTATGTGGCAGTGGGGAAGTAGTGAGTCGCATGGTATGGGGCAGTGGGGAAGGCAGTGAGCAGCATGGTATGGTGAGTGGGGAAGGCAGTGAGTAGCATGGTATGGGGCAGTGGGGAAGGCAGTGAGCAGCATGGTATGGAGAGTGGGGAAGGCAGTGAGTAGCATGGTATGGGGCAGTGGGGAAGGTAGTGAGCAGCATGGTATGGGGCAGTGGGGAAGCAGTGAGTAGCATGGTATGGGGCAGTGGGGAAGGCAGTGAGCAGCATGGTATGGAGAGTGGGGATGGCAGTGAGTAGCATGGTATGGGGCAGTGGGGAAGGCAGTGAGTAGCATGGTATGGGGCAGTGGGGACGCAGTGAGTAGCATGGTATGGGGCAGTGGGGAAGGCAGTGACTAGCATGGTATGGGGTAGTGGGGAAGGCAGTGAGCAGGAATGTATGGAGATTGGGGAAGGCAGTGAATAGCATGGTATGGGGCAGTGTGGAAGGCAGTGAGTAACTTGGTATGGGGCAGTGGGGAAGGCTGTGAGCAGCATGATAGGGGCAGTGGGGAATGCAGTGAGTATCATGATATGGAGAGTGGGGAAGGCAGTGAGTAGCATGGTATGGGGCAGTGGGGAAGCAGTGAGTAGCATGGTATGGGGCAGTGGGGAAGCAGTGTGTAAAATGGTATGGAGAGTGGGGAAGCAGTGAGTAGCATGGTATGGAGAGTGGGGAAGCAGTGAGTAGCATGGTATGGGGCAGTGGGGAATGCAGTGAGTATCATGGTATGGGGCAGTTGAGAAGGCAGTGAGTAGCATGGTATGGGACAGTGGGGAAGGCAGTGAGTAGCATGGTCTGGGGCAGTGGGGAAAGCAGTGAGTAGCATGGTATGGGGCAGTGGGGAACAGTGAGTAGCATTGTATGGGGCAGTGGGGAAGGCAGTGAGCAGCATGGTATGGAGAGTGGGGAATGCAGTGAGTAACATGGTATGGGGCAGTGGGGAAGGCAGTGAGCAGCATGCTATGGGGCAGTGGGGAAGCAGTGAGTAGCATGGTATGGGGCAGTGGGGAAGGCAGTGAGCAGCATGGTATGGAGATTGGGAAGGCAGTGAGTAGCATGGTAGGGGGCAGTGGGGAAGGCAGTGAGTAACTTGGTATGGGGCAGTGGGGAAGGCAGTGAGTAGCATGGTATGGGGCAGTGGGGAAGGCAGTGAGTAGCATGGTATGGGGCGGTGGGGAAGACAGTGAGTAGCATGGTATAGGGCAGTGGGGAAGACAGTGAGTAGCATGGTATGGGGCAGTGTGGAAGGCAGTGAGTAGCATGACATGGGGCAGTGGGGAAGCAGTGAGTAGCATGGTATGGAGATTGGGGAAGCAGTGAGTAGCATGGTATGGGGCAGTGGAGAAGGCAGTGAGTACCATGGTAAGGGCAGTGGGGAAGGCAGTGAGTAGCATGGTATGGGGCAGTGGGGAAGTCAGTGAGTAGCATTGTATGGAGACTGGGGAAGGCAGTGAGTAGAATGGTATGGAGAGTGGGGAAGGCAGTGAGTAGCATCGTATGTGGCAGTGGGGAAGTAGTGAGTCGCATCGTATGGGGCAGTGGGGAAGGCAGTGAGCAGCATGGTATGGTGAGTGGGGAAGGCAGTGAGTAGCATGGTATGGGGCAGTGGGGAAGGCAGTGAGCAGCATGGTATGGAGAGTGGGGAAGGCAGTGAGTAGCATGGTATGGGGCAGTGGGGAAGGTAGTGAGCAGCATGGTATGGGGCAGTGGGGAAGCAGTGAGTAGCATGGTCTGGGGCAGTGGGGAAGGCAGTGAGTAGCATGGTATGGGGCAGTGGGGAACAGTGAGTAGCATTGTATGGGGCAGTGGGGAAGGCAGTGAGCAGCATGGTATGGAGAGTGGGGAATGCAGTGAGTAACATGGTATGGGGCAGTGGGGAAGGCAGTGAGCAGCATGCTATGGGGCAGTGGGGAAGCAGTGAGTAGCATGATATGGTGCAGTGGGGAAGGCAGTCAGTAGCATGGTATGGGGCAGTGGGGAAGGCAGTGAGCAGCATGGTATGGAGATTGGGGAAGGCAGTGAGTAGCATGGTAGGGGGCAGTGGGGAAGGCAGTGAGTAACTTGGTATGGGGCAGTGGGGAAGGCAGTGAGTAGCATGGTATGGGGCAGTGGGGAAGGCAGTGAGTAGCATGGTATGGGGCGGTGGGGAAGACAGTGAGTAGCATGGTATAGGGCAGTGGGGAAGACAGTGAGTAGCATGGTATGGGGCAGTGGGGAAGGCAGTGAGTAGCATGACATGGGGCAGTGGGGAAGCAGTGAGTAGCATGGTATGGAGAGTGGGGAAGCAGTGAGTAGCATGGTATGGAGAGTGGGGAAGCAGTGAGTAGCATGGTATGGGGCAGTGGAGAAGGCAGTGAGTACCATGGTAAGGGCAGTGGGGAAGGCAGTGAGTAGCATGGTATGGGGCAGTGGGGAAGACAGTGAATAGCATGGTATGGAGACTGGGGAAGGCAGTGAGTAGAATGGTATGGAGAGTGGGGAAGGCAGTGAGTAGCATGGTATGTGGCAGTGGGGAAGTAGTGAGTCGCATGGTATGGGGCAGTGGGGAAGGCAGTGAGCAGCATGGTATGGTGAGTGGGGAAGGCAGTGAGTAGCATGGTATGGGGCAGTGGGGAAGGCAGTGAGCAGCATGGTATGGAGAGTGGGGAAGGCAGTGAGTAGCATGGTATGGGGCAGTGGGGAAGGTAGTGAGCAGCATGGTATGGGGCAGTGGGGAAGCAGTGAGTAGCATGGTATGGGGCAGTGGGGAAGGCAGTGAGCAGCATGGTATGGAGAGTGGGGATGGCAGTGAGTAGCATGGTATGGGGCAGTGGGGAAGGCAGTGAGTAGCATGGTATGGGGCAGTGGGGACGCAGTGAGTAGCATGGTATGGGGCAGTGGGGAAGGCAGTGACTAGCATGGTATGGGGTAGTGGGGAAGGCAGTGAGCAGCAATGTATGGAGATTGGGGAAGGCAGTGAATAGCATGGTATGGGGCAGTGTGGAAGGCAGTGAGTAACTTGGTATGGGGCAGTGGGGAAGGCTGTGAGCAGCATGATATGGGGCAGTGGGGAATGCAGTGAGTATCATGATATGGAGAGTGGGGAAGGCAGTGAGTAGCATGGTATGGGGCAGTGGGGAAGCAGTGAGTAGCATGGTATGGGGCAGTGGGGAAGCAGTGAGTAGAATGGTATGGAGAGTGGGGAAGCAGTGAGTAGCATGGTATGGAGAGTGGGGAAGCAGTGAGTAGCATGGTATGGGGCAGTGGGGAAGGCAGTGAGTAGCATGGTATGGGGCAGTGGAGAAGGCAGTGAGTAGCATGGTATGGGACAGTGGGGAAGGCAGTGAGTAGCATGGTCTGGGGCAGTGGGGAAGGCAGTGAGTAGCATGGTATGGGGCAGTGGGGAAGCAGTGAGTAGCATGATATGGTGCAGTGGGGAAGGCAGTCAGTAGCATGGTATGGGGCAGTGGGGAAGGCAGTGAGCAGCATGGTATGGAGATTGGGAAGGCAGTGAGTAGCATGGTAGGGGGCAGTGGGGAAGGCAGTGAGTAACTTGGTATGGGGCAGTGGGGAAGGCAGTGAGTAGCATGGTATGGGGCAGTGGGGAAGGCAGTGAGTAACATGGTATGGGGCGGTGGGGAAGACAGTGAGTAGCATGGTATAGGGCAGTGGGGAAGACAGTGAGTAGCATGGTATGGGGCAGTGTGGAAGGCAGTGAGTAGCATGACATGGGGCAGTGGGGAAGCAGTGAGTAGCATGGTATGGAGAGTGGGGAAGCAGTGAGTAGCATAGTATGGGGCAGTGGAGAAGGCAGTGAGTACCATGGTAAGGGCAGTGGGGAAGGCAGTGAGTAGCATGGTATGGGGCAGTGGGGAAGACAGTGAGTAGCATGGTATGGAGACTGGGGAAGGCAGTGAGTAGAATGGTATGGAGAGTGGGGAAGGCAGTGAGTAGCATCGTATGTGGCAGTGGGGAAGTAGTGAGTCGCATCGTATGGGGCAGTGGGGAAGGCAGTGAGCAGCATGGTATGGTGAGTGGGGAAGGCAGTGAGTAGCATGGTATGTGGCAGTGGGGAAGGCAGTGAGCAGCATGGTATGGAGAGTGGGGAAGGCAGTGAGTAGCATGGTATGGGGCAGTGGGGAAGGTAGTGAGCAGCATGGTATGGGGAAGTGGGGAAGCAGTGAGTAGCATGGTATGGGGCAGTGGGGAAGGTAGTGAGTAGCATGGAATGGGGCAATGGGGAAGACAGTGAGTAGCATGGTATGGGGCAGTGGGGAACAGTGAGTAGCATTGTATGGCGCAGTGGGGAAGGTAGTGAGTAGCATGGTATGAGTCAGTGGGTAAGCATTGAGTAGCACAGTATGGAGAGTGGTGAAGGCAGTGAGTCGCATGGTATGGGGCAGTGGGGAAGGCAGTGAGTAGCATGGTGTGGGGCAGTGGGAAAGGCAGTGAGTAGCAGGGTATGGGGCAGTGGGGAAGGCAGTGAGTAGCATGATATGGAGAGTGGGGAAGGCAGTGAGTAGCATGGTATGGGGCAGTGGGGAAGGCAGTGAGTAGCATGATATGGAGAGTGGGGAAGCAGTGAGTAGCATGGTATGGTGCAGTGGGGAAAGCAGTGAGCAGCATTGTATGGAGAGTGGGGAAGTCAGTGAGTAGCCTGGTATGGGGCAGTGGGGAAGGCAGTGAGTAGCATGGTATGGGGCAGTGGGGAAGGCAGTGAGTTGCATGGTATGGGACAGTGGCGAAGGCAGTGAGTAGCATGGTATGGTGCAGTGGGGAAGCAGTGAGTAGCATGGTATGGGGCAGTGGGGTAGCAGTGAGTAGCATGGTATGGGGCAGTGGGGAAGGCAGTGAGTAGCATGGTATGGGACAGTGGTGAAGGCAGTGAGTAGCATAGTTTGGGGCAGTGGGAAAGGCAGTGAGTCGCATGGTATGGGGCAGTGGGGAAGGCAGTGAGTAGCATGGTATGGGGCAGTGGGGAAGGCAGTGAGTAGCATGGTATGGGGCAGTGGTGAAGGCAGTGAGTTGCAAGGTATGGGACAGTGGAGAAGGCAGTGAGTAGCATGGTATGGGGCAGTGGGGAAGGCAGTGAGTAGCATGGTATGAGGCAGTGGGGAAGGCAGTGAGTAGCATGATATGGAGACTGGGGAAGGCAGTGAGTAGCATGGTATGGAGAGTGGGGAAGGCAGTGAGTAGCATGGTATGGGGCAGTGGGGAAGGCAGTGAGCAGCATGGTATGGAGCGTGGGGAAAGCAGTGAGTAGCATGGTATGGGGCAGTGGGGAAGGCAGTGAGCAGCATGGTATGGAGAGTGGGGAAGGCAGTGAGTAGCATGGTATGGGGCAGTGGGGAAGGCAGTGAGCAGCATGGTATGGGGCGGTGGGGAAGCAGTGAGTAGCATGGTATGGGGCAGTGGGGAAGGCAGTGACTAGCATGGTATGGGGCAGTGGGGAAGGCAGTGAGCAGCATGGTATGGAGATTGGGGAAGGCAGTGAATAGCATGGTATGGGGCAGTGTGGATGGCAGTGAGTAACTTGGTATGGGGCAGTGGGGAAGGCAGTGAGTAGCTTGGTATGGGTCAGTGGGGAAGGCTGTGAGCAGCATGGTATGGGGCAGTGGGGAAGCAGTGAGTAGCATGATATGGGGCAGTGGAGAAGGCAGTGAGTAGGATGGTATGGGGCAGTGGGGAACAGTGAGTAGCATTGTATGGGGCAGTGGGGAAGGCAGTGAGTAGCATGGTATGGGGCAGTGGGGAAGCATTGTGTAGCATAGTATGGAGAGTGGGGAAGGCAGTGAGTAGCATGGTATGGGGCAGTGGGAAAAGTGAGTCGCATGGTATGGGGCAGTGGGGAAGGCAGTGAGTAGCATGGTGTGGGGCAATGGGAAAGGCAGTGAGTAGCATAGTTTGGGGCAGTGGGAAAGGCAGTGAGTAGCATGGTATGGGGCAGTGGGGAAGGCAGTGAGTAGCATGGTATGGGGGAGTGGGGAAGGCAGTGAGTAGCATGGTATGGGGCAGTGGGGAAGGCAGTGAGTTGCATAGTATGGGACAGTGGAGAAGGCAGTGAGTAGCATGGTATGGGGCAGTGGGGAAGGCAGTGAGTAGCATGGTATGGAGACTGGTGAAGGCAGTGAGTAGCATGGTATGGAAAGTGGGGAGGGCAGTGAGTAGCATGGTATGGGGCAGTGGGGAAGGCAGTGAGCAGCATGGTATGGAGAGTGAGGAAGGCAGTGAGTAGCATGGTATGGGGCAGTGGGGAAGGCAGTGAGCAGCATGGTATGGAGAGTGTGGATGGCAGTGAGTAGCATGGTATGGGGCAGTGGGGAAGGCAGTGAGTAGCATGGTATGGGGCAGTGGGGACGCAGTGAGTAGCATGGTATGGGGCAGTGGGGAAGGCAGTGACTAGCTTGGTATGGGGCAGTGGGGAAGGCAGTGAGCAGCAATGTATGGAGATTGGGGAAGGCAGTGAATAGCATGGTATGGGGCAGTGTGGAAAGCACTGAGTAACTTGGTATGGGGCAGTGGAGAAGGCAGTGAGTAGTGTGGTATGGTGCAGTGGGGAAGGCTGTGAGCAGCATGGTATGGGGCAGTGGGGAAGGCAGTGAGTAGCATGGTATGGGGCAGTGGGGAAGCAGTGAGTAGCAGGGTATGGGGCAGTGGAGAAGGCAGTGAGTAGCATGGTATGGGGCAGTGGGGAAGGCAGTGAGTAGCAGGGTATGGGGCAGTGGGGAAGCAGTGAGTAGCATGGTATGGGGCAGTGGAGAAGGCAGTGAGTAGCATGGTATGGGGCAGTGGGGAAGGCAGTGAGTAGCATGGTATGGGGCAGTGGGGAAGGCAGTGAGTATCATGGTATGGGGCAGTGGGGAAGGCAGTGAGTAGCATGGAATGGAGAGTGGGGTAGCAGTGAGTAACATGGTATGGGGCAGTGGGGAAGGCAGTGAGCAGCATGGTATGGAGAGTGAGGAAGTCAGTGAGTAGGATGGTATGGGGCAGTGGGGAAGGCACTGAGTAGCATGGTATGGGGCAGTGGAGAAAGCAGTGAATAGCATGGTATGGGGCAGTGGGAAAGGCAGTGAGTAGCATGGTATGGGGCAGTGGGGAAGGCAGTGAGTAGCATGGTATGGGGCAGTGGGGAAGGCAGTGAGTAGCATGGTATGGGGCAGTGGGGAAGGAAGTGAGTTGCATGGTATGGGGCAGTGGAGAAGGCAGTGAGTAACATGGTATGGGGCAGTGGGGAAGGCATTGAGTAGCATGGTATGGGGTAGTGGGGAAGGCAGTGAGTAGCATGGTATGGGGCAGTGGTGAAGGCAGTGAGTTGCAAGGTATGGGACAGTGGAGAAGGCAGTGAGTAGCATGGTATGGGGCAGTGGGGATGGCAGTGAGTAGCATGGTATGGGGCAGTGGGGAAGGCAGTGAGTAGCATGGTATGGAGACTGGGGAAGGCAGTGTGTAGCATGGTATGGAGAGTGGGGAAGGCAGTGAGTAGCATGGTATGGGGCAGTGGGGAAGGCAGTGAGCAGCATGGTATGGAGCGTGGGGAAAGCAGTGAGTAGCATGGTATGGGCCAGTGGGGAAGGCAGTGAGCAGCATGGTATGGAGAGTGGGGAAGGCAGTGAGTAGCATGGTATGGGGCAGTGGGGAAGGCAGTGAGCAGCATGGTATGGGGCGGTGGGGAAGCAGTGAGTAGCATGGTATGGGGCAGTGGGGAAGGCAGTGACTAGCATGGTATGGGGCAGTGGGGAAGGCAGTGAGCAGCATGGTATGGAGATTGGGGAAGGCAGTGAATAGCATGGTATGGGGCAGTGTGGATGGCAGTGAGTAACTTGGTATGGGGCAGTGGGGAAAGCAGTGAGTAGCGTGGTATGGGTCAGTGGGGAAGGCTGTGAGCAGCATGGTGTGGGGCAGTGGGGAAGCAGTGAGTTGCATGATATGGGGCAGTGGAGAAGGCAGTGAGTAGGATGGTATGGGGCAGTGGGGAACAGTGAGTAGCATTGTATGGGGCAGTGGGGAAGGCAGTGAGTAGCATTGTATGGGGCAGTGGGGAAGCATTGTGTAGCATAGTATGGAGAGTGGGGAAGGCAGTGAGTAGCATGGTATGGGGCAGTGGGAAAAGTGAGTCGCATGGTATGGGGCAGTGGGGAAGGCAGTGAGTAGCATGGTGTGGGGCAATGGGAAAGGCAGTGAGTAGCATAGTTTGGGGCAGTGGGAAAGGCAGTGAGTAGCATGGTATGGGGCAGTGGGGAAGGCAGTGAGTAGCATGGTATGGGGGAGTGGGGAAGGCAGTGAGTAGCATGGTATGGGGCAGTGGGGAAGGCAGAGAGTTGCATGGTATGGGACAGTGGAGAAGGCAGTGAGTAGCATGGTATGGGGCAGTGGGGAAGGCAGTGAGTAGCATGGTATGGAGACTGGGGAAGGCAGTGAGTAGCATGGTATGGAAAGTGGGGAGGGCAGTGAGTAGCATGGTATGGGGCAGTGGGGAAGGCAGTGAGCAGCATGGTATGGAGAGTGAGGAAGGCAGTGAGTAGCATGGTATGGGGCAGTGGGGAAGGCAGTGAGCAGCATGGTATGGAGAGTGGGGATGGCAGTGAGTAGCATGGTATGGGGCAGTGGGGAAGGCAGTGAGTAGCATGGTATGGGGCAGTGGGGACGCAGTGAGTAGCATGGTATGGGGCAGTGGGGAAGGCAGTGACTAGCATGGTATGGGGCAGTGGGGAAGGCAGTGAGCAGCAATGTATGGAGATTGGGGAAGGCAGTGAATAGCATGGTATGGGGCAGTGTGGAAAGCAGTGAGTAACTTGGTATGGGGCAGTGGAGAAGGCAGTGAGTAGTGTGGTATGGTGCAGTGGGGAAGGCTGTGAGCAGCATGGTATGGGGCAGTGGGGAAGGCAGTGAGTAGCAGGGTATGGGGCAGTGGAGAAGGCAGTGAGTAGCATGGTATGGGGCAGTGGGGAAGGCAGTGAGTAGCAGGGTATGGGGCAGTGGGGAAGCAGTGAGTAGCATGGTATGGGGCAGTGGAGAAGGCAGTGAGTAGCATGGTATGGGGCAGTGGGGAAGGCAGTGAGTAGCATGGTATGGGGCAGTGGGGAAGGCAGTGAGTATCATGGTATGGGGCAGTGGGGAAGGCAGTGAGTAGCATGGAATGGAGAGTGGGGTAGCAGTGAGTAACATGGTATGGGGCAGTGGGGAAGGCAGTGAGCAGCATGGTATGGAGAGTGAGGAAGTCAGTGAGTAGGATGGTATGGGGCAGTGGGGAAGGCACTGAGTAGCATGGTCTGGGGCAGTGGAGAAAGCAGTGAATAGCATGGTATGGGGCAGTGGGAAAGGCAGTGAGTAGCATGGTATGGGGCAGTGGGGAAGGCAGTGAGTAGCATGGTATGGGGCAGTGGGGAAGGCAGTGAGTAGCATGGTATGGGGCAGTGGGGAAGGAAGTGAGTTGCATGGTATGGGGCAGTGGAGAAGGAAGTGAGTAACATGGTATGGGGCAGTGGGGAAGGCATTGAGTAGCATGGTATGGCGCAGTGAGAAAGGCTGTGAGTAGCATGGTATGGAGACTGGGGAAGGCAATGAGTAGCATGGTATGGAGAGTGGGGAAGGCAGAGAGTAGCATGGTATGGGGCAGTGGGGAAGGCAGTTAGCAACATGGTATGGAGAGTGGGGAAGGCAGTGAGTAGCATGGTATGGGGCAGTGGGGAAGTGAGCAGCATGGTATGGAGAGTGGGGAAGGCAGTGAGTAGCATGGTATGGGGCAGTGGGGAAGGCAGTGAGCAGCATGGTATGGGGCAGTGGGGAAGCAGTGAGTAGCATGGTATGGGGCAGTGGGGAAGGCAGTGAGTAGCATGGTATGGGGCAGCGGGGAAGGCACTGAGTAGCATGGTATGGGGCAGTGGGGAAGGCAGTGAGCAGCATGGTATGGAGAGTAGGGAAGGCAGTGAGTAGCATGGTATGGGGCAGTGGGAACAGTGATTCGCATGGTATGGGGCAGTGGGGAAGGCAGTGAGTAACATGGTATGGAGAGTGGGGAAGCAGTGAGTAGCATTGTATGGGGCAGTGGGGAAGGCAGTGAGTAGCATGGTATGGGCCAGTGGGGAAGCATTGAGTAACATGGTATGGGGCAGTGGGGAAGGCAGTGAGCAGCATGGTATGGAGAGTGAGGAAGTCAGTGAGTAGGATGGTATGGGGCAGTGGGGAAGGCACTGAGTAGCATGGTATGGGGCAGTGGGGAAGGCAGTGAGTAACATGGTATGGAGAGTGGGGAAGCAGTGAGTAGCATTGTATGGGGCAGTGGGGAAGGCAGTGAGTAGCATGGTATGGGCCAGTGGGGAAGCATTGAGTAACATGGTATGGGGCAGTTGAGAAGGCAGTGAATAGCATGGTATGGGGCAGTGGGAAAGGCAGTGAGTAGCATGGTATGGGGCAGTGGGGAAGGCACTGAGTAGCATGGTCTGGGGCAGTGGAGAAAGCAGTGAATAGCATGGTATGGGGCAGTGGGAAAGGCAGTGAGTAGCATGGTATGGGGCAGTGGGGAAGGCAGTGAGTAGTGAGTAGCATGGTATGGGGCAGTGGGGAAGGCAGTGAGTAGCATGGTATGGGGCAGTGGGGAAGGAAGTGAGTTGCATGGTATGGGGCAGTGGAGAAGGCAGTGAGTAACATGGTATGGGGCAGTGGGGAAGGCATTGAGTAGCATGGTATGGCGCAGTGAGGAAGGCTGTGAGTAGCATGGTAGCATGGTATGGAGACTGGGGAAGGCAATGAGTAGCATGGTATGGAGACTGGGGAAGGCATTGAGTAGCATGGTATGGAGAGTGGGGAAGGCAATGAGTAGCATGGTATGGGGCAGTGGGGAAGCAGTGAGTCGCATGGTATGGGGCAGTGGGGAAGGCAGTGAGCAGCATGGTATGGTGAGTGGGGAAGGCAGTGAGTAGCATGGTATGGGGCAGTGGGGAAGGCAGTGAGCAGCATGGTATGGAGAGTAGGGAAGGCAGTGAGTAGCATGGTATGGGGCAGTGGGAACAGTGAGTCGCATGGTATGGGGCAGTGGGGAAGGCAGTGAGTAACATGGTATGGAGAGTGGGGAAGCAGTGAGTAGCATTGTATGGGGCAGTGGGGAAGGCAGTGAGTAGCATGGTATGGAGACTGGGGAAGGCAGTGAGTAGCATGGTATGGAGAGTGGGGAAGGCAATGAGTAGCATGGTATGGGGCAGTGGGGAAGCAGTGAGTCGCATGGTATGGTGCAATGGGGAAGGTAGTGAGCAGCATGGTATGGTGAATGGGAAGGCAATGAGTAGCATGGTATGGGGCAGTGGGGAAGCAGTGAGTCGCATGGTATGAGGCAGTGGGGAAGGCAGTGAGCAGCATGGTATGGTGAGTGGGGAAGGCAGTGAGTAGCATGGTATGGGGCAGTGGGGAAGGCAGTGAGCAGCATGGTATGGAGAGTAGGGAAGGCAGTGAGTAGCATGGTATGGGGCAGTGGGAACAGTGAGTCGCATGGTATGGGGCAGTGGGGAAGGCAGTGAGTAACATGGTATGGGCCAGTGGGGAAGCATTGAGTAGCATAATATTGAGAGTGGGGAAGGCAGTGAGTAGCATGGTATGGGGCAGTGGGGAAGGCAGTGAGTAGCATGGTATGGGGCAGTGGGAGCAGTGAGTCGCATGGTATGGGGCAGTGGGGAAGGCAGTGAGTAGCATGGTATGGGGCAGTGGGGATGGCAGTGAGTATCATGGTATGGGGCAGTGGGGAAGGCAGTGAGTAGCATGGAATGGAGAGTGGGGTAGCAGTGAGTAACATGGTATGGGGCAGTGGGGAAGGCAGTGAGCAGCATGGCATGGAGAGTGAGGAAGTCAGTGAGTAGGATGGTATGGGGCAGTGGGGAAGGCACTGAGTAGCATGATATGGGGCAGTGGAGAAGGCAGTGAATAGCATGGTATGGGGCAGTGGGAAAGGCAGTGAGTAGCATGGTATGGGGCAGTGGGGAAGGCAGTGAGTAGCATGGTATGGGACAGTGGGGAAGGCAGTGAGTAGCATGGTATGGGGCAGTGGGGAAGGAAGTGAGTTGCATGGTATGGGGCAGTGGAGAAGGAAGTGAGTAACATGGTATGGGGCAGTGGGGAAGGCATTGAGTAGCATGGTATGGCGCAGTGAGAAAGGCTGTGAGTAGCATGGTATGGAGACTGGGGAAGGCAATGAGTAGCATGGTATGGAGAGTGGGGAAGGCAGAGAGTAGCATGGTATGGGGCAGTGGGGAAGGCAGTTAGCAACATGGTATGGAGAGTGGGGAAGGCAGTGAGTAGCATGGTATGGGGCAGTGGGGAAGTGAGCAGCATGGTATGGAGAGTGGGGAAGGCAGTGAGTAGCATGGTATGGGGCAGTGGGGAAGGCAGTGAGCAGCATGGTATGGGGCAGTGGGGAAGCAGTGAGTAGCATGGTATGGGGCAGTGGGGAAGGCAGTGAGTAGCATGGTATGGGGCAGCGGGGAAGGCACTGAGTAGCATGGTATGGGGCAGTGGGGAAGGCAGTGAGCAGCATGGTATGGAGAGTAGGGAAGGCAGTGAGTAGCATGGTATGGGGCAGTGGGAACAGTGATTCGCATGGTATGGGGCAGTGGGGAAGGCAGTGAGTAACATGGTATGGAGAGTGGGGAAGCAGTGAGTAGCATTGTATGGGGCAGTGGGGAAGGCAGTGAGTAGCATGGTATGGGCCAGTGGGGAAGCATTGAGTAACATGGTATGGGGCAGTGGGGAAGGCAGTGAGCAGCATGGTATGGAGAGTGAGGAAGTCAGTGAGTAGGATGGTATGGGGCAGTGGGGAAGGCACTGAGTAGCATGGTATGGGGCAGTGGGGAAGGCAGTGAGTAACATGGTATGGAGAGTGGGGAAGCAGTGAGTAGCATTGTATGGGGCAGTGGGGAAGGCAGTGAGTAGCATGGTATGGGCCAGTGGGGAAGCATTGAGTAACATGGTATGGGGCAGTTGAGAAGGCAGTGAATAGCATGGTATGGGGCAGTGGGAAAGGCAGTGAGTAGCATGGTATGGGGCAGTGGGGAAGGCAGTGAGTAGCATGGTATGGGGCAGTGGGGAAGGCAGTGAGTAGTCATGGTATGGGGCAGTGGGGAAGGAAGTGAGTTGCATAGTATGGGGCAGTGGGGAAGGCAGTGAGTAGCATGGTATGGGGCAGTGGGGAAGGAAGTGATTAGCATGGTATGGGGCAGTGGGGAAGGCAGTGAGTAGCATGGTATGGGGCAGTGGGGAAGGCAGTGAGTAACATGGTATGGGGCAGTAGGGAAGGCATTGAGTAGCATGGTATGGCGCAGTGAGGAAGGCTGTGAGTAGCGTGGTATGGAGACTGGGGAAGGCAATGTGTAGCATGGTATGGAGAGTGGGGAAGGCAGAGATTAGCATGGTATGGGGCAGTGGAGAAGGCAGTTAGCAGCATGGTATGGAGAGTGGGGAAGGCAGTGAGTAGCATGGTATGGGGCAGTAGAGAAGGCAGTGAGCAGCATGGTATGGAGAGTGGGGAAGGCAGTGAGTAGCATGGTATGGGGCAGTGGGGAAGGCAGTGAGCAGCATGGTATGGGGCAGTGGGGAAGCAGTGAGTGGCATGGTATGGGGCAGCGGGGAAGGCAGTGAGCAGCATGGTATGGAGATTGGGGAAGGCAGTGAGTAGCATGGTATGGGGCAGTGGGGAAGCAGTGAGTAGCATGGTATGGGGCAGCGGGAAAGGCACTGAGTAGCATGGTATGGAGCAGTGCGGAAGGCATTGAGCAGCATGGTATGGAGAGTGGGGAAGGCACTGAGTAGCATGGTATGGGGCAGTGGGGAAGGCAGTGAGTAGCATGGTATGGGGCAGTGGGGAAGGCAGTGAGTAGCAGGGTATGGGGCAGTGGGGAAGGCAGTGAGTAGCCTAGTATGGGGCAGTGGGGAAGACAGTGAATAGCATGGTATGGGGCAGTGCGGGAAGGCAGTGAGTAGCATGGTATGGGGCAGTGGGGAAGCAGTGAGTAGCTTGATATGGAGAGTGGGGAAGCAGTGAGTAGCATGGTATGGGGCAGTGGGGAAGCCAGTGAGTAGCATGGTATGGGGCAGTGGGGAAGGCAGTGAGTAGCATGGTATGGGGCAGTGGGGAAGGCAGTGAGTAGCATGGTATGGCACAGTGGGAAAGGCAGTGAGTAGCATGGTATGGGGAAGTGGGGAAGGCCGTGAGTAGCATGGTATGGGGCAGTGTGGAAGCAGTGAGTAGCATGGTATGGGACAGTGGGGAAGGCAGTGAGTAGCATGGTATGGGGCAGTGGGGAAGGCCGTGAGTAGCATGGCATGGGGCAGTGGGGAAGCAGTGAGTAGCATGGTATGGGGCAGTGGGGAAGGCAGTGAGTAGCCTAGTATGGGGCAGTGGGGAAGACAGTGAATAGCATGGTATGGGGCAGTGGGGAAGGCAGCGAGTAGCATGGTATGGGGCAGTGGGGAAGCAGTGAGTAGCGTGGTATGGAGAGTGGGGAAGCAGTGAGTAGCATGGTATGGGGCAGTGGGGAAGGCCGTGAGTAGCATGGTATGGGGCAGTGGTGAAGCAGTGAGTAGCATGGTAAGGGGCAGTGGGGAAGGCAGTGAGTAGCATGGTATGGAGCAGTGGGGAAGGCCGTGAGTAGCATGGTATGGGGCAGTGGGGAAGCAGTGAGTAGCATGGTATGGGGCAGTGGGGAAGGCAGTGAGCAGCATGGTATGGAGAGTTGGGAAGGCAGTGAGTAGCATGGTATGGGGCAGTGGGGAAGGCAGTGAGTAGCATGGTATGGGGCAGTGGGGAAGGCAGTGAGTAGCATGGTATGGGGCAGTGGGAAAGGCAGTGAGTAGTATGCTATGAGGCAGTGGGGAAGGCAGTGAGTAGCATGGTATGGGGCAGTGGGGAAGGCAGTGAGTAGCATGGTATGGGGCAGTGGGGAAGCAGTGAGTTGCATGGTATGGGGGAGTGGAGAAGGCAGTGAGTAGCATGGTAAGGGCAGTGGGGAAGGCAGTGAGTAGCATGGTATGGGGCAGTGGGGAAGACAGTGAGTAGCATGGTATGGAGACTGGGGAAGGCAGTGAGTAGCATGGTATGGAGAGTGGGGAAGGCAATGAGTAGCATGGTATGGGGCAGTGGGGAAGCAGTGAGTCGCATGGTATGGGGCAGTGGGGAAGGCAGTGAGCAGCATGGTATGGTGAGTGGGGAAGGCAGTGAGTAGCATGGTATGGTGCAGTGGGGAAGGCAGTGAACAGCATGGTATGGAGAGTCGGGAAGGCAGTGAGTAGCATGGTATGGGGCAGTGGGGTAGGCAGTGAGCAGCATGGTATGGGGCAGTGGGGAAGCATGTGAGTAGCATGGTATGGGGCAGTGGGGAAGGCAGTCAGTAGCATGGTATGGGGCAGTGGGGAAGGCAGTGAGCAGCATGGTATGGAGATTGGGGAAGGCAGTGAGTAGCATGGTATGGGGCAGTGGGGAAGGCAGTGAGTAACTTGGTATGGAGCAGTGGGGAAGGCAGTGAGTAGCATGGTATGGGGCAGTGGGGAAGCAGTGAGTAGCATGGTATGGGGCATTGGGGAAGGCAATGAGTAGCATGGTATGGGGCAGTGGGGAAGGCAGTGGGTAGCATGGTATGGGGCAGTGGGGAAGCAGTGAGTAGCATGGTATGGGGCGGTGGGGAAGACAGTGAGTAGCATGATATGGGGCAGTGGGGAAGACAGTGAGTAGCATAGTATGGGGCAGTGGGGAAGGCAGTGAGTAGCATGACATGGGGCAGTGGGGAAGCAGTGAGTAGCATGGTATGGAGAGTGGGGAAGCAGTGAGTAGCATGGTATGGAGAGTGGGGAAGCAGTGAGTAGCATGGTAAGGGGCAGTGGAGAAGGCAGTGAGTAGCATGGTATGGGGCAGTGGGGAACAGTGAGTAGCATTGTATGGGGCAGTGGGGAAGGCAGTGAGTAGCATGGGATGGGGCAGTGGGGAAGGCAGTGAGCAGTATGGTATGGAGATTGGGGAAGGCAGTGAATAGTATGGTATGGGGCAGTGTGGAAGGCAGTGAGTAACTTGGTATGGTGCAGTGGGGAAGGCAGTGAGTAGCATGGTATGGGGCAGTGGGGAAGCAGTGAGTAGCATGATATGGGGCAGTGGAGAAGGCAGTGAGTAGCATGGTATGGGGCAGTGGGGAACAGTGAGTAGCATTGTATGGAGAGTGGGGAAGGCAGTGAGTAGCATGGTATGGGGCAGTGGGAAAAGTGAGTCGCATGGTATGGGACAGTGGGGAAGGCAGTGAGTAGCATGGTATGGGGCAGTGGGGAAGGCAGTGAGTAGCATGGTATGGGGCAGTGGGGAAGCATTGAGTAGCATAGTATGGAGAGTGGGGAAGGCAGTGAGTAGCATGGTATGGGGCAGTGGGAAAAGTGAGTCGCATGGTATGGGGCAGTGGAGACGGCAGTGAGTAGCATGGTATGGGGCAATGGGGAAGCATTGAGTAGCATAGTATGGAGAGTGGGGAAGGCAGTGAGTAGCATGGTATGGGGCAGTGGGAAAAGTGAGTCGCATGGTATGGGGCAGTGGGGACGGCAGTGAGTAGCATGATATGGAGAGTGGGGAAGCAGTGAGTAGCATGGTATGGGGCAGTGTGGAAAGCAGTGAGCAGCATGGTATGGAGAGTGGGGAAGTCAGTGAGTAGCCTGGTATGGGGCAGTGGGGAAGGCAGTGAGTAGAATGGTATGGGGCAGTGGGGAAGGCAGTGAGTTGCATGGTATGGGACAGTGGAGAAGTCAGTGAGTAGCATGGTATGGTGCAGTGGGGAAGCAGTGAGTACGATGGTATGGGGCAGTGGGGTAGCAGTGAGTAGCATGGTATGGGGCAGTGGGGAAGGCAGTGAGTAGCATGGTATCGGGCAGTGGGGAAGGCAGTGAGTAGCATGGTATGGGGCAGTGGGGAAGACAGTGAGTAGCATGGTATGGAGACTGGGGAAGGCAGTGAGTAGCATGGTATGGAGAGTGGGGAAGGCAATGAGTAGCATGGTATGGGGCAGTGGGGAAGCAGTGAGTCGCATGGTATGGGGCAGTGGGGAAGGCAGTGAGCAGCATGGTATGGTGAGTGGGGAAGGCAGTGAGTAGCATGGTATGGGGCAGTGGGGAAGGCAGTGAGCAGCATGGTATGGAGAGTAGGGAAGGCAGTGAGTAGCATGGTATGGGGCAGTGGGGAAGGCAGTGAGCAGCATGGTATGGGGCAGTGGGGAAGCATGTGAGTAGCATGGTATGGGGCAGTGGGGAAGGCAGTCAGTAGCATGGTATGGGGCAGTGGGGAAGGCAGTGAGCAGCATGGTATGGAGATTGGGGAAGGCAGTGAGTAGCATGGTATGGGGCAGTGGGGAAGGCAGTGAGTAACTTGGTATGGAGCAGTGGGGAAGGCAGTGAGTAGCATGGTATGGGGCAGTGGGGAAGCAGTGAGTAGCATGGTATGGGGCATTGGGGAAGGCAATGAGTAGCATGGAAAGGGGCAGTGGGGAAGGCAGTGGGTAGCATGGTATGGGGCAGTGGGGAAGCAGTGAGTAGCATGGTATGGGGCGGTGGGGAAGACAGTGAGTAGCATGGTATGGGGCAGTGGGGAAGACAGTGAGTAGCATAGTATGGGGCAGCGGGGAAGGCATTGAGTAGCATGACATGGGGCAGTGGGGAAGCAGTGAGTTGCATGGTATGGAGAGTGGGGAAGCAGTGAGTAGCATGGTATGGAGAGTGGGGAAGCAGTGAGTAGCATGGTAAGGGGCAGTGGAGAAGGCAGTGAGTAGCATGGTATGGGGCAGTGGGGAACAGTTAGTAGCAATGTATGGGGCAGTGGGGAAGGCAGTGAGTAGCATGGGATGGGGCAGTGGGGAAGGCAGTGAGCAGTATGGTATGGAGATTGGCGAAGGCAGTGAATAGTATGGTATGGGGCAGTGTGGAAGGCAGTGAGTAACTTGGTATGGGGCAGTGGGGAAGGCAGTGAGTAGCATGGTATGGGGCAGTGGGGAAGCAGTGAGTAGCATGATATGGGGCAGTGGAGAAGGCAGTGAGGAGCATGGTATGGGGCAGTGGGGAACAGTGAGTAGCATTGTATGGAGAGTGGGGAAGGCAGTGAGTAGCATGGTATGGGGCAGTGGGAAAAGTGAGTCGCATGGTATGGGACAGTGGGGAAGGCAGTGAGTAGCATGGTATGGGGCAGTGGGGAAGGCAGTGAGTAGCATGGTATGGGGCAGTGGGGAATCATTGAGTAACATAGTATGGAGAGTGGGGAAGGCAGTGAGTAGCATGGTATGGGGCAGTGGGAAAAGTGAGTCGCATGGTATGGGGCAGTGGGGACGGCAGTGAGTAGCATGGTATGGGGCAATGGGGAAGCATTGAGTAGCATAGTATGGAGAGTGGGGAAGGCAGTGAGTAGCATGGTATGGGGCAGTGGGAAAAGTGAGTCGCATGGTATGGGGCAGTGGGGACGGCAGTGAGTAGCATGATATGGAGAGTGGGGAAGCAGTGAGTAGCATGGTATGGGGCAGTGTGGAAAGCAGTGAGCAGCATGGTATGGAGAGTGGGGAAGTCAGTGAGTAGCATGGTATGGTGCAGTGGGGAAGCAGTGAGTAGAATGGTATGGGGCAGTGGGGAAGGCAGTGAGTTGCATGGTATGGGACAGTGGAGAAGTCAGTGAGTAGCATGGTATGGTGCAGTGGGGAAGCAGTGAGTACGATGGTATGGGGCAGTGGGGTAGCAGTGAGTAGCATGGTATGGGGCAGTGGGGAAGGCAGTGAGTAGCATGGTATCGGGCAGTGGGGAAGGCAGTGAGTAGCATGGTATGGGGCAGTGGGGAAGACAGTGAGTAGCATGGTATGGAGACTGGGGAAGGCAGTGAGTAGCATGGTATGGAGAGTGGGGAAGGCAATGAGTAGCATGGTATGGGGCAGTGGGGAAGCAGTGAGTCGCATGGTATGGGGCAGTGGGGAAGGCAGTGAGCAGCATGGTATGGTGAGTGGGGAAGGCAGTGAGTAGCATGGTATGGGGCAGTGGGGAAGGCAGTGAGCAGCATGGTATGGGGCAGTGGGGAAGCATGTGAGTAGCATGGTATGGGGCAGTGGGGAAGGCAGTCAGTAGCATGGTATGGGGCAGTGGGGAAGGCAGTGAGCAGCATGGTATGGAGATTGGGGAAGGCAGTGAGTAGCATGGTATGGGGCAGTGGGGAAGGCAGTGGGTAGCATGGTATGGGGCAGTGGGGAAGCAGTGAGTAGCATGGTATGGGGCGGTGGGGAAGACAGTGAGTAGCATGGTATGGGGCAGTGGGGAAGACCGTGAGTAGCGTAGTATGGGGCAGTGGGGAAGGCAGTGAGTAGCATGACATGGGGCAGTGGGGAAGCAGTGAGTAGCATGGTATGGAGAGTGGGGAAGCAGTGAGTAGCATGGTATGGAGAGTGGGGAAGCAGTGAGTAGCATGGTAAGGGGCAGTGGAGAAGGCAGTGAGTAGCATGGTATGTGGCAGTGGGGAACAGTGAGTAGCATTGTATGGGGCAGTGGGGAAGGCAGTGAGTAGCATGGGATGGGGCAGTGGGGAAGGCAGTGAGCAGTATGGTATGGAGATTGGGGAAGGCAGTGAATAGTATGGTATGGGGCAGTGTGGAAGGCAGTGAGTAACTTGGTATGGGGCAGTGGGGAAGGCAGTCAGTAGCATGGTATGGGGCAGTGGGGAAGGCAGTGAGCAGCATGGTATGGAGATTGGGGAAGGCAGTGAGTAGCATGGTATGGGGCAGTGGGGAAGGCAGTGGGTAGCATGGTATGGGGCAGTGGGGAAGCAGTGAGTAGCATGATATGGGGCAGTGGAGAAGGCAGTGAGGAGCATGGTATGGGGCAGTGGGGAACAGTGAGTAGCATTGTATGGAGAGTGGGGAAGGCAGTGAGTAGCATGGTATGGGGCAGTGGGAAAAGTGAGTCGCATGGTATGGGACAGTGGGGAAGGCAGTGAGTAGCATGGTATGGGGCAGTGGGGAAGGCAGTGAGTAGCATGGTATGGGGCAGTGGGGAAGCATTGAGTAGCATAGTATGGAGAGTGGGGAAGGCAGTGAGTAGCATGGTATGGGGCAGTGGGAAAAGTGAGTCGCATGGTATGGGGCAGTGGGGACGGCAGTGAGTAGCATGATATGGAGAGTGGGGAAGCAGTGAGTAGCATGGTATGGGGCAGTGTGGAAAGCAGTGAGCAGCATGGTATGGAGAGTGGGGAAGTCAGTGAGTAGCCTGGTATGGGGCAGTGGGGAAGGCAGTGAGTAGAATGGTATGGGGCAGTGGGGAAGGCAGTGAGTTGCATGGTATGGGACAGTGGAGAAGTCAGTGAGTAGCATGGTATGGTGCAGTGGGGAAGCAGTGAGTACGATGGTATGGGGCAGTGGGGTAGCAGTGAGTAGCATGGTATGGGGCAGTGGGGAAGGCAGTGAGTAGCATGGTATCGGGCAGTGGGGAAGGCAGTGAGTAGCATGTTATGGGGCAGTGGGGAAGGCAGTGAGTAGCATGGTATGGGGCAGTGGGGAAGGCAGTGAGTTGCATGGTATGGGACAGTGGAGAAGGCATTGAGTAGCATGGTATGGGGCAGTGGGGAAGGCAGAGCGTAGCATGGTATGGGGCAGTGGGGAAGGCAGTGAGCAGCATGGTATGGAGACTGGGGAAGGCAGTGAGTAGCATGGTATGGAGAGTGGGGAAGGCAGTGAGTAGCATGGTATGGGGCAGTGGGGAAGGCAGTGAGCAGCATGGTATGGAGAGTGGGGAAGGCAGTGAGTAGCATGGTATGGGGCAGTGGGGAAGGCAGTGAGCAGCATGGTATGGAGAGTGGGGAAGGCGGTGAGTAGCATGGTATGGGGCAGTGGGGAAGGCAGTGAGTAGCATGGTATGGGGCAGTGGGGAACAGTGAGTAGCATTGTATGGGGCAGTGGGGAAGGCAGTGAGTAGCATGGTATGGGCCTGTGGGGAAGCATTGAGTAGCATAGTATGGAGAGTGGGGAAGGCAGTGAGTAGCATGGTATGGGGCAGTGGGGAAGGCAGTGAGTAGCATGGTATGGGGCAGTGAGTAGCATGGTATGGGGCAGTGGGAACCGTGAGTCGCATGGTATGGGGCAGTGGGAAAGGCAGTGAGTAGCATGGTATGGGGCAGTGGGGAAGGCAGAGAGTAGCATGGTATGGGCAGTGGGGAAGGCAGTGAGTAGCATGGTATGGGGCAGTGGGGAAGGCAGTGAGTAGCATGGTATGGGGCAGTGGGGAAGGCAGTGAGTAGCATGGAATGGAGTGTGGGGAAGCAGTGAGTAACATGGTATGGGGCAGTGGGGAAGGCAGTGAGCAGCATGGTATGGAGAGTGAGGAAGTCAGTGAGTAGGATGGTATGGGGCAGTGGGGAAGGCACTGAGTAGCATGGTATGGGGCAGTGGGGAAGGCAGTGAATAGCATGGTATGGGGCAGTGGGAAAGGCAGTGAGTAGCATGGTATGGGGCAGTGGGGAAGGCAGTGAGTAGCATGGTATGGGGCAGTGGAGAAGGCAGTGAGTAGCATGGTATGGGGCAGTGGGGAAGGAAGTGAGTTGCATGGTATGGGGCAGTGGAGAAGGCAGTGAGTAACATGGTATGGGGCAGTGGGGAAGGCATTGTGTACAATGGTATGGCGCAGTGGGGAAGGCAGTGAGTAGCATGGTATGGAGACTGGGGAAGGCAGTGAGTAGCATGGTATGGGGCAGTGGGGAAGGCAGTGAGCAGCATGGTATGGGGCAGTGGGGAAGGCAGTGAGTAGCATGGTATGGGGCAGTGGTGAAGGCATTGAACAGCATGGTATGGGGCAGTGGGGAAGGCAGTGAGTAGCATGATATGGGGCAGTGGGAAAGGCAGTGAATAGTATGGTATGGGGCAGTGGGGAAGGCAGTGAGTAGCATGGTATGGGGCAGTGGGGAAGGCAGTGAGTAGCATGGTATGGGGCAGTGGGGAAGGCAGTGAGTTGCATGGTATGGGGCAGTGGAGAAGGCAGTGAGTAGCATGGTAAGGGCAGTGGGGAAGGCAGTGAGTAGCATGGTATGGGGCAGTGGGGAAGACAGTGAGTAGCATGGTATGGAGACTGGGGAAGGCAGTGAGTAGCATGGTATGGAGAGTGGGGAAGGCAGTGAGTAGCATGTTATGGGGCAGTGGGGAAGCAGTGAGTCGCATGGTATGGTGAGTGGGGAAGGCAGTGAGTAGCATGGTATGGGGCAGTGGGGAAGGCAGTGAGCAGCATGGTATGGGGCAGTGGGGAAGCAGTGAGTAGCATGGTATGGGGCAGTGGGGAAGGCAGTCAGTAGCATGGTATGGGGCAGTGGGGAAGGCAGTGAGTAGCATGGTATGGAGATTAGGGAAGGCAGTGAGTAGCATGGTATGGGGCAGTGGGGAAGGCAGTGAGTAACTTGGTATGGGGCAGTGGGGAAGGCAATGGGTAGCATGGTATGGGCAGTGGGGAAGCAGTGAGTAGCATGGTATGGGGCATTGGGGAAGGCAATGAGTAGCATGGTATGGGGCAGTGGGGAAGGCAGTGGGTAGCATGGTATGGGGCAGTGGGGAAGCAGTGAATAGCATGGTATAGGGCGGTGGGGAAGACAGTGAGTAGCTTGGTATGGGGCAGTGGGGAAGACAGTGAGTAGCATGGTATGGGGCAGTGGGGAAGGCAGTGAGTAGCATGACATGGGGCAGTGGGGAAGCAGTGAGTAGCATGGTATGGAGAGTGGGGAAGCAGTGAGTAGCATGGTATGGAGAGTGGGGAAGCAGTGAGTAGCATGGTATGGGGCAGTGGAGAAGGCAGTGAGTAGCATGGTATGGGGCAGTGGGGAACAGTGAGTAGCATGGTATGGGGCAGTGGGGTAGCAGTGAGTAGCATGGTATGGGGCAGTGGGGAAGGCAGTGAGTAGCATGGTATGGGGCAGTGGGGAAGGCAGTGAGTAGCATGGTATGGGGCAGTGGGGAAGGCAGTGAGTAGCATGGTATGGGGCAGTGGGGAAGGCAGTGAGTAGCATGGTATGGGGCAGTGGGAACAGTGAGTCGCATGGTATGGGGCAGTGGGAAAGGCAGTGAGTAGCATGGTATGGGGCAGTGGGGAAGGCAGTGAGTAGCATGGTATGGGCAGTGGGGAAGGCAGTAAGTAGCATGGTATGGGGCAGTGGGGAAGGCAGTGAGTAGCATGGTATGGGGCAGTGGGGAAGGCAGTGAGTAGCATGGTATGGGGCAGTGGGAACAGTGAGTCGCATGGTATGGGGCAGTGGGAAAGGCAGTGAGTAGCATGGTATGGGGCAGTGGGGAACAGTGAGTAGCATGGTATGGGGCAGTGGGGTAGCAGTGAGTAGCATGGTATGGGGCAGTGGGGAAGGCAGTGAGTAGCATGGTATGGGGCAGTGGGGAAGGCAGTGAGTAGCATGGTATGGGGCAGTGGGAACAGTGAGTCGCATGGTATGGGGCAGTGGTGAAGGCATTGAACAGCATGGTATGGGGCAGTGGGGAAGGCAGTGAGTAGCATGATATGGGGCAGTGGGAAAGGCAGTGAGTAGTATGGTATGGGGCAGTGGGGAAGGCAGTGAGTAGCATGGTATGGGGCAGTGGGGAAGGCAGTGAGTAGCATGGTATGGAGAGTGGGGAAGGCAGTGAGTAGCATGGTATGGGGCAGTGGGGAAGCAGTGAGTCGCATGGTATGGGGCAGTGGGGAAGGCAGTGAGCAGCATGGTATGGTGAGTGGGGAAGGCAGTGAGTAGCATGGTATGGGGCAGTGGGGAAGGCAGTGAGCAGCATGGTATGGAGAGTGGGGAAGGCAGTGAGTTGCATGGTATGGGGCAGTGGAGAAGGCAGTGAGTAGCATGGTAAGGGCAGTGGGGAAGGCAGTGAGTAGCATGGTATGGAGACTGGGGAAGGCAGTGAGTAGCATGGTATGGAGAGTGGGGAAGCCAGTGAGTAGCATGGTATGGGGCAGTGGGGAAGCAGTGAGTCGCATGGTATGGGGCAGTGGGGAAGACAGTGAGTAGCATGGTATGGAGACTGGGGAAGGCAGTGAGTAGCATGGTTTGGAGAGTGGGGAAGCCAGTGAGTAGCATGGTATGGGGCAGTGGGGAAGCAGTGAGTCGCATGGTATGGGGCAGTGGGGAAGGCAGTGAGCAGCATGGTATGGTGAGTGGGGAAGGCAGTGAGCAGCATGGTATGGAGAGTGGGGAAGGCAGTGAGTAGCAAGGTATGGGGCAGTGGGGAAGGCAGTGAGCAGTATGTTATGGGGCAGTGGGGAAGCAGTGAGTAGCATGGTATGGGGCAGTGGGGAAGGCAGTCAGTAGCATGGTATGGGGCAGTGGGGAAGGCAGTGAGTAACTTGGTATGGGGCAGTGGGGAAGGCAGTGAGTAGCATGGTATGGGGCAGTGGG
This sequence comes from Pristiophorus japonicus, assembly GCF_044704955.1. Lineage (NCBI taxonomy): Eukaryota > Metazoa > Chordata > Chondrichthyes > Pristiophoridae > Pristiophorus > Pristiophorus japonicus. The sequence continues at coordinate 658,518 of NW_027253510.1, forward strand.
GAAGCAGTGAGTAGCATGGTATGGGGCAGCGGGGAAGGCAGTGAGTAGCATGGTATGGGGCAGTGGGGAAGGCATTGAACAGCATGGTATGGGGCAGTGGGGAAGGCAGTGAGTAGCATGATATGGGGCAGTGGGAAAGGCAGTGAATAGTATGGTATGGGGCAGTGGGGAAGGCAGTGAGTAGCATGGTATGGGGCAGTGGGGAAGGCAGTGAGTAGCATGGTATGGGGCAGTGGGGAAGGCAGTGAGTTGCATGGTATGGGGCAGTGGAGAAGGCAGTGAGTAGCATGGAAAGGGCAGTGGGGAAGGCAGTGAGTAGCATGGTATGGGGCAGTGGGGAAGACAGTGAGTAGCATGGTATGGAGACTGGGGAAGGCAGTGAGTAGCATGGTATGGAGAGTGGGGAAGGCAGTGAGTAGCATGTTATGGGGCAGTGGGGAAGCAGTGAGTCGCATGGTATGGGGCAGTGGGGAAGGCAGTGAGCAGCATGGTATGGTGAGTGGGGAAGGCAGTGAGTAGCATGGTATGGGGCAGTGGGGAAGGCAGTGAGCAGCATGGTATGGAGAGTGGGGAAGGCAGTGAGTAGCATGGTATGGGGCAGTGGGCAAGGCAGTGAGCAGCATGGTATGGGGCAGTGGGGAAGCAGTGAGTAGCATGGTATGGGGCAGTGGGGAAGGCAGTCAGTAGCATGGTATGGGGCTGTGGGGAAGGCAGTGAGCAGCATGGTATGGAGATTAGGGAAGGCAGTGAGTAGCATGGTATGGGGCAGTGGGGAAGGCAGTGAGTAACTTGGTATGGGGCAGTGGGGAAGGCAATGAGTAGCATGGTATGGGGCAGTGGGGAAGCAGTGAGTAGCATGGTATGGGGCATTGGGGAAGGCAATGAGTAGCATGGTATGGGGCAGTGGGGAAGGCAGTGGGTAGCATGGTATGGGGCAGTGGGGAAGCAGTGAATAGCATGGTATAGGGCGGTGGGGAAGACAGTGAGTAGCTTGGTATGGGGCAGTGGGGAAGACAGTGAGTAGCATGGTATGGGGCAGTGGGGAAGGCAGTGAGTAGCATGACATGGGGCAGTGGGGAAGCAGTGAGTAGCATGGTATGGAGAGTGGGGAAGCAGTGAGTAGCATGGTATGGAGAGTGGGGAAGCAGTGAGTAGCATGGGATGGGGCAGTGGAGAAGGCAGTGAGTAGCATGGTATGGGGCAGTGGGGAACAGTGAGTAGCATGGTATGGGGCAGTGGGGTAGCAGTGAGTAGCATGGTATGGGGCAGTGGGGAAGGCAGTGAGTAGCATGGTATGGGGCAGTGGGGAAGGCAGTGAGTAGCATGGTATGGGGCTGTGGGGAAGGCAGTGAGTAGCATGGTATGGGGCATTGGGGAAGGCAGTGAGTAGCATGGTATGGGGCAGTGGGAACAGTGAGTCACATGGTATGGGGCAGTGGGAAAGGCAGTGAGTAGCTTGGTATGGGGCAGTGGGGAAGGCAGTGAGTAGCATGGTATGGGCAGTGGGGAAGGCAGTAAGTAGCATGGTATGGGGCAGTGGGGAAGGCAGTGAGTAGCATGGTATGGGGCAGTGGGGAAGGCAGTGAGTAGCATGGAATGGAGAGTGAGGAAGTCAGTGAGTAGGAAGGTGTGGCGCAGTGGGGAAGGCAGTGAGCAGCACGGTATGGAGAGTGAGGAAGTCAGTGAGTAGGATGGTATGGGGCAGATGGGAAGGCACTGAGTGGCATGGTATGGGGCAGTGGGGAAGGCAGTGAGCAGCATGGTATGGGGCAGTGGGGAAGCAGTGAGTAGCATAGTATGGGGCAGCGGGGAAGGCAGTGAGCAGCATGGTATGGAGATTGGGGAAGGCAGTGAGTAGCATGGTATGGGGCAGTGGGGAAGGCAGTGAGCAGCATGGTATGGGGCAGTGGGGAAGCAGTGAGTAGCATGGTATGGGGCAGCGGGGAAGGCAGTGAGTAGCATGGTATGGGGCAGTGGTGAAGGCATTGAACAGCATGGTATGGGGCAGTGGGGAAGGCAGTGAGTAGCATGATATGGGGCAGTGGGAAAGGCAGTGAGTAGTATGGTATGGGGCAGTGGGGAAGGCAGTGAGTATCATGGTATGGGGCAGTGGGGAAGGCAGTGAGTAGCATGGTATGGGGCAGTGGGGAAGGCAGTGAGTTGCATGGTATGGGGCAGTGGAGAAGGCAGTGAGTAGCATGGTAAGGACAGTGGGGAAGGCAGTGAGTAGCATTGTATGGGGCAGTGGGGAAGACAGTGAGTAGCATGGTATGGAGACTGGGGAAGGCAGTGAGTAGCATGGTATGGAGAGTGGGGAAGGCAGTGAGTAGCATGGTATGGGGCAGTGGGGAAGCAGTGAGTCGCATGGTATGGGGCAGTGGGGAAGGCAGTGAGCAGCATGGTATGGTGAGTGGGGAAGGCAGTGAGTAGCATGGTATGGGGCAGTGGGGAAGGCAGTGAGCAGCATGGTTATGGAGAGTGGGGAAGGCAGTGAGTTGCATGGTATGGGGCAGTGGAGAAGGCAGTGAGTAGCATGGTAAGGGCAGTGGGGAAGGCAGTGAGTAGCATGGTATGGGGCAGTGGGGAAGACAGTGAGTAGCATGGTATGGAGACTGGGGAAGGCAGTGAGTAGCATGGTATGGAGAGTGGGGAAGCCAGTGAGTAGCATGGTATGGGGCAGTGGGGAAGCAGTGATCGCATGGTATGGGGCAGTGGGGAAGGCAGTGAGCAGCATGGTATGGAGAGTGGGGAAGGCAGTGAGTAGCATGGTATGGGGCAGTGGGGAAGGCAGTGAGCAGCATGGTATGGGGCAGTGGGGAAGCAGTGAGTAGCATGGTATGGGGCAGTGGGGAAGGCAGTCAGTAGCATGGTATGGGGCAGTGGGGAAGGCAGTGAGCAGCATGGTATGGAGATTAGGGAAGGCAGTGAGTAGCATGGTATGGGGCAGTGGGGAAGGCAGTGAGTAACTTGGTATGGGGCAGTGGGGAAGGCAGTGAGTAGCATGGTATGGGACAGTGGGGAAGCAGTGAGTAGCATGGTATGGGGCATTGGGGAAGGCAATGAGTAGCATGGTATGGGGCAGTGGGGAAGGCAGTGGGTAGCATGGTATGGGGCAGTGGGGAAGCAGTGAATAGCATGGTTTGGGGCGGTGGGGAAGACAGTGAGTAGCTTGGTATGGGGCAGTGGGGAAGACAGTGAGTAGCATGGTATGGAGAGTGGGGAAGCAGTGAGTAGCATGGTATGGAGAGTGGGGAAGCAGTGAGTAGCATGGTATGGGGCAGTGGAGAAGGCAGTGAGTAGCATGGTATGGGGCAGTGGGGAACAGTGAGTAGCATGGTATGGGGCAGTGGGGTAGCAGTGAGTAGCATGGTATGGGGCAGTGGGGAAGGCAGTGAGTAGCATGGTATGGGGCAGTGGGGAAGGCAGTGAGTAGCATGGTATGGGGCAGTGGGGAAGGCAGTGAGTCGCATGGTATGGGGCAGTGGGGAAGGCAGTGAGTAGCATGGTATGGGGCAATGGGAACAGTGAGTCGCATGGAATGGGGCAGTGGGAAAGGCAGTGAGTAGCATGGTATGGGGCAGTGGGGAAGGCAGTGAGTAGCATAGTATGGGCAGTGGGGAAGGCAGTGAGTAGCATGGTATGGGGCAGTGGGGAAGGCAGTGAGTAGCATGGTATGGGGCAGTGGGGAATGCAGTGAGCAGCACGGTATGGAGAGTGAGGAAGTCAGTGAGTAGGATGGTATGGGGCATTGGGGAAGGCACTGAGTGGCATGGTATGGGGCAGTGGGGAAGGCAGTGAATAGCATGGTATGGGGCAGTGGGAAAGGCAGTGAGTAGCATGGTATGGGGCATGGGGAAGGCAGTGAGTAGCATGGTATGGGGCAGTGGGGAAGGCAGTGAGTAGCATGGTATGGGGCAGTGGGGAAGGAAGTGAGTTGCATGGTATGGGGGAGTGGAGAAGGCAGTGAGTAACATGGTATGGGGCAGTGGGGAAGGCATTGAGTAGCATGGTATGGCGCAGTGGGGAAGGCAGTGAGTAGCATGGTATGGAGACTGGGGAAGGCAATGAGTAGCATGGTATGGAGAGTGGGGAAGGCAGAGAGTAGCATGGTATGGGGCAGTGGGGACGGCAGTTAGCAGCATGGTATGGAGAGTGGGGTAGGCAGTGAGTAGCATGGTATGGGGCAGTGGGGAAGGCAGTGAGCAGCATGGTATGGAGAGTGGGGAAGGCAGTGAGTAGCATGGTATGGGGCAGTGGGGAAGGCAGTGAGCAGCATGGTATGGGGCAGTGGGGAAGCAGTGAGCAGCATGGTATGGGGCAGCGGGGAAGACAGTGAGTAGCATGGTATGGGGCAGTGGGGAAGGCATTGAACAGCATGGTATGGGGCAGTGGGGAAGGCAGTGAGTAGCATGGTATGGAGAGTGGGGAAGGCAGTGAGTTGCATGGTATGGGGCAGTGGAGAAGGCAGTGAGTAGCATGGTAAGGGCAGTGGGGAAGGCAGTGAGTAGCATGGTATGGGGCAGTGGGGAAGACAGTGAGTAGCATGGTATGGGGCAGCGGGGAAGGCAGTGAGTAGCATGGTATGGGGCAGTGGGGATGGCATTGAACAGCATGGTATGGGGCAGTGGGGAAGGCAGTGAGTAGCATGGTATGGGGCAGTGGGAAAGGCAGTGAGTAGTATGGTATGGGGCAGTGGGGAAGGCAGTGAGTAGCATGGTATGGGGCAGTGGGGAAGGCAGTGAGTAGCATGGTATGGGGCAGTGGGGAAGGCAGTGAGTTGCATGGTATGGGGCAGTGGAGAAGGCAGTGAGTAGCATGGTAAGGGCAGTGGGGAAGGCAGTGAGCAGCATGGTATGGAGAGTGGGGAAGGCAGTGAGTAGCATGGTATGGGGCAGTGGGGAAGGCAGTGAGCAGCATGGTATGGGGCAGTGGGGAAGCAGTGAGTCGCATGGTATGGGGCAGTGGGGAAGGCAGTCAGTAGCATGGTATGGGGCAGTGGGGAAGGCAGTGAGCAGCATGGTATGGAGATTAGGGAAGGCAGTGAGTAGCATGGTATGGGGCAGTGGGGAAGGCAGTGAGTAACTTGGTATGGGGCAGTGGGGAAGGCAGTGAGTAGCATGGGATGGGGCAGTGGGGAAGCAGTGAGTAGCATGGTATGAGGCATTGGGGAAGGCAATGAGTAGCATGGTATGGGGCAGTGGGGAAGGCAGTGGGTAGCATGGTATGGGGCAGTGGGGAAGCAGTGAATAGCATGGTATGGGGCGGTGGGGAAGACAGTGAGTAGCATGGTATGGGGCAGTGGGGAAGCAGTGAGTAGCATGGTATGGGGCAGTGGAGAAGGCAGTGAGTAGCATGGTATGGGGCAGTGGGGAACGGTGAGTAGCATGGTATGGGGCAATGGGTAAGGCAGTGAGTAGCATGGTATGGGGCAGTGGGGAAGGCAGTGAGAAGCATAGTTTGGGGGAGTGGGAAAGGCTGTGAGTAGCATGATATGGGGCAGTGGGGAAGGCAGTGTGTAGCATGGTATGGGGCAGTGGGGAAGGCAGATAGTAGCATGGTATGGGGCAGTGGGGAAGGCAGTGAGTAGCATGGTATGGAGACTGGGGAAGGCAGTGAGTAGCATGGTATGGAGAGTGGGGAAGGCAGTGAGTAGCATGGTATGGGGCAGTGGGGAAGGCAGTGAGCAGCATGGTATGGAGAGTGGGGAAGGCAGTGAGTAGCATGGTATGGGGCAGTGGGGAAGGCAGTGAGCAGCATGGTATGGAGAGTGGAGAAGGCAGTGAGTAGCATGGTATAGTGCAGTGGGGAAGCAGTGAGTACCATGGTATGGGGCAGTGGGGTAGCAGTGAGTAGCATGGTATGGGGCTGTGGGGAAGGCAGTGACTAGCATGGTATGGGGCAGTGGGGAAGGCAGTGAGCAGCATGGTATGGAGATTGGGGAAGGCAGTGAATAGCATGGTATGGGGTAGTGTGGAAGGCAGTGAGTAACTTGGTATGGGGCAATGGGAAAGGCAGTGAGTAGTGTGGTATGGGGCAGTGGGGAAGGCTGTGAGCAGCATGGTATGGGGCAGTGGGGAAGGCAGAGAGTAGCATGGTATGGGGCAGTGGGGAAGGCAGTGAGTAACTTGGTATGGGGCAGTGGGGAAGGCAGTGAGTAGCGTGGTATGGGGCAGTGGGGAAGGCTGTGAGCAGCATGGTATGGGGCAGTGGGGAAGGCAGTGAGTATCATGGTATGGAGAGTGGGGAAGGCAGTGAGTTGCATGGTATGGGGCAGTGGGAAAGGCAGTGAGTAGCATGGTATGGGGCAGTGGGGAAGGCAGTGAGTAGCATGGTATGGGGCAGTGGGGAAGGCAGTGAGTAGCTGGGAATGGGGCAGTGGGGAAGGCAGTGAGTAGCATGGTATGGGGCAGTGGGGAAGCAGTGAGTAGCATGGTATGGAGAGTGGGGAAGCAGTGAGTAGCATGATATGGGGCAGTGGGGAAGCAGTGAGTAGCATGGTATGGAGAGTGGGGAAGGCAGTGAGTAGCATGGTATGGGGTAGTGGGGAAGCAGTGAGTAGCATGGTATGGGGCAGTGGGGAAGCAGTGAGTAGCATGGTATGGGGCAGTGGGGAAGGCAGTGAGTAGCATGGTATGGGGCAGTGGGGAAGGCAGTGAGTAGCATGGTATGGGGCAATGGGGAAGGCAGTGAGTAGCGGGGCAGTGGGGAACAGTGAGTAGCATGGTATGGGGCAGTGGGGAAGGCAGTGAGTAGCATGGTATGGGGCAATGGGGAAGGCAGTGAGTAGCATGGTATGGAGACTGGGGAAGGCAGTGAATAGCATGATATGGGGCAGTGGGGAAGGCAGTGAGTAGCATGGTATGGGGCAGTGTGGAAGGCAGTGAGTAGCATGGTATGGGGCAGTGGGGAAGGCAGTGAGTAGCATGGTATGGGGCAGTGGGGAAGGCAGTGAGTAGCATGGTATGGGGCAGTGGGGAAGGCAGTGAGTAGCATCGTATGGGGCAGTGGGGAAGGCAGTGAGTAGCATGCTATGGGGCAGTGGGGAAGGCAGTGAGTAGCATGGTATGGAGACTGGGGAAGGCAGTGAGTAGCATGATATGGGGCAGTGGGGAAGGCAGTGAGTAGCATGGTATGGGGCAGTGGGGAAGGCAGTGAGTAGCATGGTATGGGGCAGTGGGGAAGGCAGTGAGTAGCATGGTATGGGGCAGTGGGGAAGGCAGTGAGTAGCATGGTATGGGGCAGTGGGGAAGGCAGTGTGTAGCATGGTATGGAGAGTGGGGAAGGCAGTGAGTAGCATGGTATGGGGCAGTGGGGAAGGCAGTGAGTAGCATGGTATGGGGCAGTGGGGAAGGCAGTGAGTAGCATGGTATGGGGCAGTGGGGAAGGCAGTGAGTAGCATGGTATGGGGCAGTGGGGAAGGCAGTGAGTAGCATGGTATGGGGCACTGGGGAAGGCAGTGAGTAGCATGGTATGGGGTAGTGGGGAAGGCAGTGAGTAGCATGGTATGGGGCAGTGGGGAAGGCAGTGGCCGCACAAAGGAGATGTTTTGACTTGCCTTGGATGGGGGGGAGGAACTGTGGATTCGCGGAGGGGGGGAGAGTGTGGATTATTGAGCGGGGGCGGGGGGGAGGTGGACTCGGGGGGTGGGGGGGGTGGATTCAGGGGGTGGGGGAGAGTGTGGATTGAGCGGGGACGGAGGGGGTGGACTCGGGGGGTGGGGGGAGTGTGGATTGAGCGGGGACGGAGGGGGTGGACTCGGCGGGTGGGGGGAGTGTGGATTGAGCGGGGACGGGGGGGGTGGACTCGGGGGGTGGGGGGGGTGGACTCGGGGGGTGGGGGGGGGGGTGGATTCACTGGACGCAGCCAAGATCTCACAAAGAGAGCTCAACAAGCTTCCCAGCTGGGCTGATTAATGATGAATGGTGTTCAGTAAGAATAAATGAAAGGTGCCGTATATATCGGGAACGGTAGCATAGTGGTTTCTCATTGGATGAGTAATCCAGAGGCCTGGATTAATGATCCAGAGACATGAGTTCAAATCCCACCACAGCCGCTGGGGAATTTAAATTCAGTGAATAAATAAATCTGGAATAAAAATCCAGTGTCAGTAATGGTGACCATGAAACCACCGGATTGTCATAAAAACCCATCTGGTTCATTAATGGCCTTTAGGGAAGGAAATCTGCCGTCCTTGCCCGGTCTGGCCGATATGTGACTCCAGACCCAGTGCAATGTGGTTGACCCTTAACTGCCCTCTGAAATGTCTAAAAAGCCACTCAGTTGTCATCATCATCACAGGCAGTCCCTCGGAATCGAGGAAGACTTGCTTCCACTCGAGAAGTGAGTTCTCAGGTGACTGAACAGTCTAATACAGGAATTACAGTCTCTGTCACAGGTGGGACACACTGTGGTTGAAGGAAAGGGTGGATGGGACTGGTTTCCCGCACTCTCCTTCTGCTACCTGCGCTTGGTTTCTGCACGCTCTCGGCGACGAGACTCGAGGTGCTCAACGCCCTCCCGGATGCTCTTCCTCCACTTAGGGCGGTCTTTGGGCCAGGGATTCCCAGGTGCCAGTGGGGATGTTGCATTTTATCAGGGAGGCTTTGAGGGTGTCCTTGAAACGTTTCCTCTGCCCACCTGGGGCTCGCTTGCCGTGTCGGAGTTCCGAGTAGAGCACTTGCTCTCAGTTGTATAAGGCGGCTCACCACCTCCTTCTCTAAGGCAATTAGCGATGGGCAATAAATGCTGGCCTTGCTGGCGATGCCCACGAATAAATGAATAAAAATATTGGAAATAAACAATAGGAGGTACCCGTGCCCCAGGGGAAGGACAGCACGTGTTGTGGGGTCGGTAAAGCAAACCCAGAACAATACTTTCAGATATAACCAGGGCAGGAGGGCACAGTCAGGATTGTAAAGGCCAAGTTCAGGACTCAGTTATTTGAAGACGGTGATCAAAAGCTGGAACAGGTTCCCAGGCGAGGCCAGAACACGGGACAGGTTTACAAACCGCTGGACGCTGCAATGGGACGATGGTAGTATTGGAATTCTGGAAGGATGAGATGAAGTGGACCGAGAGCCTTCTGTATCTGAACCTACATCAGAATCTTGTGTTGGGTATCGCAAAATATCACTAAAACTGGCAACTTTTTCCTGATTTTCTGATCCTTGTTGTACCAACCTCCGTGGTAAAGGCAGCAAAGAACATATCCACAGCAGGAGTTCTGAGTTCAGTTGCAGTGTGTGTGTTTTTGGGCTGCCTGTTCACAGTGGGATTGTTGGTCAGTACAGGGCAATGTGGGACAGCTAAGCTCAGGATATGTTTGAACAACTCGGCTACAAATTACTGATAATACACATTGGGGCAGATATCCCGGCCTCCCTGAGTCTGTACGGAGTGTGTACGGACCGGGGAAGGCATCACAAAAGCCGGTTTTCGGTGTGCAATGCACATGTGCTGAAAACCAGCTTTGAAACATACAAAAACATGTAAAAATAAAGTTTAAAAAGCACATTTTAACGTTAAAAACCCTGTCCACTAAGGTCAGTTTATTTTAAACCATTATGAAAAATCTTTTAAAAAAAAGTTTGAAAAATAATATTTTTTTCTAAGACATTTATTGACTTAAATTTAAATTAATCTTAAATATGTGATGTTTTTTCTATTTTTTACTTGTGTTTGGATGTTGGGGGGCAGTGTTTCTCAATCATAATGAGAACTCCCACTGACCGAGTTCCCATTATTATGAATGAGAAAATACTTGACCTGGATTGGCTGCCCAGTGTCATGTCACTCCAGCTCCAACATACATCCGTCCTGACAGACACACGCTCCGATGTGCAGGGAGAGTAGGCCTCAGGACCGGGATCTCTGGTGGGCGCAGCAGGAAAAGGTAGGTGCGCATCTTTTTTTACCATTTTCTGTCGAGCGCCCGCGGGAAACAGAGGAGTGGGATTTCAGACCAATATCCATTCGCAAACACACAGGAGATTTTATAATCACTTCGGTTTCAACTTATTACTTCATGTTGTTCCTCATCTGTTCTGATCCTCAGTTATTTACTATTCACAGGTCTAAAGGCAAGTCCGGTTCTTATCCAGTCCCCAGAAGTTGTGACGGTGCCCGAGGGTGGGACGGTGCAGTTTCGGTGTACCCTGGAGAGCAGCAATGTGAATGAGCGTGTGGATAATTATGGTGTACAATGGTACCTCTCACAGGATAGGAAACACGTAATATTTACTAAGTATGCAGGTGGCTGGGTTGACCGATCACGCGGTTTCTCTGAGCGGTTTCAGCTTTCCAGAGATGTTGCCAGTAACAGCGACATTCTGACCATCAGAGGCGTGGAGCGCAGAGACAGCGCGGTCTATATCTGTGGTATTTGGGGATCAATCTATGGAAAAGGAACCCGGCTGAATGTAACCAGTAAGTGCTTTGTACATTATATTGGTTTTATATCTAATAATGTTACAATACCAACATCTCATGTGTAAGTAAATGTTATACAACGTTGTCACTTTTACAGTAACAACACTGAGTGGAATTTCTGAACACAGAATGGAGGGTGAAATCTGGGACAAACTCCATTTGTATTTAATTGAACAAAAGCGTGTGAGCACATGGTGGGACAAACCCTCACACACAGGATTTAACGGGAAAATACATGTTGAGGGAAAAGTGCAGTTATAGGAATAATGGTGACATACCTGGTTAAATCAGGATATTGACAGGGTATATATATATAAAACAATGCATCTCTTAGTGGCCAAATCTGCACTCATCAATGCAAATAAATGACCCCTCGACCCTTTCCAAGCTGCAATACACCATCCTTCAGCCTGTTAATGTAATTCAGGAATATGCAATCCGCTTTCAGAATGGCTGGGCGGCAAAGTAATGCATCTCGTTTTGGAGTTGAAAGCCAGAAACTATTTAATAATAGAGTCCCGTGAGAAACTCGTCCGTGGGCCCGGAATGTGCCCAATACACACACGGGGAAAAAAAACAACTTTCCAAAATCGGTCCCTCTGTCCCAGCTTCGAGTGGACATTCTGCGGTGAGCAGCTGGGAAGACCACAAGTGCCCATTGTAAACGGCCAAGCAAAAGGCACCAAGTGAGGACACGTGGGGATTCACCATGGGACTGAGTGACATCTATTTACATATTTCTCAGGGTATAATGAATCCACGCAGGCTCTCAACACAACCTGAAAATACTTCAGATGTCTTCTCCCGCCGCATCTGTTGCACCCGGACCGCCTGCCCCATCCCGCACTGCTTGTGCACTGGCTGCGGAGCACCGCCCCTCCAGTCTGACATTGAGTCAGTGTGACAGTGATTTCAGTGGGAATTAGATCGACATAAAGGCAGTGCAGGTGGAAGACATAGAAAATAGGTGCAGGAGCAGGCCATTCGGCCCTTCGAGCCAGCACTGCCATTCTATGAGTTCATGGCTGAACATGCAACTTCAGTACCACATTCCTGCTTTCTCACCATACCCCTTGATCCCCCGAGTAGTAAGGACTTCATCGAACTCCTTTTTGAATATATTTAGTGAATTGGCCTCAACAACTTTCTGTGGTAGAGAATTCCACAGGTTCACCACTCTCTGGGTGAAGAAGTTTCTCCTCATCTCGGTCCTAAATGGCTTACCCCTTATCCTTAGACTGTGACCCCTGGTTCTGGACTTCCCCAACATTGGGAACATTCTTCCTGCATCTAACCTGTCTAAACCCATCAGAATTTTAAACGTTTCTATGAGATCCCCTCTCATTCTTCTGACCTCCAGTGAATACAAGCCCAGTTGATCCAGTCTTTCTTGATATGTCAGTTCCGCCATCCCTGGAATCAGTCTGGTGAACCTTCGCTGCACTCCCTCAATAGCAAGAATGTCCTTCCTCAAGTTAGGAGACCAAAACTGCACACAATACTCCAGGTGTGACCTCACTGTAGTAACACCTCCCTGTCCCTGTACTCAAATCCGCTCGCTGTGAAGGCCAACATGTCATTTGCTTTCTTAACCGCCTGGTGTACCTGCATGCCAACCTTCAATGACTGATGTACCATGACACCCAGGTCTCGTTGCACCTCCCCTTTTCCTATCTGTCACCATTCTGGGCTGGGACCACAACTGTTTACAGTATACATAGATGACCTGGAAGAAGGGACAGAGTGTAGTGCAACAAAATTTGCAGATGACACAAAGAGTAGTGGGAAAGCGGGTTGTGTAGAGGACACAGAGAGGCTGCAAAGAGATTTAGATAGGTTAAGCGAATGGGCTAAGGTTTGGCAGATGGAATACAATGTCGGAAAATGTGAGGTCATCCACCTTGGAAAAAAAAACATTAAAAAGGAATATTATTTGAATGGGGAGAAATTACAACATGCTGCGGTGCAGAGGGACCTGGGGGTCCTTGTGCATGAATCCCAAAAAGTTAGTTTGCTGGTGCAGCAGGTAATCAGGAAAGCGAATGGAATGTTGGCCTTCATTGTGAGAGGGATGGAGTACAAAAGCAGGGAGGTCCTGCTGCAACTGTACAGGGTATTGGTGAGGCCGCACCTGGAGTACTGCGTGCAGTTTTGGTCACCTTACTTAAGGAAGGATATACTAGCCTCGGAGTGGGTACAGAGATGATTCACTAGGCTGATTCCAGAGATGAGGGGGTTACCTTATGATGATAGATTGAGTAGCTTGCGTCTTTACTCCTTGGAGTTCAGAAGGATGATCTTATAGAAACATTCAAAATAATGAAATGGATCGACAAGATAGAGGCAGAGAGGTTGTTTCCACTCATCGGGGAGACGAGAACTAGGGGGCACACAGCCTCAAAATACGGGTGAGCCAATTTAAAACTGAGTTGAGAAGGAATTTCTTCTCCCAGAGGGTTGTGAATCTGTGGAATTCTCTGCCCAAGGAAGCAGTTGAGACTAGCTCATTGAATGTATTCAAATCACAGATAGATAGATTTTTAACCAATAAGGGAATTAAGGGTTATGGGGAGTGGGCGGGTAAGTGGAGCTGAGTCCACGGCCAGATCAGCCATGATCTTTTTGAATGGCGGAGCAGGCTCGAGGGGCTAGATGGCCTACTCCTGTTCCTAATTCTTATGTTCTTATGTTCTTATTCAGATAATAGTCTGTCTCTCTGTTTTTACCACCAAAGTGGATAACCTCACATTTATCCACATTATACTTCATCTGCCATGCATTTGCCCACTCACCTAACCTATCCAAGTCACTCTACAGCCTCAGAGCAACCTCCTCGCAGCTCACACTGACACCCAACTTCGTGTCATCCGCAAATTTGGAGATACTACATTTCATCCCCTTGTCTAAATCATTAATGTACAATGTAAACAGCTGGGGCTCCAGCACAGAACCTTGCGGTACCCCACTAGTCCCACTTCTTGCCATTCTGAAAAATACCCATTTACTCCTACTCTTTGCTTCCTGTCTGCCAACCAGTTCTCAATCCACGTCAGCACACTACCCCCAATCCCATGTGCTTTAACTTTGCACATTAATCTGGTCGAAAGCCTTCTGAAAGTCCAAATACACCACATCAACTGGTTCTCCCTTGTCCACTCTACTGGAAACATCCTCAAAAAATTCCAGAAGATTTGTCAAGCATAATTTCCCTTTCACAAATCCATGCTGACTTGGACCTATCATGTCACCTCTTTCCAAATGCGCTGCTATGACATCCTTAATAATCGATTCCATCATTTTACCCACTATCGATGTCAGGCTGACCGGTCTATAATTCCCTGTTTTCTCTCTCCCTCTTTTTTTAAAAAGTGGGGTTGCATTGGCTACCCTCCACTCCATAGGAACTGATCCAGAGTCTATGGAATGTTGGAAAATGACTGTCACTGCATCCGCTATTTCCAAGGCCATCTCCTTAAGTACTCTGGGATGCAGTCCATCAGGCCCTGGGGATTTATCGGCCTTCAATACCATCAACTTCCCCAACACAGTTTCCCGAGTAATAAGGATTTCCCTCAGTTCCTCCTTCTTACTAGACCCTCTGACCCCTTTTATATCCGGAAGGTTGTTTGTGTCCTCCTTAGTGAATACCAAACCAAAGTACTTGTTCAATTGGTCTGCCATTTCTTTGTTCATCGTTATGCCTTCCCCTGATTCTGACTGCAGGGGACCTACGTTTGTCTTTACTAACCTTTTTCTCTTTACATATCTATAGAAGCTTTTGCAGTCCGTCTTAATTTTCCCTGCAAGCTACCTCTCGTACTCTATTTTCCCTGCCCTAATCAAACCCTTTGTCCTCCTCTGCTGAGTTCTAAATTTCTCCCAGTCTCCGGGTTCGCTGATATTTCTGGCCAATTTGTATGCCACTTCCTTGGCTTTAATACTGTCCCTGATTTCCCTTGATAGCCACGGTTGAGCCACCTTCCCTTTTTTATTTTTATGCCAGACAGGGATGTTCAATTATTGTCGTTCATCCATGCGGTCTCTAAATGTCTGCCATTGCCCATCCACTGTCAACCCCTTAAGTATCATTCGCCAATCTATCCTAGCGAATTCATGCCTCATACCTTCAAAATTACCCTTCTTTAAGTTCTGGACCATGGTCTCTGAATTAACTGTTTCATTCTCCATCCTACTGTAGCATTCCACCATATTATGGTCACTCTTCCCCAAGGAGCCCCGCACAACGAGATTGCTAATTAATCCTCTCTCATTACACAACACCCAGTCTAAGATGGCCTCCCCCCGAGTTGGTTCCTCGACATGTTGCTCTAGAAAACCATCCCTTATGCACTCCAGGAAATCCTCCTCCACCTTATTGCTTCCAGTTTGGTTAGCCCAATCTATGTGCATATTAAAGTCACCCATGATAACTGCTACACCTTTATTGCATGCACCCCTAATTTCCTGTTTGATGCCCTCCCCAACATCACTACTACTGTTTGAAGGTTTGTACACAACTTCCACTAACGTTTTTTGCTCTTTGGTGTTCTACAGCTCTACCCATATAGATTCCACATCATCCAAGCTAATGCCCTTCCTAACTATTGCATTAATCTCCTCTTTAACCAGCAATGCTACCCCACCTCCAAGACAAAAAACACTTGCATTTACAAAGCTCCTTTCACATAATTGTCTTAAAGTGCTTCACAACAATGGAACTAGGGCGATCGGTACTAAGCCGTCAAGGAAGAAATTGGGAGAGGTGTCGGAAATGTTGGTCAAAATGATGGGTTTTTGTAATGGTTTCTAAAGTTGGAGCGAGAAATGGAGAGTTGGAGGGTTCCTTGAGCAGTCTGCAATGGAACCAATCATGGGGCAGGCTATCTTAGATCTGGTCCTGTGTAATGAGACAGGATTAATAAACAATCTTTTAGTAAAGGATCCCCTTGGAATGAGTGATCATAACATGGTTGAATTTCAAATTCAGATGGAGGGTGAGAAAGTTGGATCTCAAACCAGCGTACTAAGCTTAATTACAGGAAACTACAAAGGTATGAGGGCAGAGTTGGCTAAAGTTAACTGGGAAAATAGATTAAAGTGTAGGACGGTTAATGAACAGTGACGTACATTTCAGGAGATAGTTCACAACTCTCAAGAAACATGCATTCCAGTGAGGAGGACAGGGTGTAAAAGAAAAGATAGCCATCCGTGGCTAACTAAAAAAAAAATAAAGGACGGTATCCAATTAAAAACAAGGGCATACAAAGTGGCCAAAACTAGTGGGAGGACAGAAGATTGGGAAGCTTTTAAAAGTCAGCAAAAAATGATTAAGAAAGGGAAGATAGACTATGAAAGTAAACTAGCTCGAAATATAAAAACAGATAACAAGAGTTTCTATAGGTATATAAAAAGGAAAAGAGTGCCTAAAGTAAATGTTGGTCCCTTAGACGACGAGACCGGGGAATTAATAATGGGGCACATGGAGATGGCAGAAACTCTGAACAAATATTTTGAATCAGTCTTTACGGTAGAGGACACGAACAATATCCCAATAGTGGATAGTCACGGGGCTATAGTGGGGAGAGGAAGTTTACACAATCACAGGCACTAGGAGGTGGTACTCAGTAAGATAATGGGACTAAAGGCTGATAAATCCCCTGGAACTGATGACTTACATCCTGGGGTCTTAAGAGAAGTAGCGCCAGGGATAGTGGATGCATTGGTTGTAATTTACCAAAATTCCCTGGATTCTGGGGACGTCTCAGCAGATTGGAAAACTGCAAATGTAACGCCCCTATTTAAAAAAGGAGGCAGACAAAAAGCAGGAAACTATAGACCAGTTATCCTAACATCTGTGGTTGGGAAAATATTGGAGTCCATTATTAAAGAAGCAGTAGCAGGACATTTAGAAAAGCATAATTTGGTCAGGATTTATGAAGGGGAAGTCATGTTTGACAAATTTGCTGGAATTCTTTGAGGATGTAACGAACAGGGTGGATAAAGGGGAACCAGTGGATGTGGTGTATTTGGACTTCCAGAAGGCATTTGACAAGGTGCCACGTAAAAGGATACTGTACAAGATAAAAGTTAACGGGGTTGGGGGTAATATATTAGCATGGATAGAGGATTGGCTAACTAACAGAAAACAGAGAGTCGGAATAAATGGTTCATTCTCAGTTTGCCAATCAGTAACTAGTGGGGTGCCACAGGGATCAATGCTGGGACCCCAACTATTTACAATCTATATTAATGACTTGGAAGAAAGGACCGAGTGTAACGGAGCCAAGTTTGCTGACGATACAAAGATGGGAGGAAAAGCAATGTGGACGGAGGACACAAAAATCTGCAAAAGGATGTTGACAGGCTAAGTGAGTGGGTAAAAATTTGGCAGATGGTGTACAATGTTAGAAAGCGTGAGGTCATGCACTTTGGCAGAAAGAAATCCAAGAGCAAGTTATTATTTAAATGGAGAAAAATTGCGAAGTGCTGCAGTACAGAGGGACCTGGGGGTACTTGTGCATGAACCACAAAAGGTAGAATGCAGGTACAGCAAGTGATCAGGAAGGCCAATGGAATCTTGGTCTTTATAGCGAAGGGGATGGAGTATATAAGCAGGGAAATCTTGCTACAGTTACACAGGGTATTGGTGAGGTCACACTTGGAATACTGCGTGCAGTTTTGGTTTCCATATTTACAAAGGGACAGACTTGCTTTAGAGGCAGTTCAGAGCAGGTTCATTAGGTTGATTCTGGAGATGAGTGGGCTGACAAAGGTTGAGAAGGTTGGGCCTCTACTCATTGGAATTCAGAAGAATGAGAGGTGATCTTATCAAAACGTTTAAGACTATGAGAGGGCTTAACAAAGTGGATGCAGAGAGTATGTTTCCACTGATAAGCGAGACTAGAACAAGGGGGCATAATCTTAGAATAAGGGGCCGCCCATTTAAAACTGGAGGAATTTCTTTTCTCAGAGGGTTGTAAATCTGTGGAATTTGCTGCCTCAGAGAGCTGTGGAAGCCGGGACATTGAATAAATTTACGACAGAGATAGACAGTTTCTTAACCGATAAGGGAATAAGGGGTTATGGGGAGCGGGCAAGGAAGTGGATCTGAGTCCATGATCGGATCAGCCATGATCGTATTAAATGGCGGAGCAGGCTCGAGGGGCCGTATGGCCTACTCCTGCTCCTATTTCTTATGTTGTTATGTAATGTATGAACCTGTGAGCAGGTTTGTATAGCTGTTGTCGATGGGTGCCGGAGGGACTGGAGTGCATCATCACCCCCGGCAACCAAATTTTAATTTGATCTTAATGTCCAAAGTTTAATTTGTTTAAGTTTGTCGGTTTTAGTACCCCCTCCCTTTTAGCCAGGGGGCAATTGTATAATTAGTGTTTTGGTGCCCTCAGGAAAAAAAAACACAGGGGGCACCATAAATGTTTTGGAGTGTCCCCCCCCCTTTAATCAGGGGGCACTTGATTGTTTTCTATAAAATAGTTGCTAATATATTTAGCTGTTGTGGGAGTGTTTCAGCCACTTGTGAGTTGGGAGCCTGTGGAGAAGGAGCTGCTACAACTATCTGTCTGCCTGCCACCAGAGTCTCTCGGAGAGGAGGAAGAGGCCTGCTGGATTAACACCTTGAGAGGGAGGAGGACCAAGAGCTGCTCGCTTCAACACCCCTGCGACAGAGTTGGAGAGAGGGGAAGAGAACAAACTACAAACTGTCACACCATCATCTGTGTGAAAGGAGGCAGAGCCATTTACAACACCGACAGGTGGCTGCACTCTCCAAAAAATACTTTAGTTTGTAGGTGGGGGGAGGAGAGACCATTTAGGCCGGAACATTGTGGGGGTTTGTGTGTGTGTAAGGGTGTGGGGTTCTTGTGAATAACTAGGCCCCACACACCACTAAAACACCCCTCTCCCCATTGCCTGGCCCAGGACAGCTCGAGCTGCCTGGGTAATTAACTCCCTTAATTAACATCATTAAGACCTGGTGGAGGATGGTACCTGGGGAGTTCCAGCTATCCTGGGTGAAGACATCTTCTTCCCCCACCCGAAGACCATCGATAAAGACTTTGTTTACCTTCGGAGAGTGCACCCCTGCCAGCACCCACCCAACACTGTGAGGGGTGACCCTGCCCTCACAGCTTCCCTCTTTCCCACCCCTCTCTCTCTCACACTCTCTCTCTCTCTCTCTCTCTCTCTCTCTCTCAGGCCCCTCTTTCCTACTCTCAATTGCAATTACTATTATTAATTAAAACTACCCAGCAGAGAGAAAGAGGCCCCTCCCCAATTGTTAAACACGCAGGGGAGAGGTGTGCCTAATTAAGAGCTCCCGCTGCTCAATTAAAGAGGCCCTGAAGGCCTGTGACATTGGGGTGGGTGTGGCCTTTAAAGGGACCCTGATATGGCGAGTCCACCTTCGCCGGTAGCGGGGCCAGCAAAAACATGCGCACGTGGTGGTCACTGCTGCTCCTGCTGCCCTGCCACCTTTTACATTATTGACCAAAAAGAATGGGGTCTAGAGCTACACCCACCCCAACATGACGATTGTGGAGTGTGTGAGGGCAATGGCTGGGGTAGTCAGCCCCTTGGCCATTCTCGCCACCTCAAAAATGCACATGAAGGCTATGTTCTTCCTGGGGTCAGAGCAGGGAGTGTCCCTGGCCCTGAATAAGGGGCTCACGGTGGGTGGGACTCGAGACCACCGCACAGAGAATTGTCATCTCCAACGTTCCGCCCTTTGTTCCCGGTGAGCTCCTCCTCCCCCACCTACGTCAACTGGTGGAGGTGAGGGCGGGGATAATGCCGATCCCGCTCGGATTCAGGGAGGCCAGCCTCCCTTGTGTTCTCCGTCCGGCGCCAGCTTTTTGTTCAGCTGGTCCGGGAGGAGGTAACAGAAGGTGCATTCAATGTGGTCCACGAGGGGACAGCCTACCGCTTCTTCTGGACAGCATGTGCTGCCATGCCTGTAGAGAGGTGGGGCATGTCCGCAGTGAACTGCCCCGCCTCCAAGGCCGCCAAAACACCTAAAGTGGCCTCGGCTGGTGCCGCCGCCAGTCCTCCCCCCGTTACCGTCCGCGTGTGAGGAACCAAAGATGCGCGGGCATCGTCGGGGGCCAATGCCATCTCGGCCTCTGGCAGGTTGGAGGGAGAGCGTCCGTGCGGAAGGAAGGCGCGGAAGAAAGACAAACACCTTCAGCCGAGTCCCCTCAGTGGGCCAAACAGCCCTATCACTGCGCTTAGCCCCAACTTACCACCGGCTAGCGTGGGGCATTCTGTGCCCAAGCCCTTGACCATACCCGCATCTGCGGTGAGTTTGCCACCTGCGGTCGGGCGCGGGCAAGAAACCCGGAAGGAGGGAGCGGAGGCAGATGCCTCGGCAGATATGGAGGTCTCCCAGCTTCCGCGTCCCTCCAGACAGAAAAGGAGGCACCGCTCCACGGAAAGGGAGGAGGACCAAGATCCCTCCGTGGAGAAGTTGGTGCCTGGCGACGGTCCCGCGTCCCCCACCAGCGCTCCCAACGTGTGCCGAAGGCGGGGGGAGTCTGTCCCTCAGGGGGGTGAGATAGCCAAGGCTGTCTAGCCTGAGCCTCCTGGGGATGGGGAAGAAGAACTGTCTGTTGCGGAGGCCGTGGGGCAGCAAAAAGAAAGTATCGCCGCAGGATCGAGTGCCCTGGGGACTGAGGCGGGCAAGGCCGAAGAGTCCGAGCTCGCCCAGTCAAACATCAGCATCCCCCGGGATCTGCTCGACCCGGCAGAAGAGTATCACAAGAACCCCCGCCCGCTGGGTCAGAGGGTGGTGGTGGGGAGGGTGAGGAACACCAATCTCTGTCCCTGATGTTGGAGCCGGGGTACTTGGAGAACCTGGAGCAGTTCTTCGGCCCGGTCTCTCCGTGCTCCCCGGTGCCTGGGGCGGAGGGGGACCCCCGTCCGCTGCCACTTCCCGACCCGGTATTCCAGGAAGAGCCCAGGGGGGACTGCTCTGCCAACGATCCTGGGGGTGGGATTGTGACAGAGGTAGGGCCGGATGGTGCGGCCGGGCCGTTCACCGTACCCTGTGCGGTCGACGGACTGGCCGCTGGTGGCAACCTCCCGGAGGAGGACGGGGACTCGGTGGTGGACGCGGGAGAGGATTTGGAGTCCATCGGCAGTGAGGCAATGGATCTCCTCGTGCCCGCCGCTGAGTCCCCCCTCATTCCTGACAAGGAACTCCGGGATTTTTTGGTGCAATGCCAGGGTCACCACAATAGAGCCCACCTGTCCCTGGACCAATGGTCCAAGTCGGTGCTGCTCATCAGGTCCGTCCGCCGTCAGAACCATGGGCGCGGACAGGACCTGACCAAAAAAAGTCATCTTCAGCTGCACCGGCTCAGAACGTTCCTCACTGGGTTGCTGAGGGAGTGGAGGTCATCTCATGACTCCGCTCCCTCCCCACAGTAGGTTATTTAGAGGTTGCACTATGCTCTTGTCATGAAGATAACCGTAGCCAGCCTCAACATCAATGGCGGCAGAGAGGCACACTGAGGATTTAATAATTTTCCGCTCCTTCGGGAGGGGAAATATCCGGTGAGCTTCCTGCAAGAAACCCACACCGTGCTGGGAGATGAGGCCATGTGACTCCTGGAATGGCAAGGAGAGGTTCGCATGAGCCACCTCACCGCCACTTCTTGTGGGGTGGCTATCTTGCTGGCCCCACATTTTCAGCCGGAGATCTTGTGGGTCGAGAAGCCTGTGCCAGGCCACTTGCTCCATGTCACGGTTCGCCTGGGGGACGTGCCGCTCCATTTAGTGAGCAAGTGCGTTTGTTCGAAGAATTATCCACTCTTCTAGGCTCCGTCAACGTCGGCGACTGCATTGTCCTCGGGGCGGGATTTTAATTGCACCCTCGAGGCGAGGGACCACTCCGGTGCCTTGCAGAGCTTGGCGGCGATAGAGAAGTTGAGGGATCTGGTCGGGTCCTTCGACTTGGTGGATGTCTGGCGAAATCTCCATCCCGACTCCAGCACCTTCACTTGGGTGAGGCCTGGAAGAGGAAGGTCCGGAATCGACTGCCTGTACATTTCCCGGGCGTACGTCTCCTGAGTTCCGGCAGCTTCCATGCGGCCGGTGCCGTGCTCGGACCACCACCTGATGTGGGCGGAGCTTGCTTCGCTCCGTGCGCGGGTGGGGTCCGCGTACTGGCATTTTAACAACCTGCTGCTGGGGGACAAGCGGTTCCAGGATTTGTTCCGTCGGTTCTGGTCCGACTGGAGAAGGAAGCAGGGGGGCTTCCCCTCCTTGAGGTTATGGTGGGACGTGGGCAAGGCTCACTTCCGTCTCTTCTGTCAAGAGTACGCGAAGGGGTCGACCAAGAGGCGGGAGGCCAGGGTGGGGCGCCTGGAGAAGGAGATGCTCGACCTGGAGTCCCGTCTCGGTCAAGTCGTGGAGGACCCGGCCCTGTGGACGGTGTACAAAGCGAAGAAGTCCGCGCTGAAGGACCTGCAGCTCATCGGGTCCCGAGGCACATTCGTGAGGTCACGTATCTGGTTCCTCCAGAACCTGGACCACGGCTCCCCTTCTACTCGCTGGAAAAAAGACGGGGTCCGTAAGCAGCTCTTCACGCTGCTGGCCGACGACGGATCTCTGGTCTCAGATCTGGAGGGCATCAGCCACAGGGCCTGAGACTATTAGGGGGCTCTGTTCTCCCCGGATCCGTCCAGCGAAGAAGCGTGTAGAGTTTTGTGGGAGGACCTGCCGAAGGTCGGGCTGGATGGTGCCGAGAATCTGGATGATCTGCTGGGCCTGGCGGAGCTGACCGGTGCCCTCGACCAGCTCTCGAGGGGAAAGTCCCTGGGGCTGGATGGGCTGACCGTGGAGTTCCACAGGGCATCCTTGGGGCCGACTACGTGCGGGTCCTGGGGGAAAGTCCGGCGACCGGGGAGATGCCCCTCTCTTGGTGCAGGGCAGTCATCGTCCTGCGGCCTATGAAGGGCGATATCCGCCTACTTGAGAACTGGCGCCCGGTCTCCCTCCTCAGGATGGATTACAAAATTTTTACCAGGGCTCTGTCTGCTCACCTTGGGGCCGTGCTAGACCACATGATCCACCCGACCAGTCCTGCACTGTCCCGGGCCGGGCAATCCACGATAACATCTGGTCCAGGACCTGGTCCACCATTCCCAGGAGGCTGGTCTGTCGATCGCCTTCCTTTCCCTCGACAGGAGAAGGCTTCGACAGGGTGGATCACGAGTATCTGTTCGGAACTATGCACACTGTCAGGTTCAGGACGCATTTCGTTGCCTGGATCTGACTTTTGTATGTGGCCGCGGAGTGTCTGATTAAGGTTAATGGGTCTTTGACGGCACCCCTTCGCTTTGGGAGAGGTGTGCGCCAGGGATGCCCCATGTCCAGCCAGTTATATGCCATATGAGTGGAGCCTTTCCTGCGCCTCTTGCGGAAGAGGTTGACGGGACTGGCTCTACAAGGGCCGGACGTGGAGGTCGTCCTCTCGGCTTACGCCGATGATCTGCTCCTCATGGTCGAGGATCCTATTGAACTGCGGAGGATGCGTGAGTGCCAGGAGATTTACTCAGCCGCATCCTCCGCCAGGATCAACTGAGAGAAATGTTCCGGACTCCTGATGGGTGAGTGGCAGGTGGACTCCCTGCCGGAGGGGCTCAGGTCTTTTGCCTGGAGCACGACCCATCTCCTCTATCTGGGAGTCTACCTTAGCCTTGCCAAGGAAGCCTGGCCGGCGAACTGGCAAGAGCTGGAGGCCAAATTGCCACTTGCCGAGGGCGCTGGACAGGACTGCTCCGAGTGCTGTCCTACAGGGGTCGAGTGCTAGTCATAAACCAGCTGGTGACCGCTATGCTGTGGTACTGGCTGGTCACTTTGACCCCTCCCCCTGCATTTGTCACCAAGATGCAGAAAAAGCTGGTGGACTTCTTCTGGAACAACAGGAAGCACTGGTTCTCTGCTGCGGTTCTGAGTCTCCTGCTGAAGGAGGGCAGGCATTGGTGTGCATCAGCACCCAGCACGCGACTTTTCATCTTCAGACCCTGCAGAGATAGCTGTATGTTGAGCCCCCTCCTCGGTGGTGTGTGCTGGCGATGTATTTCTTCCGCCAGCAGTACAGCCTCAATTATGATACGCAGCTCCTGTTTGTGAGCCTGGGGGGTGTCAGGACCACCATGTGGGGGCTGCCCATCTTTTACCAGGAACTCATCAGGGTCTGGAACAGAGTCACCACCAAGCGCAGCTCTCCCCCGTCTGGAGTGGCGGCTGTCCTTTGGGAGCCGCTGCTCAGGAATCTGTACCTCCACGACCGCGGTTTTCGGTGGCAGGCGGACGAGAGGGCTGTGTCTGGCGAGGTGACCAGGGTCAGGGACCTGCTCGATGGCGAGGAGCGTGCTGGATGGTGCCTGAAGAGCTGGCACGGCACCTACCCTGGTCCAGCGTGTGGTCAATGCCATCAAGTCGCTAAAAACGGCCCTGGGCCCTGACTCCGTTAGGTGTGTCGAGGATGCTCAAGCACGAGGGGCGATCCCGTCCAAACTGACCCCCGTCCGGACGGAATTCCTCATCGGCACCAAGCCCCGAAACCTCCTTCAGGAGCCGGCGCCTCTCATTTTGAGCCTCTTCTGGGAAATCCCCTCCGTGCCTTTCAGTTCTGCGCGGAGGGGTTTCCTGTATGGGCTGCT